>NC_088796.1:132653881-133253881 GCF_011386835.1 Chrysemys picta bellii
CCCATCGCAGCGAAGCCATCTATGATCACCTGCATGTTTCCCAGGGTCACTACCTTTGAGAGCAGTAGTTCAACGATTGCGTTGGCTACTTGCATCACAGCCACCCCCACGGTAGATTTGCCCACTCCAAATTGGTTTGCGACTGACCAGTAGCTGTCTGGCGTTGCAAGCTTCCAGAGGGCTATGGCCACTCGCTTCTGGACAGTCAGGGCTGCTCGCGTCTGGGTGTCCTTGCGCTTCAGGGCAGGGGACAGCAACTCACAAAATTCCAGGAAAGTTCCCTTACGCATCCGAAAGTTTCGCAGCCACTGTGATTCATCCCAGACCTGCAGCACTATGCGGTCCCACCAGTCCGTGCTTGTTTCCCGGGCCCAGAATCACTGTTCCACAGCATCAACATGATCCATTGCCACCATGATGTTCACGGCGCGGGGTCCCGTGCTTTGTGAGAGGTCTGTGCCCCTCTCAGACTTAATGTCCTCACCGCGCTGCCGTAGCCTCCTCGCCCGATTTCTCAGCATCTGCCTCTGGGAAAGGTGGATGATAAAGTGCGAGGTGTTGACAACGGCCATAACTGCAGTGATGATCGCAGCGGGCTCCATGCTCGCAGTGCTGTGGTGTCTGCACTGTCAATCACCAGAAAAGTGCGTGAACTGATTGCCCGCCGGCGCTTTCACGGAGTGAGGGTTGAATGACAACAGTTATCCAAAACCACCCTCGACACATTTTTTGCCCCAGCAGGCATTGGGGACTCGACCCAGAATTCCAATGGGCAGCGGGGACTGTGGGAACTGTGGGATAGCTGCCCACAGTGCACCGCTTCCAATGTCGACGCTTGCCCCGTTAGTGTGGACTCACAAAGTCGAATTACTGTCCTTCGTGTGGATACACACGTTCGACTTTGTAATATCGGTTCCACAAATTCGCTTTAAGTAAAATCGAACTACTCTCGTAGTGTAGACATACCCTTCGACACACTGCAGAACTATACTGCATTGCACGGAACAAGAACTGGCATTTCTATAGTGTCTTCCATGCTTGGATCTCAAAGCCGTCTATATTCTGGGCTAGTTCCACGCGTGGCCCTCTTAGCAACAGAGCATGGGAAGAAAACAATTCATATGATGAGTAAGAGATCCACACCATGGATCTGAGACAAGAACTTACTTTAATTGTTTTTCTTGGGTAGGGTGACTAGATATCCCGATTTTATAGGGACAGTCCCGATATTTTGGGCTTTTTAAAATATGGGCTCCTATTACCCCCCACCCCCGTCCCAATTTTTCACACTTGCTATCTGGTCACCCTATTCTTGGGGAGATCATGTGTGTCTTCCCAGTACATAAAATTAAATGTTTCAAATAAAAATGCTTCTTGTGAATGCTTCCTATACTAATTTTATTATTCAGAATAACAAGCTGAAATGATCATTATTTGTACTTTTGAATCAACTTAGAGAGCAGAGCATCAATTACAGAGCTTTCTTGTGGTTCATAATGTGTCCTGGAGGGCTCCAAATATTAACACATTTCATTCTTCACAATCTGGATATCTTGCTTGGTTATTCTAGAATACCAGAAAAGAAGAAAAGAAGAGTTTTAGAAAATATTCCTTAGGTGACATTTAGGATTTTTGTCTAGCCAAATAGAAAAAGGGTTGATTTTCTAAAAACGGTGTTCAATTTTCCATTCAAAATGTGTGCATTATTACACATCTAAACTGCATACAGAATTAGCATAGTAGCCAGTTACGATGCATGATTGGTTATTTGTATGCACAGTTATCCAATTTGAAGTGAATGCTGCTAATTTAATGTACAAATTAAACATACAATGGTGTTTTTTGCGTGTTTAATGACATAAAAAAATCAGTCAAACTGCTGACATCCTGTTCAAAACTGGTGAAGCCAAGTCTGTTTGCTATTGGCTTCCATGGGATGTAAAGCTGGGCAGAATTTGGCCCAGTGAGACCATAGAAAAATATTGGAGTGGGAAATACAAGGAAACTGCAGTGGGATTCACTCCGCTCTGAAAACATTCTGGCAACCTGACCATTTCAGAAAGCACAATTTCCCTCCTGATGAACAGCCACTATCAGGCAGATGAGGTGCAACGTCTAACTGTGAACCAATGTCTAACTGACAAGGCATCCGATTGTGGTAACTGCAAAGGGCAATCCAAGCACAAGGCAGTATGTGTATTTTGCTAATTTGTTTAAAAATCCAGCCCAAGAGTTTTTCCTTAATTCAGTCAGAAAAGTGCAATGCAGTTGGGAAGTCTCCTCCCCCCTCTCATTTTGGGCTATTCTGATTTTCTAGAGTCCAGCCCAGCTGAGCTGGGGGAGGTCCAGGTTGGATATCAGGAAAAACTATTTCACTAGGAGGGTGGTGAAACACTGGAATGCGTTACCTAGGGAGGTGGTGGAGTCTCCTTCCTTGGAGGTTTTTAAGGCCCGGCTTGACAAAGCCCTGGCTGGGATGATTTAGCTGGGAATTGGTCCTGCTTTGAGCAGGGGGTTGGACTAGATGACCTCTTGAGGTCCCTTCCAACTCTGATAATCTATGATTCTATGATTCTATGATTCAGCAAGAGCCCTGGATTAACTCACAGAGTCAGTGTGTTGTGTTGTTGTTTCCTCACATATGCAGCATTACATCAGCTCTTGGTGTGTCACTGCAATGGGCTAGAAAACTACTGTACCCAAAAGGGGCTAGAATGATTCTGGGCGTGGCCCAGAGTGAGGGGCAGCATGCCAGCTGCACTGCCCCAGGAGATGCTGGGACTCAGACTCCCCACTGATGCGCCCGTTACCAGCAGAAAGTGATTACCCCCTCACTGCTGGACTAGCTCAGCTACTTGGGCAAGTGAGAGAGGGCTGGAGCCCACCCACCCCCGGGGGAGAGAGAGGGAGGGTGTAGCCCCACTGGCTCCTATGTGGCTGGACCCAGCAGCCTGGACAGGGTACAAAGGGGGGTTCTTACCTGAGTCACAATCTACCGCCAAGAGATGAAACGGCCCATGTGCTAGAGAGGCCCTGACTCAGAAGCCACTCGAGAACATCACCATTTGCCTTTAGGTTGGGCTGGGACAGCCCGGGAACCCTGCCTCCTTCCCCACCCTGCTCTGCGCTGTCATCCTAGGCAGAGCGCTCAGCACCAACATGGAATCAGCTGTGCGTGAGCAATAGCCAGGGCATGACCTTACCTTCGCCTCTCGCAGAGCGCGCACTCATTGCTGTAGGTGTTCCCATCAGTCCCGCAGACAGGCCTGTAATTCAAGGGGCATGCTGGTGCCAGGGCAGCGTGCTCACATGCCGGCTGGAAAGACAACAGTGATGTAATTCCTGCAGTGTTAGTGTTGCAGCGATCACGGAGCCCCTGTGCCGGTGACAACTTCCACTGTGCCAGGGATGTGGCATAGAATTATTCTCGATCCCCGGGGGATTCCCTGGGATGGCCGAGTGCCTGAGCTCTGGCAAAGGGTCCTGCATCAACAGATAGCTGGAACTAATTGGGGGGGTGGGCAGCATGAACTGTGTCTGCAGTGGGAAAAGTGAATGGTGGTGGCAGGGCAGGGGCTGTATGAACTGAATTGATGGGGCAGCCTGGACAGGGAGCCCTCCGCCCTCCCCGAACCCCCTCGCTTGTGTCTTCTTGTGCTTTCAGCTCTGCCCACAGTAGCGAGGAGAGTCCTCTCTCCACACGTAGGGCTGGCAGCGCTAGCAGCTCTTGTTCTCCCCACAGCCCGTTACAGAGGGCCCCTGTGGACACTCCCCCCACTGCCCTGCCCAGCGCGTTGGCTAGACTTGGCCTGTACGTGAGCAAGGCAGACAAGAACAGCAGGATTCTACTTACCACTCTCGGGACCCCTCCTTCCTGAGGCCCTGCCCCTGAAAGGGAAAGGACCCCATGAAACCCAAGAGCAGGACGCGGAGGAGCAGTGTAATGGACAGGCCGGTCTCGCTCAAGAGAGCAGGGGCCAGGCCAGGCCCCGGGGAGATAGCCCCGCTGAGGGGAAAGCGAGCCACGCCTCAGAGCTGGGTGTGAGCTCCGACCAGCGAGTCCACCCGCCTCAGCCGCATGCCGTGGGTTCGGGTTCAGTTCTGCTCCAAGCCACACACAAAAATTAACCCTTCAGTCACTGGTTCCAACTGGGTCCAATCAACTTTCAATCTTAGGAGAAGTAAATTCATTCCCGCTCCCTCCCCCTGCCCCATTCTTTCTTTGCTGTGCAGGGCGCTGCTCACTGAGGCCATAGGGCAGGGCCACCAGTGCCCCCAGTGGTGGAGAGCTGTCACTGCAGCAGAAGAATATACCACTGCCTCCCAGACAGAATCATAGAATATCAGGGTTGGAAGGGACCTCAGGAGGTCATCTAGTCCAACCCCCTGCTCAAAGCAGGACCAACCCCAACTAAATCATCCCAACCAGGGCTTTGTCAAGCCTGACCTTAAAAACCTCCAAGGAAGGAGATTCCACCACCTCCCTAGGTAACCCATTCCAGTGCTTCACCACCCTCCTAGTGAAATAGTGTTTCCTAATATCCAACCTAGACCTTCCCCACTGCAACTTGAGACCATTGCTCCTTGTTCTGTCATCTGCCACCACTGAGAACAGCTGAGCTCCATCCTCTTTGGAACCCCCTTTCAGGTAGTTGAAGGCTGCTATCAAATCCCCCCTCATTCTTCTCTTCTGCAGACTAAACAATCCCAGTTCCCTCAGCCTCTCCTCATAAGTCATGTGCTCCAGCCCCCTAATCATTTTTGTTGCCCTCCGCTGGACTCTTTCCAATTTTTCCACATCCTTTCTGTAGTGGGAGGCCCAAAACTGGACATAATACTCCATATGTGGCCTCACCAATGCTGAATAGAGGGCAATAATCACTTCCCTCAATCTGCTGGCAATGCTTCTACTAATGCAGCCTAATATGCCATTAGCCTTCTTGGAAACAAGGGCACATTGTTGACTCATATCCAGCTTCTCATCCACTGTAATCCCCAGGTCCTTTTCTGCAGAATTGCCACTTAGTCAGTCAGTGCCAAGCCTGTAGCAGTGCATGGGATTCTTCCTTCCCAAGTGCAGGACTCTGCACTTGTCCTTGTCGAACCTCGTCAGGTTTCTTTTGGCCCAATCCTCCAATTTGTTTAGGTCACTCTGCCCCCTATCCCTACCCTCCAGTGTATCTACCTCTCCCCACAGCTTAGTGTCATCCACGAACTTGCTGAGGGTACAGTCCATCCCATCATCCAGATCATCAGTAAAGATGTTGAACAAAACCAGCCCCAGGACCGACCCCTGGGGCACTCCGCTTGAAACCGGCTGCCAACTAGACATCGAGCCATTGATCACTACCCGTTGAGCTTTGCTCTAATCTGAGCCTGCCACCGCGAGCCAGGTGGGGGAAGAGAAAACTGCTCTGGGTGGGGTGGGGATCAGGCAGTGCACCGGGCAGGTGGGAGGGGGCTGGGACTGGGACCTGCAGCTCACTCCAGTGGGGAGTGGGTTTGGAACGTGGCCCTGCCTCATGTGGGCCAGTTGGAGGGAGGAGCTGCCCAGGGGTTAGGGGCGGGGGGCTAAAGGGAGAAGGGCTGGGCAGCCTTTATCTCTGTCCTTGGGCTTGATGGGGCCAGGGAGCAGCCCACCTCTTCTCTTTCTGGGGTCCCTCTGTCTCTGGGGCCCCTGCTGCCCCATGTGGTGCCTCCTGCAGGTGGCTCCCAAACTTCCCCTCTCCCCTTGCTCTTCTAAGCTGTCCTCCCCCATCCTCATGCTTGTCTCACCAGGCTGGGCTGGGCCTGTCTGGTAGCAATCCCAGGCCCATTTGTTATTCTGTTGGCTGGTTTTATAAGGCGAATAACATCACTGTCGTTTTTAAAAATATTGAGCCTAAAAAATGCTGAACCTTTGTTTTAACCAGTAACCCTAATTTGTTTCAGTTCCATTCCAGTTCAGGAGGCAGGACAAAGGTATGGGTCAGGTTCGGGTCCAGATCATGTAAAAAAATACTGATTTGGACTGATTCTCTGGTTCCAGTTCGGTTCTGGTTCAGCTCATGGCTCAGACTCCAGCCTTCCTGCTGGCGCTCCCACGAGGGTGCAGCAGGCTTGTACCTCCACTGCCGATTGCTGTTCCCTGTCCTGTAACCTTGGCCGGCCTGCCTGCCTGCCCATAGACTGTGAGCTCCTCAGAGCCAGTGGGGTTGGAAAGTGCCATGCACATCATGGGCACCACTGGGCATCATGGGATATAAACTGGCCATCAGGAAGTTTAGACTTGAAATTAGACGAAGGTTTCTAACCATCAGAGGAGTGAAGTTCTGGAACAGCCTTCCAAGGGGAGTAGTGGGGGCAAAAGACATATCTGGCTTCAAGACTAAGCTTGATAAGTTTATGGAGGGGATGGTATGATGGATAGCCTCATTTTGGCAATTAATTGATCTTTGACTATTAGCAGTAAATATGCCCAATAGCCTGTGATAGGATGGGATCGGAGTTACTACAGAGAATTCTTTCCCGGGTGTCTGGCTGGTGAGTCTTGCCCACATGCTCAGGGTTTAGCTGATGGCCATATTTGGGGTTGGGAAGGAATTTTCCTCCAGGACAGATTGGCAGAGGCCCTGGGGGGGTTTCGCCTTCCTCTGCAGCGTGGGGCACAGGTCACTTGCTGGAGGATTCTCTGCATCTTGAAGTCTTTAAACCATGATTTGAGGACTTCAATAGCTCAGACGCTGGTTAGGGGTTTGATACAGGAGTGGGTGGGTGAGATTCTATGGCCTGCATTGTGCAGGAGGTCAGACTAGATCATAATGGTCCCTTCTGATCTTAAAGTCTATGAGTCTATGATTCAAATAATACACAAATCACTCCTTAGATTAACACAATAGTGGCCATCACAGAGCCAAGTAATAGCTGCACAGCTACAGGGCCAAGGGCAGACATAGCCACTTGCATTTTTTAACCTTTGTTCTAACTAGCCAGTAAACAAAGGCAAGGACTTCCCATTCCTGGGCCCACTCTCCCTTCGCCATTAGAGCTCTCCTTTAAACCCGCTCTCAGCAGAACCCTCCCCATCAGCAATTGCTCCTCAGCTGCTGTGCTTTTCTGTGCTAGGCTGCGAGCCCAGTGACTTGAGGCTGGTGCTGGGTCTCCCTCCCTGGGCTCAAGGGTGCTGGGCACCTTCACAGCACCGCATGGATGCTACATTCTCTGACAACATCTGCGCAGTGTGCAGCGGCAGTCAGAACAGCTAACAATGTGGGGAACTATTAGGAAAGGGATAGATAATGAGACAGTAAATATCACAATGCTACTTTATAAATCCCTGGTACACCTACATCTTGAATGCTGTGTGCAGGTCTGGTCAGCCCACCTCAAAAAAGATGTATTAGAATTGAAAAAAGTACAGTGAATGGCAACAAAAATTATTAAGGGTATAGAACAGCTTCCGTAGGAGGAAAGGTTAAAAAGACTGGGACTGTTCAGCTTAGAAAAGAGATGACTTGTGGGGCAGGGGGAGGGGGGGCTGAGGGAGGATATGATAACAGTCAATAGAATAATGACTGGTGTGGAGAAAGGGAATAGGGAAGTGTTATTTACCCCTTCACATAACACAAGAAATAGGAATCACCAGATAAAATTAATAGGCATCAGGTTTAAACAAAAGGAAGTACTTCTTCACACAACGCACAGTCAACCTGTGGAACAGGTTGCCAGGGGATGTTGTGAAGGCCAAAAGAATAGCTGGGTTCAAAAAAGAATAAGATAAGTTCACAGAAAATAGGTCCATCAATGGCTATTAGCCAAGATGGCCAGGGACACAAACTCATGCTCTGGATGTCCCTAGCCTCTGACTGCCAGAAGCTGGGACTGGACGACAGGGGATGGATCACTGGATTAATTCCCTCTGAAGCACCGGGCATTGGCCACTGTCAGAATATAGGACCTAGATGGACCCAGTATCTTATGTTCTTAAGCAACAGGAACAGCCCAACTATGAGCTGACAAACAGCATTCCAGGCCTGATCCCCCACATTACCCTAGTTCTACACTGAGTTACTGCTGAGTTCAGTGGCAGGACACCCACCTCACACTCCTGCAATCCTGTTGTGTACACATGGCAAGTGGCATAGAAGGCTCAACCTCCCCTTGCATATGGGGCTCGAGACCTAGCATACTTCCTACAGCAGGCCCTGCAAATCACAAGTTTCAGCAGACAATTCAGTGGACAAGTTTCAGGGCCCACTCTCTGGCCCTTCCTCTCCCTCTCTGCTAATAGCAGTTTTACAAACTTTAGCTCCAGGAGAAATCCAAATGCCTCCACAGCACCCTCTGCTGCCACACCGGTGTGGTGCTCCTTGTCCCCCTCCCCGCCTATTCCTCTGTGTCAAGTGCCAAGTTGCCCTGACCCCTCTGCTCCTCTGACATTGTCACCTCAACCACCATGAGCCAGCCACTCATCATCTGCTTCTAAGCCTAATTCCACACAGTCCTGTTCATGGTACATCCCCGTAGCCCATCTGCCAGCCCCCTGTGCACTGTACATCCCTGTGAGCCCGTCCGCCAGCACCCTGTGCACGGTACATCCCCGTCAGATCGTCCGCCAGCACCCTGTGCACAGTGCTTTCCCTGGACCCCATCCACATGGCCCCTGTGTACAGCACATCACCCTCAGCCTATCCACATAGCGCCTGTGCACATTACAGCCTCCTGAGCCCACCTGCATGGAATGTTAAACTGTATTATACTGTTCAGTCACTAGGTGGCACTGTATGTAAAATACCTTATTTAAGCTAACGTTAGCCATACCTGGAAGAGCATTAAAGGATCTTATAGTGAACATATCTGGTGTGCATCTTTCTGAGAAGTAAATGCTGCAGTCAGTCAATAGATACAGATGCCTGACCTGCTAGTAGCAGCCCTGCAATCTACAGTGTACAAGAAGTACATGACATGAGGTCAGAAGAAAACTAGTGCCAGAGAACAAACAAAAGCAATAAAGCAAGAAAAGTTGCAGGCCCTCACCAACATAGCACTCTTCAAGGCCTCAGAGAACTTCACTGTGAAGGTTTCTCAAAGCTGGACAGATTGGAAGCAATAATTTGCAAAATTTGAAATTGCTATAAGGTCAGGAAACTGGGGATATTCAGGTATCTTCTTTAAATGTATGCTATTGAGAAGCAGGTGGACAGGGCCGTCCCTAGCCATTTTGGTGCCCTACGCAGCCCCTGCCCCTCGCGGGGTGTGTGTGGCCCCAGGCTTCTGCGGGGGGGAGGGAGCTGGCCCCAGGCCTCCACAGGGGGCCTGGCTTGGGGGGAACCACCCCCCAGCATGAGCCGGCAGAGCTGGTTGGGGCCGGGTTGCTCCACTTCCTGCTGCCTGGTGAGTGCGGGGTCGAGCCCACCCTGCACTCATGGGGCGGCAGTAAGTGGAGTGACCTGGCCCAGCCCGCTCTACTCTGCTCCCCTGGCTCCCAGCCTTGGGGGGCAGGTGGGAACCACCCCTGGCCCCAGCACTTACTGGTAGCGTGGCTGGGAGCCGGAGGCACAGAGTGGGCTGGGGCCAGGTCGCTCCACTTCCCGCTGCCCGGTGAGTGCAGGGCGCCCAACCCCTGCTGCAGTCCTCAAGGGAAGGAGTGGAGTGGGAGTGGGGCTGGGGTGGAGCAGGGGCAGGAAGAGGTGGGGCGGGGGCGGAGCAGGGGTGGGGGCCATGGGGAAGAGGCAGAGCAGGGGCTGGAGCAGCACACAGATGCTTAGGGCACCAGGAAAATTGGTGCCCAAAATTTCCTGGTGCCCTACGCAGCTGCGTAATTTGCATATGGGTAAGGACGGCCCCGCAGGCAGAGCGTATCCTATAAATCCTTTGACTTTACTGAGGATAGTCACACAGATGACTATGAAAGGGTTCTGGCTATCTTTGATGCATACATTATATCTCAAATGTGGTTTCCACATTTTTCCACCAGAGAATTCAAGAACAAGGGGAAAATGTTGAATGTTTTATAAGAGCTCTGCATGCATTGACTGAAAACTTATTTTGGAACTGCAAAATGTGAAAATATCAGAGACAGGCTGGTTATTGGGTGAGCAGCTACAACTGACGACAGATTTACCCCTAGCCACAGCTATACAGATAGCAAAGCAGTCTGAGCTAGTCATACAGCAAAATAAAGGGCAGAAAAACCTGTGTGACCGACTGCAACCCTGTATTCACAGGCTACACACCACTGTAATAATCTTTGTACACAATAAGCTTAACAACTCACTGATCAATAATACCATGATGAAATGTGTGCAGCAACCTTATGTGTAAAGTTATGAACATAAGCTGAAATCATGACTGAAGTGTGTTTACCAGACAAGTCTGGGGAGGGGATAAACAAACCAGTTTCTCAAAGACAAAGGACAAGCTGACACCTCTAGCCAGGTGTCAAATTGATGGGCCATCCCCAATCCCGTGGCCGTTCTTTGGCAGTTAAGGGGAGTAGGAACTGATTGATCTGCATTTTAGCAAACAAAATGGAACCTCTTTTACCACGAGACTCCTTGTCTCCATGCTCACAGCAGGAAGGAACTTGATCTAGGGGTGACCCTCAGGAAAAGCATTTCAAAGGGTGACTGGACTATAAAAGGGATGGGCAAAAACACCTCAGGGGGTCGCTCTCGCGCACGCGGGGTCTCTCTCTCTCTCTCTCTCTCTCACCTAAGACGACAAAGGAACCAGTCCTTTGGGGGCAAATCCTCACTTGAGAATTTGGCCAGCCCTGTTGCTGGGAACCTGTGGTAAGAATTTTACTTTGAACCAAGTCTAGTTTGTTACGTTTTAGCACTAGAAGCATTTTATCTTTATTTCTCATTCCTGACTTTAATGCCCTATACTTATACTCACTTAAAATCTTTTAGTTGTTAAATTAACTTGTTTTAGTCTTAATCAAAACTTAAAACAGTGTTGTAGTTAAACTGAATGGTTTGGTAACTCCAATTAAAGTAGCAAGCCATTGTACGTTGACCCCTTCCAAGGCCAACGGGCCTCTAATATTTGAACTGTCTAGGAGAGGGCCAGACAGAGCAGAACTCACGTTTTGGGAGAAAGTCTGGGACTGGGAGTGTGTTGGGGTCACCCTGCAGGCAGTAACCAAAGCTGGTGGAAGCCAGAGGGTGACTGACTTGTGGCTGGCAGGCTGCAGCTACACACAGACACTCAGGAGTGACCTGCAGGGTGTTTGGGTATTTGTGAGTAGCCAGGTTGGGAGCTACAGCAGCAAAGCATTGTGAGACACCCACGTTGACAGGGCAGGTGGTGACAACTCCTCACTAGTCTGGATTGCACCGCGGACTGCGATATCCTGAAACTAGTTTAGAAGCCGTAAATAGCCACTTGGATGTTAAAAGTCATTATCAGAATACCCTGAGGCCAGGAGAGAAAACTCCCAGGCTTGGAGGGACAAATCCCAGCCCACATGCACAAGGTGGGGAAAAGTCATATCTGAGGAGATGGTGCATGTGCAGCCAGAGGCACACAGTGAGATACATGCATAAAATATGGACATTTTGCAGTTCTTTGCTGCACCAACGCACTCAGGGAGTTATGGACAATAGAGATTCATTGTTTCTGGGATCTATCATTTGTCTGGACAGTGAAATTGAGTATTCATGGCAAGACTATTGACTTTAAAACTGACTCAGGAGCAGAGGTCACAGTCCTCTCAGAAGGGATTTACAATCACCTGCAACCCCTCCCGGAGCTGGGGTCACCTCACACAGCTCTGAATAGCCCTGCGCTGTTCTGAACGGCAGGGGCCAATTCACCACAGAAACAACTCCCAAAGACACAAGCTGGGCATTCAGATTGCCTGTGATCAAAGGATCAAAGACAGACCAACAACCTTCTCAGTCGCAGCGTGGGAGCCATGATAGACCTAGTGAGAAAAGTGGAAGAATTCAACCAGGGATTTGATGTCATTGACTTTTGAAAAGAGATCCAGTACAAATCAAGTTAAGGGACAATTCTGAACCAGACAGTATACAAATACCCCTACCAGACAGACCTTGGAAGAGACTAGCTGCAGACTTCTGTGAATTCAGAGGACATCATTGTCTGCTTGTTGGGGAATATTTGTCCAGGTATATAGAAATAACGTACTCGAAAGATAGAACATGCACAGTGTTATTGAGAAACTGAAGTGCCATAGGCGTCGACTCTGTGGGTGCTCCGGGGCTCAAACACCCACTGAAAAAAAATAGGGGGTGCTTAGCACTCACAGGGCCAGATTAGTCTTTTGTGGGCTCCAGCTCCCGGACCATGAACCCACCCCTGCTCCACCTCAAGGCCCCGCCCCTGCTCAGCCTCTTCCCCCTAAGGCCCCACCCAGCGCTCCACTCCCGAGGCCCCGCCCCTACTTGAGACACTTAGACTGCTACCTATTGATCTACAAAGATAGCGGAGATAGTGTAAATACTGAAGTTGGTAGAAAAGTAGAACTTAAAGGGGAGAAGTAATGGAATGCTAATCGGTATGATACTCTTTAACCACTAGGTGGCGCTGTGTACAAGACCTTATTTAAGCTACCCTCAGTACATTAAAGGACCTTACAGTGCACACACGGGGTGTGTATCTCTCTGAGAAGTACACTCTGCCTACGTCTGATACAGAAGCCTGACCTGCTAGGAGCAACCCTGCAACCTACAGTGCACAAGTACATGACAGCCCCCGAGCACTAACATGGCCCCTGTGCACAGTGTGCCCCCCTAGGCATCTCTCATTGCCATGGGGCACAGTACATCCCACGGAGCCCATCCGCACAGCCCCTTGCACGTGGTATGTCCCCCTCGGCCCATCCGCATGGCCCCTGTGCAGGATAAGAACATAACCCACACTGACCCACACTGGGTCAGACCAAAGATCTATCTAGCTCAGTATCCTGTCTGCCGCCAGTGGCCAATGCCAGGTGCCCCAGAGGGAATGAGCAGAACAGGGAATCATCAAAGTGCTCTATCCCCTGTCGCCCATTCCCAGCTTCTGGCAAACAGAGGCGAGGGACATCATCCCTGCCCAGCCTCGCTAATAGCCATTGATGGACCTATCCTCCATGAACTTATCTAGTTCTTTTTTGTACCCTGTTATGGTCTTGGCCTTCACAACATCCTCTGGCAAAGAGTTCCACAGGTTGACTGTGTGTTGTGTGAAGAAATACTTCTTTTTGTTTGTTTTAAACCTGCTGCCTATTAATTTCATTGGGTGACCCCTAATTCTTATGTTACGAGAAGGAGTAAATAACACTTCCTTATTTACTTTCTCCACACCAGTCATGATTTTATAGACCTCCATCATATCCCCTTTAGTCGTCTCTTTTCCAAGCTAGTACATCCTCCTCAGACCCTCCAGAGGGCCCCCCTGTGCACAGTATGACCCACCCGAGACTGTCCGCCTGGCCCTTGTGCATGGTACGTCCCCCTTAGCCCATTCATAATGACCAGCCTTGTCCACATGCAAATCTTTCAGGACGTTCCACATGGGCACGTGATTCCTGCATTTGTGGAGGCTGGGCATGAGTGCCAGAAGCTCTGGGGCGGGGGGGGAGAAGAGAGGGGCAGCACCAGTGCCTCGACTGTGGCCCTGCCTCCTATTCCACTTCAAGGCTCACCCCCACTCAGCCTCCTCCCCCCGAGACCCTGCCCACGCTCCACCCCCATAGGTTCCAGGAGCAGACTTACCACACTGAGCAAGGAGAAGGAACAAAGCTGTAAGGGCCCCCAGCATTCGGACAGTCATGGTGATTCCAGCACAGCTGTGCATACGCTGATCTACTTACAGCTCCTTTTATAGGGAAGGCCTTGTGCTTATCTCTTGGGAGCTGGGAAAAGCAATGTGTTCAGTGTTTATTTAAACGTAGGGCTGATTCCTCAGCTGTGCCCAAGAAGTGTACATTTTTAACAGCGAGTAATCAACCACTGGAACTATTTACCAAGAGTCGTGGTAGTTGACACAGCTACTGCCTCTCAGGAAGGTGGAGTACCTACTGGCACAGAGTGTGGGGGAATCAGCACCCTGTACCCCTCACTGTGACTCTCAGCCAGCCAGTAAAACAGAAGGTTTATTAGATGACAGAAACAGAGTCTAAAACAGAGCTTGTAAGTACAGAAAACAGGACCCCTCAGTTAGGTCCATCTTGGGCGGTGGGGAGCCCAGACCCAGGTTCTGCCCCCTCTCCCCCCCACTTTCCCCAGCCAGCTCCAAACTGAAACCCCTTCCTGCTGCCTCCACCAGCCACACCCCTGGTCCCTCCTCCAGGCTTTGTCCAGTTTCCCAGGCAGAAGTGTCACCTGGCCGCAACCCCCTCCTGAGCTCAGGTTACACAGGGCAGTCCACACAGACCCAGATCGACCCGTCCTTTTTGGGGACCAGCACCACCGGCGAGGCCCAAGGGCTGGAAGACTGCTGGATCACCCCCAAAGCCAGCATGTCACTGACCTCTCTTTCCAGGTCCTGAGCAGTTTTCCCTGTGACTCAGAAGTGGGAGCATCTTACAGGAGAATGTGATCCTGTCTGTACCCGGTGGACAGTCAGATTAGTGAGTCCAGGTTGGTTGGAAAACAGCTGTCGGTACAGATGCAGGACCCCGATCTCAGCTTGCTGGGCCGGGGTCAGCTGATCAGAGAGGGGAACTGTTTCCAGGGAGGAGCCAGCTCTTGTCCCAGGGAATAGATCTACTAAAGGGTCATCTCCCTGCTCCTCCCAATGTCCACATACAGCCAATACCACATTCCCCCCCATCATAATATGGCTTCATCATATTGACATGGTACACCCGGTGGTGGTGTGCCAGGTTAGACAGCTCCGCCACATAGTTTACCTCATTTAGTTGCTTGACAACCTTGAAAGGTCCTTCCCAGGGAGCTTGTAGTTTGTTTTTTCTCATGGGGATGAAAACCATCACCTGGTCCCCGGTGGCGTAGGCGCAGGCCCACCGCCCTGCGGTCATACCAGACCTTCTGTTTCCTCTGGGCTCTGGCCAGATTCTCCTTGGCCAAGCAAGTCTCTTGGAAGGTCAAGACATACTCACCACTGATTCTCCATTGGGAGTAGCCTTCCCCTCCCATTCATCTCTCATCAGGTCCAGGGGCCCCCTTATCCTTCTTCCATATAACAGTTCAAAAGGTGAAAACCCGGTAGATTCCTGGGGCACTTCCCTGTACGCGAACAGCAGGTGAAGTACTTGTCCCAATCCTGCAGGTGCTGGTTCATAAAGGTTTTCAGCATCATCTTTAGCGTTCCGTTGAACCTCTCCACCAGCCTATTGAACTGGGGGTGATATGCTGAGGCCCAGATGTGCCAGACCCCACATTTCTCCCACAAGCACTGGAGCAGGGCTGACATGAAGTTGGATCCTTGGTCTGTCAAGACTTCCTTGGGGAACCCCACTCAGCTGAAAATGGTCAGCAGTGCATCTGCCACTGTGTCTGCTTTGATAGAAGACGAGGCCACTGCCCTGGGGTAATATTATCGACTGGGTTGTCTTGCTGAGAGACCCCACTATGTCCAAAGCCACCTTCTGGAAAGGCTCCTCTATGATGGGCAAAGGTCTCAAAGCTGCTTTCCCCTTGTCCTGGGCCTCCCCACCCTTTGACAGGGGTCACAGGATCTGCAATACTGTTGGACAGTACTAAAGACTCCAGGCCAGTAAAAGTTCTGTAGCAGCATCTGCCGGGTACACCGGATTCTCTGGTGTCCTGAGAGAGGGATGGCATGGGCCAGGTACAGTAGCTTGCGGCGATACTTCTGGGGGACCACCAGCTGCCTCCAGATCCCCCATGACTCCATTTCCTCTGGAGGAGCCCATTCTCGGTACAGAATCCCTTCTCCCACAGGAACCTCTCCTGGCAGCCTCTCCCCATGGTCTGTGCCGCACTGAGGTCGGCCAGGTCCCTTAGCTTCTGCAAGGAGGGATCTTTCTGCAACTCGGCCTGGAACTCAGCCACTGGGGAAGGGATGGGGACCTGTTCCTGGTTGCCGGCTGGGTCTGAAGCCACCGCCCCTCTGAGCCTTGTCCCTGGGCACTCCCTCCCCACTAGGGTAGGGTTCTGCGGCTGCGGTGAGATACCCTCCCCAATGTCAGGCCATAGTGCCCCTCGCTGGCTCAGGGTCATGAGTAGGGCATTCTGGGGGTTGCTTGGCCAATCCTCTAGGTCCCCCCCCAACACCTCTGTGGGCAAATGATGGTGCACCCCCATGTCCTTGGGGCCCTCCTTGGCCCCCATTTCAGATGTACCCTCACCATGGGCACCTTGAATGGGGTCCCACCCACACCCGTCAGGGTTAGGTAGGTATCGGGCACCACCCAATCTCGGGCCACCACCTCGGGTGGGGCCACTGTCACACCACCGCGCCCATGTCCCAGTATCCATTGACCTTCCTCCCATCCACCTCCAGGGGAACAAGACACTTGCTCCACAGGGACAGCCCTGTGCCCACCCTGTAAACTGAGAACCTTGAGTCTGGAGCATCCAGCCCCCCAGAGGAGCTGGTCTGGGAAACTCCTCCCTCCTGAGCAAAGTTGTCAACGTATTTTGCGCTGCAATCCAACGTACAGGTACAGGCACATGAAATGGACAGCGCTAGCAGCAACGAATCGTATCCAGAAGTATCCAGAAGTGCTTCAAGTGAGGTCGAAGGTGAAGCCAGTTGTTCTACCAAACAAACTGTGACAGATATTCCAGCTGCTGCCGGGAAAGAAGTATCTGAATCTGAACCACTGACTGATGATCCAGGAGATTGGCCCTCTATAATATCGGACAGGCAAGTGTGTGACATTGTTGCACGTGGTCCACCGCAGCAGAATGAAAGTTACGAATTTCCATTTAACGAGGAAAGATGGAGGTTCACAAGTACTCATTTCTATCGAACCATGGCAAATGGTGAGAAAATAAGACATTCATGGTTAATGTACTCAGTTCAGAAAGATGCCATTTTTTGTTTTTGTTGTAAATTATTTGGCACTGGCGACATACCGCTACGTCGTGGAACATCTGCTTGGAAAGCACTGTCAAAAAGACTTCAGCAGCATGAAACAGGCAAAGGTCATCAAGACTGTATGGTGAAATGGTTTGACGTTCGGTCAGTCATAGTAAACCGTACATCTATTGACCAACTCGAATTGCAGGCTTTTCTGAAAGAAAGAGATTTCTGGAGAAATGTTGTCAAACGCATGGTTGATGTCGTTATTTTCTTGTCCGAAAGAAACTTGGCATTTCGAGGAAGTAATGAAAAGCTCGGCGATCCTTCGAATGGCAACTTTTTTGGATTGTTTGAATTGCTTGCAAAGTATGATACTGTCCTCAGCGAACTTTTACAGAGGATTAAGAAGGCAGAGACACATGTTCAGTACCTCAGTACCTCAGTCCACAGATCCAAAACGAGCTGATTCAACTTGTTGCCAGTAACATTCAAGAGGCCAACATAGCGCAGCTTAAAAAAGCAAAATATTATTCAGTTATTTTGGACTGTACTCCCGACGTGTCACATGAAGAACAGATGTCTGTGGTGTTACGCTTTGTTGAATGCAACGGTGAAGATAGTGTCAATATTCGTGAAGCGTTTGTTGGTTTTCTTAATGTTCAGGATACAACTGGCGAGGGCTTATTGGAAGCATTTCTTGAAAAGGCAAACAATTTAGGAATAGACATTGCTGACATGAGAGGCCAAGCTTATGATAACGGCGCAAATATGAGAAGAAAGAATAAAGGAGTTCAAGCCCGCATGCTAGAAATAAATGACCGTGCCTTGTATGTACCATGTGGAGCTCACACTTGGAATCTTGTGATCTCAGACGCGGCAAAGTCTTCGAAATATGCCGTTGACTTTTTCGATCTGATTAACAGACTATACGTTATCTTTTCTTCTTCACCTTCATGTTGGGATATACTTCAAGAACATATGCCAATATCTGTCAAAGGGTTATAGGACACTCGTTGGGAGTTGAGAATTGATGCTGTGAAGCCATTGCGTTATCACCTTGAAGAATTGTGCAATGCTTTGTCATCTTTGCGAGAATATGCGCTCGAAAAGAAAGATGGCAATACAGCAACAGAAGCCGGTGCGCTTTTAGACCATGTTAGTACGTGGCCTTTTGTTCTGACTGTGTACACGTGGTACGATATACTATTTCACGTCAATAAAACCAGAAAATTAATTCAGTCACCAGATGTGTCAATTGACATACTGCAGGCAGAAGTCGGTGCTACAAAGAAGTTTTTGGAAGACTATCGAAATACAGGATATATCTCTGTGGTCACAAATGCACGTGAAATAGCAGAGCATATGGGTATTGAGCAGGTGTTTCCAGAAACCAGGGTGCGACGTAAGAAGAGAATGTTTGATTACGAATGTGCTGATGATTCGAGTCGTCTTTCTGCCGAAGAAAAATTCAAATCGCAGTTCTTTCTTGTTCTCACTGATCAGGCCATATCTTCTGTTTCGTCGCGATTTGACCAACTCATGGAGTGGTATAAGTTGTTTGGATTTCTGTACAACGCTAACAGCCTGAAGCAGTGTCACAGAGAAAATGAACTGGAGAATCACAGCAAAAATTTTGAAAGAAAAATGGGAGACATTGATGCCAATGAACTCATAATGGAATTGAATCGTTTTATTTATGTCATCGAGAAAGAGAGAGGACTTGTCACGGCAAACAATTTTTTAACGTACATATACAAGAACAGCCTTCAGGAGATATATCCGAATCTTTGCATTTGCATCAGAATTCTTCTGACCACACCAGTTCATAGAATCATAGAATATCAGGGTTGGAAGGGACCTCAGGAGGTCATCTAGTCCAACCCCCTGCTCAAAGCAGGACCAATTCCCAACAGTTACTGTCGCTGGTGCTGAAAGGAGCTTCAGCAGAATGAAACTGATCAAGAATATCCTGCGCTCAACCATGACAGATGACAGGCTTTCTGCACTTGCAGTTATCTTAAGCGAAAACGAGATTGCCAGATCTCTGGACTATGACGCATTGATTAACCAATTTGCGGAGAACAAGGCTCGAAAGAAGCGCTTTCCATAAATACGGAATACATGTACACTGTAGGCCTAGGTATACATAATATGAACCCTGTAGATTGTATAAAATAAATACCGCATTCCAGGTTTCTGCATTGTAAGGGGCCCCGCCCGGACATATGTTTGGAGGGGGCCACGTTCTTTGTTGCTACGGCCCTGGCCTAGGGCAGTGGTCCCCAAACTCTGGGGTGCATCCCCCTAGGGGAGCACAGAGGAACCTTCGGGGGGTGGGGGAAGGGGAGTGCAGCAGGGCCCAGGTCAGCACCACCCAGCCCTACTCTACTCTGGCCCTGACACAGCCCTGCCCCCTGCTTCTGGCCATGGCCCCAGCCCCAGCTCCAGCCTCACTCCCGGCCACAGCCCCAATTCCAGCCCCATCACAGGCCCAGCTCCTGGCCCGGATCCTGGGGGTGTGTGGGGTGGACCAGATAAGGAATGGTGTGAGCCAAAAAAAGGTTTGGGGCCCCCTGGTCTAGGGTAACCATATGTCCCACTTTGGTCTTGGACATCCCAACTTTTCTGGCATAACTGGGCATTTGTCCCATTTGCTCTTGCCAACAGATCCAGTTGGTAAAAGCAAACAGGACAAATGCCCAGTTTTGCTAAAAAGGGGCTCGGGGGTGTGAGCAATGGGGCTCGGGCCAGCCCTGCATGGGGGAGGAGGGGGGCTTGGGCAAGTGATTCGGGCCAGCTCCGCATATGGGGGGGGAAGGGAGAGGGGTGTGGACAGCTCCATGCTGCAGGGGGTGGGGGAAGGGAGAGGGACTTGGACCAGCTCTGCACATGGGTCAGGGGGGAAGAGAGAGGGGGCTCTGGCGAGCAACTTGGCCAGCTCTGCACAGGGGAGGGCAGGGGGAATATGCTCACACTACCACAGGCTCTGTCTTCCAGCCTGGCTAGGGCCTATGGGGAAAGAGGAGGAGTAGGGGGCAGGGCCAGAGTTCCAGCACTCCTGCAGGGTCCCCAAATTGGCCGAGGCCCCTGGGCGTGGGCCCCATGGTTTCACATAGCATCACGGCAGCATCCCTACCCCGATCACTCCACCCCATGAACAATCACAGCTTCACGTACAGCAGCCGTGGCTCTCACAGGTCAGTGTATGTGTAGCCAAAATGAACTGAAATGGACACAAATGTTCTTTCCCCTGGTTAAGTTCAGTTCCATTAATTTATATCAGGAGTTTTTATGTTATTTGTTTTTTAATTGCACATTGTTTTTGTGCACTGGTTTAAGCATGCAATAAAAATCTATTTTGGGGGAAATAATTTAAAATGAAAATAATCTTTATGACTTCATAACATGTGCTGCAGAGTGCCTAGTGCTACTGAAAGTACCCTCTACTTGTTACTGTGCAGGGCAAGAGAACTCGGAGAACAGTGACCAACACAATGCAAGAATTATAAATGTACAGGAAGCATCACAACATTAATAGGTACATTGACAGACACAGTTATATTCATAGATGTGCTTGCACCAAGCACCACACAATTCCTAATAGCCCTCAAAACTGCAGGACCAGGCAGAGCCCAGCCCACACCACATTGCTGTGACTCACTGTTAAAATGATCTTTCAAGTGACCTCTCTCAGCTACATAGCTCCATCCTGAGCTCTTCTAATAGCTTGTGGCTGGCTGTTCAACCTCAGCAGACAGCTGCTCCACCTCTGCCCTCCACCCTGGTGAATTCCTGCTTTGCCCCACAGATATTATGCAGGGCACAGCAGGCAGTTCTAACCATTGGGATGTTTTTCTCACTGAGATCCAATCTGTTGAGTCAACAACGCCAGTGTCCCTTCGATCTAATGAAAGCACATTCAACTGTCGTTCTGTGTCAGGATCCCAACAAGGGCCAGATTCGTCATTGTGATGCTGTGTTCTTAGCCACTCTCATGACACAAACCAGCTGAAAACCCAGTTTAGCCAGCCACTTAGGCCAGTGCTGTGACTGCTTCATGGGTCTGAAGCAGCCCAAAGCAACCACAGCAAACCAGTGAATCTGGTCCTAAGTCATGACATGTCCCAAACTCTGTCTCCTGAATATAGAGACAGCTCTGAGAAGAAGCAAAGTCCTGCTCTGGAAGAGAAGGGCCATTCACACTTTGTACTCCTCCTTCACAAAGTCTACAAAGACTAAGATGTATTGTCAAGATAAAAAGCACTGTTTTCCGGGCTTTGAAAGCATTATGGGACCACCCTGCTCACCTGATTCCAGTCCAAACAAGTAGATAGTGACTCAGATGTGGGGGGACAGAGACTTTCTGCAGCCTTACAAAGCCACAGATCCTTGGTGTTATACATTGCTCACTATTGCTATTTACTAAGATTGGAGTTGTATTTTTTTTCAATTCATACTGTTAAATACGTGTTACCAGTTTTCCAGAAATAGGAGCAGGGCACCATGGAGGAAGGCTGTGTGGTGGCAGCCTTGGACTTGCATGAAGGAGCTCTAGTCCCTGCTGCACCAGACTCATGAGCAGCTCATTTATCTCTGTGCCTCAGTTTCCAATCTGTAAACAGGGGAAATAATTCTTCCTTTGTTTGACTTCTCCATTCAGATTTGCACATTCTGTCTCTAACAATGTGTACGGACAATGCCTGTCTCCGGTGGGACTGCTAAATGCTATTGTAATGCAATCTATTATAATGGAACAATTCAAACCTGCCTGCTGTTCATATGCAGAAAAACAAATAAGTATCTTAAAAATGTGTCCAGCAGCATTTAACCTGCAATCCAAGGGTACGTCTAAACTGCAGTCCGTGGTGCGACTGCAGCTTGGGTAGGCTTACCCATAATAGCTTTGACTTAGCTAGCATGTCTAAAAATAGCAGTGAAGATGTGATAGCACAGAACCCGGCACATGCTACGAACATAAGTACAGACCCAGAGTTCTGGGAAGGCATGTGCAGCCCATGCCACCATGCCTACACTACTTTGGATAGCTGCACTGACTAGATTAAAGCTCTCATGGGTACGTCTCTCCCAGCTGCAATCACACCTCCATTGCAATGCAGACATACCCTGAAACGTGCAACAAGCCAGCAGCTCTTCTTATAGCAGTATTATATTTCATTGGTTAAAACAGACACACCAAGCTGGGAGCCTGATTTTTAAAATGCAAGGTCTTGGCCGCTAAAGAGCAGGTAACATTTCTGAGAAGAGGGACCACAGACAAATCTGAAAATATTTGGTTGAACATTTTAGAAACTTTTCGTTAAACTCCTAGTGGATGGAAAGCAAGATATTCTCCTTTCCCTTCCCTGCCTTCTTTTCCTTTCCCTCCCTTCCCATTCCTTCACTTTCTGGTTTGACTTTTTTTCCCTTTGGGGGGGAATTAAATAAAATGCAGGGACATGCATCTAGAAACAATGCAGGCCAGACCTACCGAAGGGGGGGCTGGATCCTACAAAGCAGTGACTGAACAGGATCGGGGGGCGGTCACAGTGGGCAAGCAGCTGAATTTGAGTTCCCAGTGTGATGCTGTGGCAAAAGGGCTAATGTAATCCTTGGATGTGTAAGTGGAGGGAACTAGGAGTAGGAAAAGGGAGGTGATTCTGCTTCTATAGATGGCATTGGTGAGACAAATACTAGAATACTGTGTGCAGTTCTGGTGTCCGCATTCTAAATTGGAGAGGGCACAGAAGAGAGACAAAATTGATTCAAGGATTATGGAAAGTGGCTCACAGGGACAGACTTAAAGAGTTCAGTCTGTTTAGTTTGTCAGGGTATGTTTATACTACGAAATTAAGTCGAATTTATAGAAGTCGATTTTTAGGAAGTGATTTTATACAGTCGATTGTGTGCGTCCCCACTAAGTGCATTAAGTCGGCGGAGTGTGTCCACAGTACCGTGGCTAGCATCGACTTTTGGAGCGGTGCACTGTGGGTAGCTATCCCACAGTTCCTGCAGTGTCCGCTGCCAATTGGAATTCTGGGTTGAGCTCCCAATGCCTGATGGGGCAAAAACATTGTCGCGGGTGGTTTTGGGTACATGTTGTCAGTCGCCTCTCCCTCTGTGAAAGCAACGGCAGACAATCGTTTCATGCCTTTTTTCCAGGCAGACGCCATACTGCTTTCAGCAGACAGTGCAGTAGGACTGGTAACCATCGTCATCCAACCACGAAACAACTCTGCTCTCCTGGTGCCATGAATCCACCTCGCAGGTCCTCTTATTGTTCGATATAAATATCTATTCTCGTGGCATCCCGTCATCATCCACTGCTTCATGCACCTCTGCTCTCCTGCTTGTGTCTCAATAGCGAATTTCTCCATGTTGTCTGTCCATGTTGGGCTCCCAGGAATGTGTGTTCTTCCTCAGGAAATATGCGCTGTGCTAACCATCATCCTCCACTGCAACTCTGCTCTCCTGGTGCCATGAATCCACCTCACAGGTCCTCTCGTCGTTCGGTATAAATATCTATTCTCGTAAAAAGAAGAACAGGAGGACTTGTGGCACCTTAGAGACTAACAAATTTATTAGAGCATAAGCTTTCGTGGACTACAGCCCACTTCTTCGATATGCATCCGAAGAAGTGGGCTGTAGTCCACGAAAGCTTATGCTCTAATAAATTTGTTAGTCTCTAAGGTGCCACAAGTCCTCCTGTTCTTCTTTTTGCGGATACAGACTAACACGGCTGCTACTCTGAAATCTATTCTCGTGGCATCCGTCGTCATCCTCCGCTTCCGCTGCAACTCTGCTCTCCTGCAGACACCATACTATGGCAAGCATGGAGCCCGCTCAGCTCACCACTGCTGTTGTGAGCATTGTAAACACCTCGCGCATTATCCTGCAGTATGTGCGGAACCAGAATCTGCAAAAGCAGGCGAGGAGGTGACGACAGCATGATCACAATAGTGATGAGGACATGGACACAGACTTCTCTCAAAGCACGAGCCCTGGCAATTTGGACATCATGGTGGTAATGGGGCAGGTTCATGCCATGGAACGCTGATTCTGGGCCCGGGAAACAAGCACAGACTGGTGGGACTGCATAGTGTTGCGGGTCTGGGATGAGTCCCAGTGGCTGCGAAACTTTCACATGCATAAGGGCACTTTCATGGAACTTTGTGAGTTGCTTTCCCCTGCCCTGAAGCGCAAGAATAGCAAGATGAGAGCAGCCCCCACAATTGAGACGCGAGTGGCGATAGCCCTCTGGAAGCTTGCAATGCCAGACAGCTACCGGTCAGTCAGGCACCAATTTGGAGTGGGTAAATCTACTGTGGGGGCTGCTGTGATCCAAGTAGCCAGGGCAATCAATACCCTTCTGCTAAGAAGGGTAGTGATTCTGGGAAATGTGCAGGTTATAGTGGATGGCTTTGCTGCAATGGGATTCCCTAACTGTGGTGGGGCAATAGACGGAAACACATATCCCTATCTTGGGACCGGACCACCTTAGCAGCCAGTACATAAACTGCAAGGGGTACTTTTCAATGGTGCTGCAAGCACTGGTGGATCACAAGGGACATTTCACCGACATCAACGTGAGATGGCCAGGAAAGGTACATGGTCTTCAGGAACTCTGGTCTGTTTGAACAGCTGCAGGAAGGGACTTACTTCCCGGACCAGAAAATAACTGTTAAGGAGGTTGAAATGCCTATAGTTATCCTTGGGGACCCAGCCTACCCCTTAATGCCATGGCTCACGAAGCCATACACAGGCACCCTGGACAGTAGTAAGGAGCTGTTCAACTATAGGCTGAGCACGTGCAAAATGGTGGTAGAATGTGCATTTGGACATTTAAAGGGTCGCTGGCGCACATTACCGACTTGCTCAGACCTCAGCCAAACCAATATTCCCATTGGTATGGGAAAGGAGGGCGCTGCTGTTTGAAACCATTCCCACATGCAGCCAGACATCAGGGCAATTAGAAGAGCACACCAGGAAGCGCTGCGCATCAGAGAAGCTTTGAAAACCAGTTTCATGACTGGCCAGGCTATGGTGTGACAGTTCAGTTTGTTTCTCCTTGATGAAAACCCGCCCCCTTGGTTCACTACTTCCCTGTAAGCCAACTGCCCTCCCCCCTTCGATCACCACTTGCAGAGGTAATAAAGTCATTACTGTTTCAAAATCATGCATTCTTTATTAATTCAATCACACAAATAGGGGGATAACTGCCAAAGTAGCCTGGGAGGGGTGGGAGAGGAGGGAAGCACCGGATGGGGTGATGGATGAGGGGAGGAGGGAAGGACAAGGCCACACTGCACTTCAAAACTTATTGAATGCCAGCCTTCTGTTGCTTGGGCAGTCCTCTGGGGTGGAGTGATTGGGTGCCCGGAGCCCCCTGCATTCTTGGGCATCTGGGTGAGGAGGCTTTGGAACTTGGGGAGGAGGGCAGGTGGTTATACAGGGGATGCAGTGGTGATCTGTGCTCCTGCTGCCTTTCCTGCAGCTCCACCAGATGCCGTAGCATATCAGTTTGATCCCCGGTAGCCTCAGCATTGCATCCTGCCTCCTCTCATTGCACTGCCACCACCTCTCCTCTTGCTCCTGCCATCTCTCATCTCATTCGTCCCTCCTGTCCTCACATTCATTTTTTGCTTTCCTGCACTCTGACATTGTTTGCCTCCATGGATTCTGCTGAGCTCTTTCAGTGCAGGAGGACTCCATGAGTTCAGAGAACATTTCATCGCAAGTGCGTTTTTTTCACATTCTTATCTGCACTAGCCTCTGGGACAGAGATGATAGGGGGAGCGTTGAAACATTTGCAGCTGTGGGAGGAAAAAAAGGGAGAGTAGTATTTAAAAAGACACATTTTAGAGAACAATGGGTAGACTCTTTCACAGTGAACCAAGCTGTTAACATTACATAGCATGTGCACTTTCGATACAAGGTCGCATTTTGCCTCTTATTTTGAGGGCCTGCTGGTTTAATGTGAGAGATCACACACTCAGGGCCGGGCAACAGAATTCGGCTTGCAGGCAGCCATGGTAAGCCACAGTCTTTTGGCTTCTTCAACCTTCATAACATGTGGGAATGGTTTCAAACAGCAGCGCCCTCCTTTCCCATACCAAGCACTGTTGGGTTGGCCATCTAAAAGGAGAGGCTGTACTGGCCACGAATGCATCCCAAGTCTTCAGGGCAAATTAATCATTAAACATGCTTGCTTTTAAAGCATGCATTATATTTACAAAGGTACACTCACCAGAGGTGCCTTCTCCGGCTTCATGGAGCCCGCCTTGGTAGGGTATTGGCTCCAGGGTGATAAACAGTTCCTGGCTGTCAGGGAGAATGGTTTCTCTGCTTGCATGCTGTGCACTATCCTCCTCCTTCTCTTCCTCGTCCCCAAAATCCTTATCCCTGTTGCATGAGACTCGCCCCTTGCAGGTGTCCACAGATAGGGGTGGGGTAGCGGTAGGCACCCCCCCTAGAATTGCATGCAGCTCATCATAGAAGCGGCATGTCTGGGGCTCTGACCCAGAGCGGCCGTTTGCCTCTTTGGTTTCTCAGTAGGCTTTCCTGAGCTCCTTAAGTTTCACACGGCACTGCTGCGGGTCCCTGTTGTGGCCTCTGTCCATCATGTCCTTGGAGATTTTTTCAAATATTTTGACATTTTGTCTTTTGGAACAGAGTTCTGATAGCCTGGATTCATCTCCCCAAACAGCGATCAGATCCAGTACCTCCCATTCAGTCCATGCTGGAGCTCTTTTGCTATTCTGGGACTGCATGGTCACCTGTGCTGATGAGCTCGCCAGGCTGGCCAAAAAGGAAATTAAATTCAAAAGTTCCTGGGGCTTTTGCTGTGTACCTGGCTAGTGCATCGGAGTTGAAAGTGCTGTCCAGAGCGGTCACAATGGAGCACTCTGGGATAGCTCCCAGAGGCCAATACCATCAAATTGCGTCTGCGCTACCCCAAATTTGACTCGGCGATGTCGATTTCAGCGCTAATCCCCTCGTCAGGGAGGAGTACAGAAATCGATTTTAAGAGCCCTTTAAGTCGACAAAAATAGCTTCGTTGTGTGGACGGGTGCAGGGTTCAATTGATCTAACGCTGCTAAATTTGACCTAAACTCATAGTGTAGACCAGGGCTCAGAAAGAAGATTGAGAAGTGATTTGATTATATTCTAGGAGTTGTCACAGCTCAGGGCAACAGCCCCTGTTCCCTCTCCATGGTTCAGCAAGGGCACCCACTCTCAGACTCCTGACTCCCCAGCTGTCATCTCCCTTGGGTGAAGGCCCACAGCTCACTCCCTCCTGACCAGGGTATTTCCAGGCTGCACACCTCCCTGCTTACACTGTGAGTTTCCCTGCAAATTCAGGCTGCCTAAACAGGCCTGCGTCCGTGCTCTGCATACTCTTTGAAGGCTAAGACCAGCGTACCTGCTGTTATAAGTTACCACATAACTCCTTCTAAGCAAGCACATTGGAATGCTTTCACCTTAAGAATCAGAGAAAACATTAAACCAGTAGAAGGACCTACACGGATGTTCACCAGAGATCACCCCAGCTCCAAGCAGGGCTCTTGGTGACGCAGTCCTTCAAGCCCCACCAAGGGTTTTTATGGGGTCATAAATTCATAACAGCTGTTAGTTCAATACAGCCCCCCACACTGAGCCCAACAAACAAGTTATTGGGCTCAATACAGGGGTAACTGGGTGAAATTCTTTGTTCCATGTTATACAAGAGGTCAGACTAGGTGCTGTCTGCCTTCCCTTCTGCCCATAAACCATGAAAATAGCTAGCTCTATAAATCATAGCTCTAAGCTATCTCCACGTTCAGAACCAGATTCACCAGCATTTGCAGAAGCCAGGCCTCTGCCTCTGGGGGTACCGCTAGGAGGGCAAGCGTTGGTGCTGGTTTGCCTCTTATGCATTATGGGATGAGAGTCTGTGCTGGTTTCAAGCCCAAGCAAAGTCAATGGGAAAAAGTGTCCCTCCTTTGCATTGATAGGGGTGCAGGTAGATGGACTAGAATGTGGTTATGAACTGAGACCATCTGCAAAAGCAAATGCAGTGCAAGGTTGGTTTAGGCTAGACCCAGGAGGGGTAGTGACATTCTACTCTCCCCCACCTCTGCACCTTCCCTCCTGTGGACTCTTCTGGACTAATCACAAAGGCACGTTCCAGAGAGACCTGAGGGACTTCTACTCCTAGGGCCAGGGGCCTGCCCTAGACTGAAAAAGACCATTTTAAAAAATGAAGCCAAATCTATGTTAGGTTCTTCTCTGGCCTCCATCTCCATTGTAGCAGAGCAGCTCCCAGTATTGAGCCTCCCAGGTCCCTGGGAGAAAGGGGAGGGTTGTTATCCCCAGTGACTTGCCCAAGGTCACACAGGAAGTCTGTGTCAGAGCAGGGACTTGAACCCCACTCTCCCAAAAACCAGGCTAGTGCCCTGACCTGTGGCCCTCTGCTCTCAGATAAACATGCCTCATTCCCCTGCCTGCTTTAAATCACAGCAGAGCTGCTCCCAGGGTTGCAGCATGGACTCCATTGCCCCATGCTCACACCTCCCAGTAAAGTTTGAAAGGGGGTCGATGTTATGAATTTGCTAAGGTGCCAGTTAGATTTTAAAGCTGAAATCTACCCAACTAGCTCTGTCAAGTTTATAGATGTTGTAGCCAATATTAGAATGGAATCTAAACCCTTTTTACTGACTCCAAGGAGCATTAGTCACTAATTTAATGATTAGTCACTAATTTAATGCTAGGTTCTTTTCAGGTCTATTTTTACCCTAGAAACTATTTCTCAGATCAGGACACAGTTATTCTTAACCAACCAGTTTATTAGTTCACTCAGAACCACATCATTACACATCAACAGGTCACCAATCAAGTGTAGACTTAACCAGTGTTTTAGGCATAATCTTCTTCTTCTCACCCCAAAGCATCTTTCCAGACAGGGGGAGCAGTACAGCATCATTAGTTAACACAGATGACATTGTATTACTAGTAAACATTTGAATTAAAGAGCTTACCTCAATGTCATGCCCTCCAACTCGTCTATCGTTCTTAACATCCAATTTAAGCTACACGTGCCGGGGGGAGGAAGCTGAGTGGATTTCCTCATTTAGGGCCCAATTCTCTCTCACCAACAGAAACTGGTCCAATAAGAGATGATCCCTCACCCACCGTGTCTCTCTAATATCCTGGGACCACCACAGCTACAACATCATATTTAATACAGTCAATTATGAAGTTTCATATATTTTATTTGGGAACATCCATCTGCACATAAATGTGGGGCTGAAAAATCTCAAGAATGACTATGACCCTGGTGAGGTAACTCCCTTCTCTTCATGTGTCATTATATAATGCCTGCATCTATAATTTTCACTCCATGCATCTGAAGAAGTGAGGTTTTTTTACCCACGCAAGCTTATGCCCCAATAAATCTGTTAGTCTTTAAGGTGCCACCAGACTCCTTGTTTTTTTGTGTGGATACAGACTAACATGGCTACTCCCGGATACTTGACAGTGTTCCTTGAGAACCTATGAGGGGAGCCAAGCAACATATCTGATATCAGCAAACCACAAAGGAACTAGCTTAACGGCCAAAGGACTGAGCCTTCCAAACTGATAAGACTTTAAACATGTGGGCCTGATCCACCACTGTGATACACCAGCCGGCTGCCCTATGACACAGGGGCATCAGTCTCAGACGGGGAGAGAATGGCTGTTGATCTCTTTAAACAGATTTTACTGTTAAAAGTGTATTATACTTTTCTAGCACTTCCCATGCAAGGCTCTCGAAGCCCTGTATCAGAATGAACTCTCAGCATGCTGTAACATGAGCTGTGTATTATGATCCTCATTGTGCAGACGGGTTAGCGGAGGCACACAAAGGTCACACACTGTGTCAATGCACAAGAAAGAGTAGCACCCAGCAGTCCTGGAACCTGTCCTCTGCTCTAACTATCACAGCATAACTTGGGCATGGCAAGCTTCATTCTGCAACTTCAGAATCATGGAACCCAAGAGGTTATCTTAACTGTACGGACACTCTTTTCTGTGTAAAGCCATAGTCATTGGTGAATTACTATACTTTGTACAGCGTAATGGACAAATCATATGGCCCCAGCTGTGGAACGCTGACTGCATGGGCAAACGTAAATATGGAATTTCTTAACTTTGGCATGCTTGAGTTTGCAAATTCAATAATGTTCTTTTCAGATACCTTTTTTTATAGAATTTCCTAATGTTTCGGGTAAAAAAACCCCAGAACAAATAAAAAAAACCAAAAGAGAAATTTCACCACATTGAGCCCACCTTGGGTCATCCACATGGCTGAGCCCTTGAGAGCCACAGCAAAGACCTCTGCTACTTGAGCTAATGGAGTAACTGACAGCAGCAAAAGGCGGAGTTTGTGCATCAGATGCTGGGGTGGGATAAAACATACATTTTGCCAGTGGATTTCAGGTGTTTGCTGACAGCAGAAGAATGCAAAGACTCCAGGATGCTGGATTCCCTCTCAGGTTCTGTACTGGGGAGTGTGCTCCAGTGGGCACACACATCCGCCCTGACCCCACTCCCCCGGGCCTGTCTCTGAGCCCCTCTCCTCTGATCCTTCCCACCCCCAGCTCCTGCCCTCCCCTCTCTAACTGTCCAGGGGGGCGCTGGAGGTTTTGGCAGCTGGGGATGATGTTCTGGGAGGCAGTGCAGGACCTTCACATTCGCCGAGTGCTTCTGCTGAAAGGATCAGCAGTGAAACAATTAGAACTGCTGACATTTAAATTGCCATCTTGAGGTTTCAAGCTGAAAACCCCACTGAAGTGGCTGGGCAATTTCATCCCTCTCAGAACTATTGTTTCAGGCAGGATCACAGCCCCTGACTCCTGTTTGTGACCCCCAGGTTCAGGACCCCTGGCCTACAATAACAGGGCTTGATCCAAAGCCCATTGAAATCAATGGAAAGACTCCCAGTGTCTTAAGGGGGCTTTGGATTGGGGCTTTGAGGGGCAGCCAAGCACTGTGAGGAGATGTACAGGGCACAGCATAGGAAGCTGTGTGACCTTAGGCAGTGCCCTTAGCCTCTGTGTGCCTCAGCTTCCCCAGGTGCAAACAGAGGGGGCAACACCCATTGCTTCAAATGCTCAACTCTGGGGGAGGGACACACCATCATGCTAGTTATTAAATCTCTGTTTAGAACTCCCCCCCATCAGCCAGGCACGTGTTTGAGCTGGCAGCAGGAAGTGAGGGGTGAGCCAGGGACTCAGCATTACACTGGTCAATGAATCCACCACTGTATCGCTATGGGCTGGTAGGGGCTGGGACTATCCCTGTTCACCACCCTGGGCAGCGTTCAGCCTGGAATACGGCACTGCCTGGAGCACTTGTCATTAGCAGCACAGAGGAAACCACAAGGGTTATATTAAAGGAACCAGTGATAGATCCATTAACTGGTAAAACCTGCTTCCTACAAAACTAAAGCACAGATTCAGGACACAGCAGTGGGCAGAACAAGCCATTCCGGTTCCACTGGGGAAACATTCTGAACCCACCTGGATTGCTCCACCAAAGTAAACCTCTCGCAGCTCCTAGCAACAAACTCTGAATAGTCTATGAATCCTGAAGGCCAGAAGGAACCATTACAAACCTGCAGAGAATGTCGCCCAGTCATGACTGCATCCAGCCCATCATTTCTGGTTGAGCTACAGCAGATTTTTTTTTTTAAATGACATCCAATCTCGATAAAACGACTCCAAGTGAGGGAGAATCCACCACATACCTAGGTTCCAATGTTTAGTGACCCGGTGTTAAAAAATGGGCACCGTATTTCTAGTCTGGATTTTCCCAGCTTCGACTTCCAGCTGTTGGATCTTGTTATGCCTTTTACTACTAGATCGAGTCCTGGTCTACACGTAAAATTTAGCTCTACCTAACTACATTGCTATGGGGTGTGAAAAACTCAGCCCCCTGAATGTCACAGTCATGCTGACCTAATGGCCCTATAGATGTGGCTAGGCTGATGGAAGAATGCTTCCCTCCCCCTAACTACCACAGGGCAAGGAGGTGGATTATCTATGTCCAGGTTTGGGTCAGACTGCAGAGCTCTACCCCCACGAGGGGTTTGGTTTCTATTGATAGATACCAGGTGACGGGCATTTCTAGAATGGCTAAGTTCTATACATGGATTACCGAAAATAGTTACTTGTGACACCTTAGAGACTAACAAATTTATTAGAGCATAAGCTTTCGTGGGCTACTGCCCACTTCTTCGGATGCATATAGAGTGGAACATATATTGAGGAGATATATATACACACATACAGAGAGCATGAACAGGTGGGAGTTGTCTTACCCTCAGAGTTGGGTAAGACATCGGGGGAAAGAAAGGAAAACCACAGCTTTACATCCACTGACCTGTGAGAATCACACTAGATTACATTTGTGCACTGAGATGTTTGCCATCTTGCCAATTTTCAGGTTCTGTTCCATTAACCTATGTTCACAGTTTGCATTCCATTGCCTGTTATTTGCACATTACTGAGTAGCAAAAACTGCAGAAAAACAATTTTTTTAAATGAAATTTTCTTTATTAGTTCACAACACACAGTGCAGAACGCAGAGCAGTGCCCAAAGAACACTGTACTTGTAACTGTGCAGCACCACTCTGACACTTCCCGGGGGCTCCCGGGCCAGTGAGGCCCCTTGCTACCACCTTCCCTGACATGAGGGAGCCTGTCTGTGCCGGCCAGGGATCAGCACCCCAACTCCACAACAGCCACAGGCAACACAAGCGCTGCCCCCGAGGGCCTGTCTGTCACTCTGCAGATTAGCGACTGTAACACTCCAACCCTCGAGGCCTCTGTGTCTCCCTGGAGTGTCCAGACCCTGGTCCACTGGACACCCACAGTATTCACAGATTTGCTGCTCCCAAAGAAACAGGGCACCCCAGCTTGCCAGTTCTACCTCAGATCACCATTCGCATAACACAGCATTTAGATACATTCAGAGTGAAATCAAATCAGATGTAACGAAGTATAAAGACTCAAGAAGTAGCAAGTAAAAGTATTTGAAACCAATGGTTACACAAAGTAAAATCATAGCAGACGTTCTAGAGCCTGGACTTACTGAATTAGATCCTTTCATGTCTTATAGAGCAAAGTTCACCCAAAGTCCTTCCAAGATCTTACAGCCAGGCTTGGCTGTGATTGGGGCCATTCATGAGACAAGTTATGCTGTCAGCTTGCCTTCTTGGTAAAAGAACCCAGATCTGTTTGCACCCTACAGACATCAGAACAATCCACTGTCTTTATTCATAAGCAGGATGCCCCCTACTGATTTTTCCTGTACGCCCCTTTTTTGTAAATTTCACAATCAGCATCTGACTCAGCATGCAAATAGACATACACTGTGAGACACACAATACACAATGACCGGACAGGGAGTTAAGCATCTGTTACCCCTTGTCTGAAGGGAACCTGTCTGAGACATGCCACCTCCTGGTTACCTGCCTTAAGAATACAACTTTCAGTATAGAAACAGAACTCCTTAAATATTATCCTTATGTACATTTCACAGGGATTAGGACGACCAGTGGGTAACTGACTCTCAGCAGAGACCTCACAGGACACCCTTTAGTGAAGTATGGATCTATCCGACACAGGGGATTCCTGTAAAATCCTATGCACTCCCTGTGCCCTCTGCCAACTGGCATCAAGAAGTCCCTGGGTAACAACCACAAAGCTCACAGGTCAAGGAAAACACACAGTCTAACTTCTATAAATGTACAGCAAGCGCCACATAATGTATTGCTTCCAGAAAACACGCCATCCTATTTATACACGTACAGCAGGCACTACACAATTCCAAACAGCACCCAGAGGTCCAGGCCTAGAGAGCAGATCATCACGGAACTCTATTGAGGCTGATTGCACTGCTCCACAGCCAAAATGCTTCTGAAATAAATGTAGTCAAACTTTACTAATTCTGGGTCACTGAGAACGAAAATGATGCTAAAAATTGTTGATTGGCTCTAGTTTTCAAGATATGCTATTGGGTCAGTCTATACGACCCTTGACTTGGGAATGGTGGAGGATAAGTGAGTTATAAAGGGAAGGGATCTCAATTTAAACCAGAAATGACTAAAATACATCTTTGACTGGATCTAGGAATAAATCTATGACTGGGTTTGGACAGTACTTGCTTTTTAGGCAAAACAATGAATGATGCAATCTGAAGCTGGTATTGCGTCATACATGATATGAATTGCATCATATTATTCCTAGAAGTCATGGATGATGCAATCATAATGAAGCTTACATCACTCTGCTGAACAAATTGCCCTAGATCAGCTCTAGAAATCATACAGTGTCATGCTCTCTTATTTGTCAGTGTTTGATTTTGCAAAGGGACACATTTCTGTTTAGCCAAAGTGAGCAGAGATGCCTCGTACTTGTGTGAACAGTGCAGATAATTTCTGCTATGTTTGTGGTGACGTGACGTTTGCATCACAAAAGCGCAGTATAACCACTATGGTTAAGAAAGCCTATCACCTTTATTTTGGCTGCAAAATTGGAGATCAGGACAAGAGGTGGGCCCCACACATTTGCTGCAACACTTGTGCAACAAATCTTCACCAGTGGTTGAACAGGAAAAGGAAATCTATGCCTTTTGCAGTGCCAATGATTTGGAGAGAGCCAACAGATCATAGCAGCAATTGTTACTTCTGCATGGTGCCTCCAGTTGGGAAAGATGTGTCAAAGAAGAAAAAGTGGACTGTGCATTATCCAAACATTCCATCAGCTATACACCCAGTACCCCACGGAGAAGGACTGCCGGTTCCTGATGCACCAGAATCGTTCCCACTTGAATCAGACGAGGAAGAGGAAGAGGATGAAACTTCTGGTCCTGAACCATCAATGTCACAGGACCCACATTGTGACGGGTTGGATCACAGAAACCCCCTTGGGAGCTGCCACCTAATGTGCAAAGACTACCTCTGCTCCTGTTTTCCCTGCCAGCTCAGGACTCCAGCACCCTGTCTTGCTGAGCCAGCCACTCCTGTCTGGCTCCAACACAGACCCAGGGTCTGAATCACTTGTCCCAAAGTTGCAAGTTTACCTGAAAACAGCTCACAGTAGTGTGCTTGTCTCTAGCACTCAGATGCCCAACTCCCAATGGGGTCTAAACCCAGATAAATCCGTTTTACCCTGCATAAAGCTTATGCAGGACAAACTCATAAATTGTTCGCCCTCTATAACACTGATAGAGAGATATGCACAGCTGTTTGTTCCCTCAGGTATTAATACATACTTTGAGTAAATTACTAAATAAAAAGTGATTTTATTAAATACAGACAGTAGGATCTAAGTGGTTCAAAGTAGTAACAGACAGAACAAAGTAAGTCACCAAGCAAAATAAAATAAAATGCGCAAATCTATGTCTAATAAAACTAAATACAGATAATTTCCTCACCAGTTCCAGAGCACTCCCTTTTAGAGGCTAATCTCCTTTTAGCCTGGGTCCAGCAATCACTCACACCCCCTGCAGTTACTGTCCTTTGTTTCAGTCTCCTTCAAGTATCCTGGGGGGGGTGGAGAGGCTCCTTCTTTAGCCAGCTGAAGACCAAATGGAGGGGTCTCCCACAGGTTTAAATAGACTCTCTCTTGTGGGTGGAGACCCCCCTCCTCCCTCCCATGCAAAGTCCAGCTCCAAGATGGAGTTTTGGAGTCACCTGGGCAAGTCACATGCCCCTGCATGACTCAGTCTTTACAGGCCGACACCATTGTCCACATGGTATCTTGCATGTCTCCAGGAAGACTTCTCATGTGGATTGGAGCATTCCAAGATGCATTGTTCCCCAAGTGTTTCCTGATCAGGTACTTAACCTGGTGAATTCCTTCCTAAAGAAGCTGACCAAATGCCTCACAAAGCTTACTTAGAAATCAAGCAAGCATACAGCCCATATTCTTAACCTCAAGTAGAAAATAATATATATGTACAAATAGGATGAATAGATATAGTAGACCATAACCTTTACGGAGATATGTTACATGGCACAGGCAGCACAAAACATATTTCAGTTATGTCATACATACATTTATAACCCCCCCCCCATAAAGCCTTATGGGGTACGCTGTCACACACATTTTCTCCCATCCTCCTCCTCTGAACCACACCTCATAACACAAGGTGAACTGAATGACCTTGTCAGGGATTTGGAACTACCCAAGAGTAATGCAGAGCTGTTGGGCTCCAGACTACAGCAGTGGAATCTCCTGGCAGGTGATGTTAGGGTTTCCATGTTCCGTGACCGTCAAAAGGATCTTGTCCCATTCTTCTTCATGGAAGGTAATCTTGTAGCCTGAAACAACATCGATGGTGTGATGGCAGCCCTCAACATCGTTCACAATCCAGATGAGTGGAGACTGTTCATTGATTCATCGAAGACGAGTCTTAAAGCTGTTTTACTGCATAATGGCAATGTTTTGCCATCAATTCCAGTTGGTCATGCAGTCCATATGAAGGAAACCTATGAAAACATGAAACAACTTTTGAGGTGCATAAACTATGACCAACATCAGTGGCAGCTTTGTGGCGATTTGAAGGTTGTTGCTCTCTTGCTTGGTCTGCAGACTGGAAACACAAAGTACTGCTGTTTTCTCTGAGAATGGGATAGTCGTGCAAGAGATTCCCACTACATCAAGAAAGATTGGCCACTCCGACAGTCATTGGAGCCTGGGAGGAAAAGTGTTCAGCATCCACCACTTGTTGAATCAAGGAAGATTTTGTTACCACCGGTTTCAGAGTAGCAGCCGTGTTAGTCTGTATCCGCAAAAAGAACAGGAGTACTTGTGGCACCTTAGAGACTAACAAATTTATTAGAGCATAAGCTTTCGTGGGCTACAGCCGAAGAAGTGGGCTGTAGCCCATGAAAGCTTATGCTCTAATAAATTTGTTAGTCTCTAAGGTGCCACAAGTACTCCTGTTCTTTTTGTTTCCACCCTTACACATCAAGCTGGGTCTGATGAAGAACTTTGTCAAGGCCATTGACAAAACACAAGCAGCTTTCAAGTACCTCCGTGGAAAATTTCCAAGGTTAAGTGAAGCTAAGATAAAGGAAGGTGTCTTTGTTGGTCCTCAGATTCGTGAACTTCTTCGAGATGATGCATTTGACCATGCACTGCGTGGCAAGGAAAAGACGGCATGGAAAGCCTTCCAGTTAGTGGCAATACATTTTCTCGGAAACAACAAGGCAGACAACTACAGGTTGTTGGTGGAAAACCTCTTCAAGGCATACAAAAACCTTGGTTGCAACATGTCACTAAAGATACATTTTTTGCACTCTCATCTAGATTTTTTCCCACCAAACTGCGGAGCAGTGAGCGACGAGCACGGCGAGCGATTTCACCAGGACATTGCAACAATGGAGAAACGCTATCAGGGCAAATGGAGCCCATCAATGCTTGCAGACTATTGCTGGACAGTGACAAGAGATGCTCCATTTAATGAATACAAGAGACAAGCCAAGAAGCGCCGAGTAGAAACTGAATAGGACTAAACTATGTACAGAATAGTTTTTTGCCTTTTGTTTCATAATAAATTTTATTTATATAACCCTTTAGCTGATTTTTAAAGTGTTACATAAACAGGACAGGTGAAATATTATCATGTAAAGCAACCCTAAACACATGAAAAGACCTAAGTTTACAATTTATGATTAAAACTCTATCTACACAATATACATAGACATAAAATGTAAAAACTTAAATATCTTAGAAACAGTAGCCAATCAGTTGTTTTAATTGTCATATTTGAATTCAGCACATCAAAATACATAACAAATAGCACATTTTAGCTCTGAAACAGACGACTTCTCAAAAATTGTAGACCAGTGTTGTTAAAGTGCTCTTCCAAAGCCTCCCTCAACTGCATAGCTCCATGTTGAGCTCTCGTAATTGCTCTTGCATCTGGCTATTCAAACTCAGCCAACAGCCGCTCCACCTCAACCCTGGCAGCATCTTTTCCCCCTTTGCTTCAAAGATATTATGCAGGACACAGCAGCAGCATTGGGATATTTTTCTCACTGAGGTCCAATCTAGTGAGTAAACAACGCCTGCAACCCTTCAATTTACCAAAGTACATCCAACTGCCATTCTGCATCAGCTGAGCCAGTAGTTGAATCTTCCCTTGGTGCTGTTGAGGTGGTTGGCGTACAGCTTCATGAGCCAGGAGAGCAAGGGGTAGAATGGGTCCACCAGGATCACTACTGGCATTTCAATATCACCAGTAATCTGCTGGTCAGGAAAGAAAGTCCCTGATTACAGCATTCTGAATAGTCCTGTGTTCTTAGGGTATGTCTATACTACGAAATTAGGTCGAATTTATAGAAGCCGGTTTATAGAAATCGGTTTTATACAGTCGATTGTGTGTGTCCCCACATAAAATGATCTAAGTGCATTAAGTCGGCGGACCGCGTCCACAGTACAGAGGCTAGCGTCAACTTCCGGAGCATTGCACTGTGGGTAGCAGTTCTTGCAGTCTCCGCCGCCCATTGGAATTCTGGGTTGAGATCCCAATGCCTGATGATGCAAAAACAGTGTCGCGGGGGGTTCTGGGTACATGTCGTCAGGCCCCTCCCCCTCCATCAGAGCAATGGCAGACAATCGATTCGCGCCTTTTTACCTGGGTTACCTGTGCAGACAACATACCACGGCAAGCATGGAGCCTGCTCAGCTCAGCTCAGCTCACCATCACCATATGTCATCTGGGTTTCTCCGAGTAGTTCCTGCAACAGTTGAGGAAGCTCCTAAGAGGACGGTGATATGGAAGGTGAGCGATCAGCTGTTGTAACCTGCACAGGTTGTGCCATGTTTGTCTTTCTTCCGCAGGACAGAAGTGACTTTGTCTGTACAAAGTGCAAGCTGGTCTCCATATTGGAGGAGAAGGTTCGAGGGCTGGAGAAACAAGTATCGACTCTGCGTTGCATAAGGGAAAATGAAGATTTCCTGGACAGACGTCAGGAGATGCTTCTACGGCCACAATGTTCTGAAGATTCAGAGCAGGCGCAGCAGGGACAGAAGGGTTGTGAGGAGGTTTGGCAGCATGTGACCTCCAGAAGAAGAAAGAGGAGCGTCCATGCACCAGCAATGGAGATACAGGTGAGCAATCGTTTCCATGTTCTCTCTACAGGTGCTAATGCGGAGAGTGGACTAGATGGCCCATCTGGGGGAAGGGAGCAGAAGGAGACTCCACCGATTGGAAGGCAAAAGATGCACTGTCCTAGGGATGGGGGTTCCACGACCACCACTCCCAAGAGGAGGAGGAGGGTGGTGGTGGTCGGGGACTCCCTCCTCAGGGGGACTGAGTCATCTATCTGCCGCCCTGACCGGGAAAACCGAGAGGTCTGCTGCTTGCCAGGAGCCAGGATACACGATGTGACGGAGAGACTGCCGAGACTCATCAAGCCCTCGGATCGCTACCCCTTCCTGCTTCTCCACGTGGGCACCAATGATACTGCCAAGAATGACCTTGAGCGGATCACTGCAGACTACGTGGCTCTGGGAAGAAGGATAAAGGAGTTTGAGGCGCAAGTGGTGTTCTCGTCCATCCTCCCTGTGCAAGGAAAAGGCCGGGGTAGAGACCGTCGAATCATGGAAGTCAACGAATGGCTACGCAGGTGGTGTCGGAGAGAAGGCTTTGGATTCTTCGACCATGGGATGGTGTTCCAAGAAGGAGTGCTAGGCAGAGACGGGCTCCATCTAACGAAGAGAGGGAAGAGCATCTTCGCCAGCAGGCTGGCTAACCTAGTGAGGAGGGCTTTAAACTAGGTTCACCGGGGGAAGGAGACCAAAGCCCTGAGGTAAGTGGGGAAATGGCATCCTGGGAGGAAGCACAAGCAGGAGAGCGCAAGAGGGGAGGACTCCTGTCTCATGCTGAGAAAGAGGGACGATCATTGAGTTATCTTAAGTGCCTATACACAAATGCAAGAAGCCTGGGAAACAAGCAGGGAGAACTGGAAGTTCTGGCACAGTCAGGGAACTATGATGTGATTGGAATAACAGAGACTTGGTGGGATAACTCACATGACTGGAGTACTGTCATGGATGGATATAAACTGTTCAGGAAGGACAGGCAGGGCAGAAAAGGTGGGGGAGTTGCGTTGTATGTAAGAGAGGAGTATGACTGCTCAGAGCTCCGGTATGATACTGCAGAAAAACCTGAGAGTCTCTGGATAAAGTTGAGAAGTGGGAGCAACAAGGGTGATGTCGTGGTTGGAGTCTGCTATAGACCACCAGACCAGGGGGATGAGGTGGACGAGGCTTTCTTCTGGCAACTAGCAGAAGTTGCTAGATCGCAGGCCCTGGTTCTCATGGGAGACTTTAATCACCCTGATATCTGCTGGGAGAGCAATACAGCGGTGCACAGGCAATCCAGGAAATTTTTGGAAAACATAGGGGACAATTTCCTGGTGCAAGTGCTGGAGGAACCAACTAGGGGCAAAGCTTTTCTTGACCTGCTGCTCACAAACAGGGAAGAACTAGTAGGGGAAGCAAAAGTGGATGGGAACCTGGGAGGCAGTGACCATGAGATGGTCGAGTTCAGGATCCTGACACAAGGAAGAAAGGAGAGCAGCCGAATATCGACCCTAGACTTCAGAAAAGCAGACTTTGACTCCCTCAGGGAACAGATGGGCAGGATCCCCTGGGAGAATAACATGAAGGGCAAAGGGGTCCAGGAGAGCTGGCTGTATTTTAAAGAATCCTTATTGAGATTGCAGGAACAAACCATCCCGATGTGTAGAAAGAATAGTAAATATGGCAGGCGACCAGCTTGGCTAAACAGTGAAATCCTTGCTGATCTTAAACGCAAAAAAGAGGCTTATAAGAAGTGGAAGATTGGACAAATGACCAGGGAGGAGTATAAAAATATTGCTCAGGCGTGCAGGAGTGAAATCAGGAAGGCCAAATCACACTTGGAGTTGCAGTTAGCAAGAGATGTTAAGAGTAACAAGAAGGGTTTCTTCAGGTATGTTAGCAACAAGAAGAAAATCAAGGAAAGTGTGGGCCCCTTACTGAATGAGGGAGGCAACCTAGTGACCGAGGATGTGGAAAAAGCTAATGTACTCAATGATTTTTTTGCCTCTGTCTTCACGCACAAGGTCAGCTCCCAGATTGCTGCACTGGGCAGTACAGCATGGGGAGAAGGTGACCAGCCCTCTGTGGAGAAAGAAGTGGTTCGGGACTATTTAGAAAAACTGGACGTGCACAAGTCCATGGGGCCGGATGCGCTGCATCCGAGGGTGCTAAAGGAGTTGGCGGGTGAGATTGCAGAGCCATTAGCCATTATTTTTGAAAACTCATGGCGATCGGGGGAGGTCCCAGATGACTGGAAAAAGGCTAATGTAGTGCCCATCTTTAAAAAAGGGAAGAAGGAGGATCCGGGGAACTACAGGCCAGTCAGCCTCACCTCAGTCCCTGGAAAAATTATGGAGCAGGTCCTCAAGGAATCAATTATGAAACATTTAGAGGAAAGGAAAGTGATCAGGAACAGTCAGCATGGATTCACGAAGGGGAAGTCGTGCCTGACTAACCTAATAGCCTTCTATGATGAGATAACTGGCTCTGTGGATGAGGGGAAAGCAGTGGATGTGTTATTTCTTGACTTTAGCAAAGCTTTTGATACTGTCTCCCACAGTATTCTTGCCACCAAGTTAAAAAAGTATGGGCTGGATGAATGGACTGTAAGGTGGATAGAAAGCTGGCTAGATCGTCGGGCTCAACGGGTAGTGATCAATGGCTCCATGTCTAGTTGGCAGCCGGTTTCAAGTGGAGTGCCCCAAGGGTCGGTCCTGGGGCCGGTTTTGTTTAATATCTTTATTAATGATCTGGAGGATGGTGTGGACTGCACTCTCAGCAAGTTTGCAGATGACACTAAACTAGGAGGCGTGGTAGATACACTAGAGGGTAGGGATCGAATACAGAGGGACCTAGACAAATTAGAGGATTGGGCAGAAAAAAACCTGATGAGGTTCAACAAGGACAAGTGCAGAGTCCTGCACTTAGGACGGAAGAATCCCATGCACTGCTACAGACTAGGGACCGAATGGCTAGGTAGCAGTTCTGCTGAAAAGGACCTAGGGGTCACAGTGGACGAGAAGCTGGATATGAGTCAACAGTGTGCTCTTGTTGCCAAGAAGGCTAACGGCATTTTGGGCTGTATAAGTAGGGGCATTGCCAGCAGATCGAGGAACGTGATCGTTCCCCTTTATTCGACATTGGTGAGGCCTCATCTGGAATACTGTGTCCAGTTTTGGGCCCCACACTACAAGAAGGATGTGGAAAAATTGGAAAGAGTCCAGCGGAGGGCAACAAAAATGATTAGGGGTCTGGAGCACATGACTTATGAGGAGAGGCTGAGAGAACTGGGATTGTTTAGTCTCCAGAAGAGAAGAATGAGGGGGGATTTGATAGCAGCCTTCAACTACCTGAAGGGGAGTTCCAAAGAGGATGGAGCTCGGCTGTTCTCAGTGGTGGCAGATGACAGAACAAGGAGCAATGGTCTCAAGTTGCGGTGGGGGAGGTCCAGGTTGGATATCAGGAAAAACTATTTCACTAGGAGGGTGGTGAAACACTGGAATGCGTTACCTAGGGAGGTGGTGGAGTCTCCTTCCTTGGAGGTTTTTAAGGCCCGGCTTGACAAAGCCCTGGCTGGGATGATTTAGCTGGGAATTGGTCCTGCTTTGAGCAGGGGGTTGGACTAGATGACCTCTTGAGGTCCCTTCCAACTCTGATATTCTATGATTCTATGATTCTATGGGTGCCGGCAGACGTGGTACTGCATTGCTACACAGCAGCAGCTAATTGCCTTTTGGCAGTGGATGGTGTATTATGATTGATATCCATCATCATCATATTCCTCAGTGAGTTCGGTCAGAGGCACCTGAGCAGACATGTTTTGTCTCCTGGAGACTCAGTCCTGCCGGCAGTCCTATTGAACCGTCTTGACTATGATGGCTAGCAGTCATAATACAGCATTTTCTGCCAAGCACCCAGAAGATGCCGATGGCTATCAGTCATGCTGCACCGTCTGCTGCAGCTTAAGATGTAAAAAATAGATGGACCAGATTTGTTCTGTATTCATTTGCTTCCCGCTCCCTCCAGGAAATCAACGGCCTGCTAAACCCAGGGTTTTGAGTTCAATCTTTGGGGGGGGCCATTCTGTGTGACAGTTGTTTGTGTTTCTCCCTGATGCACAGCCACCTTTGTTGATTTTAATTCACTGTACCTGTAAGCCATGTTGTCACTCGCCCCTCCCTCCCTGCATCAGACAATAGTTTCGCGCCTTTTTTCAGCCCAGACGCCATAGCACTGGGATTATGGAGCCCACTCAGATCACCGTGGCAATTATGAGCACTATGAACACCACGCGCATTGTCCTGAAGTATATGCAGAGCCAGAACATGCCAAAGCAAAACCAGGCGAGGAGGCAATTGCAGTGCGGCGACGAGACTGATGAGGAAATTGACATGGACATAGACCTCTCACAAAGTACAAGCCCCAGCAATGTGCAAATCATGGTGTTACTGGGGCAGGTTCATGGCGTGGAACGCCGATTCTGGGCCCGGGAAACAAGCAAAGACTGGTGGGACCGCATCATGTTGCAGGTGTGGGACGATTCCCAGTGGGTGTGAAACTTTCCCATGCGTAAGGGCACTTTCATGGAACTTTGTGACTTGCTTTCCCCTGCACTGAAGCGCCAGAATACCAGGATGAGAGCAGCCCTCACAGTTGAGAAATGAGTGGCGATAGCCCTGTGGAAGTTTGCAATGCCAGACAGCTACCGGTCAGTTGGGAATCAATTTGGAGTGGGCAAATCTACTGTGGGGGCTGCTGTGATCCAAGTAGCCAATGCAATCTAAGACCTGCTGATATCAAGGGTAGTGACTCTGGGAAACGTGCAGGTCATAGTGGATGGCTTTGCTGCAATGGGATTCCCAAACTGTGGTGGGGTGATAGACGGAACCCATATCCCTATCTTGGCACCGGAGCACCAAACCACCAAGTACATAAACCGCAAGGGGTACTTTTCAATGCTGCTGCAAGCTCTGGTGGATCACAAGGGACATTTCAATAACATCAATGTGGCATGGCCGGGAAAGGTACATTATGCTCGCGTCTTCAGGAACTCTAATCTGTTTCAAAAGTTGGAGGAAGGACTTTCTTCCTGGACCAGAAAATAACCGTTGGGGATGTTGAAATGCCTATCGTTATCCTTGGGGACCCAGCCTACCCCTTAATGCCATGGCTCATGAAGCCGTACACAGGCAGCCTGGACAGTAATCAGGACCTGTTCAACTATAGGCTGAGCAAGTGCTGAATGGTGGTGGAATGTGCATTTGGACGTTTAAAAGCGCGCTGGCGCACTTTACTGACTCGGATAGACCTCAGCAAAGTCAATATTCCAATTGTTACTGCTGCTTGCTGTGCGCTCCACAATATCTGTGAGAGTAAGGGGGGAGACATTTATGGCGGGGTGGGAGGTTGAGGCAAATCGCCTGGCCACTGATTACGCGCAGCCAGACACCAGGGCGGTTAGAAGAGTACAGCAGGGCACGGTGCACATCAGAGAAGCTTTGAAAACCAGTTTTGTGATTGGCCAGGCTACGGTGTGAAACTTCTGTTTGTTTCTCCTTGATGAACCCTCCGCCCCCCCCAGTTCACTCTACTTCCCTGTACACTAACCACCCTCCCCTTCCCCCTTCGAGCACCGCTTGCAGAGGCAATAAAGTCATTGTTACTTCATATTCATGCATTCTTTATTAATTCATCACACAACTAGGAGGATAACTGCCAAGGTAGCCCGGGAGGGGTGGGGGAGGAGGGAAGGAAAAGGACACATTGCAGTTTAAAACTTTAAAACTTTAACACTTATTGAAGGCCAGCCTTCTGATGCTTGGGCAATCATCTGGGGTGGAGTGACTGGGTGGCCAGAGGGCCCCCCCCCGCATTCTTGGGCGTCTGGGTGAGGAGGCTATGGAACTTGGGGAGGAGGGCTGTTGGTTACACAGGAGCTGTAGCGGCGGTCTCTGCTCCTGCTGTCTTTCCTGCAGCTCAACCATACGCTGGAGCATATCAGTTTGATGCTCCAGCAGCCGGAGCATCGAGTCTTGCCTTCTGTCAGCAAGCTGACGCCACCTATCCTCTTCAGCCCGCCACTTGCTCTCTTCAGCCCGCGATTCAGCCTGCCACCTCTCCTCTTGCTCATATTGTGCTTTTTTGCACTCTGATATTGACTGCCTCCATGCATTCTGCTGTGCTCTGTCAGCGTGGGAGGACATCTGGAGCTCCGAGAACATATCATCCCAAGTCCACCGTTTTCTCCTTCTAATCTTCACTAGCCTCTGTGAAGGAGAAACATTTGCAGCTAGTGGAGGAGAAGGGAGAGGTGGTTAAAAAAGACATATTTTAGAGAACAATGGGTACACTCTTTCACGTTAAATTTTGCTGTTCACATTACACAGCACATGTGCTTTCGCTACAAGGTCGCATATTTCCTCTTATATTGAGGGTCTGACGGTTTGGTGTGAGAGATCACTCACGCAGTGCCAGGCAACAGATTTCGGCTTGCAGGCAGCCATGGTAAGCCACAGTCTTTTGGCTTTTTTAACCTTCTTAACATGTGGGAAAGGTTTCAAACAGTAGCGCCCTCATTTCCCATACCAAGCACCCGTTGGGTTGGCCATTTAAAATGGGTTTGCAATGTAAAAGGAGGAGCTGCGGTTTCCGGGTTAACATGCAGCACAAACCCAACTACCCCCCCCCCACACACACACACCCACATCCAATTCTCTGGGATGAACACTTCACCCCTCCCCGCCACCGCGTGGGTAACAGCGGGGAACATTTCTGTTCAGCCGAGCAGGAACGGGCACCTCTGAATGTCCCTTTAATAAAATCACCCCATTTCAACCAGGTGACCGTGAATGATATCACTCTCCTGAGGATAACAAAGAGAGATAAGGAATGGATGTTGTCTGCATGCCAGCAAACACCGGGACCATACGCTGCCATGCTTTGTTATGCAATGATTCCAGACTACGTGCTACTGGCCTGGCATGGTAAAGTGTCCTACCATGGCGGACTGGATAAGGCAGCCCTCCCCAGAAACCTTTTGCAAAGGCTTTGGGAGTACATGAAGGAGAGCTTTCTGGAGATGTCCCTGGAGGATTTCCGCTCCATCCCCATACACGTTAACAGACTTTTCCAGTAGCTGTACTGGCCGCTATTGCCAGGGCAAATTAATAATTAATCATTAAACACGCTTGCTTTTAAACCATGTGTAATATTTACAAAGGTACACTCACCAGAGGTCCCTTGTGTGCCCTCAGGGTCTGGGAGCACGCCTTGGGTGAGTTCGGGGGTTACTGGTTCCAGGTCCAGGGTGATAAACATATCCTGGCTGTTGGGGAAACCGGTTTCTCCGCTTCCTTGCTGTGAGCTATCTTCATTGTCTTCATCATCATCTTCCTCGTACCCCGAACCCACTTCCCTGTTGTGTGATTCTCCATTGATGGAGTCAAAGCACACGGTTGGGGTAGTGGTGGCTGCACCCCCTAGCATGGCATGCAGCTCCGCGTAGAAGCGGCATGTTTGCGGCTCTGCCCCGGACCTTCCATTTGCCTCTCTGGCATTGTGGTAGGTTTGCCTTAGCTCCTTAATTTTCACGCGGCACTGCTGTGCATCCCTGTTATGGCCTCTGTCCTTCATGGCCTTTGAGACTTTTTCTAATATTTGCCATTTCGTTTACTGCTACGGAGTTCAGCTAGCACTGATTCGTCTCCCCATATGTCGAGTAGATCCCGTACCTCCTGTTCGGTCCATGCTGGAGCTCTTTTGCGATCCTGGGACTCCATCATGGTTACCTGTGCTGATGAGCTCTGCATGGTCACCTGTGCTCTCCACGCTGGGCAAACAGGAAATGAAATTCAAAAGTTTGCGGGGCTTTTCCTGCCTACCTGGTCAGTGCATCTGAGTGCAACTAGCCTTTTCTGTAGATAGGGCTGGCTCTGGCTTTTTTGCCGCCCCAGGCAAAAAAGCCTCCCGCCGCTCCCCGTGCCCCGGCGGAGAGCGAGGCAGGGGAGGGCACCGAGCCCGGCTGCGGCCCCGCTCTCCCCGGCCGGCTGGAGCGCCTGGGGAGGGCGGCGAGCCCACTGGGGCCCTGCTCTCCCCGACCAGCCGGAGCGCCGGGAGGAGGGCGGAGAGCCCGGCCGTGGCCCCGCTCTCCCCGGCCGGCCAGAGCGCCAGGAGAGGGCGGCCCTGCTCTTCCCAGCCAGCCAGAGCGCCAGGGGAGGGCGGCGAGTGCGCTGCGGCCCCGCTCTCCCCGGCCAGCTGGAGCACCGGGGAAGGGCAGCCCCGCTCTTCCCGTCCGGCCGGAGCACCGGGGGAGGGCGGCGAGTGCGCTGCGGCTCCGCTCTCCCCGGTGGCCAGAGCACCGGGGGGAGGGCGGTGAGCCCGGCCGCGGCCCCGCTCTCCCCGGGTGAGCGCCGCCCCCCTCCAGGTGCAGCCCCAAGCACATGCTTGGAGGGCTGATTTTCTGGAGCTGGCCTTGTCTGTAGATGTACTCTCTGGCAAGGTGGTCTGGTGCAAAAGTAGGGATATGCATGCCATCTATGGCCCCACTGCAGATAAGGAACCCCATTGCTGCAAATCCATCCACTATATCCTGCACATTGCCAAGAGACACGGTCCCACATAGCAGGAGATGATTAATGGCCCCACACACTGGCATAACAACGTCTCCCACAGCAGATTTTCCAACTCCAAAATGATTTCCCATTGACCAGTAGCAATCTGGCGTTGCAAGTTTCCACCGTGCGATCACCACTTGCTTCTCCACTGTCAGTGCAGCTCTTGCTCTGGCATCCCTGTGCTGGAGGGTTAGGGTGAGCCCAGTGCGCAGATCCAGGAATGTGCCTTTTTGCATCCAAAAGTTCTGCAGCCACTGCTCATCAACCAAACCTGCATTATGATGCAATCCCATTACTCAGTGTTCATTTCTCAGGGCCAGGAGCAGGGTTCTACCATCTATAGTTACCCTCAGCTCCCAAAGACCCCTGCATGACTCATTTCAACCCAAGAACACATTGCAAAAACTCCCCAAAAGACATGGCACTGGATGGTGGGGTGTGGCACACTGGGATACCTACCTGTGGTGCACTGCTTTTGCATTAACACAACCACTCCTGGTGAGTACGTGCAATGCTGATGCAAGCAGTCAAGTGAGCATGTGCCTGAGCAACATCAAATGTCAGTGGCTGTACACAAACGTAACTTGCATTGACCAAAGTTTACAATCTATGTGGCCTAAGTATTTAACACAACTAAAAATCACTCAATTATTTCCGTATTGGGGTGTTGGAGACTCCTAAAATGTCAAAATTGGGGGGAAAACCCACATTAGATGCATATAACATTGACTTTATTGTAGTCAGTGAACTATAAAGCCATGAATAAATTAAAACTTTCCTAGATTCAGAAGTACACTACACAGGACTTGTGTTGGGGTCTAACTGACCTCATGATCAAACACATTTAAAAAAAGCTACACACTTAACATAGTTGTCAGGTCGAAGTGACCCCATGTTTACACAATGAAAATAGATAGCACCAGCAACAATATAAAGGGCACAAATGCAGCAAAGTGGTAGTAAATGATTTACTGCTTTGAACCAAAGGAGGAATAGGTGTTATGCTCCAAACATACAAAGATTTTACACTTCACATATTTTCATGTGTTTTTCTGTGTCTTTTTTTGGAACAGATGTAACATCTTGCTCATTTCTTAGGTTCTGGATCAATACCGAGCACACTAGATGCTGCTTCCCTAGAAGCCTGAGGCAAGACTGCAGTGTTCCTTTCCAGCACCAGTGGTTTCACCATTTCTGTACTCAGTTCCCTGAGAAACATCCGTCTCTTACTCAGAGATTTATAATAATAGAATCATGGAATTGTAGGGCTGGAAGGGACCTCGAGAGGTCATCTAGTCCAGTCCCCTGCACTCAAGGCAGGACTAAGTATTACCTAGACCACCCCTGACAAGTGTATATCAAACCTACTCTTAAAAATCTCTAATGACAGAGATTCCATAACCTCCCTAGGCAATTTATTCCAGTGCTTTACTATTATGCCGTGTATGGTTCAACAAAATCCAAACAATCTATGCACTGATACACGCAGTGTGCTTGTGCAATGCAACAGTGAGTCTGCCCCAGCAACAGAGTCGGTCAAGTGTTAGCTTGTCAGAAAATGTATCTGACAATTATGGCTTCTCCAGAAACTCTTCCCAGCAAGCATAAGCGTCCCAGAAAATCAGTTTCACAGTGTTATCATCAAAGATACTCAATTTGCTGGACAGTTGTGCTGATACATGAGGCAAATGTCATCTGGGGTCTCACAGACCCCCACGACACTTTTGGTGCTTTTTAAAAAAACAAACAAAAACCACTAAAACTACATCTTGCATCTGAAGAAGTGAGGTTCTTACCCACGAAAGCTTATGCTCCCAATACTTCTGTTAGTCTTAAAGGTGCCACATGACCCTCTGTTGCTTTTTACAGATTCAGACTAACACGGCCACCCCTCTGATACTTGACACTAAAACTATGATGCTAAAGACCATACTAAAAGATTCATGTGATCCTATCATAAGGGTGGCCTCAAAGTAAAAACAATCTGATGCTGGAATACAGCATAATTAATTTGGGGTCTAACTGACCCCCAATAGCTTTTGAGTGACTTTTTTCACTACTCTAAAACCACAACAGGTATTCAGACAAGACCAATGCTAACATCATAGTCCTCATCATAGTTTGAGAATACGTAAAGAAGAAGCAGTGGTTTGCCTATCATGCTTTATTTACACTTGTGTATATGTTTGGGGCCCAAGAGACCCCTCCCCCCAAAGACTTTGGAAGTGTAGTACTTTCATTTTCCCCATTAACTAACATTGAGGGGTCGAACTTATCCCATTACCTTTTTAGTGACTTTTTTTGCTACACAAAACCCACAACAGGTAGGATGATAAAACCAATGGGGAAAGATTGACTTCATCCTACCTGAGAAGAGGAACGGGTGTTGGCATAAAAAATTTTCTTTACATTGTTGTGAGCATTGGGGTCAGATAGACCCAGAACATTAGAAGGGTTAAATCTGATCACACAGACAACTTCCAGGTGTGTTATGGTACATTATATGTTATGGGTGTGACATTATCTTACTGCATATGAGTAACACAGCTCTCTGTTCCACAGGATTAGCTGAAAACAGCCACAGTCTAATTTCAGAAGTCAGCTGTCTGTGTTTCTATTTCATTAGTTTCCAGATGCAGTGAAATGAACAGGCAGTACTATGCAGTCGGGAAGCACTCTCACTGACTGCAATGGGTGCAGGACCAGGCCCTGAATGCACCACTAACAGCCTCCTTTGCTTTGAGGGAGATAAAGGAAACAGAGTGGCAAAAGTGCTGGCTCACCAAAACACGGCTGTCAGGAGTAAGTGAACGCCCTATGGACACAGAAAACATGGGAGCTGTCAGACCTGCCCATGCCACTGCTCCACTTGCCTCTGACCATGCCCTATATAGGTATGTGATCCTTAGACAAGTCAAATGTGAAGCAAGAGGTGCCGATGCTGTCCAAAACTTGTAGAGGAGTCCATAAAATGGAGCTTTGCTACAAAATAACCCCATTTAACTCGGAAAGCCAACATCAATATTTTTTTGTCACATAAAGCAACTTCCTCCAAAAACAAATACACAGGGGTAATTTGGTGTAAGTCATAGGATCTTGTGAAGGAAGATCAGGCTGAGTAATCTATTTACATAACTTGTGATGAAAATCTGTCAAGTGTGTAAACACGAAATGCATCAATGTCAAGGAGAGAAAATATTGAGAACTTACATGAAGTGATAATTGTTGAGGCATTTTACAATCACTGGGGCATTTCATGCCATCCATTTCTACCTAAAAATGGAAGGCATAAAACAACTTACTGTTCTGAGCACTGTTTTTTGAAAAAAGAACCACCACAGAATCTCAAATCTGCTTTCCTTTGGTGGAGCAGGTACTTGAACGTGAATGACTATGAATTGCCACTATGAATGACTGTGAATAGTCATTTGGCTAGCGAGAGCATGAGAATAACTCTATTGCCAGGTAGGTTGGACACTCACTCCCTTTTTTTTTTTTTTTTTTTGCTAAAACTATTCAGCGGATTCATATCAAATTAACCAATAATTTTCAGCTTGACTGAAACTGCAAGTAAATTATTCATCCAAAAAAATTCACCCAGCTCTAGCTGGCAGGCTGCTGGCATTGTCTTTCACTACAGGAAAGAGAATTGGGTTGGACTGGCAACCAAAGGTAGTGCAATAAATCACCCTCTGGGCCAGGAATAGTCAATTATTTTTTGCCAAGTTTCTTGGTAAGGTATAATCGAGGTCCAGACTCCAGAGAAAATAATTTAAAAAACCAACAACAATTAGTAAATAAAAAGATTTCTGGGTCCATTCAAAAGCATCTGGTGGTCCAGATTGGCCCATCGTCCACCTATTGACTACCCGAGTCTGGGCTATCTGAGTTCAGGATTTCAGCCTGGTGCCTTGTTCTTTGGTGAGCAGAGACAGGAAACACTGCAGCAGCAGCATGCTCAATATAGCTGGTGAAATATTTCAAACAATTATTGTTCTCATTTCTAAGTGATCTTTTTTCTAAAACTGAAATTTTCATGTAAAAAATACTTTTCCAAGAATTTGTTCTTTTAACAAATCCCCAATATTAAAAATGTGCAGTTTGTTATTCTGTTTTTCTCTCCCTTTTTCTTCTTGTTTTCCCCTTTTCAGTGGCAAAATGGAAAGAAGAAAGGGAGAAATGGGGAGGGAGAATTGACACTGAAAAAGTTCTACATTTTTTCTAAAAAGATAAACAAAATTTCATTTTTGAAATTTGTAGAGAAAAATAAATTTCAAAATTGTCAAGCTTTATTGCAAACACCCATTTTCCAGCCAGGTGAATACCCTGGTTGCAGAGCTACTCCAAGTGATGAAGAAGGATTTGGCTTGTTCCAGAAGGAGCTGCATCTGCTCTTCTCACCTGGAAGGAGTCTTTGAGGGTGGGGTGCAAAGACAGAGATATGGGGACTTGGGATGGGACCCCACAGAAACGAAATGTCCTGAAGTAGCATTTGGGGACAAACATCTATAAATTACAGACCTTAAACAAGCCTACATGAGCTTCTATTTGATCAGACTTGGGGTAAGGACTGTCCTTCTGTTCTGTATTTGTGCCGTGCCCAGCACAATGGGGTCCTGGGCCATGACATGGACTCCTACGTGCTACAATAATACAAATAATAAACAATACCAATCACAATGGTTCCCTTCTGGCCTTGTGGTCTATTACTCTATATCAGAGGTTCTCAAACTGTGGGTCAGGACCCCAAAGTGGGTCGCAACCCCATTTAATGGGATCATCAGGGCAGGCTTAAACTTGCTGGGGCCCGGGGCCAAAGCCAAAGCCTGAGCATCATCACCTGGGGCCAAAGCCGGAGGCTTCAGCCCTGGGCTGCGGTACTCAGGTTACAGGCCTGTTCAGCTTCGTCCCCCCCCACCCCCCCATGCTGCTCAGGGGGTGGGTTTTTCACACTTGAGCGAGGAACCGGGCCTCAGGGGTAAACACAGCTCCACCTCCGACCCTCTCCTCTGCCACTGGCCATCTCCTCAGTGTGCTCCGTGACCCCCAACCTCTCGCCTGGCTTTCACGGATGCCCAATGCTCCCCTGGAGGCTAGGGGTGGCGCAGGCCCCCAGCACTGGAGGTCATGCCCTGCCTGTCACCATCGCCTCAAGCCTGCTCAGGTTAGGTCTCCAGCCAGGTGGCCTTCCCCTCTGCCCCTGCCTCCCGGACACGGCAGCAGCCCCACACGGAGATGTCATGTCACACCTGGTTCCAGGCCCCCCATCGCCGCCAGCACGATTGCAACCCTCCCCCCACCCGGGGGCTGGGGTGTGTGGACAGTAGGGACCGAGCAAGGGGGGAAGCGCCTCCCGAGACCGGGGCGCGCCGGGTCCCAGGAGCCGATCTCCCGGCCGGGCCGTGGGTACAGCTCAGGGCCCGCCTGCCCGGCCCGCTACTCGGCTCGCTCCGCCCCTGCCCAGCCCCGCTCTCCGCCGCAGGGGGAGGAGCCCGGCCCGGCCCGCCTCCCCCAGTCCAGCCCGGCCGGCCCCCGCAGCGGGACTCCCGGGAGGCGGCCGCGGCGCAGAGGGGGGGATGCGCCCGCGCGGCTGAGCGCGCCAGCATGAAGGAGGCGCAGGGCGGCGGGGCCCTGCCCGGCACCTCGCTGCAGTGGGCCTGCCGGCTGCTCGTTTTTTTCTGCGCCGTGCACCTCTCGGCCACGCTGTTCTACTACCTGGCGGGCAGCAGCGACCTGCGCCCGCCGCGCAACCCCGAGCCGCCGCCGCGCAGCCAGGGGGCCGCCAACCGCGCCCAGCCCGGGCCGCCGCCGCCGCGCAGCCCCCGGCCGACCAACAGCTCCCGCGCCCAGCCCGGGCCGCCGCCGGACTGCCCCGACCCGTCCCCGCTGCTGGGTAAGCGCCCCCGGTCCCGGGCAGACCCATTCGCTCCCGCCCGGCGCAGTCCTCGCTAATTCCCGCGCGGCCCTTCCGCCAGGCAGGCGAGGGGCCGGTCCCACGGGAACTGCTGCTTCCCCCTGTGCCGCGCTCCGGGGTCTGTAACCCAACAGCGCGCCCCCAACTGTGTACAAGTAAAGCGCTGCCTGCGGGCGGCGTGTAGGCGGTGACCCTGGCCGCTAACTGCTGGGCCAGGGGCAGGAAGCGTCAGGCTCACGAGTCCTTTTGTCTCTGGAAATGGTGAAATGTTGGTGAAATCGGCTTTGTCATTAATCTCATCACCTATGCGCGCAGCTCCGCACTTGAGTTCTCCGCTCCAAACCGCGGCTTTCCTAGGTCCCCTTGTATACAGGCACAGCTCGGTGAGTTCAGCCAACTCCTCAACCCACCTCGTCTCTCCTGCCTATCCCCAGGCTCCAAGCGTGAGAGCTGGTTCATTGTCTGCCCGAGGCGTTTTACACGCGTTTTTCATCCCGAGACAGCCTTCTCACGTCCTAAATCCGTGAAATCTGTATTTAAAATCATGTAACACCCCAAAGGATGAAATGAGACTAGCTTGTGTTAAATATTTTACTAGTGTCAGTAGAGCACAGTAAGACAAATATATGACTCCATATCAAGCTTATGTTGAGAAACTCCTTAAAACAGGGTTCATGAACAGAAACGTCAGGGAATGAAGAACAGTGTCCTGAAGTCAGTGTTAGGCCTTTCACTGTTCCACCCAAACCAAAGTTAACTACTCCAAACAAAGCCCTGGCTTCTGAGAGCTGTGCTGAGCCCCGCTAGTCTGAGTGGATTCAGCCTTATTCCCAAATGTTAGTTCAAGTGCCTGTTCCTACTGTGTCTTCCAGGAAGTTTATTTGTAACCATTTTAGCTCACCTCCCTTACATAAACTGTTTACCCACAGTGGAGATTGTGTTTGTTTCATCTCACCGTAGAAAGGCAGCATATCCTAATACAGATTACTAGGGCTAGTCTAATTTCATATTAAATGCTACCTTGCTTATTTAATTTTCAAATAATAGGAAGTTATGGGTGGTGCTAAGGTCAACTAAAAATTGTTTTCCTGCTTTGCATGACCCATTTCTGGTTCTTTACCTTCAGATTAAGAGCTGTCTATGCTACTTATACAACTGTCGGGAGACCTGGCTCTGACAGGGTTATACCCCTGACCTGCTTACACCGTTCTAACCTGTAGTGTAGACAGGGTCTTACCCACTGTCCTGGAAGTTGGGACCCTTTGTAGTCAGAACAGGACCCCAGATATGACTGGGTTTGTAGGATAAACAGATCCATAATAGTAACCTTTAGAAGGCTGCTGAAAAGCATGTGTGTGTTTCAAGATGGCATTTTATTTAAAACTGCAAACACAGAATAACTTTGGAAAAAGTGATATTTACACATTGGAGAAGTCCTTGGCTCCAAATACTGTTTCAGTAACAATTGTGTGCTGCTGAGAAGAGAGCAATTTAAAAAAATTATGAATGACTTATATTTATACATACCTTACCAGAATTCTTCATGGTAGTCTTAATGAGATGCTAGTGAGAGAGAGAGAGAGAGAGAGACTTTAAAAATAGAGTATTTTTTCCTCTCAGACTTATAAATATTTTACTTAGTCTTGTACTTAGGCCTTGGCTACACTGGCAATTCACAGCGCTGCACTTGCTGCGCTCAGGGGTGTGAAAAAACACCCCCGCGAGTGCAGCGCTGTAAAGCGCCAGTGTAATCAGCGCCTGCAGCGCTGCACGCTCGCTCGCAGCACTGCAAGCTATTCCCCTTGGAGAGGTGACGGCGTGACTACAGCGCTGTGAATCCACGAGTGTAGCCAAGGCCTTAGTGTTTCACCATCACACTGCTAGGGTTACTCTTTAGTTTCCTATTACAGATCCACAATTCTTAGGAATGTTGTGTTTTTTTGTTTGGGTTCTTGGGTGGGGTGGGGCAGCTTGGTGGCTTTTTTTTTTTTTTTTTTCCCAAAAGAATGTTATTTCTTCATTGTGCCATTTAACCATTTTCAGTAGATTCTAGCTAATTCTCTGTCTGCTAATCCATTAAAACCTTAGAATCATAGAATATCAGGGTTGGAAGGGACCTCAGGAGGTCATCTAGTCCAACCCCCTGCTCAAAGCAGGACCAATCCCCAGGCAGATTTTTTTACCCCAGTTCCCTAAATGGCCCCCTCAAGGATTGAACTCGCAACCCTGGGTTTAGCAGGCCAATGCTCAAACCACTGAGCTATCCCTCCTGTTTTCACCAAAATCCAGTGTTCTCACCCAGCTTCTCAGCAAAGATTAAATATTTCTTGTATGACTATGACTTTGGAACTTCTATAATTGGTGTATTTGTTTGGACAGCATCTACCACATTGTGGGCAGCATGGAATTCTACAAATAAATGTTATGAAGTGTTATCATAAATAAATATATTCAAGCAACAATGGTCAGAGTGAACACAGTCACACTTGTGAGGCAGTATTAGTGTGCCTCTGACTTAGGGTGACCAGATATCAAGTGTGAAAACCCCGGGGGGGGGTGAGGATAGGTGCCTATATAAGACAAAGACTCTAAGATCTGGACATCTGGTCATCCTACTCTGACTTCTAAAACTTGTTAATCTGCAGTAAAGTTATTTGTGTATCTAAATGTTTGCAGGATTGTGGCCCAGTGATGTTATAATATACCCAGTTGTTCTGCTGTACAGCTCTGTTACTTTGCATATTAGTGTGAGATAAGAAAAATGTGAATTCTCTCTGCTGTCCTTGGATTTCTGGCAACTTGTTATTTATTAACAGCTGCTGCTAGAGGCCAGATACTATTTGAAACTTAAATAATGAAGCTTGATACATTGACCTTTTAGATGATTATATATTACTACTGGGTAACCATAAGCATTTGTGATGTGAAGATTAGAAAGAGAACCTGGCCTGTTACTAGTTTCTTATGTTTACATAAGGACTCCTTTTAACCAGAGATTTTTTTTAAAATGCTTTTGAGAAGCTTCATGTGGTTTTCAACATATGCAACTCTCAGGGAAGTTCTGAGCTGACCACTTACTGCTAACTGAGAGGCTGTTTATGGATCACATCTGCATAACAAATGACTGGTTTGGAGGTGGTTTTGAGGTCACTAAAAGGAACCATGTTCAGTGTTTTGTTTTTTGTGGCATGTCTTTCACTTTTTCTTCATCATTTAGAAACCAGTTGTGTGGCCAGTACTGTGCTAAAGTCCTGTCAACTCAAAAAGCACAAATCAGAACCCTTCTGGAAAATGTCTTCCCTTTACAGTATCTGAACTACATAGTCATGCTAGGTTAAAATGTTTAACTATCAGAGCTTTCCATTGCCCCTGGAAGGAGCAGGTCAAATGCTTTCAAATGCATAGAATCCTGAGACCCGAAAGAGAGTACCTCCCGATTCATTGCACTCGTTTCCCTGCCTGAACCAGGAAGCTGCACTGTCAGCCATTTTAGTTCACTTTTTAAAAATACTAGTTTGTACACCATATTCACTGCAACTTACTCAATCTGCTTGCTTCCCTATTAGGAAGTAGCCAGTTTGTATACAGTGTGGCAGGGGAGGTAGTGTGCGTGCTGTGAATTGTGGGGTTACCTGGAAAGACTTGCCTGGTTGTGATGTAAGGGCTATCCGTGCCACAGCTTAACCGTTTTACCTGAAGTATGTGCAGTACTGCTGCTCTTCCCATGGATGTACAATGGCTTGTGGCTGCATGTTTTTAAATCCTGTTACGTACTATCCATCAGACTCTCTAAAGGCTGTAGTGTAGCCAGGGACAGAGACCAAAGATCCTGGTGGCTCATGGGTGGCTGGAATTCTTCCTACCTGTTTAGATGTTGGTCACTTGGATGCAATTAGCCATTGTTCTGTGGTATTCGGAGGAGGGCGCCAGGGTGAAACTCTTTCCTTACTTCTTGCTTGTCAGACTTAGGCCATGTTTACACTATGCTGCAGCATGGACTACAGTGTGTAAATTGCAGAGCGGGGGGGCTATCCCTGTGTGAACATACCCTTGGGCTTGGTCTACAGTTATACCGACCTAACCCCCAGTGTAGACAGCTCTCTCTCGAGGGCGGGCTGCTCCCGTTGCTATAACTACAGCCTCTCATGGAGGTGGAGCACCTGGATGGGAGATGCCCTCTCATCAGTGTAGACAGTATCCTCACTGAGGTGGTGCAGCTGTGCCACTGCAGCATTTTCAGTGATGACCTCCCCTTAGAGAGCAACACTTTGGTATGCTCTGCAGTTCACACCCTGTAGTCTCTGCTGTGGCACAGTGTAAACATAGCTGAAGTCAGGGTTTCTCAAAAAAAATTTAGTGGCCTCAGAGCACAACCACCTACTCTTGCTGGTGGTGGCAATGACAGTTTTCCCTAAATACTTAATTAACTTTAGGAAAAACAACAAACATGCACATATAGGTCCAAATCATTCTGATTTATTTATGTAGGGTTTTTTGGTTTTCTTGCAGATGCAATAATAAAAAAATGTGCAGTTGTCTCTATTCTTTGCTGGACTGAAACGGAATAGGAGCACAAATAAGGTGCTTTGGTGGTTGTTGTCTTTCTTTCTTTCTTTTTTTTTTGCCTTTAAAAAAAAAAAGACTTGCTAGCTAGTAAGTCTGTTGTGAAAAGATTGTTGTGATATTTGTTAATATTACTTTCCACAGCAGACTTACACAAGCCCAGGGACAAATTAAGACTTGGATGGGGAGGTGGGAAGGGATGCAATGAGAGTGAGGGGTGGTGGGTGAGTGGCCAGGGGAGGTGGGGGGGGGCAAGGATGATATGGGGGCGGTGAATCTGGGGCAGAGCCCACTGCCATGCATCTGGAGACCAGGTCCCGAGCCTGAAGCCCTGCAGCCAGTGACTGGAGCCTGCCACCACCACATGGCCAAAGCTGGGGGTCGGAAGAGGCAGCGGGGGCCGGGGGTGATGCTGTGTGTGTGTGTGAGCCTGGGGCCAGAGCCAGAAGCCACACAACCAGGGACCAGGGTTAGAGCCTGAAGCCCTGTGGGCAGAGCCTCCCCACCCTGCCATGCCAGAAGCCTGAGCCCCACCATCCCCAGGAAAGTGGAGAACTTCACCAGCTGCCTGCTCCTCCAGCTTTTGAGTCAGGGGGAGCAGGGTCCAACCCCTGCTGGCAGCCCTGGGGGAGGGGCCACTGCTTTACCTCCCCCCCCCCACTCACTTCCCAGGAGGCTGCGGCCACAAGAAAAGCCCCTGGTGGCTGCATGCGAGAATCACTGGCCTACGTTTGACAAGCTTTCGCTGTGCGAGTGAGTATCAGGACAAATATGCAATGTTTGGTCACTATAACTGAGGGGTAAGCACATCAGCATTAGCGCGACCAGACCTCAATCCAATATAACAGGGGTGGGCAAACTTTTTGGCCTGAGGGCCACATCGGGGTTCCAAAACTGTATGGAGGGCGGGGTAGGGAAGGCTGTGCTTCCCCAAACAGCCTGGCCTCCGCCCCCTCCCACTTCCCACCCCCTGGCTGCCCCCCTCAGAACCCCCAACCCATCCAACCCTCCCTGCTCCTTGTCCCCTGACCAACCCCTCCCGGGACCCCCTGCCCCCAACTGCCCCCCCCCCAGGATCCCACCCCCTATTTAACCCCCCCAACTCCCTGTTCCCTGACTGCTCCGACCCCTATCCACACCCTTGCCCCCTGACAGGCTCCTTGGAGGAGGTGTTGGGTCTCCCGGGGGGCGGGGTCTGGCTGTGGGATCTGGGGGCTACGGGAGGCTCCTCCGTTGGCTGGATCTCGCCATGCAGCCTGGGGGACGATGCTAGTTGCTCCTATGGCAGGGCGGCATGAGGTTACTTGTGGGGGAGCGCTGCAGCATCTCATGTCCGTGTTGTGCCGGATGGTTTTTATGAGGTCGCTGAGGTGTCTGGTGAGGTTGTTAACCTGAGAGGTGGCGGTGGTCCCCCTCACAGCAGGGTCCAGCATGGGGATTCTGAAGACGGGACTGGTCCTTTTGGTGGCATCGTCAGTCCTCGAGGCGGGGGTTACGCTTCTCTCAGTTGGTGCTTGGTCCCCCCTTATCTGCTGTGACTCTGGGGACGCTGGCTGGGGTGCTGAAGCCAGATCTGAAGCCTACCTTCATGCCTCCAGCTTCCACCCCGGACACGCCACACGATCCATCGTCTACAGCCAAGTGCTGCGATACAACCGCATCTGCTCCAACCCCTCAGACAGAGATCAACACCTACAAGATCTTCACCAGGCATTCTCAAAACTACGATACCCACACAAGGAAATAAGGAAACAAATCAACAGAGCCAGACGTGTACCCAGAAGCCTCCTGCTACAAGACAGGCCCAAAAAAGAAACCAACAGAACTCCACTGGCTATCACCTACAGTCCTCAGCTTAAACCTCTCCAACGCATCATCAGTGATCTACAACCCATCCTGGACAATGATCCCTCACTTTCACAGACCTTGGGAGGCAGGCCAGTCCTCGGCCACAGACAACCCGCCAACCTTAAGCATATTCTCACCAGCAACCATGCACTGCACCATAACAACTCTAACTCAGGAACCAACCCATGCAACAAACCTCGATGCCAACTCTGCCCACATATCTACACCATCACAGGACCTAACCAGATCAGCTACAACATCACCAGCTCATTCACCTGCACGTCCACCAATGTTATATATGCCGCCATGTGCCAGCAATGCCCCTCTGCTATGTACATTGGCCAAACTGGACAGTCACTACGCAAGAGGATAAATGGACGTAAGTCAGATATCAGGAATGGCAATATACAAAACCCTGTTGGAGAACACTTCAACCTCCCTGGCCATACAATAGCAGATGTTAAGGTAGCCATCTTACAGCAAAAAAACTTCAGGACCAGACTCCAAAGAGAAACTGCTGAGCTTCAGTTCATTTGCAAATTTGACACCATCAGATCAGGATTAAACAAAGACTGTGAATGGCTAGCCAACTACAGAAGCAGTTTCTCCTCCCTTGGTGTTCACACCTCAACTGCTAGCAGAGCACCTCACCCTCCCTGATTGAACTAACCTCGTTATCTCCATACTGATTTATACCTGCCTCTGGAAATTTCCATTACTTGCATCTGATGAAGTGGGCATTCACCCACGAAAGCTTTTGCTCCAATACTTCTGTTAGTCTTAAAGGTGCCACAGGACCCTCTGTTGCTTTTTACAGATTCAGACTAACACGGCTACCCCTCTGCTGCTTGCTTGTCTGAGCCCGATCCTGTTTTCCTCACTGAACTGTCTCTTTCCATGGGCACAAGCTTTGTTCCTTCTTAGTTCAGCTTATCGATAGTTTCTGTCAATACATGATAACTTATGTCCTTGCTTCTCAGCAGTTTCTATCCTTTATGTTGGCTGAATTTTAACTCCTTCCTGACAAGCCCAATGTTGAGAACTTTGGCTGTGACAGTGCCATCTATTTTTTCACGATTTTGTTCACAAACTGTCATCAGATTAGGCCAGTTCTTGATATGGTGCTCAAAACAGTCCACTACTGAGTTTCATCGCACGTCTTGCAGGAGAGTTAGCTTGGTTTCTCCCACTTTTTTCAGAGCAGCTGCTGTTACGGAAGTATTTTGCAATTTCAACAACATTAGCCTTTATTTCTGGAACACTGAAGTCTTTGGCTAGGAGGTGCATCAAATGAGCACCGCGATGATATGTTATTAGCTTGGGACTCTCTTTGAAATCTTCTAAATCATCTTCTCATCTTGGATACATTTGCAGCATTGTCTGTGACCAAGCTGCGTACTAGACATTTGAATTTTTGTTTGCAGTTTGTTATAATTGTTACTACTACTTCTTGAAAGTATTCTGCTGTGTGTGCATTTCCTGATGTATCAGTTGTTTCGGTAAGGAAGACATTCCCTTCTTCTGTTGTCACACAAGCACATACAACAGGATCATTGTGGACATTGCTCCACCCATCAAGACTCAGTTAACAATTTTACTCTCTAGACCTTTTTCACACTGCTCAATTTCTCTTTCATACACTTTATCCAGCAATTTGCCTGCAACATCTGCTCTGTTGGGTGGACTGTGTCCTGGTCTTAATGACTGAACCATGTTAATGAGGTTCTCAGTCATACAGAAAGGAGAGTTTGTTGCATAAACAAACTGGGCAATTTTTTCAATTACCTCTTTTTGTAATCTGCTGATTCTTATCACAAACTTTTCTATGGTTGTTTCTGGATGATGGAGATTTTGTTTTCTATTCGCTACAGATGATATACTGTGACTGTGTGACATACATGATGTGACTGAAATACTATCATTGGCAGATAACTCTGAAACTATAGAAAATGATGGTGATCTTGAAGGTGGATAGTCTTCAGAATCCTGTATGTTGAGGATGGATTCTCCAAAACAAAATAAGTCAATGCAGTTATTTAATTATTATTACCATACTGCTCATTGCATTCACTGACACTCGGGGCTTGTCTACTGTGATAAAGTTCCTCCTCTGCCTTGGTGGGTCCTGCACTTATTGGCGGATTTTGCTTGCCTCAGAGATTCACGGCAGCCCTCAGTTTGGCCACTTCCTAATTACCCTGTCTGCCTTAATTTGTTCCAGCAAGTTCCTGATTGTTCTGGAACTGCCCCTGTTACCTTACCCAGGGGAAAGGGACCTGCTTAATCTGGGACTAATATATCTGCCTTCTATCACTCTTCTATAGCCATCTGGCCCGACCCTGTCATACTACATTACCTGCAGGATCGACGGGCATCAATTTGTAGTCTAGACACGATAAATCGACCGCCAACCACTCTCCCGTCGACTCTAGTACTCCACCAGAGTGAGAGGCAGAGTCGACGGGGGAGCATCAGCTGTCGACTCACCGCAGTGAAGACACCGCGATGAGTAGATCTAAGTACGTCGACTTCAGCTAGCTGAAGTTGCGTAACTTGGATCGATTCCACCGCGCCTCTTTCACACACACACCCCCAGTGTAGACCAGGCTATAGTACTACTTTAAAGCTGAAATTGTAAAAGGAAGATCTGCCTATTTCACCTATTTATTTTTTATCACAACTCCATCTGAAATGATAGAGCCATAGAGTAACAACTATATTTTTTGCTCAAACATGAGAATTCAAGAATGATCCAGAAGGAAGACAGGCAGTCCATAGGAAAGAAGTATGAAATTCAAAAGTTTACCAACCTGAAGATCCTGCATGTTCAGATATGTTCCTTTCATCATCTCCAACGCAGCTTCCTCCTGAGAAGGAACACTTCTCATGATGTTGTTTCATTTGGGCAACCAGGCCTTGCATTTCTTTGTTGCACTGTTTGCATTGTGCACGCATGCCTGTTTTACCCACAGGTAGAGGAACTTTATTAAAATATTCCCAAACTGGCTCTCTTTTATGGCCTGCTGCCATTATAGGTTTTCCCTTCTAGTGAGAGAATGGTATGGTAGATCTCAAATCAATGAAGGCTACAGCTCAGAAAGACCTCAAGACTTCTGGAATATGCTGCTCAAACAGTTTCACTTTTGTTTCTACTGCCTGTCCCTCCCTTCTCACATTTATCTCCAGATTTCTTCTTGTCCAGATCTATTCCACCCCCAACAATCTTCTATTCATTGAACTTTTTGAAACTTTGCACTTTTAGAGAGAGGTAAGGGATTGACTCTGTGTACACAAATTTGCAGAGGGACAATAGAGTTGAGGTCTGTTATTTCTCACCTCTCTATATTATTTATTTATTTAAAACATTTTTGCTGTTAACAAGCATGTTATCTCTGGAGACACAAATTCACAGTTTGAGAACTGCAAAACTAAGCATCTCTGATGGTATCTTCTAGACTGAGCACTGAGTCCCATTGGGTAGATAGAAAGATTAACCTAAATAATCTAAGCCCCTGGAACCCCATAAGATTGGGTCCCTAATCCATGAACTATTGGAATTAATTTTCAATACTTCCTAAACATTACATGAATATATTGTCTCACACTATAGAATTAGAATTTATAATTCCTAGTCCATGATGAGATATCGTTGAGCTATAATGTATCTTTATCTTTAGATACGTTTTTTTCCTCCAAAAGCATTTTATCAAAAAATGATTTAAATTAAAAAAAATCTGGCTTTTTTTTTTTAATTTAACAAAAAAATCATTGATTTTTTTATCCACCCTGCTCTCTCCTCTCCTCTCCTCTCCTCTCCTCTTAGGACTCTTGTGTTTGGATGGTTTGGTGAGATTATTATGACCTTGTCCTTCCCCACTCCCCTCAAAAGAAAGGGGGCAGAGGGGGTGATAAGATCCTTGGGGAGGATAACTTATCCTCTGTGTTAGGATAACTCACCATAAAATAGATACTTTGTCTTTTGGGGCCAGAAGTCCCTAACGTAGGTTATTCTTTTACATGCTACCGATGAATCCACCACGTAAGCAGTTGATTAAAATAAATCAATGAAAAGCCCTTTTAGTACAATTATGCACATTAGAGGATCTTTGCTTGCTTTGCTTTGGGCAGTCTTGTGATTTATGGCTGGCACAATGGAGTGATCATTTGCCAACATGTTACTTGTTTTTTTACGTTGACAGGGAGGTGAAAATGTTACTTTAATGCGTTTATAATGTAGTGAGGAAGTTGTGTTGGCATCATGGCGCCTTGCTCTAAAATATTCATATCTCTGGTTACACCTGTCTTCCAAACCACGTTCAGAAATAGCACATGTTCTAGGTTAGTGCTGATAAGTTGTGCTTAGGAGCTGTTTGTTCCAGATGTTAAGTCAGCTGACAGGAATTCCGTCATATTTTTACACCATCAGAATTACTGCTTTCAATACATTTCTGTTATAAAGTTATCAGGATGAAAAGAGATGATTTCATTAGAAGTCATAGCACTGCCGTGTGCGTTGGAGGAGAGCCATGTTGTGACATGGGTTCTGCTTTGTGTCATGCGTGTGTGGGATTTGTGGTCGCTGCAGAAGAGACAATCAGCGACTCATCTTTAGGCTTTGCGATTAAAATAAATAAAAACAACATCAAGGCCCTTGAGTTTGCTTGTGCTGCAGCAGTGTGCAATGAACTAATCAGCCAGACTGGATATTGTTCTGTAGTGTTATTAATTGTTTGTACTGCAGTAGTGCCAAGAGGAGCTAGTTGGGGAGCAGGGCCTGATAGTGCTAGGTGCTATGCGAATACCTGAGGAAAATCCAGGCCATGGCCTAAAGAGCCTACAGAGGAAGGCCCTGACACTTTAGTGGGTTGTGTCTGTGCATACTGCTGTGCCAGGCAGAGCCCCACTGACCTTAGTGGGCCTGCAAGTGGGTGCGCTCAGTTACAGAATTGGGGACTAAGAAATGCCAGATGACTCGCTCTCTGAGGGCAGCTCTGGCCGCAGTCATTCAGACCAGGCCTAAACTGGGTTCCAGTTTAGAGGGTAGCTGGGATGTTGTCAGCGTTCTGGTGCCTGGCTAACCTGTCAGCGGGTCCTGGCCGAGCTCCCTTTGTAGCACAGCTGGAGCCCTGGTGGAACAGTAACAAACGCCAAATGCAGGCAGTAGCCATGCTGGTGCTGAGCAGTACTTCAAGGGCTAACCAGCTCTCCATCTTGTGAAAACAGAAATCGTGTTTTGAAGTGTTTATGAAGTGTGATACAGCATGGCCAGAGGGCAGCAGGAGAGGATAGACGGGAGATACGTAAGCCCCAGGATGATGAGAGCCTTATTCCCCGTAGAGGGAAAAGAGGCTGCTACAGATTAATTAGAGCACCTGAAGCCATTAAGCCAATTAGAGCACCTGAAGCCAGTCACCTGATAAAAACCCACTGCTTCAATCAGACAGTTGGAGGAGTTGAAACAGAGTGGTTTGGTGTTGGAGTGGAAAGCAGTTTGGAGGGAAGCAGAGGAGAGTTTGGAGAAGTGCTGTGGCAGGCCAGAAGACCAAGACCCTAGGTAAAGGGAAACCTGGCTTGTGCAGAGCAGAGGGACTCCACAGATACAAGGGGTTGGGAGAAACCTTGCCCAAGCGGAAAGAGGGCAGGAAGCCCCATAAGCTGAAGGGCCGGAGAGGGAAGTAGCCCAGGAGAAGGAATTGCTAGTTCAAGTGGTTTGCTGCTATCCCTAGGGCCCCTGGGCTGGGACCCAGAGTAGAGGGTGGGCCTGCGTCCCTCCCTCTCCACTCCCCTTCTCTGGGATACTAGTGGGACAGTTAATACCCCAGATCAGGGGCGAGAAATGGTGCCCTGAACACCCCCACAGGAATAGAAAGCGTGGGACCCATCATAGTAGTGCTGGCAATTTGCCACAGAAGGCACTTTTGTTTGGTAAAATACCTACTAAATGGCACCTCTAGCTCACTGACACGCTGCTTTTTCTTTCAAACAGGACATTGCCTCCATTCTCTCATGTCTCTTCCTCCTACGCACAAGGAGAGCAACAAAGCGAAACTTGCAAATTGAAGTGCGTTCCCTTTATGGCAGGGACAGAGTGGGCCAGCTGGCTGAATATGGGGCTGAGTGAGACCACATGCAGGAGGTTAGAAAGGCAGAGGCAACCCAGAGCTGCCGTGACTCCTGACACACCCTGTGTGTTAGTTGTTACAAGAGAGTAAAAGGTAGTCATTGCAAAAGTAGGAATGGCAGAGAAGAACCAGCAGTGGATGTAACAATAAGCGCAAAGACACCTGGGACCAATTTCTGCTCTGATTTGTGCCTCTTCATGGAATTACACTGGTGTAAATCAAGACAGAATTTCGTCCTCGGAGTATATTTAACGTTACTCCTTACTCCTATGTCTCCCTCCCCCATTCACCACCACCACTGCTAATAGCCCACAACTCTGAAAAGTTAGTCATTTAACGGGGAGAAGGGGTGTGAGTTCAGCTGGCACCTGCTGCTCGGTGTGTAGCTTTGTTAATGGGACATGTTTTAATTCTAAATCACAGGCATTAGCAGCAGGCAGTCAGCAAGCCCAGTCAGTGATAAAACATGCAGCCTGGCGTAATCCATTATATCCCTGTAATCTGGTTAAAATAAGAGTCTTGAACAATACAAACTATATTTAGACTTGCAAGCTAAAGTGAAAATGTTAATGTACGTTCCTAGGGTCCAGCTATTCCTCACACAATACAGCAGACTGTGACACACAGCAGAGGAAGGAAGGGAAAGTTTTCCATCTCCTATATCTAGTATTTTGTAATATACTTATTCTTCTTGCCAGTTTTTATGAGGGAATGGCTCGTTTCTTTGGGCCGCACGCCCAGTTTATGTTTAGAGACAAATGGAGGTTGTGGAGTGTCCCAAATACTGTGTCCAGAGACAGGAGATTCTCGATTGATTAAATCCTTGGCTTTTCCTGTTTTCAGACTTCTTTTTCATCCTGGAATGTCCTAATTTGATGATGTTTGGCAAGTTACAGGCTTTGTTATTCTCATAATGACAGCCAGTGGGCTGGTTCTGGGAGCATGACTGGGGGTTATTGTCACAATTGGACCTACAAATTTACTCTGATTGTAACTCAACTGGGGGTGGGGAACAAAGTGAAAGTTTGTAAACTGTCACCATAACCTAGAACAAATGTTACTGGGGAAGGGTGCAAAAGTGAGACAGACTAAATGAGTGCAAACAAAAAATGCCACCTGATCATGCCCAGCAAACAAACAAACAAAGTGTGGGACCGGAAATCAGTGAACCAAAATTGATGTGTTGGAGTAGGCCTAATTGGTGGACAAAAATAATGATGGGATGGATGGGTCCATCCATCACTCCCTTTTTAAAAAGAAGCAAAAAAAAATAAATGTTAGGAGGAAATGAGTGGAGGAAGATGAAGGCCACTATCTCTGTCTTCTCCTGTGACCTTGGGTTCCATTGTAACATTGACAACAAGGAGTCTGGTGGCACCTTAAAGACTTAACAGATTTATTTGGGCATAAGCTTTCGTGGGTAAAAACCTCACTTCTTCAGATGCATAAAGTGAAAGTTACAGATGCAGGCATTATATACTGACACATGGAGAGCAGGGAGTTACTTCGCAAGTGGAGAACCAGTGTTGACAGGGCCAATTCAATCAGGGTGGATGTAGTCCACTCCCAAAAATAGATGAGGAGGTGTCAATTCCAGGAGAGGAAAAGCTGCTTCTGTAATGAGCCAGCCACTCCCAGTCCCTGTTCAAGCCCAGATTAATGGTGTTAAATTTGCAAATGAATTTTAGTTCTGCTGTTTCTCTTTGAAGTCTTTTTCTGAAGTTTTTTTGTTCAATGATAGTGACTTTTAAATCTGTAATAGAATGACCAGGGAGATTGAAGTGTTCACTTACTGGCTTTTGTATGTTACCATTCCTGATATCCGATTTGTGTCCATTTATTCTTTTGCAGAGGGACTGTCCGGTTTGGCCATTGTACATGGCAGAGGGGCATGTCCCTGTAGCAAACCTCGTTGGCTACTCTGTCCCCATATCTATTCTGGTGACACCATCAGAGGACCCAACCACATCAGCCACACCATCAAGGGCTCATTCACCTGCACATCTACTAATGTTATATATGCCATCATGTGCCAGCAATGCCCCTCTAGCTTACCCAGCCAAGCCTGTTTGCAACAGTGCTGTGAGCCTGTGACCAGAAAGCAACAGAGAGTCCTGTGGCACCTTTAAGACTAACAGATGTATTGGAGCATAAGCTTTCGTCGGATGCATGTAATGGAAATTTCCAGGAGCAGGTATAAATATGCTGGCAAAAATCAGTCTGGAGATAACGAGGTTAGTTCAATCAGGGAGGGTGAGGGCCTCTGCTAGCAGTTGAAGTGTGAACACCAAGGGAGGAGAAACTGCTTCTGTAGTTGGCTAGCCATTCACAGTCTTTGTTTAATCCTGATCTGATAGTGTCAAATTTGCAAATGAACTGAAGCTCAGCAGTTTCTCTTTGGAGTCTGGTCCTGAAGTTTTTTTGCTGAAAGATGGCTACCTTCACATCTGCTATTGTGTGGCCAGGGAGGTTGAAGTGTTCGCCTACAGGTTTTTGTATATTGCCATTCCTGATGTCTGACTTGTGTCCATTTATCCTTTTACGTAGTGACTGTCCAGTTTGGCCAATGTACATAGCAGAGGGGCATTGCTGGCACATGATGGCATATATAACATTGGTGGTCGTGCAGGTGAATGAACTGGTGATGTTGTAGCTGATCTGGTTAGGTCCTGTGATGGTGGTGGTGGTGTAGATATGTGGGCAGAGTTGGCATTGAGGTTTGTTGCATGGATTGGTTCCTGAGTTAGAGTTGATATGGTGCGGTGTGTGGTTGCTGGTGAGAATATGCTTAAGGTTGGCAGGTTGTCTGTGGGCGAGGACTGGCCTGCCTCTCAAGGTCTGTGAAAGCGAGGGATCATTGTCCAGGATGGGTTGTAGATCACTGATGATGCGTTGGAGAGGTTTAAGCTGAGGACTGTAGGTGATGGCCAGTGGAGTTCTGTTGGTTTCTTTCTTGGGCTTGTCTTGTAGCAGGAGGCTTCTGGCTACATGTCTGGCTCTGTTGATTTGTTTCCTTATTTCCTTGTGCGGTTATCGTAGTTTTGAGAACGCTTGGTGAAGATCTTGTAGGTGTTGGTCTCTGTCTGAGGGGTTGGAGCAGATGCGGTTGTACCTCAGTGCTTGGCTGTAGACGATGGATCGTGTGGTGTGTCCAGGGTGGAAGCTGGAGGCATGAAGGTAGGCATAGCGGTCGGTGGGTTTTCGGTGTAGGGTGGTGTTACCGTGGCCATCACTTATTGGTACTGTGGTGTCTAGGAAGTGGACCTCCCGTGTAGATTGGTCCAGGCTGAGGTTGATGGTGGGGTGGAAGCTGTTGAAATTGTGGTGGAATTCTTCCAGAGTCTCCTTCCCATGGGTCCAGATGATGAAGATGTCGTCAATGTAGCATAGGTAGAGGAGGGGCGTGAGTGGACGAGAGCTGAGGAAGCATTGTTCCAGGTCAGTCATAAAAATGTTGGCATATTGTGGGGACATGCGGGTGCCCATGGCGGTGTCACTGGTCTGGAGGTATATATTATCACCAAATTTGAAATAGTTGTGTGTGAGGATAAAGTCACAAAGCTCAGCAACAAGCTGTGCTGTGTCATCATCAGGGATACTGTTCCTGACAGCTTGTATTCCATCTGCCTCCACATCCATGGTGGCTAGGATGGTGTTTTCTGGGAGATCCCCAATGCATTGTAGTTTTCTCAGGAAATCAGTGTGTCACGGAGATAGCTGTAGGAGAACACTTCAACCTCCCTGGCCACACAATAGCAGATGTAAAGGTAGCCATCTTACAGCAAAAAAACTTCAGGACCAGACTCCAAAGAGAAGCTGCTGAGCTTCAGTTCATTTGCAAATTTGACACCATCAGATCAGGATTAAACAAAGACTGTGAATGGCTAGCCAACTACAGATGCAGTTTCTCCTCCCTTGGTGTTCACACTTCAACTGCTAGCAGAGGCCCTCACCCTCCCTGATTGAACTAACCTCGTTATCTCCAGACTGATTCTTGCCAGCATATTTATACCTGCCCCTGGAAATTTCCATTACATGCATCCGACAAAGTGGGCATTCACCCACGAAAGCTTATGCTCCAATACATCTGTTAGTCTTAAAGGTGCCACAGGAACCTCTGTTGCTTTTTTACAGATCCAGACTAACACGGCTACCCCTCTGATATTTGTGACCAGAAAGAAGCAGCTATAAAAGCAACACCTTAAACAGCTAGTTTGCCAGGACTTGGAGGATATGTCTACACTGCAATTAAACACCCGCAGTTGGCCCGCGCCCGCTGATTTGGACTGTGGTGCCGTATCATTGCACTGTAGACTTCCGGGCTCAGGGTGGAGCCTGGACTCTAGGACCCTGCAAGCTGGAAGGGTCCCAGAGTGGGGACTGCACTCTGAACCCAGAAATCTATGCTGCAATGAAACAGCCCCATAGCCGGAGCCCAGCAAGCCTGAATCATCAGGCATGCCAGCCGCCGGGTTTTAATTGCAGTGTAGCCAGACCTTGATAAGACTGAGTGCTACACCTGTTTTCCCAGCAGTGAGGTTGTATGTGAGAGTCAGCACCAGAGACACAAGCTGCATCTTCTTTCTTTGATGTTCTTTTCTCTCCCCTTTCATGTGTTTGTCTATTGTCTTGTAAAAAAATAGAACCAGACTTCAACAGTAGCAGTTCCAGCCCACCTCAACTAACTTCTTCTCTTTTCCTTCCAAAGTATATGGATTACCATCCATAATACCATCTCAGAGACTGCCACGTGGGGCTGTGGGGTAGTTCATTTTAAAACCCTCTTTCCAGTTAAAGGGAGCCAGGGATGGAAGCTCTATTTAATACTTTCCAAAGGCTTTAATTCTCTTTCCTTCTTTTCTATATTGTTCAAAAAGAGCAAAGGATTGTTAATGGTGTGTGTGCCATGCTGCTAAGCAGGCTGAGGTCTCTGTACACCTAACCCAGAATCTTGTTCAACCGTGTTTAATGCTGGGTCATTTCAGCGTCATGCGAACTCTTTGGGCCCCTTTATTCCATCTAAATTAATACAACCGGGTGCTGCTGAGGTGGCATCTGTGGCAGAGTGGGATGTGTCTGTGTCCAAATGAAAATTCTGTCTGGTATTCTACGTTGTAATGCTGGGTGTGCTGACTGCACAAGCCTGTAGGCATTGTACTGCTGCATTCCAGACAACTGCCCTGTCCAGAAAGGAGTTTAGGACAATCACTGAGAAGCCATCAAGACCCCAATCTGGGGCCATGAACTTCAATTTTTTTTATTTTTATTTTTTTTATTAATGGAGATATCCCATCTCCTAGAACTGGAAGGGACCTTGAAAGGTCATCGAGTCCAGCCCCCTGCCTTCACTAGCAGGACCAAGTACTGATTTTGCCCCAGATCCCCAAGTGGCCCCCTCAAGGATTGAACTCCCAACCCTGGGTTTAGCAGGCCAATGCTCAAACCACTGAGCTATCCCTCCCCCCCAATTGTCTCTCAACTACTAGTCCAGACTTGTGGAACAAAGGGTTTCCTACACAGGAGCTCACGGGGGTAGGAAGGGGACCTATTTAAGAGCAGAGTTCTGCTATATGTAGGGGGATGAGCCATCGCCATGAATACACAGGAGAGATGAGATCAGACTAGGGGAGGGGGCATCTCAGGACTTGGGGTTGGTTTCAAAGATTTGTAACTCTAGAAAGCTTTAAGGGTAAAGTGAATCTGGTTGAGAAATTCCTCTACGAAGCCTGTGTGCCTTGCTTTCCTGCCATGTTGTCCCAGAAGGGGTTAAATGAGAAGCCCAGAGTGCCCACAGCCTAGATGGAGCTCTGGGGTAATGTGTGTGGGGCCTTCAGAGGTGTCACCGTGTCAGTGGCACCCCGCGTCCCAAGGAAGAACATCAGACAAGGTCCAAGGCTGGGAGGGCTCCCTAGAGACCCAGAGCTTGAAAGAGAGACTAGACTGTACCCGGGGTCCCTCCAGCCACTTACAGAGTGCAGCCAGGCTCATCTAGTCTTTGCACCAGCAGGCAATGGCTACAAGTTGGGAGGTCAGGGAAAGGCAGTGCATCCTCAGGCCTCGGCAGATGGCCTGGGGAGAGAATAACTCGTGTTGTACACTTCTTATTTCCCTTTTCAGTGTCCTGCACAGCCTCCTGAAGTTGTGCAGAAAAGTCTTACGCATGCTCGTTGCAGCAGTAGGCCTGAATCATTTACCCAGGTCTTGCAGAGTAAACATATGTCTACTCTGCAAAACAAGATCCATGGTAGTGAGTCTGGGCTTGTGCTCTGCATCTAAAATAGCAGTGTAGATGTTCGCCGGGGTGGACAAACTACGACCCGTGGGCTGGATCTGGCCAGTCAGGGCTTTGGAACCGGCCCGGGGGATTGCCACCGCCGTGGCACCGTGGACCCGGCACCACTCCCGGAAGCGGCCAGCACCACATCCCTGTGGCCCCTGGGGGAGGGGGGAGGGGCAGAGGGCTCTGTGCGCTGTCCTCGCCTGCAGGCACCATCTCCCGCAGCTCTCATTGGCCGGGAACGGGGAACCACGGCCAATGGGAGATTCGGGGGAGGTACTCACAAGCGAGGGCAGCGCGCGGAGCCCTCTGCCGCCCCCCTCCTCCCACCCCGGGGCCGCAGGGACGTGGTGCCGGCCACTTCCAGGAGCAGCACAGCGCATGGCCAGTGCAGGCAGGGAGCCTGTCTTAGCCCCACTGCGCACTGCTGCCATCCCAGAGCTGCTCCAGGTAAGCGGCACCAGGCTGAAGCCCGCACCCTGAACCCCTCCTGCCCTGAGCCCCCTGTCAAACCCTGCACCATCCTGCACCCCAACCCCCTGCCCTGAGCCCCCTGCTGCATGCCTCCTGCACCTCAACCCCTTGCCCTGAGCCCCTTCCTGCACACTGGACCCCCTCCCACACCCTGCATTCCCTCCCGCACACCCCAAACCCTTGCCCCAGCCCTACATTCATGGCCCTGCATGCGATTTCCCCACCCAGAAAGTTTGCCCACCCCTGATGTTCACGCTTAGGCTCTGAGACCCATCCTCCTCATTGGGTGTTAGAGTCCAAGCAGGAGTGTCTACACTGCTGGTTTTAGACCCGTAGTATAAGCCCCGTGAGCACGGGTCTGCAGACACTGGGACATGCTGTTTTTTTTTGGGGGGGGGGGGTTGTTTTTATTTGGGTTTTTTTGCACTGTAATCATACCTGCAGTTTTTGGTGGGGGGGTGAAATCCCCTTGGGCCTTTCTGACTCTTATGTCTCTGTAGAGAAAATGGGAATGGCAGAGCTGGCCTTCAGGAGTTCACAGCCACAAGGTTACTTTGAGACCTTCTCTTCATTACAAAAAAAGGCTGTGCTCTGAACTGGAGTCAGCTAACTGGAGGTGAAATCCCTGTGGAGACAAGGTAGTTCGTAGTTTTCACTGGAGTTAGCCAGTTGTAAAGACTTGATATCGCTGATGCACAACAGCTGCTGGAAGCTCCCTACTGACTGTCTCTGGCCTGTTTCGATTCCACTGCAGTTTGTGGGACCTCTGAGCAGCAGCAGAAGCACTGGAGCTGCAGTATATCTACACTGCAAGTACTACAGGGGCACCGATACTGCTGTAGTGCCATGGTGTAGACACTTACTATGGTGATGAAAGGGGTTTTAGTAAGTGCTGTAGTAAACTCAGCCCCTCAAGAGGCAGAAGCCAAGTTGACAAAAGAATTCTTCCGATGACCTAACTGCATTTCGTAGCTGCAGGTCGAAGAGGAAATCCTTTTCTTAGAACATAAGAACATAAAGGCCGTACCGGGTCAGACCAAAGGCCCATCTAGCCCAGTATCCTGTCTACCGACAGTGGCCAATGCCAGGTGCCCCAGAGGGAGTGAACCTAACAGGCAATGATCAAGTGATCTCTCTCCTGCCATCCATCTCCACCCTCTGACAGACAGAGGCTAGGGACACCATTCCTTACCCGTCCTGGCTAATAGCCATTAATGGACTTCACCACCATGAATTTATCCGGTTCTCTTTTAAACTCTGTTATAGTCCTAGCCTTCACAACCTCCTCAGGTAAGGAGTTCCACAAGTTGACTGTGCGCTGCGTGAAGAAGAACTTCCTTTTATTTGTTTTAAACCTGCTGCCTATTAATTTCATTTGATGACCCCTAGTTCTTGTATTATGGGAATAAGTAAATAACTTTTCCTTATCCACTTTCTCCACATCACTCATGATTTTATATACCTCTATCATATCCCCCCCTTAGTCTCCTCTTTTCCAAGCTGAAGAGTCCTAGCCTTGTTAGAGTAGCAGCCATGTTAGTCTGTATCCGCAAAAAGAAGAACAGGAGGACTTGTGGCACCTTAGAGACTAACAAATTTATTAGAGCATAAGCTTTCGTGGACTACAGCCCACTTCTTCGGATGCATACCAATCTCTCCTCATATGGGACCCGTTCCAAACCCTTAATCATTTTAGTTGCCCTTTTCTGAACCTTTTCTAGTGCCAGTATATCTTTTTTGAGATGAGGAGACCACATCTGTACGCAGTATTCGAGATGAGGGCGTACCATCGATTTATATAAGGGCAATAATATATTCTCAGTCTTATTCTCTATCTCCTTTTTAATGATTCCTAACATCCTGTTTGCTTTTTTGACCACCTCTGCACACTGCTTGGACATTTTCAGAGAACTATCCACGATGACTCCAAGATCTTTTTCCTGACTTGTTGTAGCTAAATTAGCCCCCATTATATTGTATGTATAGTTGGGGTTATTTTTTCCAATGTGCATTACTTTAAATTAAATTTCATTTGCCATTTTGTTGCCCAAACACTTAGTTTTGTGAGATCTTTTTGAAGTTCTTCACAGTCTGCTTTGGTCTTAACTATCTTTAGCAGTTTAGTATCATCTGCAAACTTTGCCACCTCACTGTTTACCCCTTTCTCCAGATCATTTATGAATAAGTTAAATAGGATCGGTCCAAGGACTGACCCTTGGGGAACACCACTAGTTACATTCTGAGAATTTACCATTTATTCCTACCCTTTGTTCCCTATCTTTTAACCAGTTCTCAATCCATGAAAGGACCTTCCCTTTTATCCCATGGCAGCTTAATTTACATAAGAGCCTTTGGTGAGGGACCTTGTCAAAGGCTTTCTGGAAATCTAAGTACACTATGTCCACTGGATCCCCCTTGTCCACATGTTTGTTGACCCCTTCAAAGAATTCTAATAGATTAGTAAGACACTATTTCCCTTTACAGAAACCATGTTGACTATTGCTCAACAGTTTGTTTTTCTATGTGTCGGACAATTTTATTCTTAACTATTGTTTCGACTAATTTGCCTGGTACAGACGTTCTTCTCCTGCCAAAAGCACCTTCTTATAGAAATAACAGTGTGGTCAGTATTTCAAGCCCAACTGAACTACATGCCAGTTGCAAGCTTTTTGTTTGAATGGGTGTTTTTGTTTTCCATCAACTAATTTTGTGAAACAGCTAAACAGAATATTAACAATTACCCACAATTCATTTTGCTTCTGCCATTTCTGTTTTCCCCACTCATTAAATGACTTTCTTCAGTGATGTCTCCTGAATTCAGCCTGCCTGCTGTGACTCTGCCTTTCAGCAGTTGAATTTCTCTGCATCTGGTAACAGCCACTCTCCTGTGCAGTACGGGGTGCGGGGGGTGTTCCCCTTCTGATTTCTCCACATGCTCTAGGCCACATGTGTCAAACTCAAGGCCCGCGGGCCACATCCGGCCCGCCATACAATTATATCCGGCCCGCGAAATTGTTTTATATATCTGTTTTTAATGGCCCTGTGATATGACGCCCCAATAACACACACTACAAATCCCATGATGCAGTGCAATTGCCGCCAACGGCAAGCCGCGGTTCAAGTTCGCGGTCTGTTGATGTATACAACGCTAATATCAAATCAAAGCTAGACCCCAACAATGGCCAAGAGAAAAATTGATTCTGAAAACCGAGGCTTTCAAAGCCGGTGGGAGAATGAGTATATGTTTACTGAAATTGCAGGTAAACCAGTGTGTCTCCTTTGCGGGAGTAATATCGCTGTAATGAAGGAGTATAACCTAAGACGGCACTACGAGACGAAACATGAGAACAAATTCAAAAACCTGAGCGCAGGACAGAAGCTACAAAAGGTAGAGGAGTTGAAGAAGAATTTGACATCCCAGCAGACGTTTTTCACCAAAGCAAAATCACAAAGTGAAGCTGCTGTGAAAGCAAGTTTCATTGTGGCCGAAGAGATCGCCAAATCAGGACGGCCGTTTACCGAGGGGGAATTCGTAAAGAATTGTATGATGAAAGTGTGCGACGTCCTTTGTCCAGATAAAACGCGAGCGTTTGCAAATGTAAGCCTCAGCAGAAACACTGTTGCTAATCGGGTTTGTGAGATGGCGACTGATTTGAAAACACAGTTGACCGAAAGAGCAAAAGATTTTGTTGCATACTCCCTTGCCGTGGATGAAACTACTGACGCGACTGACACTGCACAGCTGGCGATATTTATCCGTGGTGTGGATTCCAATTTGTGCGTAACAGAGGAAATACTGGACATTAAATCGATGCACGGGACAACGAAAGGAGAAGACATCTTTGGAAATGTATTTCAAAGTGTAACCGACATGAAACTGCCGTGGGAAAAACTCGTTGGACTTACAACAGATGGCGCACCTGCTATGTGTGGTGAAAAAAATGGACTGGTGGGAAGGATGCGCTCAAAGATGCGGGAGGAGAACTGTGCCGGTGAGTTGACAGTGTATCACTGCATCATACACCAGGAATCACTGAGTGCTAAAGTCCTAAAAATGGATCATGTGATGAACACTGTAACACAAACCGTCAACTTTATCAGAGCCCACGGTTTAAATCACCGCCAATTCCAGTCTTTTCTGCGGGAAATAGATAGCGAGTTTGGCGATATGCCATATCATACGGAGGTCCGGTGGCTAAGTCGGGGAAAAGTTCTCAAAAGACACTTTGAGCTGCGAGAGGAAATCTGCCAGTTCATGGACAGTAAGGGGAAAGACTGCACAGTTCTGCGGGATGAAAAGTGGAAATGTGAGTTGGCGTTCCTGGCTGACATAACGTCGCATCTTAGCGCTTTAAACCTTCAACTCCAGGGACGGGAGCACATAATAACCGATATGCATGATGCAGTGAAGGCATTTCAAGTGAAGCTGCGCTTATGGGAGACACAAATGCACCAATGCAACTTGTCTCACTTTCCCTGTTGCCAAGTAATACGGAACCAAGAAAGTGCCACAGTTTTCCCAAATGCCACCTTTGCTGAAAAACTCAGCGCGCTGCGCACTGAGTTCGCACAGCGCTTCAGTGACTTTGAGGCACAGAAAAGTAACTTCGAGCTGCTTCGCAACCCATTTGCAGTCGATGTGGAAACCGCACCTGTAGAAATGCAGATGGAGCTGATAGAACTGCAATGTAACGGGACACTGAAGGCAAAGTACGACACTGCGGGGCCAGCACAGTTCACTCGCTTCATTCCTGAAGCGATGCCGCAGCTCCGCCAACATGCGGCTCGAATCCTGTCCATGTTTGGCAGCACATATCTGTGCGAGCAGCTGTTCTCTGTGATGAAAATTAACAAAACGTCACACAGGAGTCGCCTCACTGATGAACACCTGCAATCGATCCTGAGAATCTTCACAACACAGAACCTAACCCCAAACATAAACGAACTTGTTGCAAAGAAAAGACTCCAAGTATCAGGCTCTGACTAAATAGGACAAGAAAATGGAATGTTATGATTTGTTATGATTATACTTTTGCTTTAAATTCAATTTTTTATTTATATTTTCAGATTTTTTAATATTCCAGCATGTACAGATTTTGAATGTATTGTATTGACAGGATATTTTTTTATGAAGAGCAAAATATTTTAAGTTGAAATGTATTTATTTTGGAATGATATCCTGTATTTTGGTTCATATTAATGGTTAAAAAACATAAATATTTAGTCTGTTAAATAAATGGTTATACTGTTCGGCCCGCGAGTTTTGAGTTTTGGCCCCCTGTGCAATTGAGTTTGACACCCCTGCTCTAGGCGCTGTTACCTTTAAGCCAGCAGTTGTTGTGTTCTAAATTCAGCCACTTCTGAGAACCTCCTGTGAACACTTAACCTAATGTGAAATGATCTAGTCCAAATAAGGCATTCAAATGCACATGCTGCCTCAGTTTATCTGCAATGCTGGTTTACTGACTAATCTGTCAATTCATGGAACAGTTCAGGGTGGATGGGGAGTTATGTGCAAAGATAGTTTAGCCACGACTCAGATATACACTTTTGTTGTTTTTCCACATAGTATGGATTTTCACATTTCCCTGGCGTATTCAGCATTTTTTCCTCTTATTCCCTTATAATCCGCCTCGCCTCACCTCCCCTAGCCCCTTCTCCAGCAGGCAGCAAATAGCATGCGTTCCCACATGACTAAAGCTACGTCTACACTGCGCACCTTACAATGGCCCAGCTGTGCCACTACAGTTGTGCCATTGTAAGGTGTGCAGTATAGCCACTCTTTGTCGCCAGAGCTCTCCTGGCAACAAAATAAAACCACCCCCAGGGCAGGGGCAGGGATCAAGCTGCAGTATTGGGGTATTAGAGCAGGAAGGGTTATCTGTGCAGTGTGCCTACACCTGCCAGGCAGGTCAGGTCCCTCCAGCAGGAATTGCTGTACGTGCTGCTTCCTTAAAGGTGAACAGCAAACCAAAGAGGAATCTGATACTTCAGATCTATAAATGAGACCTTTCCTGCATCATCAAGGGCAAGACCAAGAATTGTGCATCTGTTTTGCTGTTTTTGCATCGGTATGAACCGTTTCTCCCTGAGCCTGGCAAGGGCATAGGTTATGGGGCCATCGGCAGGAAGCCACGGATACAGCCCCAGGGGGGCATCAGTAAGAGAGCGAGCCACAGGGATTTCTCTTTTGTTGGTGTAACAGGGTTGCTGCTCGCTACTAGTGCACCTCCTTGTGGATGGGACTGGGAATTAGTTCTGGTGCCCCCTTGCTGCTTGTTGCTCGCTTTGTGATAATCTTTGTCCAGCCTGGTCTCCCCTTTCAGGGTTAGCAGGTCTGAGAATCCCTTGGCAGATGCTGTCTCCAGACAGCGTTTGGCCGCAGCTCGGGCTCTATGCCACTATATCAGTGGGTGACAGGGAAACCTGGGCCTGCCCACTGCTCCGGGTTCCAGTCCTGAGACCCAATAATCCACAATGCAGGTCCTCAGTCCCCATCCCTGTTGCTGTTTCCCTGGGCTCCTTCCTCCCAAGCCCTTTTCTCTCTTCTCTTTCCTGCTTCCGGATTTACCGCCGGAGCCTCCTCTACTCCCCGTGGCCACTTCCCCCTGTGAGCCTCGTGTCAGCCTCCTTACTCCAGGGCTGACTCTCCTTGTTCCTAGGAGCTTCCTTCCTGCCAGAGAGCAACTGCAGATTCCAACTGCAGATTCCTTCCCCTGCCACTCCTTCTGCACTCCGCTGCCAGCTTTCTAGTGCTGCCGCAGCCCTCTCCCATGGGGCTTCCTTCTCAGTTCACCCTGGCCCTCTGCGTTAACCAAGGTCACCTAACTGGCCCTCGTCAGGACTGGTGGGAGGGGCACACCCTGTCACAGTTGGGTGCTTTCATTTTGCCCAGAATATGAAGGGTTTGTCTACACTATTGCTGATTTAACTAGACAGGCAAACTGAAAGCAGCAAACCCGGTCCCCTGTGTGGACACAGTTATACTGTATAAAAGTGCTTCTGCTTTGGGCCCTGAGATAAGCTATGTCAGTGTAAGGCACCTTTATATCCGTGAAACTGCATCTACACTAGGGCTTGTACCGGCATAACTATGTTGGCAAAAAATGACACCCCTCACTGAGGTAGTTATGTGGTAAACTTTGCAAGTGTAGCTCAGGCCAAAGAGAATGTGAGGAATCAAGCGGAGTGCCCCAAGGGTCGGTCCTGGGGCCGGTTTTGTTCAATATCTTCATTAATGATCTGGAGGATGGCGTGGACTGCACTCTCAGCAAGTTTGCAGATGACACTAAACTAGGAGGCGTGGTAGATACGCTGGAGGGTAGGGATAGGAAACAGAGGGACCTAGACAAATTAGAGGATTGGGCCAAAAGAAATCTGATGAGGTTCAACAAGGACAAGTGCAGAGTCCTGCACTTAGGACGGAAGAATCCCATGCACTGCTACAGACTAGGGACCGAATGGCTAGGTAGCAGCTCTGCAGAAAAGGACCTAGGGGTCACAGTGGACGAGAAGCTGGATATGAGTCAACAGTGTGCTCTTGTTGCCAAGAAGGCTAACAGCATTTTGGGCTGTATAAGTAGGGGCATTGCCAGCAGATCGAGGGACGTGATCGTTCCCCTTTATTCGACATTGGTGAGGCCTCATCTGGAATACTGTGTCCAGTTTTGGGCCCCACACTACAAGAAGGATGTGGAAAAATTGGAAAGAGTCCAGCGGAGGGCAACAAAAATGATTAGGGGTCTTGAGCACATGACTTATGAGGAGAGGCTGAGGGAACTGGGATTGTTTAGTCTCCAGAAGAGAAGAATGAGGGGGGATTTGATAGCAGCCTTCAACTACCTGAAGGGGGGTTCCAAAGAGGATGGAGCTCGGCTGTTCTCAGTGGTGGCAGACGACAGAACAAGGAGCAATGGTCTCAAGTTGCAGTGGGGGAGGTCCAGGTTGGATATCAGGAAAAACTATTTCACTAGGAGGGTGGTGAAACACTGGAATGCGTTACCTAGGGAGGTGGTGGAGTCTCCTTCCTTGGATGTTTTTAAGGCCTGGCTTGACAAAGCCCTGGCTGGGATGATTTAGTTGAAGATTGGTCCTGCTTTGAGCAGAGGGTTGGACTAGATGACCTCCTGAGGTCCCTTCCAACCCTGATATTCTATGATTCTATGATTCTATGGTTTAAAATATTCCCCACCTTTCGTCAGACCAGCACAACTGTGTGCGCAGAGGACACCTCAGCTTCAGGAGCATGCAGAGGTGGCACAGACTTTGGTTTGCCCTGCGTATCTCTCTCCCAGTGACCCCAAAGGACACATTCCTCCCAAGAGCTGGGAGCAGGGCAGGCTGCTGCCGGGACACAGACCTTGGCCAGCAGGGAGGGAGCTGGACTGCAGCTGGGCAAAGACCAAAAAGTGGCACAACCACTCCAGCAGCAGCAGCCAACACCACACTGCAGCACGGTGCTGAGCCGCTGCACAGCTGTGCTCCGCAGCACAGACTCTTAGGTACATTTCTTTCCTGTAGGCCTGGCTAGAAATTGCCTTCCTTGCTGGTGTTTTAAGGATCGGTTATTATCATAGAATCATAGAATATCAGGGTTGGAAGGGACCTCAGGAGGTCATCTAGTCCAACCCTCTGCTCAAAGCAGGACCAATCTTCAACTAAATCATCCCAGCCAAGGCTTTGTTAAGCCGGTCCTTAAAAACCTCTAAGGAAGGAGATTCCACCACCTCCCTAGGTAACCCATTCCAGTGCTTCACCACCCTCCTAGTGAAAAAGTTTTTCTTAATATCCAACCTAAACCTCCCCCACTGCAACTTGAGACTATTACTCCTTGTTCTGTTGTCAGGTATCATTGAGAACAGCTGAGCTCCATCCTCTTTGGAACCCCCTTTCAGGTACACCTCTACCTCGATATAACGCGACCCGATATAACACAAATTCGGATATAACGCGGTAAAGCAGTGCTCTGGGTGGGGCGGGGCTGCGCACTCCGGTGGATCAAAGCAAGTTCAATATAATGCGGTTTCACCTATAACGCGGTAAGATTTTTTGGCTCCCAAGGACAGCGTTATATCAGGGTAGAAGTGTAGTTGAAAGCAGCTACCAAATCCTCCCCTCACTCTTCTCTTCTGCAGACTAAATAATCCCAGTTCCCTTAGCCTCTCATAAATCATGTGCTCCAGCCCCCTAATCATTTTTGTTGCCCTCCGCTGGACTCTCTCCAATTTTTTCCACATCCTTCTTGTAGTGTGGGGCCCAAAACTGGACACAGTTCTCCAGATGAAGCCTCACCAACGCCGAATAGAGTGGAATATGATCACATCCCTCAATCTGCTAGCAATGCCCCTACTTATACAAGCCAAAATGCCGTTAGCCTTCTTGACAACAAGGGCACACTGTTGACTCATATCGAGCTTCTCGTCCACTGTAATCCCCAGGTCCTTTTCTGCAGAACTGCTGCCTAGCCACTTGGACCGACCCTTGGGGCACTCCGCTTGAAACCGGCTGCCAACTAGACATGGAGCCATTGATCACTACCCGTTGAGCCCGACGATCTAGCCAGCTTTCTATCCACCTTACAGTCCATTCATCCAGCCCATACTTCTTTAACTTGGCGGCAAGAATACTGTGGGAGACCGTATCAAAAGCTTTGCTAAAGTCAAGGAATAACACATCCACTGCTTTCCCCTCATCCACAGAGCCAGTTATCTCATCATAGAAGGCAATTAGAATCATAGAATCATAGAATATCAGAGTTGGAAGGGACCTCAAGAGGTCATCTAGTCCAACCCCCTGCTCAAAGCAGGACCAATTCCCAGCTAAATCATCCCAGCCAGGGCTTTGTCAAGCCGGGCCTTAAAAACCTCCAAGGAAGGAGACTCCACCACCTCCCTAGGTAACGCATTCCAGTGTTTCACCACCCTCCTAGTGAAATAGTTTTTCCTGATATCCAACCTGGACTTCCCCCACCGCAACTTGAGACCATTGCTCCTTGTTCTGTCATCTGCCACCACTGAGAACAGCCGAGCTCCATCCTCTTTGGAACCCCCCTTCAGGTAGTTGAAGGCTGCTATCAAATCCCCCTCATTCTTCTCTTCTGGAGACTAAACAATCCCAGTTCTCTCAGCCTCTCCTCATAAGTCATATGCTCCAGACCCCTAATCATTTTTGTTGCCCTCCGCTGGACTCTTTCCAATTTTTCCACATCCTTCTTGTAGTGTGGGGCCCAAAACTGGACACAGTATTCCAGATGAGGCCTCACCAATGTCGAATAAAGGGGAACGATCACGTTCCTCGATCTGCTGGCAATTAGGTTAGTCAGGCACGACTTCCCCTTCATGAATCCATGCTGACTGTTCCTGATCACTTTCCTCTCCTCTAAATGTTTCATAATTGATTCCTTGAGGACCTGCTCCATGATTTTTCCAGGGACTGAGGTGAGGCTGACTGGCCTGTAGTTCCCCGGATCCTCCTCCTTCCCTTTTTTAAAGATGGGCACTACATTAGCCTTTTTCCAGTCATCTGGGACCTCCCCCGATCGCCATGAGTTTTCAAAAATAATGGCTAATGGCTCTGCAATCTCACCCGCCAACTCCTTTAGCACCCTCGGATGCAGCGCATCCGGCCCCATGGACTTGTGCACGTCCAGTTTTTCTAAATAGTCCCGAACCACTTCTTTCTCCACAGAGGGTTGGTCACCTTCTCCCCATGCTGTACTGCCCAGTGCAGCAGTCTGGGAGCTGACCTTGTTCGTGAAGACAGAGGCAAAAAAATCATTGAGTACATTAGCTTTTTCCACATCCTCGGTCACTAGGTTGCCTCCCTCATTCAGTAAGGGGCCCACACTTTCCTTGATTTTCTTCTTGTTGCTAACATACCTGAAGAAACCCTTCTTGTTACTCTTAACATCTCTTGCTAACTGCAACTCCAAGTGTGATTTGGCCTTCCTGATTTCACTCCTGCACGCCTGAGGCAATATAACCAATATAGTTAAACTGGTGCAGACCCTTGTGTGGACGCTTTCTATTGATTTAAACCTGGCTTATTTTAGTTTAGCCTGTACCAGTTTTAGCCCAATGTAAGGGCATGTCCACAGAGGAGCTTGCACCAATTTCTAAACCAATTTAAATTAAACCAATGTGACTCTTGTGTAGACAAGATTTCACATACACAAGTTGTGGCCCTGAACTGTGTTCCAGTTGCCCGAATGTAGCTCAGCCGAGAGAGGGGGGTGGCTTTATGCCAACTTCACACTCCAATCCTGCTGCTGGAGTTGCATAAGTGTAGACATGTCTCTTTTCCATGCAGACATCCACTACGCAGGGGCCAGTGAGGAGTTAGGATCTGCTGTGCCGGTTCTAGGCCAAAGAGAGAGGCCATGGCACAGAGCTGGGCTGAGGAGCTGGGCCTCAGTGGACATGCTAATTCAGGTTATGCAGTTAAGACGTGACTGTCTGCAAATTTTTGACCGTTCTTCTGAGTCTGATATGGTCAGATTTCATCTGTCCTCTGAGCAGCACCAACTGCTAGCAAAGGGCCTGTCTGTGTTAAGAGATTTTTGCACTGGGGCAAGCCCAGCTGTATGTTGGTGCGGTGCCTTTGTGCTGGGTGCTTGCACCATGTAGCTGTGTCAGTGTTACTACACCTGTGCAAAAATCTCTGATGTTTACCCCAGCAACGTGGCTTCCAGCTCTTCTGTGCAACTAGTCATTGGGAAAATCTTAACCTAGTGAAAAAATGCTACAGGAAGAGAAGTGGGAAGTGGAGGTATTGGAAGGGCCGGGGGCATTAGATTCCCAGTCTCCTGCTGAATTTCAAGTCATGACAGATTTTTGGCCACTTAAATAATGAAACAAAACCACCCTAATTTTCTAAAGAGCTCCTGCTAGTAGCAAACATCTGGGTATCTGAGCAACAGGGTGGATTGATTTAAATCACCAATTTTAATCCGGATTTAAATTAGGAAATTGTTAATCGTGTATTGCATTTGTACTTTTTAGTTTTTTCCTGAAGCAAGGTTGATTCTCATTGGTTGGGAATGATTAAAACAAGTTGCTTTGCAACTAAGCATAGCTTTGACACTGAATGTGCTAACCAGGAGGATATAATATATCTATACACATTTTGTTTAAGTAGTTATGTAGTTTAACATGCCTTTATTCAGGTACTCAAGTTTTACACTTCTCATGTTAGAAAATAGTGAATTACACTTTTTTATTTACTAGATGATAATTTTTTACTTTGATTTGTGCCAAGTTACATTTGGATAGATGCTGAAATTCAGTCAAAATGCATAAAAACAGCATTTTAAGTTTCTTATTCATTAAATACAACTACCTTAAATGTGCTGGATACTAAAGATAAGAAAAATAAGTTTATGAAAACATGTCTTGCATATAAACTAATTGATTTATTAAACACAGGAAGTATTAACTGTAGTTAATGAATTGAACTGTTTGTTTGGTTCCCATGTCCTCCAAGGTTTTAGAACTAGTTGATCTCATACTCTCACACCATATTTTTATTCAGAGATTGGAAGTGGAAAACAAGCTTTCCTGCTTTTTCAACTCCCAATTGGTTTCTCAACTTTGAATGAGAGAGTTGTGGAACTGAACTAGCTGAATAAATTGAAATGAAAATAGCCTCTTTTGCAGGTGCAGAGAGAACACGGCTGTCAAAAGCTGGTTTAGCACTTCAGCCTTTGGAACCAGATTGTGATGAGCCAGTGATGTCCATCAGTTCAGTGCTTTGATTTTCTTTAAAACTTGCTCAGCAAACATCGACTGCTTGAGTATTATTTTTATTTAAATTATTTTAATAGATTATAGTAAATTTAGGCTTTAACTTAGGTTGTCATGATTTTAATTTTAAATTGGTTTATTGTTAAAGAAAAATATATTTAATGTAACTTTTAAAATCAATTTTTTAAAAAAGATCAATGATTTTTATCCACCTTTTGAGCACTAGGGTACAACTATTATACTTAACTTCCTAGACAGAGTGTCTTGGATACTGGAATAAAATATGTGGCTGAAGGTAGCACAACTCCTCACCCTCCTAAACAGGCATTGCCAGTTTTCCTAAATATCATGGATTTATTTTCCTTGAGGATGGTGGGGGCGGGTAAATTTTTAAAACAAAAAAATGAGTTCCGAATTATTCTTCAGAAATAGTATACCAGGCTCTTTGCTTTTTCTCATTAGGGTTACAGATTGTTTTAGTTTGTCCTATAACAATTGTGCTTTTCTTTTTCTGGTCTCCTTGTCTATAACTTTAGCCCATCTTTGCTACGTTGGGGCTGATACTTATACAGTTTACTGTCTAGAAACTACTGCATTTGAAACGCAACTGAATGGAACATGACCAAGTGTAAGATGCAGCAAACGAAAAATGCATTGGGAAGCAATGGAGCATGACTGGTTTAAAAACTGTTCATTGCCACCTTTCGCTTTCACATATGTAAATACCTGGTGGCTGGGCCTCCTCAAGATGAACAGATTAATTCTCTGTATATGTTTTCTTTCCTGAACATTTATTGGAGTAATATTCCATTGCCTCACAATATAAACCCTTCTGCCTCCTCATGTGTATAGCACCCCTCAGCTGACCTAGTGACCCAAGATGCTTAGTGTGCAATGTAGATCAGTTATAGAATCATAGAAGATTAGGGGAGGTCATCTAGTCCAACCCCCTGCTCAAAGCAGGACCAACACCAACTAAATCTCTCCTCGTAAGTCATGTACCCCAGCCCCTAATCATTTTCATTTCCCTCCACTGGACTCTCTCGAATTTGTCCACATCCCTTCTTTAGTGGGGGGACCAAAACTGGATGCAGTACTACAGGTGTGGCCTCACCAATGCCAAATAGAGGGGAATAATCACTTCCCTCGATCTGCTGGCAATGCTCCTACTAATACAGCCCAATATGCTGTTGGCCTTCTTGGCAACGAGGGCACACTGCTGACCCATATCCAGCTTCTCGTCCACTGTAATCCCCAGGTCCTTTTCTGCAGAACTGCTGCTTAGCCAGTCGGTCCCCAGTCTGTAGCAGTGCATAGGATTCTTCGTTCCGAGGTGCAGAACTCTGCACTTGTCCTTGTTGAACCTCATCAGATTTCTTTTGGCCCAATCCTCCAATTTGTCTAGGTCACTCTGGACCCTATCCCTACCCTCCAGCATATCTACCTCTCCCCCAAGCATAGTGTCAACTGCAAACCTGCTGAGGGTGCAATTAATCCCATCATCCAGTTCATCAATAAAGTTATTGAACAAAACTGACCCCAGGACCGACCCCTGCGGCACTCCGCTTGATACTGGCTGCCAACTAGACATCGAGCCGTTGATCGCTACGTTGAGCCCAACAATCTAGCCAGCTTTCTGTCCACCTTATAGTCCACTCATCTAATCCATACTTCTTTAACTTGCTGGCAAGAATACTGTGGGAGACCGTATCAAAAGCTTTGCTAAAGTCAAGGAATAACACATCCACTGCTTTCCCTTCATCCACAGAGCCAGTTATCTCATCATAGAAGGCAATCAGGTTGGTCAGGCATGACTAGCCCTTGGTGAATCCATGTTGACTGTTCCTGATCACCTTCCTCTCCTCCAAGTGCTTCAAAATGGATTCCTTGAGGACCTGCTCCATGATTTTGCCGGGGACTGAAGTTAGGCTGACCGGTCTGTAGTTCCCTGGGTTCTCTTTTGCCCTTTTATAAATATGGGCACTATATTTGCCTTGTTCCAATCGTCCGGGACCTCCCCCAGTGACCACGAATTTTCAAAGACAATGGCCAAGGTCTCTGCAATCACATCAGCCAACTCCTTCAGCACCCTTCGATGCATTAGATCTGGACCCATGGACTCGTGCATGTCCAGCTTTTCTAAATAGTCCTTAACCTGTTCTTTCACCACTAAGGGCTGCTCACCTCCTCCCCATACTGTGCTGCTCAGTGCAGCAGTCTTGGAGCTGACCTTGTCTGTGAAGACCAAGGCAAAAAAAGCATTGAGTACTTCAGCTTTTTCCACATCATCTCTCACTAGGTTGCCTCCCTCATTCAGTAAGGGTCCCACACTTTCCCTGACCTCCTTGTTGCTAACATAACTGTAGAAACCCTTCTTGTTACCCTTCACATCCCTTGCTAGCTGCAACTCCAATTGTGCCTTGACCTTCCTGATTACACCCCTGCATGTTCTAGCAATATTTTTATACTCCTCTCTAGTCATCTGTCCAAATTTCCATTTCTTGTAAGTTTCCTTTTTGAGTTTAAGCTCACCGAAGATTTCTCTGTTAAGCCAAGCTGGTCGCCTGCCATATTTGCTATTCTTTCTGCACTTTGGGTTGGTTTGTTCTTGCGCCTTCAATAAGGCTTATTTAAAATACAGCCAGCTTTCCTGGACTTGTTGCCCCCTCATGTTAGCCTCCCAGGGGATCCTACCCATCAGTTCCCTAAGGGAGTCAAAGTCTGCTTTTCTGAAATCCAGGGTCCGTATTTTGCTACTCTCCTTTCTTCCTTTTGTCAGGATCCTGAAATCAACCATCTCATGGTCACTGCTGCCTAGGTTGCCACCCCACTTCTACTTCCCCTCCCAATTCTTCCCTGTTTGTAAGCAGCAGGTCAAGAGGAGCACGACCCCTAGTTGGTTCCTCCAGCACTTGTGCCAGGAAGTTGTCCCCAACACTCTCCAAAAACTTCTTGGATTGTCTGTACATTGCTGTATTGCTCTCCCAGCAGGTGTCAGGGTGATTGAAGTCCCCCATTAGAACAAGGGCCTATGATCTGGAGACTTCAGTTAGTTGTCTGAAGAAAGCCTCGTCTACCTCATCCTCCTGGTCCAGTGGTCTATAGCATAGCTCCCTCCCCCGCCCATGACATCACCCTTGTTGCTCTCGGCTCTAAACTTAACCCAAAGACTCTCAACAGGCTTTTCTCCAGTTTCAAACTGGAGCTCTGAGCAATCGTACTGCTCTCTTACATACAGTGCAACTCCTCCACCTTTCCTCCCCTGCCTGTCGTTCCTGAACAGTTTATACCCATCCATGACAGTGCTCCAGTCATGTGAACTGCCCACCAAGTCTCTGTTATTCCAATCACATCATAGTTCCTTGACTGTGCCAGGACTTCCAATTCTTCCTGCTTGTTTCCCGGGCTTCTTGCGTTCATATACATGCACCTAAGAAAACTAGCTGATTGCCCTGCTTTCTCAGTATGAATCAGAAGGCTTCCCATCTTGTACCCTCCTCCTTGTGTTTCCTCTCGGTATCCTAGTCTGCAACTTACCTCTGGGCTTAGGTCACCATCCCCCGGTGAACCTAGTTGAAATCCCTCCTCACTAGGTTAGCCAGCCTGCTTGTGAAGATGCTCTTCCCGCTCTTTGTTAGGTGGATCCCATCTCTTCCTAGCAATCCTTCTTCCCAGAACAACATCCCATGGTCAAAATCCAAAGCCCTCTCTCCGACACCACCTGCGTAACCACGCATTCATCTCCACAATTCGACGGTCCCTACCTGGGCCTTTTCCTTCAACAGGGAGGGTGGACGAGAACACAACTTGTGCCTCAAACTCCTTTATCCTTCTTCCCAGAGCCATGTAGTCTGCAGTGATCCGCTCAAGGTCATTCTTGGCAGTATCATTGGTGCCCACATGGAGAAGTAGGAAGGGGTAGGGGTCCGAGGTCTTGATCCGTCTCAGCAAACACTCCATCACATCCTGGATTCTAGCTCCAGGCAAGCAGCACACTTTGAGTCTCCAGGTCTGGTCAGCAGATGGATGACTTTGTCCCCCTTAGGAGGGAGTCCCCGACCACCCCCCTTAGTGTTGCCATGGGTATCTTGTCCTAGACAAAACACTTGGTTAACCTGGAGTTAAGATTGAAAGAAACTGTCACGTTAGCCAGAAACCCCATGAGAGAACGTTGCAGTTTTCCTACTGGGTATATGTAAAAGTGATCATTTCAATGAATTAAACTTGTTTTTTAATTTACAGATTATCCTGGAGGCAGTTCTTCAGTGAGGTTTAGGCAATTATGAGTTATCAATGTGAAATTAAAGGGTTGTAAAAATAATTGGATGTGAAAAGTACATTTTAAAAAAATGTACTCACTGATAACTCAATTCAGTTGTTAAAAATCTGCTTTGGGTGAAGATTTAAGAATGTAAAGTATCAGAACAACGCAATGATTTTTTTTTAAAGCCATAAGTATGTGGGAGCAGTAGATTATCATGTAAACCTGCATAAAATTTTATGGGGCAGTTATATCTTAAAGTGATGATAAGGTGGCATGAGTTTCCACTTTAGTGTTAATAATCACATATTTCATTGGCTCATACCTTTCTAGATGCGTAACTTGTTTGTTTTTAACTGCTAGCCCTGCCAACTTGCCTAGAGATCCAAAAGATAGGCTCTGGTCCTTCTGACTCATGAATCCTTTACAGCAATAGACGGTTTTCATTTGCAACCCCATTGTCCTCAAATTATACCCCCTGCAACATTACTGTCTGTGGAGTCGCACAGGTGCAACTGGGAGCATGACTTAAGGACAATGGGTTTGGCACGGATGGCTCTGCTACTGCACCTTAGCTAATGATTCCATCCGTGATGCACAGGCCACTGGGGAAGGATCATCGAGCAGCTTAGTGTACTGCTGCTCAAAGAACCAGGAGATTCCCCCAGAGGTCCTAGTGACACAGACAAGTGAGTAAAGCACCAGTGAGGACACAGTAACTTGGCCAGGGCTTTGCTGTGTGGCCACTCACACCAAGGCTAGGATAACCTAGACCCGACACTAATCACCTGGGTTAACGTACCTTAAATCTCTAGTGCTTGCTATCAACAAATGTTAGGAATGTCATAAAGATAATGCAAATGGAATGGGTTCTGGGTGAGTGCTTTTCCCTGTCTGATCTAGGACAAGGTCTCCACACCATGTAGAGCCCAAACTCCTCCACCTGGGGTTTGGCTTTACTAATATAGACCTGAACAATGAGAGAACAGAGTTAGCTCAAGCCTCCTCCACATGCGGAGCTGCTCTAGGGTTCCTGGCCCAGACCTGCTCAGCCCACATCCTCATCCTCTCATTGCAGACCCATTCCCAGCTCCCTTATACAGGTGAGCAGTTCATGCCACCTGCTTTGGGTCAGCAGAGCACACTTAGGGTTTGTCTACACTGCGCCACAGTGAGGACTACCAGGGTGCAAATTGCATACTAACTGCCCACGTGGACACTGCTGGCATGAACTAAAAGGTTGGAAAGAGGACTACATTAATGCATGCTAGGTACCCTTTAGTTCACACCAGCACCATCCACGCGAGGCAGGTAGAGCACAGTTCTTTCACACCCCCACTCTGCACACGGTGCCATGTAGATATCTCCAGCTGTATTTTGCAAAGTACATCTCAGCCACTATGTCTCTGTTCTTCTACACAAGCCTCGCTTTTCACCTTATTTGAAAAGTCACTTCCTGTTGTTCAGGAACTAGTACAACCACACCAGCTCTTCAGGCCACATCTGCTCCTGTACAGCTTCCGCACGATGTTTTAATGTGATTAGTATCCTTGTCTGCACCTCTTGGAAATACTGTGATCATTGCATTTTACAGAGTAGAATTCTCAGTACATTGACAAGTTAATATGAAGCCTGACATGCTAGTATAATGTTGGCGGTCGCAGCATGTGAGTACTGTTGAACGTGAAGAGATGCCTGCACAGAGTCTCTGGGTAATACAGGGATATGGAGGCCAGGCATCACTCACCTTAGGAGCTATCTGCTCCCCTGTTTGGTGTGGAGGAGGGAGACTCGCAGAAGAGGGGTGTGGCTTCTCTGCCTTGCTGGGTGATGTGAAGGGAGAAGCTGGCACATTCTTAGTAGCCTAAGAGAGCGAAGTCTTTAGCTAAATATCTGAAAAATGGAACTGGAAAGCACTGAAAATTCCCTAGTCTGAAAGATGCCCAGGTGATGTCTCTGAGGGGATTTAGGTCTCAGAGCAGCAGTCAGGGCTGGCTCCAGGCACGAGCCCTCTAAGCATGTGCTTGGGGCGGCACCTGGAGGGGGGCGGCGCTCACCTGGGGAGAGCGGGGCTGCAGCCAGGCTCGCCGGCCGGGGAGAGCAGGGCCGCGGCCGGGCTTGCGCCCTCCCCCGGCGCTCCGGCCGCCGGGGAGAGCGGAGCTGCGGCGGGCTCACGCCCTCCCCCCAGCGCTCCGGCCGGTCGGGGAGAACGGGGCCATGGCCGGGCTCGACGCCCTCCCCTGCCACGCTCCCCAGCAAAAAAGCCAGAGCCGGCCCTGGCACCAGTTGTTAAGACTTCCTGGACGATGCACATCCATGGAGACTAGTGATCACAGCTTGGTGAGTTACGTCTTTTAAACCCTGAGCACTTGTAAAGAGTGTTCCTCCTTGGGGGGAGGAGGAGTGTTTGGCAGAGGTATGACATGAATTGGCTCCTGTATCAATGTCATATTTTGTTCCAATCACCTTGATGGGACTGTGAGGAGGACTGAGATGGAGCGAATCAGTCTGAGCAGTTTACCTAGTCAACAATAGATTACATAAAGTTCACGTGACAGCACCACAGGGTGGATTTGATTTAAATCAAATTGATTTAAAACACTAGTCAGGAAGACTCAGTTTAATCATGGATTTCTACATAAAAGTGCATTCTTGTTGGTTGTTGTAACCTTAATACATATTCTTTGCAACTCAGAGATGTAGATTTCATTTTTAGAAGGTACACACTATACATTTTTTTAAGTGATTTATTTTGAAAACTTTTCAGATCAGTTTTACAGCTATATCCGGAAATGAATGATTGTTTGGCTATTTCATTTACCAGAGGTAATTGAAGCAGATATTTATGAAGTCATTGGGAGGTGAACTATCTCCATTTCAACAGATTAATCATTAATATTTGGAGGATTTTCTTGCCATGATGTATTAGGAGGCGATCACCACCAGACAGACATTTAAATTGTTTTATTTAACTAAAACAACAACGTTAGGTAGTCTGGATTTTTTTCTTCAACAGCAAACAAACATTTTTTTAATAAAAGCATATGAATTTTTGAATATAAACATTCAAGTTTTTTAAAGTCAGGTTTGTTTTTGTTAAAATTGTTTAACTAAAATAGTTAAATGAAATATTAAAAAAAAATTAAATCGACTGTGTCAGCCAGGTCAGCATGAGAAACTTAAAATATTGGCTTCTGCAGCTAACTCAGTTGTCTTCACCTTCATTTTCATGTTCATAATCTGGAAAAGAAAAATAAGCTTTCCTGCTTTTTCAGGTCCCAAACGATTTCTCAATTTGGAATGAATTAGTCCAAAGGAAGAAAATATTCTTTCTACACTGGCAGAAGAAGCTACTGCTGTTAAAAGTGAGATTATCACTTCAACAGTCTCTGAATCCAAGTGCTTAAGTGATTTCCACCAGTTCACTGGTGTCACTTTCTTTAAAACATCATCAGCAAACACATTTCTTGAATGGTTCTTATTCCCAAACTGGGTCTCTATTACAGTCTGCTGCCATTATAGGTTTTCCCTTCTAGTGAGAGAATGGTATGGTAGATTTCAAATCAATGAAGGCTACACTCAGAAAGACCTCAAGACTTCTGGAATATGCTGCTCAAACAGTTTCACTTTTGTTTCTACTGCCTGTCCCTCCCTTCTCACATTTATCTACAGACTACTCCTTGTCTAGATCTATTCCACCTCCAACAATCTTCTATTCACTGAACTTTTTGAAACTTTTCACTTTTAGAGAGGTAAGAGATTGACTCTGTGTACATAAATTTGTAGAGGGACAATAGGGTTGAGGTCTGTTATTTCTCACCTCTATATATTTATTTATTTATTTAAAAACATTTTTGCTGTTAACAAGCATGTTCTCTGGAGACACAAATCCACAGTTTAAGAACTGCAAAACTAACCATCTCTGATGGTATCTTCTAGGCTGAGCACTGAGTCTCATTGGGTAGATAGAAAGATTAACCTAAATAATCTAAGCCCCTGGAACCCCATAAGATTGGGTCCCTAATCCATGAACTATTGGAACTCATTTACAAAACTTTTCTTAAACATTACATGAATATATTGTCTCATACTATAGAATTAGAATTTATAATCCCTAGTCCATGATGAGATATCTTTGAGCTATAATGTATTTTAGTTTAAATTATCTTTAGATAGGTTTTTTCCTCCAAAAGCATTTTATCAAAAAGTCATTATTATTATTATTTTTTAAATCATTGATTTTTATCCACCCTGCAGCACCAGCAAACGCTGCAGGCCTTCTCCACATGTCTGCAAAGCATGCTGGGCGTCAGCCTCATTTGGAGGGGACAGACTCATGGCTGTTCTCACCTATGGGATGCCACATTGAAAACACCCGCCTGAAACCCCTGATCTAGTGTAGATGCTTCTTTATATGGAACAAACATGGGTTTGTGTGGGTGGGGAGTCCTGCCTACCTGGAGGTAAACAAGAGTGGGTGTTCTGAGCCACCTACACTAGTTGGATGGGTAATCCTGGGAAAACGTTTGGGGGGGAACCCAATCCAATGTGACACCGGAGGGTTCAGAAACGCAAGCCAAGGCCAGGCTGCTGTGTCTCAAACTGTAGCGCCCCAGCCTGTAACATTAACCTAGATGAATGCTGGGTAAAGCTCTTTTCTGCAGCACTGCCTGCCTACAGGACACTTACTCTGTGCTGCCTGCTCTCACCGTTTAATCATGGGTTGCACAATAGATAGTAAAAAGAACAAGAGTACTTGTGGCACCTTAGAGACTAACACATTTATTTGAGCATAAGCTTTCGTGAGCTACAGCCCACTTCATCAGATGCATAGAATGGAACATATAGTAAGGAGATATATATATACACATACAGAACATGAAAAGGTGGAAGTAGCCATATCAACTCTAAGAGGCTAATTAATTAAAATGAGCTATAAACAGCAGGAGAAAGAAAACTTTTGTAGTGATAATCAAGATGGCCCATCTCGGGCAGTTGACAAGATGATGTGAGGATACTTAACATGGGGAAATAGATTCAATCTGTGTAATGACTTAGCCATTCCTAATCTCTATTCAACTATTCAAGTTAATGGTATCTAGTTTGCATATTAATTCAAGTTCAGCAGTTTCTCCTTGGAGTCTGTTTTGAAGCTTTTCTGTTGCAAAATTGCCACCTTTAAGTCTGTTATTGAGTGACCAGACAAGTTATAGTGTTCTCCTACTGGTTTTTGAATGTTCTGATTCCTGATGTCAGATTTGTGTCCATTTATTCTTTTGCGTAGAGATTGTCCGGTTTGGCCAAGGTACGTGTGTAGGGGTGCTGGCTGGGGCTTGACCCTCTCCGGCTCACTGCATGCTGCTGAGGTTTGGGGAATTAGTCCGGCCACAGGAGTCTTTCCTGGCGGCCCTGGTGATAACTGGACTAAACACTAGGTCAGGGCGGGGCAACAGTGAGTCAGGTGCTCAGTCCCTCAGGCAGGAGCTGGGCAACCACAGTACAATAGAAATAAACCCAGGCCCTGGGTCAGGGCGGGGCAACAGTGAGTCAGGTGCTCAGGCCCTCCGGCAGGAGCTGAGCACTGGCAGTATAAACCGTAGCAATCAGCCCAGGCCCTGGTTCAATGAGTCCCCCGGTAACAATGAGTCAGGGCTCAGGCCCTCAGGCAGGGCTAAGCAACAACAATAGGCCCAACCTCCTCAGGCCAGGGAGGGGGGAGACGGCCATCTGTGAGTTGGGTGGCAGGGGGGACGCAGGCCCTCCCACTCCACTGCGTCCCAGCCCGGGGCCCTAGCAGCGGCAGAAGACTCGCTGCTGTCAGTGGGGATCCTGGCCGCAACACACTGACATTGGCTCTGGCAGTGCTGCAGACAGACCAGAGTCGGCTGCCCCTGGGCTACTTCCACACTCCCCCTCGGGTAGTACCTGGATCAGGGTGTTGTCCTCCGGGGCGTCCAACACCATGGACTCCTCCGAGTAGCGAGCGTAGGGCAGGCCCCGCCAGTCCTGGCGGCCATCTTGGGCCACGGGGTTTTCCCAGTCGCGAGCTAGGCTGGAGGCGTCTGGCCTCTCCGGCGGCTGGGGGCTTACTGAGCTCTGAGGGCGAGCCTTTATACTTCCGGGTCGCCGCCTGACCCTCTGAGGGGCGGGCTCAGAGCTCCCGAGCTCCGCCCACTCCGGCCTCTGGAGAGGCTCTTCCCTCTCCGGGGCGGCGGGGAGCCACACCGACTCACTGCAGCATGGCAGAGGGGCATTGCTGGCACATGATGGCATATATCACATTGGTAGATATGCAGGTGAACGAGCCCTTGATAGCGTGGCTGATGTGATTAGGTCCTGTGATGGTGTCGCTTGAATAGATATGCGGACAGAGTTGGCACTGGGGTTTGTTGCAGGGACTGGTTCCTGGGTTAGTGTATTTGTTGTGTCATGTGTGGTTACTGTTGAGTATTTGCTTCAGGTTAGGGGGTTGTCTGTAAGCGAGGACTGGTCTGTCTCCCAAGATCTGTGAGAGTGAGGGATCATCCTTCAAGATAGGGATCATCTTGCAGGATATCCTGAAAGATGATCCCTCACTCTCTCAGATCTGCCATGTACATTGGCCAAACCTGGCCTTGGGGTGGGATGTGAGACGAGCACTGTGCTGCCTTTGAACACCCGGGGCTGGCCCAGGCCGGCTGACTGGGGCTCAGGCTGCGAGGCTATTTAACTGTGGTGCAGAAATTCGGGCCCAGGCTCAATCCTGATCATCTACACCACAGTTAAACAGCCTCGTAGCTCAAGCCCCACAAGCCCGAGTAGGCTGGCCCGGGCCAGCTGCAGGTGTTTGACCACATACCCTAAAGCCTTGGACTGTTCAGAAAGGTTTGGAGGGTTTTGAAATGACACTTATCCAGTGTTCCCGCTAATCTTTTATCTCTGTGGGCGGAATGAATTTTGTTGTGTCACACATCACCTTCATATCGGTGCACAAAACAAAATTCATGTGGTGGGGATGGGGCCGAGGGGTTCAGAGTGTGGGAGGGGGCTCAGGGCTGGGGTAGAGGGTTGGGGTTCAAGGGGGGTAGTGAGGGCTCGGGTGGGGCCGGGGATGAGGGGTTTGGGGTGCAGGCTGCCCTGGGGCTGCGACGGGGAGAGAGGACTCCCCCCAGCCCTCTCTTGCCACAGCAGCATGGGGCCGGGGAGAGGTGCCTCTCCCTGGCCACAGCAGCTCCGGTGGGGCTGGGCTGGGCTGGACTGAGGGAGGGGCTCCTCTCCCTGGCAGCTCCGGTGGCGCTGGGCCAAGGGAGGGGCTCCTGTCCCCTGGCCACGACAAGTCCGGGGCACGTCTGCGCTGGGGCCGGCGTCCAGTGAAGGGGGCACCTCTCCCCGCCGCAGCAGGTCCGTGCTGGGGGAGAGGTATCTCTTCCCGCCGCGGCCCTGAGCCCCTGCATGGGGCTTAATCGGCAGCTGAGCAGCTGCACAGCTTACAGGGAACTTAGCACTTATCATACCTGGGTCTTAACTCCTGGTGTCAGTCCACTAAGAAATCAGGGTGGCCCTTAAAATGCATACATACGTTTACATGACAAGATTGGTTTGTTTGTATCTTAAACATATTTTCTGTACAAAGGGTGGGTGGCTGTTCATGTGTTTTTACATTTAAGGCCCCAGTTCTGCAAACATATGTATGTGTTTAGTTTTACATTTGGACTTCATGTGTTTGCAGAACTGGGGCCTATGTGGTTACCTTTGATTTAATAAAAGTGCTGGTGTGATGTCAGTGATCCTTTGTGGTATGGTGCTTGTGACGAGACTTAGGGTATGTCTACACCCAGCTGCTAGTTCGGCGGCTGGCAATCGAAGTTCTGGGTTCGACTTATCGCGTCTTGTCTGGACGCGATAAGTCGAACCCGGAAGTGCTCGCCGTCGACTGCGGTACTCCAGCTAGACGAGAGGAGTACCGCGGAGTCGACGGGGGAGCCTGCCTGCCGCGTGTGGACTGAGGTAAGATCGAACTAAGGTACTTCGAACTTCAGCTACGTTATTCACGTAGCTGAAGTTGCGTACCTTAGTTCGATTTGGGGGGTGAGTGTAGACCAAGCCTTAGCAGCAGGCCTTATGCTGCAGGGATTCATAATACCAAGTATCCTAATCATAACTCCTGGAGCAGCACAGCAGAAGAGCCACCTGAACACATAGGAAAGACGCAATATACAATACTGATTCTTGGGGTGGAGTGGGTGGTTTAAGTGGTTTTATCTCCTCTCCCCCCCTTCTCCCAAATGTCGATGAACTGTAGCCTGATATACCACCTAGTTTTAAGTGAAAATAGCTAGGCATTTCCTTAATATTGACCTTATGATTGCTTTATTCCTCTGCGTTTCATCCTAATGGACCCACATTTAGGGGTAATGAGGAGTAGGTGAATCCATGAGACCAACTTTGAAACCCCCACAATAGCAGTGTGTGAGAGGAGGAGTGGTTGGGCCCTGGTTGAGGTGAATTCTGCATCTATGCTAGTCAGATGGGGAGGGGAGGGTGAGAGCGAGAGAATGAATCATGTGTGAAATGGGTTCTATGTAACACTGAATGAAAGAGTTCAAATAAAGTATGCAGAAGAGGTTGGTGGCAGAAGCTATTCTGAAAACAGTTAGTATGAGGAAATTCTACTAGAATTCTTGGGAAATCCTTTTTCCCTACCCAGAGGCTTGGCTGCGCGTTTTGGCTGATGTCACAATAGGAATTATAGCTGCCAATTAAGCAATAAAGCCACTTCTGGGTAAGTGTTAACTGTGTATTTTGTATGCATCGAGTACGTGGGAGTACACGTTGTTTAGAGACTGAGCGTGTATGACAAACATGTGGCGAGCCAGTTCACTCAGGAGAGGTGCAGTAGAATACAAGGTGACTCCTGTCCAGGATGTCAGAGAGTCACCAATGGGTGCTGTGTCATGTATTGACACAAACTTGTCACATATTCACCTGCTCTCCTTCTTCCTGCTTATCCTGTTTAACTCTTGTTACAAGCTGCTTTTCATTCTAGAAGCTTCGCTATAAACCAGCCCAAGTCTGCAGGCTCCACTCATGCTCAAGGAGTTTGCTTCAGCACTATGTACTGGAGAAACTGGTGGGTAGAGAGGCAAACTGGCAGAGGTCTGGAAAGAATGGGAGAAATTCATAAGAAAATCCTCAAATAGCCAAAGTAAGATGAGTCTTAAAATATTGAAAGCTTAATCATTAATCACTTTGTCTCAGGGTTCACAGTGCAATCCAGACCAGTGAGAGGTTGTCACCTCTTGCCTTGCAGCCCTGAGTGCCTCATAATGCATTAATGGTGTAGCAAACAGCCTGGGACACTCCCTGTCAGCTGACCGGTGTGCAGGTCATGAGTGTCTGTGTGCTAGACAGCCTTGGTTCAACAGCTCTGACCCCAGCAGTCTGTCTACAGCTTCGCTCTGGCTTCCACCAGCAGGGTGATCCCAACACACTCCTAGTCCCAAATTTTCTCAGAACTGTGTGCCCAGGAGTGTCCAGCCCTGGACAGCTAAAGAAAAATAAAGTTTGTTGCTCCTTTAAAGAGACAAAGGTACATTACAGATTAATAATTTAGCGGCAGTAAATATACCCGTCCCTGCAAACACAGCATGGAGCTCGTATCTAGTAAAAATAAAACAAATTTATTAACAATAGGATGTAGGTTTAATGATGCCAAGTAAAAACAAAGTTAGAAAGGGTCACAAGGAAATAAAAGTGAAAACATGCATCTAAAAGTCTAAACCTTAGGGCAGGTCTACACTTAAAATGCCTCATCAGCGCAGCTGCAACACTTCAATGAAGATGCGCTGTGCCGACAGGAGAGAGCTCTCCCATTGGCGGAGCTTGTTGGAGGATGTGGGCTTCATGGCATCCTTCCGGGAGTTCTGGCTGGCCTGGCGAGGGCAGCGGCGTGCCTTTCCCTCGGTGCGGCGGTGGTGGGACCTGGGGAAGGTGCGCGCCCGGCTCTTCTGCCGTGACTACACCCGGGGCGCCAGCCGACGGAGGGATGCGGCGATAGGGCAGTTGGAACGGGAGGTCTTAGAGCTGGAGAGGCGTCTGGCCGCCAGCCCCGGTGATCCATCCCTCTGCGGAGCGTGCCGGGAGAAGCGGGAAGAGCTCCGGACCCTCGAGGACCATCGGGCCCGAGGTGCCTTTGTTCGATCCCGCATCCGCCTCCTTCGGGAGATAGATCGCGGCTCCCGCTTCTTCTACGCCCTGGAGAATAAGAGGGGGGCCAAGAAGCACGTCACCTGCCTTCTAGCAGAGGACAGTACCCCCCTCACGGATCCGGCGGAAATGTGCGGGAGGGCCAGGGCCTTCTACGCAGGACTTTTCTCCCCGGATCCGACCGATCCTAACGCTTGCAGAATGCTCTGGGATGAACTCCCGACGGTCAACGCGGGCGACCGAGACCGGCTGGAGCTGCCTCTCACTCTGGCCGAGTTCTCGGAAGCCCTCCGCCGCATGCCCACCAATAAATCTCCAGGCATGGACGGGCTGACCGTGGAGTTCTACCGCGTGTTTTGGGATGTTCTCAGCCCGGACCTTGTCACCGTCTGGGCCGAGTCCTTGCAGGGCGGGGTCCTCCCTCTTTTGTGCAGGCGAGCCGTGCTCACCTTATTGCCGAAGAAGGGGGACCTCCGTGATTTACGGAATTGGCGTCCCATCTCGCTCCTCAGCACGGACTATAAAATCATAGCGAAGGCCATCTCGCTGCGGCTAGGGTCCGTGCTGGTGGACGTGATCCACCCAGACCAGACCTACACCATCCCAGGCCGCACCATCTTCGACAACTTGTATCTGGTCCGGGACCTCTTGGAACTCGGGTGTAGGGATGGTCTGTCGTTCGCCCTCCTGTCCCTGGATCAGGAGAAGGCGTTCGACAGGGTGGACCACGGGTATCTTCTGGGCACTCTGCGAGCGTTTGGCTTCGGGCCCCAGTTTGTGGGTTTTCTCCAGGTGCTGTACGCCTCCGCAGAGTGTTTGGTCAGGCTCAACTGGACCCTGACCGAACCGGTCAGCTTCGGGCGAGGAGTACGTCAAGGGTGCCCCCTCTCAGGCCAGCTGTATGTTCTGGCGATCGAGCCCTTCCTCTGTCTCCTCCATAGGAGGTTGGCAGGGTTGGTGCTGCGGGAGCTGGAGCTGCGGCTGGTCCTGTCGGCGTACGCCGACGACGTGCTCCTCGTGGTCCAGGACCCGGACGACTTGGTGCGGGTGGAGGCTTGCTAGACCATCTATTCGGCGGCCTCCTCCGCCCAGGTCAACTGGGTCAAGAGCTCTGGCCTGGTGGTAGGGGACGGGTGGCAGGCGAGCTCCCTCCCACCCGCGCTTCAGGCCATCCGGTGGAGCGCGGGTCCGCTGCTCTATCTCGGCGTTTACCTTTCTGCCACGCATCCGTCTCCGCCGGAGAACTGGCTAGGTTTAGAGGGCAGAGTGTCGGAGCGGCTCTGGAAATGGACAGGACTGCTCCGGTGTCTCTCCCTTCGTGGGAGAGCACTGGTGCTCAATCAACTAGTCCTGTCCATGCTCTGGTACCAGCTCAACACCCTGGTCCCGGCCCCGGGCTTCCTGACCACCCTCCGGATGTTGATTCTGGAGTTCTTTTGGTCAGGACTGCACTGGGTCTCTGCGGGGGTTCTCCATCTGCCCCTGGAGGAGGGAGGGCAGGGCCTGAAGTGTCTGCATGCTCAGGTCCACGTCTTCCGCCTCCAGGCCCTGCAGAGGCTCCTTTATGGTGCAGGTAGTCCGGCATGGAGCGCATTGGCGCACGCCTTCCTGCGCCGCTTCTGAGGGCTCCGATATGACCGGCAGCTCCTTTGTCTTCATCCGAGAGGTCTTCCGTGAGGTCTCTCCGAGCTGCCGGTCTTCTACCAGGACCTTCTCTGGACCTGGAAACTGTTTTCAGTGACCAGGTCCGTGGCGGCCACCATGGGGGCAGATCTCCTCGCGGAGCCCCTGCTACACAACCCTCAGCTTCGTGTGCAGGTGGCGGAGTCCCCCATGGTGCGCCAGAGGTTGGTACTAGCAGAAGTCACCAAAGTCAGAGACCTCCTAGACTACGACCGGGGAGACTGGCTGGATCCCCTGACGATCGCTCAGCGCATGGGGCTCTCCAGACCTCGTACTCCCCGGCGCGTACTTCAGGAGGTGAGGGCTGCTTTGCCACCCACTGCTCGGGACTATCTCGACTGGGTCCTGCGAGAGGGCACGCCCCACCCACCCTCCACTCCGAGCCCTCCAGACTTTTTCATCGGGCCCCTGCCCCATGGACCCAACCAGCCCCCTCCCAGTCCATTCGCCATGAGCTGGCTGCACCATCTGCAGCTGGTTCTGTTCCGGACCACGCCAAGGAAACATCTATACACGCTCGTGCTCCATGTTCTTCATGTCCTCACCCTTGCGTCCTGCCCCGATATGAAGTGGCGGGACTTTCTGCCACCTCTGGAGGGTGAGGAGCCCTGGTGGGCCAGCCTTTATTCTGCTCTGATCCCGAAGCCCACCGGGGACATCAGTTGGCGGCTCCTTCACGGAGCCGTGAGCACGGGCATGTACTTGGCGCAGTTTACCCCTATCCCAGACACCTGCCCCTTTTGTGGCGTGAGGGAGACCCTGGCGCATATTTACCTGGAGTGCGCCAGGCTGCAGCCCCTATTCCGGCTCCTCACAGATATTTTGTTAAGATTTTGGTTGCACTTTTCTCCTCACCTTTTTATTTATGCACTCCCTATCCGTCGCCCCACAAAGTCGTGGGACCTCCTGGTCAACCTCCTTCTGGCCCTAGCGAAACTGGCCATTTATAAAACCAGAGTAAGGAGGTTGGCCGATGGAGTTTCCTGTGACTGTGGGGCCTATTTCAGGTCCTCCGTTCTTTCACGTATCCGGGCAGAGTTCCTCTGGGCGGCGTCCACTGGCTCCCTTGACGCCTTCGAGGAGCAGTAGGCGCTGTCCGGGGTTCTCTGCTCGGTGTCCCCGTCTGGTTCGCTTCGTTTGACCCTTTGACCTCACTCCTGTCCCTGTCCTTTTATTAGTTGTCCCCTGTAATTTTTTGGTCTCCAGGTCCTGTGGACCCCCCCTTAGGCTGGAGGGAATCCTTTAGCAGTGGGCGGGCTTTGTCCACTTCCTGGATCCCAATAGGTCTGGTCACTCAGGGAACAGAAAACTACTCATCCAGTGACCAGTATATTTGCCCTCTACCAGATTCCTGTACCCCACTGGTCTGGGTCTGTCACATTGCCTATGGACACCAATGCTAGGAACCTGGGTAACAAATAAGGGGAATTGGAATTGCTCATTTTAAAAGCATAAATTCAATCTAGCTGGTAGTAGTAAAACCTGAAATAGTAGTAGTAGTAAAAACAAAGCCCTGGCTGGGATGATTTAGTTGGAAATTGGTCCTGCTTTGAGCAGGGGGTTGGACTAGATGATCTCCTGAGGTCCCTTCCAACCCTGATATTCTATGATTCTAACTGAGAGGCAGTAGCTATGTTGGTGGGAGAAGCTCTGCCATCAACGTAGCACTGTCTACACCCGGGGCTAGGTCAGTATAACTACGTCATTCAGAGAAGTCGATTTTTCTCACCCCTTAATGACATAGTTAATCTGATGTAAGTCTGTAGTGTAGACCAGATCTCAATCTAGCAAAGTACTTTGTTCAAGATGATTTCTCTCACCAGTCTTCCTTCTTCCCAGCCATGGCTGACTTCCTTCACTCAGGACTATCCACAGAGGTACAAGGTGCTGGTTTCCCTTGTCTTCCAAGGTGAAAGATCTTTGTCTAAGCAGGTTTCTCACCTATATTCAGTTTTCAGAGACTTTGACTCCACGCCTCACCCCCTCCCATCCCTTGGTTGAAAGACCCATCTTTCTCAGCTTGAAAGAGCTCTGTTCCCTTGTTTCTATCTAGTGAGGGATGCTGAAGATGGCTTCTGTCCTTGCGTATTGTCAAGGCTGGATCCCCACTTTGAACTTTAGGGTACAAATGTAGGGGCCTGCATGAAAACTTCTAAGCTTAACTACCAGTTTAGCTCTGGTTCCGCTGCCACCATTTCCCAATTCTAGATTCCCACCCTGGGAAGCCCTGAGAAAACCTTCACCAAATCCCTGGTGAATACAAATCCAAACCCCTTGGATCTTAAAACAAGGGGAAATTAACCATTCCCCTCCTTCCTCCCACCAACTCCTGGTGAATCAAGATCCAAACCCCTTGGATCTTAAAACAAGGAGAAATTAACCATTCCCCTCCTTCCTCTCACCAACTCCTGGTGAATCAAGATCCAAACCCCTTGGATCTTAAAACAAGGAGAAATTAACCATTCCCCTCCTTCCTTCCACCAACTCCTGGTGAATCAAGATCCAAACCCCTTGGATCTTAAAACAAGGAGAAATTAACCATTCCCCTCCTTCCTTCCACCAACTCCTGGTGAATCAAGATCCAAACCCCTTGGATCTTGAACAAGGAAAAATCAATCAGGTTCTTAAAAAGAAGGTTTTTAATTAAAGAAAAAGGTAAAAATCATCTCTGTAAAATCAGTATGGAAATTAACCTTACAGGGTAATCAAACTTAAAGAGCTCAGAGGACTCCCCTCTAGTCTCAGGTTCAAAGTACAGCAAACAAAGATAAACACTCTGGTAAAAGGTACATTTACAAGTTGAGAAAAACAAAGGAAAACTAACACGCCTTGCCTGGCTATTTACTTACAAGTTTGAAATAGGAGAGACTTGTTTAGAAAGATGTGGAGAACCTGGATTGATGTCTGGTCCCTCTCAGTCCCGAGAACGAACACACTCCCAAACAAAGAGCACAAACAACAGCCTTCCCCCCCCAAGATTTGAAAGTATCTTGTCCCCTTATTGGTCCTTTAGGTCAGATGCCAGCCAGGTTACCTGAGCTTCTTAACCCTTTACAGGGAAAAGGATTTTGGAGTCTCTGGTCAGAAGGGATTTTATAGTACTGTACACAGGACAGCTATTACCCTTCCCTTTATAGTTATGACACGTATATCTTCCAAAGTTCGGTGATCTCGTTACAAGAGACAGGATGATGTCATGCTGTTCTCCCCCTCTTGTGGACTTCCCATCCCCCTGCTGATTCATATGTAAATAGGGCTTCCATTGTTTTTGGTCACTCTTAGCTTAATTTTATTGGAGACCGGTAGGTAGTTGCCTTCTCCCTGTTGGGGAGGAAAACCTGTTTCTCCCTGTGTTTGGTCATAGACTGCAAAGCCTAATACAGTGAGTATCCGTAATTCCTCAGACAGTGTTAATACAGACATTTCACACTGCTGTCCTCACTGTGTGATAAGCTTTCACAAATCACCTCACTCAATACACTTGGTGTACAATATTACTGCCTGACAAGTCAACTGACTCAATTGCTTAGTACTTGAGGTTCAGCTCCCCTGTCTTGATAGATCAGGAAACCTTTGCAATGGATTCTTCGAAAAGTAAAACTCAGACCAAGCTTCTCTCTACTGCTGAGTGTAAACGCCATGGTATCTCCTCCTCCCCCATTTGTTAACTCAATAGCTTTGTTTACCTAAATGGACCTTTATTGTCTTTGCCTGGTGTCAGGGTTCCCTCCCCACTCTGAACTCTAGGGTACAGATGTGGGGACCCGCATGAAAGACCCCCCCTAAGCAAATCTCTATCAGCTTAGGTTAAAAACTCCCCCAAGGCACAAATTCTTCCTTGTTCTTGGAACGGTATCGCTGCCACCACCAAGTGAGTTAGACAAAGATTCGAGGAAAAGGACCACTTGGAGTTCCTGTTCCCCCCAAATTCCCCCAAACCCTTTCACCCCCTTTCCTGGGGAGGCTTGAGAATAATATACCAACCAAATAGGTTAACAAAGTGGGCACAGACCAGCCCTTGGGTTTTTAGGACACTAAAAACCAATCAGGTTCTTAAAAGCAGAACTTTATTATAAAGAAAAAGTAAAAGAAGCACCTCTGTAAAATCAGGATGGAAGGTAATTTTACAGGGTAATCAGATTCAAAATACAGAGGGTTCTCCTCTAGGCAGAACTTTAAAGTTACAAAAAAACAGGAATAAACCTCCCTCTTAGCCTAGGGAAAATTCACAAGCTAAAACAAAAGATAATCTAACGCATTTCTGTCCTGTTACTTACAATTTGTAATCTTAGATGCTTAGTTCAGATATGGCTTTAAGGGATGTATTTTCCCTGCCCTGGTTCCTTGCTGACCCAGAGAGAGCGCGCACACAGAGCCCAAACAAAACCTTCCCTCCCCTCCCCTCCCCCCCGATTTGAAAGTATCTTCTTTCCTTATTGGTCCTTTTGGTCAGGTGCCAACCAGGTTATTTGAGCTTCTTAACCCTTTACAGGTAAAGGAGGGATTTTATGCTACCCTTAGCTGTATGTTTGACACCTGGTGACCAGGCTGGTTAGAGAAGCAAACGTTCCTTTGTCTAGGGCAGACCTGTTGACCAACTCCCTGACATGCCTGTCTTAAACACATTTTAGTTATCATTCCAGTATATGTCCATAACTCTTAACACGCACCACGTATGTATATCACGCAAGAATATTGAAGATCAGTGAGTTATTAGTTTTTCCAGTTACATACTACATGACACCTTTTAAATACAGATTATAGCCCTAGTGAGTTGGGGTACCCTGAATTGGTCAGGCCAGCTGAAACTTACTACCTGATACCAGTCAGCCCTTTGGCACTGACATGCTCTTAAGGTCTTACACTCAAACCTGGAAAACTAACTGTCCCTCTCCTCCCAGACATTTTAGGGAAATGCAAGGAAAAACATCAAGCCATGCCTGTGTCATGTTCCATTAAACAACAATACAGAATGGGGGGAGGTAGAGGACCATTTTTGATTCTTGCTGAGGACAGGTAAAGCCTGCTGGTGTTTTCTGTGCGGGAAGCACTGGTGATATAACCATTAGCTTCACCTGGAATGCGAAGACCCATTGTAAATGACTGGAATTGGTGAACTAGAGCGTAAGAGAACAGGCACAAAAAGCAAAGTTAGAACATCACAACAGAGGCAACATGGGGGGTCCTCCCAGATTTCTATCAGTGTTTGCTGGCCCCTCTCGGTCACATGGTGCAGCTGGGCCCTCTCCCTGTGCTGCAGCTGTTGGAACCCCTGAACTGCTGCTGGTAGAGGCAGGAGCAACAGCTGGGAGCTGCAGGGAGGGGCCGCTGCTTTTCAGGAGGGGAAGCTGAGGGTAAGGGGGAGGATCTGACGGGGGTGTGCGTGTGACTTGAGCTGTTCTGGGGCTGGCTGAACCTTTAAATTGTGCCCCTCCCCCCCCCCCCCCCCTTTACAGGTCATCTCTGATCACAACATGCACTTCACTGAACAGTTTAGTTTAATTATTTACAGTGCTTCACAGTGTTCTAGTCATCCATCTGTCCATAGAATCTTTTGTAAAGGTAGCGACATCTTCCTTATCGGAGACTGTAGAGGTGCCAGCTGCCTCCTGGATGGAGGTCATTCTGTGGTGCCCTGCTCCAGTTTCTCTCCTCTTCCGGGTCCCTTAACTCTCAGTCCGCAATAATTACAGCTTTCCCTTCCTGGGCTCCCATGGATTGAGTATTTGCACACTGGCCCTCCAGGCCCCAACCCAGTTCAGACACACTCTCCCTTTACTTAGGGACACCCTAGAGCTAGGACCCAGTTCAAAATCTCTCAGGGTTTATCTGGCTGGAGCTCTGCCGCCTTCAGCCCTCTGGTCCACAGCCCTTGCAGGCCGAACCCCTTCTCTCAGGGCAGGTCTGCAGGATTAATGCTGCATCGGCAAAGCGCTTTGATGAAGACATTCAGAGCGGATGGGGGAGCTCCACAAGAGGCTTAGCTACTGCCTCTCATGGGGTGGAGTAACTATATCCCACAGTATTCTTGCCGGCAAGTTAAAGAAGTATGGGTGGATGAATGGACTGTAAGGTGGATAGAAAGCTGGCTAGATCGTTGGGCTCAACGGGTAGTGATCAACGGCTCCATGTCTAGTTGGCAGCCGGATTCAAGTGGAGTGCCCCAAGGGTTGGTCCTGGGGCCGGTTTTGTTCAATATCTTCATTAATGATCTGGAGGATGACGTGGACTGCACTCTCAGCAAGTTTGCAGATGACACTAAACTGGGAGGAGTGGTAGATACGCTGGAGGGTAGGGATAGGATACAGAGGGACCTAGACAAATTAGAGGATTGGGCCAAAAGAAACATGATGAGGTTCAACAAGGACAAGTGCAGAGTCCTTCACTTAGGACGGAAGAGTCGCATTCACTGTTACAGACTAGGGACTGAATGGCTAGGAAGCAGTTCTGCAGAAAAGGACCTAGGGGTTACGGTGGACGAGAAGCTGGATATGAGTCGACAATGTGCCTTTGTTGCCAAGAAGGCTAACGGCATTTTGGGCTGTATAAGTAGGGGCATTGCCAGCAGATCGAGGGATGTGATCATTCCCCTCTATTTGACATTGGTGAGGAGTACTCTATTCATCTGGAGTACTGTGTTCAGTTTTGGGCCCCACACTACAAGAAGGATGTGGAAAAATTGGAAAGAGTTCAACGGAGGGCAACAAAAATGATTAGGGGGCTGGAGCACATGACTTATGAGGAGAGGCTGAGGGAACTGGGATTGTTTAGTCTGCAGAAGAGAAGAATGAGGGGGGATTTGATAGAGGCTTTCAACTACCTGAAAGGGGGTTCCAAAGAGGATGGATCTAGACTGTTCTCAGTGGTACCTGATGACAGAACAAGGAGTAATGGTCTCAAGTTGCAGTGGGGGAGGTCCAGGTTGGATATTAGGAAACACTATTTCACTAGGAGGGTGGTGAAGCACTGGAATGCGTTACCTAGGGAGGTGGTGGAATCTCCTTCCTTAGAGGTTTTTAAGGTCAGGCTTGACAAAGCTCTGGCTGGGATGATTTAGTTGGGAATTGGTCCTGCTTTGAGCAGGGGGTTGGACTAGATGACCTCCTGAGGTCCCTTCCAACCCTGATATTCTATGATTCTATCAGTGGGAAAAGCTCTCCCGCCAACATAGCACTGTCTGCATGGAGCGTTAGGTCGACGTAAGTACGTTGCTCGGGGGGAGGGGGGGAGATTTTTGACAGCACTGAGCAAGGAGGTAGGTATGCCAGTGTGTGTGTAATGAGAGTTGGCTAGCCCCAGCCCTGAAGGGGTGAGATGCCCTGTTACGGAGACCTTGCTGGCTCATGGAGAGTATTGGCAATCCCAACCCTGACCCCATCACCCCTTGCATGGCACTGGCTGTAGGAGTATAGCCTGAAGCAGAAGTAACTCCTTGTAGTTCAATAAGCAAGAAAAAGGCCACAGGCCAGAACTAAAGTCATATTGTTGTGATATCCCTATACATGAATGGTGCATTAATGTAAATATAGAGAAAACTCACTGTAACAGCTACTTATCTGTATTTATCTCTGAAAACCATGCCCTTTCTCCTTACCAGTCACGCTCTGTACATCTAATGAAGATGCTTTGTGAGGATGAGCTTTCGTCTGTAGTAATTTCCCCAGCTGTGCACAGCCTGAGTGCTTTCTCCTGTGCCAGCACGTGCTGGTGAGCGTGGGCATGGAGCTCTCACTTATTAAATTAAATCTTGGGATGAAAAAGGGGTGTGTGGAGGTGTGTGTACATAGCAGGTCTGATATTGTGCTCATCCAAATGTGAATTGAACCTAACATCTCTCCAAAAAAACATATGTGCTTTGGATGAAGTGCAGATGGCCTTTAAATGATTAAATGAAAGGACATGCCAATAGGGTTTAGCTAAAGCTGAGCCCCGTTCCACGGTGTGTTTACACCGTCAGACGGAAGAGCTGACATTTTCTGAATTCTTCCTTTAAAGCAAACAGCCCGCTGACACTCCGCTCACGGTGCTCTGCGCCTTAGTCTAGGCCTGCCAGGTGCTCCTGTCAAAGAACACCACTCTGAGGAAGCCGGGGCAGCCCCCAAGGGACTTTGGCCTCTGTTACTGGGGGCTCCTACTCCCTGGGCTGCTCTCACGCTTTGGAGAGGTTGCCGGATTTCACCTGCATCTGTTTTAGAATGGGCAGGACTGACTCAGAGCAGAGAGCTGCTACGGAGAAACCGCCCGACGAAAAATAATCCATCTTCTCCAGTATGCGGCTGCAGACTTGGCTGGTGCCCCCACCCTGTCGTTTTGATGACACCATTGCTGTGTAGGGTGTCTGAGGCCTTGTCTGGGCTCAGGAGTAGCCCTGACTTGGCAGCACATTAGGGTGTAACTGGAACAACACTGAACATGATGGGTCCTTTTCTGCACCAGCTGCCAGGTCTGGTGAGCAGCATGCTGGCAAACACAATGGTTCAAAATTCTGCTGGACTGTGGTAATGTGTCACAGTGCAGAGAAGGACAGGCCAGGGTCTGCACCAGTTGAGCTGACTGAGTTTTCCCCAGGGCACCCACAACTGCACTGAGGGGTCAACCCCAGCCTCAGTCCCAGGACGGGCCTCTGCGCTGAGGAGTGCACAGCACCCTGGCAAGGGGGGACTGGCAGAGTATGCAGCCTGGCTTTTGTTGTCAGGATACTTCTCTTTGTTAGTTATTACCCATTTTCAGTCTCTCCCCTGCCTCCCCCCAACACACACCCTTTTATTCAGAGCCTTTGACCAGCCCCTGCTGTGGGGGTCATGCCCTCTGTGACTGGCTTGTTCCCATGGGGTTCACCCGCCATTCTGAGCTATGTGTGGCCTTATTTGAAGTAACACTAATACAATAGCCATGTTTGCCTATGAGCCCCTCAGTTTGAAACCCCTGCTTCAGGGAAGATGACAGTGGCACTTTCCAAACCTATTCTACTGAAACCAGGCACTGAAGTTGCCAACCTAAATGCAAATATGGCTTTGTTTCCTGTTTCTAGAACAGGAACTTTAAAGGTGGGGTGTACTTTCAGTTGCTCTGTGGGTATTCTTAGCAAAAAGGGGGTTTTGTTAATTTTGCATGTGTTTAGTCCTTGGAGTAAGGAGATTGATTTTAAACCATGTAAGACCCGCACTATATTGCGGGGTAGCGATTAAGTGGAGTGTTTCTTCTCTCCTCGGGCTGGTACCAGGGTGTGCCGACAGCAGAATGCATGCTGGGTTGTTATTCCATGTAGGAGCCAGTGACCTATGGCAGGTCTGAGGACTTTCAGACCTAGTAAATATCCGATACAAATTTGAGGCCTGATCCAAAGCACATTGACGTGAGTGTCTTCCCTGAGTGGGGCAGGGTCTCACGCTGCTCCTGTATTGTGCAGCTGGTTTTGTTGTGCTTGTTTAAGAGGGCAGTTTTTCATGTTCATAGGATTTTATTCAGATCCAAACCCCCTCCTCCACCCATGTCCCCATCCTTGGTTATAAAAGAAATGTGTTTCTTCAAACCTTTACAGAGAATTGTATGGGTCTTTTGGAATCTGCATACTCACTGTCTGTCATGGTCCTTTCCAGTTGGTGCACTGCATGTGGAATTTTCCCAGCCTGTGAATCTTGAGGAAGTTGAGAAGATAAACCCTGAAGTGAGAGAAGGAGGCCGATATGCTCCAAAAGACTGTAAAGCACTTCAGAAAGTAGCAATCATCATACCATTCAGGAACCGTGATGAGCATCTGAAGTACTGGCTGTATTATCTCCACCCAATCCTTCAAAGGCAACAGCTTGACTATGGAGTGTATGTCATCAATCAGGTAAGGACTTGGGACGTGCATATGTTCACAGAATAATGGCTATAATACTTCCGTGCAAAGGTGCAGTTGGCTTATACTCAGCAACCAACTTGCTGGTTGAGAAGATTAATGCACAAAATGAAAGAGTGAAGAGTCGGGAATCTTCACTGCATAATCTGCAAACAAATCCAAACACTTCTGCTAGTTGCTTTTATAGCTTTAGAAAAATGCTTCCCCCAGTAAACTGAGATCCAGTTCTCAAGTTAGGCAAATTCCTTGTGAGTAACTTCTACTTAATAACCACTTTGAAGAGAACTTTTAGTAATAGAGTCTCATCTTATTTCCACCAGGATACACTTATCACCAACTTGTGCAGGACTTTTAGTCCTAGATTCCGAGGCCAGAAGGGATCATCAGATCCCTAGTCTGACTGCCTGTATGATGCAGGCCAGATACCCAGATAACCCCCAGTAACACTAATAGGAACAGTGCACTAACTGTCCTGCGTGTGGATAGAACATAGATCTCTTATAGATGTAGACAAGTCCATTTCAAGTAAATGGAATAGAAAAAAATTACTGGCATTACTTCCAATATACATCTCTACCCCAATATAATGCGACCCGATATAACACGAATTTGGATATAACGCGGGAAAGCAGTGCTCCGGGGGGGCAGGGCTGTGCACTCCGGTGGATCAAAGCAAGTTCGATATAATGCGGTTTCACCTATAACGCGGTTAAGATTTTTTGGCTCCCGAGGACAGCGTTCTATCGAGGTAGAGGTGTATTTGCCTTTTAGCCCTGCCTATGTCCCTCTCCAAACAACATGACTGGCTTGAGCATATGCCATGATTCCAAAAAAAATTGGCTGTTGTGCACACATTGAGCAGCTTAACAAGTTAAGAAAAATGCATTAGTTGTGATGAAAGGGCACCTCTATCACTCCGAAGGGTGCCAGTGAAGTCTCTCTGAGTATCTGGCACATAGATATTAACACAGCATCTCTGTCTAGTTTTGGATCCCAGCCCTGTGCAATGCTGAAAGGCAGCACACTCCCTGGAGCATAGCTGTCTCTAGAGTCAAGAGAGACAAAGTGGGTGAAGTAATATCTTTTATCGGCTCAGCTTTACCTTGCCCACCTTGTCTCTCTAATACTCTGGGATCAACCTGGCTACGACAACACTGCAAACAATGGATGGTATCTAAAGTCAAGATCAGTTGGTATGTTCAGGTGCAGCAGAAAGGTTTGAACTTTTCTCTATGCCTCAGGAAATGGATTGCTATGTATTTATGCTAATGGTAAATACTCACCTAAGGAATGTTAATACTTACCTGCTGTGCTTGATATGACTTTGTTCATGTTTCTGTGATGGCAGAGTGCTCTATTTACAGATGATATGCAACTGCAAATAACAGATTATTTTAGCTTAGATTATAATGTTCTGTCATTAATCCCCCTCAAATCATTTTTGTTTATATGTGTAACATGCTTATATATCAGACCATACTGGTGATGGAATCAGCTTTCCTACAACTGGTAATAACATGCTCGACTAACTATACTAAATGTTATCCCTGAAGTTGCTCTGCAGACCCCCTTTGCAGCATAGCATAAATGACCATTTAGAGTGCAGCTCTCCAGACCACACGCCTCTCACAAATGGTGGCGTAAATACCCAGCCACCCCTAGCTCGTGAAGATGGTATTTTGATGCACTAAGGATCCACTGTGAACATGCATATATTTTGTTTGCCCATATAGTGATACTAGTGTTCTGGTAAAATCCCCATTGAAAACACACGTGTGGGGGTGGGGACGAAGCTGGATGCCTCTGCGTTCTGTACTTCCTCCCACCAGAATGCTCCTCTCACCCAACATGCTAGTTTCACAAGTTGGGAACATTTGCATAACTTGGAAAGTCAAAAGTTAGTGGTGTGTGGCCGTTTCTAATAAATGGTCACTGGTTGCTCTAAGTTTCATATGTTAAATGTTAGGATCTTGTTTAAAATATGGGATTTCAGTCCTACGACTGGGGTTACTGCTCACAGTCAATATCTCCTATCATATGATAGCTTTTCAGGGGCCTTTGAAAAATGACTTGTGGCCTTGGGCTAGTTGCTAGTGAGTGGATATCCACATCACAGTGGTGATAGCACCGCTGGGACTAATCTCCAGCGGTTAGTGCCTGACAATGAAGGCGAGCACTGCCTGGTCATGGGGACTGAACTATATCATAGGGCATTTGTTACATGCTCTAAAATTAACCTGCACAAAAATTATCTAGTCAGTCTTTTAAAATATGCCCCTTGCCGAAGAGTTAAACAGACATGGTGCCAATATACTGAGTATACAGACCCTAGAGAGGTACAGTTCATTCTTCTGCAAGTATCTCCTTGACGGGAGGGCAACGATTATCTGTAGTAACTGACGTGACCTAATTTGCAGCTAAAATGTTTGCCTTCTCCTGTGCTGAAGTCTAAACATGTTCTGCACATCTCTGAAACATTATGTCGGTAACATTGAGAACTGTCAGTGGCACTAAGCCAGCCGCCACCCTCCGTGGGGGCGAGAGGAAAGCTGCGTCAGGGGCGGTTACAGAAGTAGAGGAGGAAAACGTTCTTATTTCTCTGCTGTCTTGACAATTGCTTTTCTCTTTTTCTTGTCTGTCCTTCCCTTTGCATCCATCCTTCCTTTTTTTTTTTTCTTTCTTTTTTTTTCCTTCTAGTGGGGAAATTTTACCTTTACTTGTTAATCGTGTCTATAGCAAAGCAGTCACTGAAGCAAGGAAAATTACTGTGTGATCTGATTCTTGCACTCCACCTACGTGCTCTTCTGTACCCTACATCTCATAGAAAGAGAGAGGAGCGCTGACCCTTACTGCTGCTGCACTGGTAATGTCAAACTTCTTCCTTTCAGTGCAATGCAATTCAGGCATGAATCCATTGCATCTTCACCATTCAATTCTTGGCTGGCTGAAATGCGCCACATTAATGCTGGACTGAAGTCAGAAAAATGGTATTTGTAAAGTGTCTGGGGTATAACCAGAGCCAGTGGAAAACATGAGCGGGGGAGAAGGGGGGATGCAGAGCAGCAATTTTATGGTCTGTTGTTTTTTAAAATCTAGTCTTTTTTTTTAAATTCCTCCTGATGTAAATGGATACATTTCTGCCAACCCCAGTTAATGAGGCAATCACCTATCTTCAGTGGAACAAATACCATCAACACATTTGTGAACCTGACCTTTGGCCTGTTCTCCTCAATTAAGTGTTAACTTAATTTGGGCCATTAACATGCCAACATCTATTAAAATGGGTAATCTAAGAAATAAACCTGCAGCTGTGCCTTGCTTGTGGGAGATAAAAAAGATGTTACAATGAACAATTGATTAGGACAGCTGGAACTTGCAAGATCCCTCTAATGTTTTGCATCTGCAAACAACAGTCATGCCGCGTAATCTACAAGCACTGGTCACAATGTGTTACAACACCTGAGATGAGGTCTTCAGGTCAGGTCTACCTGACCCAGCCCAGACAACAATGGAAGCCACAAGTGCCACTGCCCCACCAGCTTAGCTGGTCCTCCAAACTACATCCCACAATGCCATACCTCATGTTTAGAATGCCCCTGGGCATTATGGGATAGGCACTCCAGGAGTTGCAGAATGCACCAGTAGGCCTGTGAGTGAGATGACCATCCGTTCCCCGTAACCACTTTCCTCCTTTGGTGTCCACATTCCTGGGGACGAGGCAGTCTTTAAAAACAATGGGGCAAATTCCTCCCAGGTAAAACTCAAGTGACCAGTTTGGGTGTCATCTCAGTCACTCTCTCCAGGATGGGAACTCTGCTTATTTGTTCCCTACATAATTCTCCTGCCCCATTACTTGGCTCCTCCCAGTCTGTACTGAGTTTATCCTCCTGCCCCCTTGGGAGGCAGAGCAATCCCATTGCTGTAGGTGAGGAACTTCCCCATGATCACACAGGGAGTGTGTGGTAGAGCAGGGAATTGAACCTGTGTCTCCTGAGTTAGCACCTCAGCCACTGAACCAGCCTTCCCCTCCTAGAGCCCTCACTAGACTTGGCTGCTGGGTGTAGCTACATCCACAGTTACCCCTGCTAACACATTCACCCTGATATATGCACTTACAAAGTTTTTAAAAAGAGGGTTCTCTTTAGCAACTTGACTGTGCACATGGCTGTGAGTGTCACATTATGTTACTAAAGTGGGTAGAGGGATTGGGGAGGATTAGAAAATTCCCTGCAAATTTCAGTTGTTTTTCCAGCAATTTCCCACTGGCCCTGGCTATGCTATGATTGCATGTGTGATACATTGTGTGGTATCTGACTGTGCTCATGTGTGGGTGTTGTGTTTTTACATGTTATTTCACAGGGCAGGATGGAGCTGCTGGCTGTGTTTTTGAAAGAATAAAAAGAAATGCTGCCTAGCTCCTATTTGCCAGCTTGCTGGGTCACTCTGCTTGTGGGTTAGTGTACAGCAGAGGCAGATGCTGTTGTTTCTATGATCTCCTGTGGGTACTGAGAAGAAAAATAAGAGTCTCCTGTGAGGAGGCTGCTCAGAACAGCCCTGACCTTCTGTTGGGAGCAACGCCAATTGCTCTCTTTTGCATGTGTGCCGGAAGGCAGTTGTGCAAGGCACCCGCAACAGCTGGTTATTCCTTAATCTCCTCACCTTCGATCTGGAAAGCAGCTGACAACTGTGTGGCCTGTAAGTGTCCACGGCACTCCATTCCCTGCATTCTGCCGATGGCCTGCTCAGCGGGCAGCACGCACCTCCAGCTGCGAGTCAAATAACACATTTCTGCCCCACGCTCTGTTCCTGGTGTTTTCTGTTAAGGAATTATTTTACTCACTGCAGCAATGTTGTGGCTACTGCTGGCTGCATGGCACCAGGGCCTGAAGAGTCAATAATATTCCTAGTGAATAACGTCCAGTGTGGACTTGAAACGCGTTGGATGCTGCAGCAGTCCTAGAGAAGTAATCAAATACATGTAGATTTAGACTGGGGCTTTCAAAGAAGTGTCTGGGAGATAGTTCTCTGAAAACATTGGCTCAGTGTGCAGCGGCAGTCAAAAAAGCAAACAGAATGTTGGGAATCATTAAGAAAAGGATAGATAATAAGACAGAAAATATCATATTGCCTCTATATAAATCCATGGTACGCCCACATCTTGAATACTGTGTGCAGATGTGGTCGCCCCATCTCAAAGAAGATCTATTGGAACTGGAAAAGGTAAGGGAGAAGGGCAACAAAAGTGATTAGGGAATGGAACAGCTTCCATATGAGGAGAGATTAAAAAGACTGGGACTGTTCAGCTTAGAAAAGAGCCAACTAAGGGGGGGATATGATAGAAGTCTGTAAAATCATGACTGGTGTGGAGAAAGTGAATAGGAAATGTTATTTACCCCTTCACCGAACACAAGAACTAGGGATCACCCAATGAAATTAATTGGCAGCAGGTTTAAAACAAATGGAAGTATTTCTTCACACAACGCACAGTCAACCTGTGGAACTCCTTGCCAGAGGATGTTGTGAAAGCCAATCATAGAATATCAGGGTTGGAAGGGACCTCAGGAGGTCATCTAGTCCAACCCCCTGCTCAAAGCAGGACCAATTCCCAACTAAATCATCCCAGCCAGGGCTTTGTCAAGCCTGACCTTAAAAACCTCTAAGGAAGGAGTTTCCACCACCTCCCTAGGTAACCCATTCCAGTGCTTCACCACCCTCCTAGTGAAAAAGTTTTTCCTAATGTCCAACCTAAATCTTCCCCACTACAACTTGAGACCATTACTCCTTGTTCTGTCATCAGGTATCATTGAGAACAGTCTAGATCCATCCTCTTTGGAACCCCCTTTCAGGTAGTTGAAAGCAGCTATCAAATCCCCCCCTCATTCTTCTCTTATGCAGACTAAACAATCCCAGTTCCCTCAGCCTCTCCTCATAAGTCATGTGCTCCAGACTATAACAGTGTTCAAAACAGAATTAGATCAGTTCATGGAGGACAGATCCATCAATGGCTATTAGCCAGGATTGGCAGGAACACAACCCCATGCTGTGGGTGTCCCTAGCCTCTGACTGCCAGAAGCTGGGAATGGGCGACAGGGGATGGATCACTTGATGATTAACTGTTCTGTTCATTCCCTCTGGGGCACCTGGCACCAGCCACTGTTGGAAGAGAGGATACTGGGCTGGATGGACTATTGGTCTGATCCAATATGGCTGTTCTTATGTCTCTTGGGGAGTTAGGCACCTAAGCGTTAAGGCCATGATCCTACAGACACTTGCACGCAAGCAGGCCTGTCACAGTCCTGTCCAAAATGTCTCTCCCTGTGCTGCTGGTGACACAGCACTGTTGGTAACATGGCGATCAGGCTGCTTCGGTGTTCAGGGACAAGAGTACCCTGCACTCCCCATGCTGCCACCTCAGGCGTGGAGCTACGAGAAGGGAGCAGTAGGCGCAGTATGTTAGCCTTCCCCCTCTGAAACCTGCCTCCAAACCCAAGGTAGGTGGGTTTCAAATGCGTTTGGAGGCTTCCACTGGTCCCTTTGTGTGAGAAGTAAGCTGCAGTGTAGGGGTCTGTGGAATCCCGCCAGGTGCTCCTGGGGGGTCAGCAGAGATGGTAGGCTGGATTTCCAGACGCATCAAAGGGGCTAGACGTCCAAACCCCATAGACGGCCAATGGGAGTCGGATGTCCAAGTCCCCAAGACTTCTCTAACCCCCCGTGTTAATGTGTAACACAGACATGCCCCCTGCCACACCTGAGGGGATCTCTGTCACCCCTGCAGTAAGCCCGGTGCCCAGAGCCTTACCCTCTCCCACGCGTGCTGCCATCTCCTCCGAGCTCTAGAGTTCATCTACACTGCATTGTAAACCCAGCTCGTGTGTTTCCACGCCCGCACTCGAGCCACCGCACTGCATTGCAAAGCTGCATTTACAGTTGCTAGACCCGGGTCTCTCAGCTGTGCTAGCGCATCCACACTGCCCTATGCAGCCCTTCTGAGCTGTGTCCACACTGCCAAAGCACAGGGCTTAGACCCAAGTCACAGTGGTACTTGGGCACTGACGCCCGCGCCCCTCCCCAGCCGGGTTCTAGGACTTGGGTCCTGAGTGCTTGCTGACCCGGGGCAGACTGATTGGTGTGGGGTCTTAGGCTCAAACCTGAGTCAGAACCTGGGCGTAGTGTGTAGTGTATACATACCCCAGAAGGGGGTGCTGTGCAGAAACGGGAACCTGGGAGTACATGTTGTGCTTCCTACTTTCAGTGGACATCCGAGGCTGAAGATGGCAATTATAACTCAGTTCATGTCCCACAGGGGGATTGCTGGTTCCTTCCCAGTGTCTGACAGCTCTGCATACTCTGTGCCACTTCCCCACTGCTGGACAGTATTATGGGCAGCTGGTATTTCCTGGCTTAGAAGAGGTTTTTCTAAACAAAATGAAGCCTCCTGTTGCTTTCCTTCAAAGGCTTCGCCATGCTGGCAGTTGGCAACAGCCTTCAGAGCCCATGGGACAGAGGCTGGCCTCCCTGCCCTTGGGCCCATCCAGGAGCTTCAGATCACAGCTTGCTTCTAAGATTTTCAGAGCAGGTAACTCCAGTTTCTCCAGCAGAGCTGCTCCCATAGAATGCCACCGGTCTGAGTCTAGTCTGACTGCACTCCCCTCTCTGAGCTAGATAGGCTTCCAACCTGCCACCAAGCAGGGAAGAGGAGTTTTCTGGGGGCTCCTTTCCTTCCCTCTGCTGTGACAGGGATGGCAGAATTGCCCACCTTAATTACAGGGTGCTCTTCTTCCTGAAGTGACAAAGAAGCGAAGGTGTTCTCTGTACATCTACAGAGCCCTGAAGGTCTAACTACAGTTGCCCCTTCCTCGGTGAGAGCCTGCTGCTGTTCCTTTGTTAGTGGTCTCCATGTAGAGGGTAGAGCCTCAAGGGTTGTGATAGACTAATGCACGGGGTTCAGTTGGGCCATATTTCCTGCTTGGTCAAAGTGCAAGGTTCTCTTCTGGCATGGTGGGGTGCATGTGTGGGTCTGTGGAAGTTAGCTATTTGGTAGGCCCCACAGAATTAGCATTCCAGCCTCCATGGGAGAGACAAATGGCTCTAGATCCCTCACTGCAGTCTGTACAAGCCACTGCTAGATCAAGTATCAAGCAGTTTGTCTGGGGGTAGCTGAGTCACAGAAGCAAAAGGGATTTCTTCTCTAACTCTTCTGTTTTTGGCTTCAGTCTCCACCATGTGAATGACCACTCTACCATCTGAGGGATTCTCTTGGTACAGATTTGCCTCTCTCATGTTAATTGACAGGGCATTAACACGGACAGCACTTCTTGTTCAGTTTGGCTCGGCAAGTTCTAAGTCCTAAGGTGATGAAGAAGGGGAAGTCTTTGTTTTCATCAGGCTGCCAACTTTCTGCCCTGTATGCGAAGGGTTACCCACTTGCCTGGTTGTGAATCCGCCTTGTGTGTGCTGCTGAGACCCGCTGCGATGGTCCGTTCTATGCATGGAAAAGGAAAAAGGCACTCCCTTTGAGGTTTGCATGGTGACACATTCTGCACAGGTGCTCGCTGCCTTTCGTTCTTCAGATCTGAATTGGTTTGCGTAACCAGAGGACAGGCAAATAAATCAGCACAGATTGTCACGTTAGCAAGAATGCCAGCTGTTTGCCTCCTGCTTAAACGTCAGAAGTAACCGAATGTGCTGCGGCTGGAAGCTAGGTCTCAGTGGCGATAACAGAGCCCCACACAGACACGTTGCAAACACTGTGAATGGAAGCTAGCTACACAGTAACAGCTGGCTGAACCCAGGGCACAGTGGCATTCCCCTAGAGGGTGATGTTTCTTTTGCCAAGAGGAAGAGGATATTATTTATTTATTTTAGTACAGATTCAGGGCCCGGCTTTGATAGCCTTCGTTACACTGAATGGTACCATTGAAGCCAAGGAGAGCACTTGTAGAGCAAGGTGATACTAAACCAGAAAAAGGGTATTAGAATCTGGCCCTGATTTTTTAATTCTGCTTTTACCAAGCCTCCTCCCACCACCCCCCACAAAAATAAATCAGGAGAGAGAGTACAAAACACAGTGAATTTCCTACTTCTGTATTTTTCCTTTTGAAAGCGTTGGGATTAGTATGAGGCTAAACCCTTCAGCAGCTCGTGGGATACTGGGAAATTTAAATCTCAGTATCCCAAGGCCTGACAGTGCTTCTAAATTGTCACCAGTTGAGAAACACACAGCCCTTTTTAACAACAAATACACACAAAAAACCTCCTGTTCTGATCGCAGCTGTAATGCCCTGGCTACGTCCTTGCTGGGATGGGGTTTCAGAAGCTTTTCCATAGCAGGGATCATGTCTTGTGAACGGCTTCCCCTCCCCTTAATGCTCACAGAGCCCCTCCCTGCCCCCCTTCCATTCACAGTCACACAATGTCCCTGTGGCAAGTACAGCAGTTGCCTAAGGGAGGGACCCATTCCACCAGGAAAGGGCTGGGTAAATTTTAGCCACTGGAAATGAGGAGGACCCAGCACCATGTGCCTAGACAACTCTCCATGGACCATGCACAAGTGCATTTTAGCCTGCTAGGGCTTGTGGATCACAGCCTACAGTCTTCCAAGCTGCAGCAAAGCCAAGGGCTGTGTCTGAGTCACACTGTAATAACAGTCCCATCACAGAAACAGCTGCTGCCTCTAGGGTCCACAGACCTGTCTGAATCTACAGCGAGAGAGTCTAGGCGTAAAGCATAGAGGGGAAAACACCAAATGGATGAAATGCTTGCTGTCTGTGTCCCTGGCATGGATGTGCTCGGCCAGCTGAGCAGATGCCAGTTCAAGCTTGCAGTGGTAGGGGTGGTCTGACCCGATTGAGAACTCCCGTGTCCCAGCCGAATCATAGACTCCCAGGGTTGAAAGGGACTTCAGGAGGTCATCTAGTCCAGCCCCCTGCTCCTTGTTGAACCTCATCAGATTTCTTTTGGCCCAATCCTCTAATTTGTCTAGGTCCCTCTGTATCCTATCCCTACCCTCCAGCGTATCTACCACTCCTCCCAGTTTAGCGTCATCTGCAAACTTGCTGAGGGTGCAATCCACGCCATCCTCCAGATCATTAATGAAGATATTGTTTTTTTGGAAGTGATGCTTGTGTGTGTAGCCAAGCAGTCATCTCCTCAGACTCTTAGATGGATGGAGGTAAGGTGTGGGGCAGTGCCAGAGGCTCCCACCCCAGCTGGTGTCCACGTTTAGACCTCAGCTGAGGAGTTGTCTTCTGAACTGTACAAGCTTTTCCTAGATGCTTATCACCATAGTGCCAAGAGCTGGTGGTATTCTCCTCACAATGCCCCTGGGAGGCACTGTCAGGAGATACTTTGCCAGTCCTCTCGATAGAGTGTGCTTGCTAAGGCCAGGTCTACGCTACAGACTTCTGCCAGCACACATCCGTTGGTCAGGGATGTGAAGGGGCGTGATCCCTGGCCGGCAGAAGCCCAACATATAATACAGTTATACCGGCAAACTAGCTTAGCTTGTTTGGCTTTTACCGTAACCAGTAGAAAGTAGCTTTGCCAGTAGAGCTGTCTCCACACTAGGGGCACTTGGCCAGTACAGCATACCAGTATTCCTAGGCTGGTAGCACACTCCTTGTGTAGATTTGCCCCACGTCAGCAAAGCATTTATGAATGTGTTTACACTCCCATCCCTCTCCAGCAAAGAACTTCACTTTGAGCACATGGCTCACTCTCATTAAGCACACGTGTGTGCTCAGAGGAAGCATGTGAATGAGAGCTTTGCTGAGCTGGCTTTGGTGACATGCCCAGGGTCCAATAGGGCAGAACCAGGAGAGAACCCAGTGTCTTCACCACAAAGCCATCCTTCCTCTCACCCCCTATAGTCACCCAGTCTTCACCAGAGTGTATAAGCACCTCTGAGGCCTGGGGAGAGGTTTCACACCCTAGTAGCTATCTCCTCTGTGAAGAGAACTGGTTGTTCTTTCATGTGCTTCCTAGAACCACTAGCCTTTGCCCAAAACACCTCCTCCCACTCAAACCAAGAGGTGCTTTTCTGAGATTCTGCCCAAACTCCTCACCTGAGGAGGGTTTTTAGTACGAGCTGAACATTTAGAAAGGAAGGTCACTTGTTTAATTTGAGATACCACAAAATACCACTGCTGGGTCACATTCTGTACATGAAGGCAGTGTCCGGTGCAGAGCTAGGGAGATTTCATAGATCACCTCCCCTCTAATGCCCACACAAGGTTGATGGGGTTCACCTGTGCGATGGGGTGGTGTAGAGAGTGAAGTGGGGATAACCTGTGCTTCTAGGATCTCATGTGCCAGTAACTAGCAGGACAAATGGAGCGTTGTCCAACTCTGGTTATTCTGTTGTCTACCATTTCAGTTTCCCCATGTCTCTGAACTGCTACACATCAATTCAGCTGCCCAGAAAATACAGCATTTGGGCAAAGGAGTTTGGGGGCATCAACTCTTTAGATGGGTTGTAGTGCTAGTCATATTCCATCACCCATGCTGTGAGGGCTGAGGGGACTTGGACTCTGTTGGTGGCGGTGCAGGTCCAGTGTGACAGATGGGACACTTGGTAACAGGTAAGAAATGGACAGTGTATATTAACCTCCTTAAGGTGCTTAATTGTTTTTATTTGTTTTAAATTAGGGTGGAGAAGAAACCTTTAACCGTGCTAAACTTCTGAACGTAGGCTTTGAAGAAGCTTTGAAAGAATATGACTATGGTTGCTTTGTATTTAGTGACGTAGACCTAATTCCAATGGACGACAGGAACATCTACAAGTGTTACAGCCAGCCACGGCACCTTTCTGTATCGATGGATAAGTTTGGATTTCGGTGAGAGCTCTTTTCAATGGACTGTTTGTTACTCATCTGTATTTTAACCTTCCATGCCCATGGCAGAGTGGCAGCATCTCCAGTATAAACTTCATATTGAAGGCCTGGAAAAATCACTCCTAGCTGCAATTTGTCACAATGTAGGACTGGAACAAAAGGTTTGTCTGCAGGAGAGATTAAGTAACTGTTCTTAAAAGTTTTCAAATATCAGTCACAGGAGTAGAAAAAATAGAAGTTGATCTTTTTCAGATTTTTTGTGCTCATCTTATCCTTTATCCATTCAAGCAACCAGTAAATGCCGTTGTATCTCCATTTAAGGCAGTGGGGTTGCTCCTACCTAAGTCCCGGGTGATTTTGGCCCTGTGTATTTAGCATTGTGTTAGCAGAGTTTGTCAGGATTTCTGGGCCAGGAGGTTTTCCAGAATGGCTACCCCTGGGATATTGGAAAATCCCAGTACGCTCTGCTGTGAGGAGAGTGTGTCCCTTGCCGACCAACAGTCACCATGCCTGCTCTTGGGGACAAGGATATGATCTTCTTGGCCATATCATCAGCTTATTCATCATGACTTGTCTGACAGGGAAACCCCACGGATATTTGCACCTAGAAATGGCGGCGTGGTAGAATTTTCAGCCATTAATGTATGGGCTGAGGCATTGTGGTTATGGTGGGTGAGTGATCAGGGAAGACAGCACCAAAAGAGAAATGCTAAATGTGTCTGTGCTCCACCTAATGCATGAACACACACACACCTAGCCCTGCTAGTCTTTCCAGTGACAGACCTCACGCCCCGGCCCGGCCGGCTAGTCATTCCAGTGACAGACCCCGGCCCCGGCCCCGCCCCGCTAGTCATTCCAGTGACAGACCCCACCCCCCGGCCCCGCCCCGCTAGTCATTCCAGTGAGACCCCGGCCCCGCCCCGCTAGTCATTCCAGTGACAGACCCCGACCCTGGCCCCGCCCCACTAGTCATTCCAGTGACAGACCCTGGCCCCGCCCCGCTAGTCATTCCAGTGACAGACCCCGACCCTGGCCCCGCCCCGCTAGTCTTTCCAGTGACAGACCCCAGCCCCGCCCTGCTAGTCTTTCCAGTGACAGACCCCAGCCCCGCCCTGCTAGTCTTTCCAGTGACAGACCCCGGCCCCGCCCCACTAGTCGTTCCAGTGACAGACCCCGCCCCCGCCCTGCTAGTCGTTCCAGTGACAGACCCCGCCCCCGGCCCCGCCCCGCTAGTCGTTCCAGTGACAGACCCCGGCCCCGCCCCGCTAGTCGTTCCAGTGACAGACCCCGGCCCCGCCCCGCTAGTCGTTCCAGTGACAGCCCCCGGCCCCGCCCCGCTAGTCGTTCCAGTGGTATGCCTCTTCTTAGCCACCTGCTTATTCACCCTGCAGGGAGAATGTGCCTTTTAGCAGACCTTGTTAGGAAATGGGCAAAGGCTCATTTTTAAATACTGCCCTTGGAAGCCTGTTCTAAACTTGCTCATAACAAGCCCAGGCTGTTATCCCTGCCCAGGCCCTAGAGGACATTGCTTTTCACTGGGCTATGCTGTACGAATGCTGCACGTATATCTGGCATGGGCTCTTGCACCTATTCTCCAGATCCATAGCAGTGAGCCAGGCTACTCAGCCACTGACTGCCCCCCTCGAGCAGGGGTGGATGGGGCTGTGACGCCCCACAGACTGACTCACTGGCCAGGGTGGTAGAGCAAGGGCTAGGGGTGGGGCAGTAACTTCCTGCTGGTCCAGGCCAGCATCATCACTAGCCCTACCCCGGAAGACCAGGCAGAAGCTGGGAGTCGCAGTGCCCATGGGAGTAGGTCAAGGGGTGCAATGTATGCACCCCTTTGCTCAGGGCTGTGTCTGATGGCACCATCCAGCCCTGGCTTTTCAGTAACAAGCCTGGTGCACCTAACAAAGCTCTTTTCCCCCTTGCAGTTTACCGTACAATCAGTATTTCGGAGGTGTGTCTGCTTTAAACAAGGAGCAATTCGTAAAAATCAATGGATTTCCTAATAATTACTGGGGCTGGGGTGGCGAAGATGACGACATTTATAACAGGTAAGACCCAAGCTGGAACATGCTATTGCTGTGCAGCTAGAAGCCTCTACTAGCCTGGGCCCTCAGCACTGTTCTCCCTGTCTGTGTGTGACGTACGACCCCCGGGTAATGCTTAAAGCAGTTGGCTTTAGCCCATGCTGTGTCTGCAGCCCTGCACGCTAGAGCTTTCTCTCCTCTCGCACTCTGGGCAGTGCCTTGCCAGAGGTGCATTGGAGTGGCCAGAGAGCCTCAGTTTCACATGCTGCACACACGTGCACTAAAAGGCCAGGGTTTCTGTGAGGAGTGTGTATGCTATAAATTGCACTTCCAGTGGAAGAGCTCTTCAGGAACCTGGAATCCTTCCTGGGGAGACAGTAGCGGGGAGCGTCCATCCGTTCCAGCTCCCGTGTCATATGGTCGGGGTGGGTTGAGGGGCTGCACCGAGCTCCTTGCTGGCTAGGGCTGTGTTTGCTGGCCACCACAGCCGTTTGGGGCTCTCCGCCATCTCTGACCCTGCAGCACAGTCCTAGTAGGGGAGTGGGAGGTGGCGATGGAGTCTCCTCTCTGGCGCAGGGTTCTGATTTCACAGCAAGTCAGAGAAGGGGAGCTAGGAGCACACACCCTAATTGCCTCTCTGACAGTGCTGTGTTCAGCCAGAGGAACTGTCATGGTGCAGGCTGATGCAAATGCAGAGCTCCAACCTGCAGCCACGGATGGCCCTGAAGCACGGGGCGCCCTGCTCACTGTTTGCGCTGGCTCCTAGTCCAAGCAAGCTGGGGCAGGGAGGAGCAGTCAGACCCAGTGGCAGAGGGTGTGCTGTGGGAGCTCTCTGAGCAGCTTGCTGGTGGTGCTGATCTTGGTGTGAGGCCTGAGAGATGCCAGGTCAGGGCCATGGGTTCAGCAGCAGCAAGATTCCTTCTGTCTTCCAGCATCTGCTTTCTCCTCACTTGCTATGTTAGGTGATTCCTCCCCAGTGCTGGGGACAGTGGAGCTGGGAAGGCCTGCAGAGAGGCACCTCAATCCAACCCCCAAGTCACTCGCTCAGGAAATGCTCTACAGCTCAAGCTGTGGGGCAGTGGCTGGGGTGGGTCTGTTCAGCATCCCATGGCAAGTTCTCTGCATGTGGGAGAAGTGAGAAACCTCACCTGCATGATAGGAACGCAGTCGCTCTGAAACTCGGCCCAGTCTGGAGTCTTGCAGTTCCAGTACGCGGGGAATGGTGTCTGTCAGCAAAATCTAAGCAGTTGCAAAATACTAACGTGTAAAATAGAACACTGAAAATTCCAGGAATGAGCATAAAATACCATGGAAACCAGCACAGGGAGCTATTTGCACAGTGCAGCTTGTGCTTAGATTTTACAATTTTTTCTGCACGGAGAGCAGACCAGTAGTTTTTGGAAATCTCCGGTGTTTTGATTTTTCAGTTCACACGTGAAAGGTTTTACTAACCTCTGTTTAGTCTGAAATGTTTCTCTACCCCTTGGCCTTGTAATAGGCTTTTGTACTTCCCCTGAGTTTATGAAACAACTTCACACAAATGTTGGCTGAGACATCTGTAAATGTTATGGTTTACCTATTTAAAAAAAGCAAAACTAACTTTGCATGATGTCACCTGCTTAAAGGAAAATTATATTCCCTTTGTAAAATGCTCTGACATCTGTGGCTGGAAACCGTTACAGAAGAGCTAGAGAGCATTAGAAAAGGGAGAGGGAGGAGTGGTATAAAATCTGAAATCGTAGAATCATGGAAATATTGGGTTGGAAGGGATCTCGAGGTCACAAAGTCCAGCCCCCTGCACTGAGGCAGGACCAACCCAACCTAGACCGTCCCTGACAGGTGTTTGTCCAGCCTGTTCTTAAACACTTCCAGTGCTGGGGATTCCACCACCTCCCTCGGAAGCCTGTTCCAGAGCTGAACTACCCTGAGAGTTAACATTTTCTGCAGCTTTTGACTCTATGTAGTAACAGCAAAGAGAACACAGAAAAGGGCCAGCTGACCGGTGTTAGAAAAGCTTGCTCTAGTGTGACATTTCCTGAGTGGCAAGAGTTCTGTCTGTCAGATTTGATGGGATCTCAGTAAAGGCGAGCTGCATTTAGGCTACACTGGTAATACTTAGGATTGCCAGAACACTTTACAGCTTGAAAGCACTTTCCCACCATTTTGGTAGGAGCACAGAATATCTTCCACCAGAAGGTGTAAAACTATATTTATGTATTGCACGTAGTGTCTAACCACAAAACTTTCCCCAGCCCCCAAGGATGGGCAGAAACAGACCCAGTTTTAGTCCCACGCTCTGATTTCATAATATAAATAAATTAAATTAAATAAATTAATGGAGATATCCCATCTCCTAGAACTGGAAGGGACCTTGAAAGGTCATCGAGTCCAGCCCCCTGCCTTCACTAGCAGGGCCAAGTACTGATTTTGCCCCAGTTCCCTAAGTGGCCCCCTCAAGGATTGAACTCACAACCCTGGGTTTAGCAGGCCAATGCTCAAACCACTGAGCTATCCCTCCCCCCCAGAGTTAAAGCTGAGTTAAAGCTGGAGCACTAGTAATGGTAGTTTCAAACAAGCCCAGCACACTCCCGGTCATTCGAGTAGCACGGGGGACTCCAATTTTAGTCAGGTCATTGGGAGTTCGGATAATTGAAAGGACATGAGCGACAGGGAGCCCCTCTGCAGTTCCGTGGTCACAGCCCCGCTCACTCCTTCCCATGACAGTGGGGCTGGAGAGCCATTCTGCAGCAGCATGGCCTCCCCCACAGCCTGGGTCTCTGCTCTGTCCTCTGAATGTGCATTATTCCCCGCCGGGGGCCAAGGACAGGATTTGGATAACGCAGCAGTTCAGCTGGCAATTGGGTTTTGGAAAATCAGGAGCATACTGTCGTTATAATGAAGGTGTGCGTATACGGAATAGTGCGGGTGGAGCAGACAAGTGAGAGACTGCTGTGGGAAGGTGATGGAGAGCCAGTTAAGGTGGGAAGAAATGGAGACGGGTGGATCCTGTGGGGTGCTGAGCATCCCCAACTCCCTCTGGAGTCTGTGGGAGCTGACAGCACGTGGCACCCTACAGGATTGAACCCATAAGCGTTAGCCAGGCGTAGGAGTTCAGAATATGAAGCCAGAGGGTAACCGCAGAGTTCCAGTGCTGACCTCATGGGCAGTTCTGCAGAGGCACTGGTGCACCATCTGGACGGGGAGTAGTTTTGAAAGCTAAGGCGGCAGTTTTTAGTGGGTGGCCCAAACTAAAAGATTGTGTGGCTGCCGACCCTGCTAAATGGCACTTAATACTCTACACATGCACACAGAGAGAGCGCAATTTAACTTTCTACTGCAAGGAGAGAGACGGTGTCATTAACCCCATACTGCAAATTCGTCTTCTGTATGTATCTAGCAGGCAGAACTGCAGCTTGCTTCAAACCTTGCTGCTTTCTCACTGCATTGCCTTCTCAGCGGGATTGCAAATGGCAGATTTGGAAATGACCTGGGCCATTGCTTTAGCTCAGGACGCTTTATCATTGAATCAGCAGAGCTGTGCAAATAATGGATTTTTTCAGTTCACTGGCAATTCCAAATAACTGGGGGGAAGGGGGGGGGATTGTTTTGGGTTAACTCAAAACCAGCATTTTTTTGGAATTTTAAGTGAATCAAAAAAGTCAGAAAAACTTGTGTTGAGTCAAACAAAATGTTTAATTTGAAACAAGGAGAGTGAGGTAATAGCTTTTATTGGATCAGCTTCTGTTGGGGAAAATGACAAACCTTCAAGCTTACACAGAGCTCTTCTTCAGATCTGGGAAAGGTACTCCGAGGGAACATCTACACAGCAAGTAGACACGCACGGCTCGCCCGTGTCAGCCAACTCAGGCTGCGGGGCTGTTTCATTGCTGCGTAGACTTCCGGGCTCAGGCTGGAGCCCGGGCTCTAGGACACTGGGGCTTTAGGGTCTCTCTTTCACCCAGTGACCACTTAGGTCATTCATTTTGACATTTCCAGAACTGTTTTTCTTTTTCTCTGACTGAAACAATTCGCCAAAATTGGCACAAATTTGTGAAATGTTTTGGTTGCCCTGAATCTGCATTTTTGGGCCAAAAAAAAAAAAAGTTTTGGGTAGAAGTGGCTTTAACTGGGTACTCAAGTACTTATTAGGAATAATAATAGCCTCTTGATATGTTTACTTTCGCAGGCTGGTTTTTAAAGGTATGAGAATATCTCGCCCAGATGCTGTAATTGGGAAGTGCCGAATGATTCGCCATTCAAGAGACCATAAAAATGAACCCAACCCACAGAGGTGTGTCCATCTCGCTTCACCTTCTTGACAAGTTAGAGATGCTCTCAAGGTGGATAGTTCCAGATTATCCCGCTTTCCCCTTACTATGTGGAGATCTGATCACACAAGTTACTTTACTGAGTGGGCCGAGGGTTCACACAATTATTGCACCTAACCTGAAGGAACATGCTGGGATACCCAGATGCAGGATTAACTTTGAACCCTTTGATTATTTCAATCCGGATTGGCCTCCGAGCCACATATGACAATCTTCAGAAATTCGAGGGCACCTGCCAGCTCGGGGCTTCAGCCCTGTGGGAAGGAGGGGGTCTTGGGCTTCAGTCCCGCAGAAAGGTCCTGCCAGGGCTCAGGGCTTCAGCCCTGCACCATGGTAGGCATGCCCAGTTGGGCTGAAGCCCTGAGACCCCTCTCCCCACTGGGTAGAAGCCCCTAGCCCCACCACCACAGGGCAGAAGCCCCAAGCTTTCCCTCCCCCCCATCTGGTAGGCGGAGAATGGGGGGGGGGCATAGGGGACTATATAAAAGAGCTGCATGTGGCTCGCAAGCTACAGTTTGGCCACCTCTGTTTTAATCCTTTCTTGTGGCCATTGAGCTATATAGCTGTGCTGCGGGGGGTGCGGTGCGGTGCGCTGCTTGCAGTTCCAGGTCATTACAATGCTAATATTACAATATTGCATCATTTTATTTTCACAGGTTTGACAGAATTGCTCACACAAGAGAGACAATGAATTCTGATGGCTTAAATACGCTGTCATACAAGGTAGTGAAAACTGAGAAATACCCGCTGTATACAAAAATCACAGTGGATGTTGGCTCACCAAATAAGTAGTGTTGGAGAGGCAGAAGTGAAGACTTAGAAGCTACCAGGGATATCTGATCCATAGGATTTTTATATGTACTGTTTTTACTACAGTCAGAATGAACAAGAAAGCCTCATTCAGCTATGCAAAGTTTTTCCCAGTCTCCTGGACAAGGGAGACTTTTTAATCCCAAACTTGACTTTACACAACTTTCTAGCTCTACAGTATTTTTGTAAGTTTAGAAACTGTAAATAAGAGTTGTAAATATTTACATTGCCAGAAAATGCTGGACATTATGTATCTGCAGTGCTCCCCACAGAAATATTTTATTCAAATGTTATTGTTCACAAACAAATGATGAATCAGCAGTTACTACCCATATTATTTCTTCCGTATGTTAAATTAGATAGACGAGAACACTGCTTTAAATTCTTTGCTGTTGTTACTTTATGAAGGACTGGAAAATGCTGCTAAAATTATACAAGTTTACACTTTGCATTAGATTTTTTTTAATGGAGGCAGTATCATTTATTCTCATCTAACATCAACCAAACCAAACATTTTTTTCTTTAATTTTATGCAGAGCAAGTTTTGGAAAAATTGATCTTACAAAATCTGTAATAGCAACAGATTTTATTATCTCAGAGGGTATTTTAATAACTTGGGTCCCAATCCTCCAGTGAGCGCTATATAGACAGGACATTTAGGCTTGGTGGGAACTGCACAGGATGGTATAAACATTATGATCGGTGCAAGAAGTACTGTCTCCAGGTGACCTGCACGGAAAGATCTCTTGTTAGATAGAGCAGTGTAAGATGCATTCTATTTTTTAAGAAAGGCAATTTGGTTGTAATTATGGGCTGAAACTATAGTCTTTTTAAATTAAAATTTACTGAAATTCGTTTACTTTCGTAAGAGCTTATCACACTATTTAAATACCATATACATTTCACAAAAACAAAATGCATTTTTCTGAATGTTGTACATAAAACTTGAATTCACGGTTCCTTTTGTTTTGTGATATTTTAAGATGACATGAGGGAAATTTGGTTTTTAAAAGACATTTGTATGTTAATACCTTAATTAAACTAGGATGCAGCATCATTGTTAAATGAGGCTTAAAAATAGCCTGTCCCCACAATGACAGGTTCTTATGTGCTTCATGATGTATGAGCCATGTATTAAGTTTGCGCTACAGATTTGTCCATGAACTCTTTTGCACTCTTTAATGCTTCAGTACAAACAGGACAGTAAAGATCAGGCTTACTTTGCTGATCTGAAGCCCACACTAAAAGTGTGTCTGCTAAGATGTGAGAAAGTGTACCAGGTCCATACTCGTTTGTAACTTCTGCAGCCACTGAGGAGTGTACGCTTTCTTGTTCCTGGCATTTTTAAACTGCAGAAAGGAGGCAGTGCCAGCCTATACACCTTGCCTTTCTGTGTTATGACATTATGAAAACCCCTTCAGCATTATGGCATTTAGAGCAGGTCAGAATTTCACCTCAAAGCACCGACATCTCAGCAGTTTTTGTGAATTTTTTGCCACCTTTCAACCAGCTCAATCTAAAATGGCTTATGTTAATTGGGGCCGATCCAAAACTCTCAGTAGTCAGTGGGAGGCTTAGCAGGAGCTCTGGATCAGGCCTGTGGGGTTACTTCTGCATCTAGGTGTGTTTACCCCTTGGAGAGTAGAAATGGAGCCTAAGTCCCATTTGTTTTACGCAAGGAAGGAAGGGGCTGATCTAAAGATTGGGGGCGGGGGGAGGGCTATTTTATTTTGGCCACTGGCTCTGGCTGAAGGCATGGACAGAAGCCCCAGTAAGCCCATGTGGTGCCTGGGGAGGTGCTTGCCCTTCAATCTGATTTGTAAGGGCTTGTCTACCGACACAAGTTAAAGTGAAGCCAGTGTGGACACTCTCTTACCTGTTTGGAACTGGTTCTACCAACACAAGCCAAACCCATGTGACGAGTATCAGAGGGGTAGCCATGTTAGTCTGGATCTGCAAAAAGCAACAGAGAGTCCTGTGGCACCTTTAAGACTAACAGATGTATTGGAGCATAAGCTTTCGTGGGTGAATGCCCACTTCGTCGGATGCATGCATCCAATACATGTTAGTCTTAAAGGTGCCACAGGACTTTCTGTGGCTTTTTACAAACCCTTGTGAGCGTGTCCACACACACAGGTGCACCAAATCTGTATACAACAATCACACCTTTAGTTAAACCAGTACAACTCTGGCTTCTGATCAGTCTGAGAGAGAACCAGTTCTTGGCAGCATTGTTTGGAGCTAAGACCTTATGTGCCCGTGTGGAGCCCATTGCAGGGTCCTCACCTAAGAGCCCTTGGGAGCAATTGTCCTCACGCTAGGAATTGCATTACAAAGTTACTGATGTGTTGGCAGAGATGCAATAGCACGTGGCTTAGATCCCTTCCAGAATCTGGGTTAATTTTCTCTCTGCAAAACCCATGCACATGCAGCAGCACTGATTAGTAGCCAAATGTGGCCTGGGATTGTCTAAGGAGTGTGGCCCCCAGCTCCCCCCGAATGCCAGGGGAATGTGGGACCCAAACTCAACCGAGGCTCTTTGGAAAATCCCAGAATCCTTGTGGGGGCCCCCCCTCTCTAATCTGCCCCCTTCTCCTGTCAGCTGAAACATCGGAATCTTCAGAGATTTGTTTAATCCTCTAGCTGCCCAACCTATGCAAAGACAGTTTATTGCACTTGATTGTTTTGCCTTACTAATATATGAAGATCAGAAAAATTTCTACAGAAAGCTTTCGTATTTTAAATCTCAAAGAATGGAATTCATGTAAGTGGTAACTTTCTGGCTGTTAGCATTAAAGATTTCTACAAATGTGCCTTAAAAGCGAAGGGGGAAGGAAACCTTGAACCAACAGAACAGCGTGTATCATATCAGACACTTAAGAGTTCCCATGGGCTGATGTTTTACTTTTCTTTTACTTATATTTGAAACCATAAACTATTTAAGAAAAGTTTTTAAAAGACAAAATCTCCCCCCCTCTCCCCCTTCTTAATAATATGTGTAACCCTGTGGTGCTGGGCCAGGATTTCAACAGGCTGAGTTCTCATGCAAAGCACATCTGTCAAACTGAAATTTCTTCTCAACTTAACCAGCCCATGAAGTCCTGTCATTCTTCTCTCTGGGATTTTCAGGGACTGTAGCTGTGAACAAGTATGTAACTCAGAAGTGAATTTTGACTGAATCTTAGTTTGTGGTGGTTCCTATTCAGGTGTTGAAATTCACTGAAATTATCATGTGTAAAATGGGCAAAATCGAAAACACATAACCGGATGTAAAACAAATGCAGATACCTAATTTATTCATAACAATTGTTTTTTAGAATACTACGCATTCTGGTGTGTGGCCTTTTATCATGTGTCCTTTGCTCATTTGCTGGACAGTATAGGTTTTCCACATGTTTTCCATAGATGGTTTTACTTTGCACTTTTATCACTCGTATTATTTCCACATGTAAAAGCTGAGGTCCCTATGTTGATTTCATGTCAAATAAAGTATTTTCAGTCTTTACAGGTGGTGATATTACTTAGAAAATCATAGAATATCAGGGTTGGAAGGGACCTCAGGAGGTCATCTAGTCCAACCCCCTGCTCAAAGCAGGACCAATCCCCAACTAAATCATCCCAGCCAGGGCTTTGTCAAGCCTGACCTTAAAAACCTCTAAGGAAGGAGATTCCACCACCTCCCTAGGGAACCCATTCCAGTGCTTCACCACCCTCCCAATGAAAAAGTTTTTCCTAATATCCAACCTAAACCTCCCCAACTGCAACTTGAGACCATTACTCCTTGTTCTGTCATCTGGTACCATGGAGAACAGTCTAGATCCATCCTCTCTGGAACCCCCTTTCAGGTAGTTAAAAGCAGCTATCAAATCCCCCCTCATTCTTCTCTTCTGCAGACTAAACAATCCCAGTTCCCTCAGCCTCTCCTCATAAGTCATGTGCTCTAGCCCCCTAATCATTTTTGTTGCCCTCCGCTGGACTCTTTCCAATTTTTCCACATCCTTCTTGTAGTGTGGGGCCCAAAACTGGACACAGTACTCCAGATGAGGCCTCACCAATGTCAAATAGAGGGGAATGATCATGTCCCTCGATCTGCTGGCAATGCCCCTACATATACAGCAGAAAATGCTGTTAGCCTTCTTAGCAACAAGGGCACACTGTTGACTCATATCCAGCTTCTCATCCACTGTAAGCTCTAGGTCCTTTTCTGCAGAACTGCTTCCTAGCCATTCGGTCCCTAGTCTGTGAGAGTGAATGGGACTCTTCCGTCCTAAGTGCAGGACTCTGCACTTGTCCTTGTTGAACCTCATCAGGTTTCTTTTGGCCTAACCCTCTAATTTGTCTAGGTCCCTCTGTATCCAATCCCTACCCTCCAGAGTATCTACCACGCCTCCCAGTTTAGTGTCATCTGCAAACTTGCTGAGAGTGCAGTCCACGCCATCCTCCAGATCATTAATGAAGATATTGAACAAAACCAGCCCCAGGACCGACCCTTGGGGCACTCCGCTTGATACCAGCTGCCAACTAGACATGGAGCCATTTATCACTACCCGTTGAGCCCGACGATCTAACCAGCTTTCTCTCCACCTTATAGTCCATTCATCCAGCCCATACTTCTTTAACTTGCCGGCAAGAATACTGTGGGATATAGTTACTTCACCTCCGCGAGAGGCAGTAGCTAAGCCTCTTGTGGAGCTCCCCCATCAGCTCTGAGTGTCTTCATCAAAGCGCTTTGCCGATGCAGCATTAATCCTGCAGACCTGCCCTGAGAGAAGGGGTTCGGCCTGCAAGGGCTGTGGACCAGAGGGCTGAAGGCGGCAGAGCTCCAGCCAGATAAAGCCTGAGAGATTTTGAACTGGGTCCTAGCTCTAGGGTGTCCCTAAGTAAAGGGAGAGTGTGTCTGAACTGGGTTGGGGCCTGGAGGGCCAGTGTGCAAATACTCAATCCATGGGAGCCCAGGAGGGGAAAGCTGTAATTATTGCGGACTGAGAGTTAAGGGACCCGGAAGAGGAGAGAAACTGGAGCAGGGCACCACAGAATGACCTCCACCCAGGAGGCAGCTGGCACCTCTACAGTCTCCGATAAGGAAGATGTCGCTACCTTTACAAAAGATTCTATGGACAGATGGATGACTAGAACACTGTGAAGCACTGTAAATAATTAAACTAAACTGTTCAGTGAAGTGCATGTTGTGATCAGAGAAGACCTGCAAAGGGGGGGAGAGGAGGAGCACAATTTAAAGGCTCGGCCAGCCCCAGAACAGCTCGAGAGAGAGACACACACACACACACACACACGTCAGATCCTTACCCTCAGCTTCCCCTCCCGAAAAGCAGCACCCCCCCCTGCAGCTCCAAGCTATTGCTCCTGCCTCTACCGGCAGCAGCCCATGGGCCCAGCTGCACCATGTGACCGAGAGGGGCCAGCAAACACTGATAGAAATCTGGAAGGACCCCCCCCATATTGCCTCTGTTGTGATGTTCTAACTTTGCCTTTTTGTGCCTGTTCTCTTACGCTCTAGTTCACCAATTCCAGTCATTTACAATGGGTCTTCGCATTCCAGGTGAGGCTAATGGTTATATCACCAGTGCTTCCCGCACAGAAAACACCAGCAGGCTTTACCTGTCCTCAGCAAGAATCAAAAATGGTCCTCTACCTCCCCCCATTCTGTATTGTTGTTTAATGGAACATGACACAGGCATGGCTTGATGTTTTTCCTTGCATTTCCCTAAAATGTCTGGGAGGAGAGGGACAGTTAGTTTTCCAGGTTTGAGTGTGAGACCTTAAAAGCATGTCAGTGCCAAAGGGCTCACTGGTATCAGGTAGTAAGTTTCAGCTGGCCTGACCAATTCAGGGTACCCCAACTCACTAGGGCTATAATCTGTATTTAAAAGGTGTCATGTAGTATGTAACTGGAAAAACTAATGACTCACTGATCTTCAATATTCTTGCGTGATATACATACGTGGTGCATGTTAAGAGTTATGGACATATGCTGGAATGATGACTAAAATGTGTTTAAGACAGGCGTGTCAGGGAGTTGGTCAACAGGTCTGCCCTAGACAAAGTAACGTTTGCTTCTCTAACCAGTCTAGTCACCAGGTGTCAAACATACAGCTAAGGGTAGCATAAAATCCCTCCTTTACCTGTAAAGGGTTAAGAAGCTCAAATAACCTGGTTGGCACCTGACCAAAAGGACCAATAAGGAAAGAAGATACTTTCAAATCGGAGGGGAGGGAAAGTTTTGTTTGGGCTCTCTGTGTGTGCTCTCTCCAGGTCAGCGAGGAACCAGGGCAGGGAAAATACATCTCCTAAAGCCATATCTGAACTAAACATCTAAGATTACAAATTGTAAGTAACAGGATATAAACAGTAATAAAGTTCTGCTTTTAAGAACCTGATTGGTTTTTAGTGTCCTAAAAACCCAAGGGCTGGTCTGTGCCCACTTTGTTAACCTATTTGGTTGGTATATTATTCTCAAGCCTCCCCAGGAAAGGGGGTGAAGAGGTTTGGGGGAATTCTGGGGGAACAGGAACTCCAAGTGGTCCTTTTCCTCGAATCTTTGTCTAACTCACTTGGTGGTGGCAGCGATACCGTTCCAAGGACAAGGAAGAATTTGTGCCTTGGGGGAGTTTTTAACTTAAGCTGCTAGAGATAAGCTTAGGGGGGTCTTTCATGCGGGTCCCCACATCTGTACCCTAGAGTTCAGAGTGGGGAGGGAACCCTGACACCAGGCAAAGACAATAAAGGTCCATTTAGGTAAACAAAGCTATTGAGTTAACAAATGGGGGAGGAGGAGATACCATGGCGTCTACACTAAATTCCCAACTAAATCATCCCAGCCAGGGCTTTGTCAAGCCTGACCGTAAAAACCTCTAAGGAAGGAGATTCCACCACCCATTCCAGTGCTTCACCACCCTCCTAGTGAAAAAGTTTTTCCTAATATACAGTCTAAACCTCCCCCACTGCAACTTGAGACCATTACTCCTTGTTCTGTCATCTGGTACCACTGAGAACAGCCTAGATCCATCCTCTTTGGAACCCCCTTTCAGGTAGTTGAAAGCAGCTATCAAATCCCCCCTCATTCTTCTCTTCTGCAGACTAAACAATCCCAGTTCCCTCAGCCTCTCCTCATAAGTCTTCTGCTCCAGCCCCCTAATCATTTTTGTTGCCCTCTGCTGGATGCCCAACTCCCAATGGGGTCTAAACCCAAATAAATCCGTTTTACACTGTATAAAGCTTATGTAGGGTAAACTCATAAAATATTCGTCTTCTATAACACTGATAGAGAGAGATGCACAGTTGTTTGCTCCCCCAGGTATTAATACATACTCTGGGTTAATAAGTAAAAAGTGATTTTATTAAATACAGAAAGTAGGATTTAAGTGGTTCAAAGTAGTAACAGACAGAACAATGTGTCATGTGTCTGACGAAGTGGGTATTCACCCACAAAAGCTTATGCTCCAATACTTCTGTTAGTCTATAAGGTGCCACAGGACTCTGTCGCTTTAGACAGAACAAAGTAAATCACCAAATAAAATAAAATGCGCAAATCTATGTCAAACTGAATACAGATAAGATCCTCACCAGTTCCAGAATGCTCCCTTTTACAGACTAATCTCCTTTTAGCCTGGGTCCAGCAATCACTCACACCCCTTGCAGTCACTGCCCTTTGTTCCAGTTTCTTCCAAGTATCATGGGGGGGTAGAGATGCTCTCTTTAGCCATCTGAAAACAAAATGGAGGGGTAGAGAGATAGCTCAGTGGTTTGAGCACTGGCCTGCTAAATTCAGGCTTGTGAGTTCAGTCCTTGAGGGGGCCACTTAGGGATCTGGGGCAAAAATCAGTATTTGGTCCTGCTAGTGAAGGCAGGGGGCTTGACTCTACTCAATGACCTCTCAGGGTCCCTTCCAGTTCTATGAGATAGGTATATCTCCATATATTATTATAAGGGTTTAAGTAGACTTTCTCTTGTGGGTGGAGACCCCCGCCTCACTCCTATGCAAAGTCCAGCTCCAAGATGGAGGTTTGGAGTTACCTGGACAAGTGGGATAGCTCAGTGGTTTGAGCATTGGCCTGCTAAGCCCAGGGTGGGGAGTTCAAGGCTTGTGGGGGCCATTTAGGGATTTGCAGATTAGTCCTTCTTTGAGCAGGGGGTTGGACTAGATGACCTCCTAAGGTCCCTTCCAACCCTGATACTCTGTGAAGTCACATGTCCATGCATGACTCACAGTTTTTACAGGTAGCATCCATTGTTTACATGCCACCTTGAACATACTCAAGTAGACTTCTTATGTGGATAGGAGCATTCCAAGATCCATTGTCCTTTAAGTGTTTCTTGATTAGGTACTTAATTTCAACATTCCTTTCTCCAGGAACTGACCAAATGCTCTACTAAGGTTATTTAGAAATCAAGCCAGTACCCAGCCAACATTCATAACATTCATAACTTCGAATGCAAAAATGATAGATGCATGCAAATAGGATTAATACATTTAGTAGATCACAACCTTTACGGAGATATGTTACATGGCATATGTAGCATAAAACACATTCTAAGCATATTTCCATAAAGCCTTATGGGAGGTACCATCACAGTTTGAGTTTTAAAAATACATTAACATTCATGCATACACACACACGTGTGCGTGCACACACACACATGCATACATGCATGTGCACACAACCACGCCTGCTTTGTGTGTGCATGTGGAAAAGCAGCCTGCCAGCCTCGGCTCTGCCTGCGTCCCCACGCTCATGCTGCGGGCACATTCTTACCTTTGGCTATTCTCAGGTACTTGGTGGAGGCGGCTGAGCTGTGTATGGAGAAGAGGGTGTGCTGGGACCTGGGCCCAGTGTTGTTGGAGTGCAAGGACAATGAGTGGTGGCTGCTGTGATTACACAAAGGGAGTTCCTGTATGTACTGAGACACTCAGTTGGCCTTTGCAGCCAATAATGGGGTATGGGGGGGGGGCAGTTGAAGGTAATATTCATGTGGAAAATCTGATGGTGTCTTGACTACATTGAGTGGTGGGCACTGGGGATGCGGCCTGCCTGTGGAGGGTCAGTATGTGGCCGTCCTTGGCTTGTGGGGGCCTTTGGTCTGGAGAGAGCAATGTAGGTAGCTGAGGGATTGGTTAGATGGCTCCCGTGTAGGGCAGGGCTTGTGCAGACATGAGCGTTTCAGGTGTGAGGTGATGCAGCGAGTGTGCAGCTCCTGGTGCGTGAACCCAGGATTCATGTCCAGACCGCTCTTTGGGCAGGGGCCTGCAAAAGGCCTGTGTGCCATGTGATCCCATTTAGCCTTGGTACCCAATAACCCTGCAGCTATGACTTAGAGATACTGATACCTCCCCTACACAGACTTAGGCCTGGTTTACACTAGGAGGTTATGTCAAATTTAGCAGCGTTAACTCGAATTAACCCTGCACCCGTCCACACAACGAAGCTATTTATTTCGACATAGAGGTCTCTTTAAATCGATTTCTGTACTCCTCCCCGACGAGGGGAGTAGCACTAAATTCAACATGGCCATGTCGAATTAGGGTAGGTGTGGATGGAATTCGACGCTAATAGCTCCGGGAGCTATCCCACAGTGCACCACTCTGTTGACGCTCTGGACAGCACTCCGAGCTCGGATGCTCTGACCAGCCACCAGCCACACAGGAAAAGCCCCGGGAAAATTTGAATTCCTTTTCCTGTCTGGCCAGTTTGAATCTCATTTCCTGTTTGGACATCGTGGCGAGCAGCTGCACTGGCAACGATGCAGAGCTCTCCAGCAGAGGTGACCATGCAATCGCAGAATAGAAAGAGGGCCCCAGCATGGACTGATCGGGAAGTCTTGGATCTGATCGCTGTGTGGGGCGATGAGTCAGTGCTTTCGGAGCTGCGATCAAAAAAACGGAATGCGAAGATCTACGAGAAGATCTCAAAAGCCATGACGGAGAGAGGATACAGCCGAGATGCAACGCAGTGCCGCGTGAAAATCAAGGAGCTGAGACAAGGGTACCAGAAGACCAAAGGGTCAAACGGACGCTCCGGATCCCAGCCCCAGACATGCCGTTTCTACGAGGCACTGCATTCCATTCTAGGTGCGGCCGCCACCACTACCCCACCACTGTCTGTGGACTCTGATGATGGGGTATTGTCGACGGCCGCTTCCTCGGAGCTGTTCGCGGATGGGGAAGATGAGGAAGGAGATGAGGAGGACGAGGCAGTCGACAGCACTTTCAACACTGATTTCCTCGACAGCCAGGATCTCTTCATCACCCTCACGGAGATCCCCTACCAACCCTCCCAAGGCCGTAACCCGGACGATGAATCAGGGGAAGGATCAGTAGGTAAGTGTTTTAAACATTTATTTTGAACAGAATAGGAATGGTATCTTAACAATGGGTTTTTCATGATTAGTTTGCCCTAGGCACTTTAGTTTTTAGTCCTTGCCAGTGCAGCTACTGGAAAATTCTGTCAATATGTCCGGGGATAGAGCAGAAATCCTCCTGGGACATCTCCACGAAGCTCTCCTGGAGGTATTGTGAAAGCTTTTGCATGTGGTTCCTGGGGAGAGCGGCCTTATTGCGTCCTCCATGATAGGAAACTTTTCCGCGCCAGGCTAGCAGCAAGTACTCCAGGATCATTGCCTCGCAAAGCATGGCGGCATATGGCTCTGGTGTTTGCTGGCATTCACGCAGCATGCGCTCTTTCTCTGTCTCCGAAATCCTCATCAGAGTGATATCACTCATGGTGACCTGCTTTGAATTAGGGGAATGTTAGTATTGGGACTGATTGCCTGTTCCTTTACATAACTGTAACCGGCTGTTTACAGCCACGTGGTGGAGGTGGGACAGGGGCAGCATGCAGGGATCTTTCCCGGGGACAGCCGCGACAGGGGTGGGACAGGGACAGAGTTCATGCTGGCCAGATTGCCGGCAGCAGGAACTGGCCAACGCTAGGAGCATTGCTTGGAACGTGAAAGGAGTGCACTGCTATAAATTAAGCTTTAAGCAGCCAAAAGTCTACGGCTTACCATGTCCGCCTGCTAGCCGAATTCCATTGTCCGGCCCCGCTTGTGTGATCTGTACAGCCAGACCCCAGGCACTCAATGGGAAGGCCGAAAATTCGACCTTGTACTGAGTGCGCATGTGATAGGCACTGTGTATGGTCTTGTTCACAGAGAAAGACTATATTCATTGTTCGCAAAACTGTATCTTTGTGAGGAATTCACTCCCTTTTTCCCATCCCACAGCTGCGAGTGTCTCCCGAGCTACCCCGGCATTCCCCTCCCAGAGGGTGGCGCAGATCAGGCGACGAAAGAGAAGGACACGGGACGAGATGTTCTCAGAACTTATGGGCTGCTCCCGAGCCAAGGCGGCACAGCAGACCCAGTGGAGGGAGAACATGTCGCAATACCAGCGATCACACAGCGAACGGGAGGACAAGTGGCAGCAGGAAGACCAGCAGGCGACTCAAACGCCACTTGGACTAATGAGGGAGCAAAGGGACACCTTGTAGATGTTCTGCAGGACCGGAGGCAGGAGGACAGAGCCCCGCTGCATTCTATCTCTAACTGTCCTCCCCCGCCACAAACTCCCATCCCCCCCTCACCCAAAGTCCCAAGAAGGAGGGGCGGCAGGGGCCGTGAAAACAGTCACTCCACCCCTGCAGACTGCTCAAGTAGCAGAAGGCTCTCATTCCCAAAGATTTGATAAGTCCTTTCCTTCCCGCCTCACCCAAGCCCCCGTCCCAGTTTCATCCCCTAACTGTGTAGTTGTTAATAAAAAATACGTTTCTGTTAATTACTGTTTCCATCATGTTCTTTTAGAGGAGAGTGTGTTTGAAGGGGGGAAGGGGGTTGGTAATTGGAGAGGACAGTCACCTTTACCAGGGTACAGATACGGGGGCAGGTTCAGCAGAAGGTCACACACACATTGCAGTCACTAGGCACCCTGGTCAGTCTGGGAGGTGGTTTTCATGTTCTTGGGGGGGGGGGGGCTATGTGAGTTTGTGGCGGGGGAGGGCGGTTACAGATCTTAGCCTGGATGACAGAGCTACGCACCAGGGGATCTGTAACCGCCCTCCCCCGCCACAAAGTCACATAGCCCCCACACACAGAGTCCCGAAAAGGAGGGGTGGCAGGCTCCGTTGAAACAATCAGTCCACCACTGCGGACCACTCTAGGAGCAGGAGCCTGTCATTCCCGAGTTTAGAAGCGTCCTTTCCATCACTACGCCCGCTCCCCTCCACAGTCTGCATCCCAGTTTCAACACTTTACCACGAAATCCTTAATAAAGAAAACAGTGTTAATGAACAAAGTTTCATTTATTTTATTTTTAAAGGTGTGTTGGAAGGGGGGAAGGAGGTTGGTAATTGGAGAGGATAGTCAACATTAACTGGGTAAAGAAACGGGGGCAGGTTCAGCTTCTGTTTAAACAAACTTAATAGTCACAGGTTACCCTGCTCACTCTGGAACCTAGCTTTCAAAGCTTCCCGGATGCACAGCGCGTCCCGCTGGGCTCTTCTAATCGCCCGGCTGTCTGGCTGGGCATAATCAGCAGCCAGGCAATTTGCCTCAACCTCCCACCCAGTCATATACGTCTCCCCCTTGCTCTCACAGAGATTGTGGAGCACACAGCAAGCTGTAATAACAATGGGGATATTGGTTTCGCTGAGATCAGAGCGAGTCAGTAAGCTTCTCCATCTCCCCTTCAGACGTCCAAAAGCACACTCCACCATCATTCTGCACTTGCTCAGCCGGTAGTTGAAGAGTTCTTTTTCACTGTCCAGGGCGCCTGTATAGGGCTTTATGAGCCAGGGCATTAGCGGGTAGGCTGGGTCCCCGAGGATCACTATAGGCATCTCCACATCCCCAACAGTTATTTTGTGGTCCGGGAAGTAAATACCTTCCTGCAGCCGTCTAAACAGACCAGAGTTCCTGAAAACGCGAGCGTCATGAATCTTGCCCGGCCATCCGATGTTGATGTTGGTAAAACGTCCCCTATGGTCCACCAGTGCTTTCAGCACCATTGAAAAGTAGCCCTTTCGGTTAATGTACTGGCTGGCCTGGTGGTCTGGTCCCAGGATAGGGATGGGAGTTCCATCTATAGCCCCACCGCAGTTTGGGAATCCCATCGCAGCGAAGCCATCTATGATCACCTGCACGTTTCCCAGGGTCACTACCTTTGAGAGCAGTAGCTCAACGATTGCATTGGCTACTTGCATCACAGCAACCCCTACGGTAGATGTGCCCACTCCATTGCGACTGACCAGTAGCAGTCTGGCGTTGCAAGCTTCCAGAGGGCTATGGCCACTCGCTTCTGGACAGTCAGGGCTGCTCGCATCCGGGTGTCCTTGCGCTTCAGGGCAGGGGACAGCAACTCACAAAGTTCCAGGAAAGTTCCCTTACGCATCTGAAAGTTTCTCAGCCACTGTGATTCATCCCAGACCTGCAGCACTATGCGGTCCCACCAGTCCGTGCTTGTTTCCCGGGCCCAGAATTGCCGTTCCACAGCATCAACATGACCCATTGGCACCATGATGTCCACGGCGTGGGGTCCCGTGCTTTGTGAGAGGTCTGTGCCCCTCTCAGACTTAATGTCCTCACCGCGCTGCCGTAGCCTCCTCGCCCGATTTCTCAGCATCTGCCTCTGAAAAAGGTGGATGATAAGGTGCGAGGTGTTGACAACGGCCATAACTGCAGCGATGATCGCAGCGGGCTCCATGCTCGCAGTGCTGTGGTGTCCGCGCTGTCAATCACCAGAAAAGTGCGCGAACTGATTGCCCGCCGGCGCTTTCACGGAGGGAGGGCGGGAGTGAGGGTTGAATGACGACAGTTACCCAGAACCACCCTCAACACATTTTTTGCCCCAGCAGGCATTGGGGGCTCGACCCAGAATTCCAGTGGGCAGCAGAGACTGCGGGAACTGTGGGATAGCTGCCCACAGTGCACCGCTTCCAATGTCGATGCTTGCCCCGCTAGTGTGGACTCACAAAGTCGAATTACTGTCCTTAGTGTGGATACAGACGTTCGACTTTGTAATATCGGTTCCACAAATTCGCTTTAAGTAAAATTGAACTACTCTCGTAGTGTAGACATACCCTTAGCCTCCTAGCTATATCTATTCAGCTATCTAACCCCTATTCAGCTACCCACCAGAAGTTCTGAAATCCTGAAGCTTAGAAATACTGATTAAGAAAATGTAAAACAGAGAAGAGCTGCATCATGTATTCCATAATCATAGAATATCAGGGTTGGAAGGGACCTCAGGAGATCATCTAGTCCAACTCCCTCCTCAAAGCAGGACCAATCCCCAGACAGATTTTTGCCCCAGATCCCTAAATGGCCCCCTCTCAAGGCTGCTTCCCCACTCTGAACTTTAGGTTACAAATGTGGGGGCCTGCATGAAAACTTCTAAGCTTAACTACCAGCTTAGTTCTGGTCCGCTGCCACCATTCCCAAATGGATTCCCTTCCCTGGGAAGCCTTGAGAAACCTTTCACCAATTCCCTGGTGAATACAGATCCAAACCCCTGGGATCTTAAAACAAGGAGAAATTAACCATCCCCCCTTCTTTCTCCCACCAACTCTTGGTGAATACAGTTCCAACCCCCCTGGGATCTTAAAACAAGGAGAAATTAACCATCCCCCCTTCTTTCTCCCACCAACTCCTGGTGAATACAGATCCAACCCCCTTGGATCTAAAACAAGGGAAAAATCAATCAGGTTCTTAAAAAGAAGGCTTTTAATTAAAGAAAAAGGTAAAAATCATCTCTGTAAAATCAGTATGGAAATTAACCTTACAGGGTAATCAAACTTAAAGAGCTCAGAGGACTCCCCTCTAGACTTAGGTTCAAAGTACAGCAAACAAAGATAAACACTCTAGTAAAAGGTACATTTACAAGTTGAGAAAACAAAGGAAAACTAACACGCCTTGCCTGGCTATTTACTTACAAGTTTGAAATAGGAGAGACTTGTTTAGAAAGATGTGGAGAACCTGGATTGATGTCTGGTCCCTCTCAGTCCCGAGAGCGAACGAACTCCCAAACAAAGAACACAAACAAAAGCCTTCCCCTCCCCCCAAGATTTGAAAGTATCTTGTCCCCTTATTGGTCCTTTGGGTCAGATGCCAGCCAGGTTACCTGAGCTTCTTAACCCTTTACAGGGAAAAGGATTTTGGAGTCTCTGGCCAGGAGGGATTTTATAGTACTGTACACAGGACAGCTGTTACCCTTCCCTTTATAGTTATGACACCCCCTCAAGGATAGAACTCACAACTCTGGGTTTAAGCAGGCCAATGCTCAAACCACTGAGCTGTCCCTCCTCCCCTCTTATAGTCAGCAGGACAGCTGACTTGCTGTTACTACAAAGTTTTTGCAAATAAATCTCTGACAAACTTCAGGGTATAGCAAAATACCTGTGACTGACATTTTTTATTCCTAAATTTAGTGCTTTTAATTAAAACAATGAGGAGTCCGGTGGCACCTTAAAGACTAACAGATTTATTTGGGCATAAGCTTTTGTGGGTGAAAAACCCACTTCTTCAGATACACGGGCCACCGGACTCCTCATTGTTTTTGTGGATACAGACTAACACAACTACCCCCTGATACTTGCTTTTAATTAGGTACCTTCTGCATGTCCCGTCTTCACCTTCTGGCCTGCAGTGGAAAACATGCCCCATTTTCTTTTGAAAAAAACAGTCTTCTGCAATTTCTTTCTAATGTCATTTGCTTCATTGGGGTTCAGGGATTTGGCTGGAAGGCGGTGAGCGGGGAGGGAAGAGAGGAGGGAGACAGTGGGCAGAGGGCGGGGCCTGGACAGAGTGGGGGTGGGGCCTGGGCAGAGTAGGGGTGGAGTATGGGTGGAGCCACAGGCAGAAGAGGTGGGCTGGAGAGCTGGACTCCCCAAGCGGCAGCTTCACCCACCACCCATGACAGCAGGTAAGAGCCAGTCGGCTCCCGCACACCCAGCACGTGCTGCAGTCTGATTAGGCAGGGGCCGTATTCACAGAGCCGAATACACCAGCGCCGCACATTCTGCGTGAGGGAGAGGGCACGGGGGTCTCTGCGGGGAACTGTGACTCTCCGCAGCCGTGGGGCGGGCCGGGCAGCTCGGTATCCTTTGCTGCCTCGTCCCTCCCCCCGGTTGCTGTCGGGCATGAGGCACCAGTTTAATAATACTGCGTAGGGCCCCATAAATCCTAAGGCCGGCCCTGCCCCAAAGGGTTGTTCAGTGTCCATAAGAGGATACATTTTGTGAGAAATCTTCTGGTCAAACTGCTGGGCCACTCTGTGCAGCACTAGCCGTTGTTTTGCAGTTTATCCCCCTGGACTGCAACTGTGGGATCTTTAGCAACTATTTCATACATTCAGAGATGCTACCAGCACTTCTTCCCTCCCACAGTTAAGAACAAAACTTTTCCCTCTCTCCTATGCCTAACCTAGAAGGCTGAACTCTTTCCAGATCTCAGGAGTGGTAATGCAGATCCCAGTTAGCTCCTGTCCACATGCTGGGTTCCTGGCTATTCAGACATTTTTTATGACCTGTTAATCCATCAGTGTTTACAGCTCTCCTAAGATCTTGGTTGGCCTTTCCATAGGGATGAGGGGTGCCAATCCCTGGAGGCTCCTCACCGCACGCCCCCAGTGATGCAATATCCTCATCCTTACCGCCAATCATCTGTTCCCACTGACCCAAACAAGAGCTTTGCCTGGGCCCAGTCTGTTCAGGTTCTTACACTGTGCCCATCACCTTAGTATCTGAGTGCCTTCCAGGTCCATCGCAAACCCCTTGCAGTCGGGATTGCCCTCCTCCCCAGCAAGCTCCCACTGCTCCAATGCAGCCAACCGTAGTGCTGGTGCTGCTGCTTCTGGCTCCAGATGTGTTGCCACTGGTGCTCCCTGCAGCCTCTCACTGCTCTCAGTACAGGGCTCTGGGCCCTTGCCCCCGGGTGGGCCCGTGCACTACACACTAGCAGTCACAAGAGGCAGTCTCACCTCTGCTGTATTGCATGTCCCTGGGGCTGGCAACGCTGGTCAGGGCTGAGATTCCAAAACCTGCATTCGTTGTGTGTGCAGCTTGGTTACACAAGTGGTGTGGGAATCTTTCATCTTGCTTTCATAAGTTCTGCATGGCAGCTTGTTCAGGGAGAAGAGTGGGGCGTGCCCATGCAGGTGGGACATGTTCTACCTTCAGACAATGAATGATGCAATAGCAGCACGCTAGGCTTGGCATAGCAAACAGCAGTAACCTTGTTTGCCCTGTTGCACATGGTCAGTGTTTGCAAAAGTTGCAGCGCATTCGCCAACAAATCCACAAATGGAAATGTAGGAGCAAGGTCTCACTAATCACATTTACCACCACAGAAGTTGGCAGGGACACAGTAGGCTTTGATGCCAGCTGCCTATATATCTTACCTAGCAAGAACTAGGCCTATGAGCCTTTTGGCAGAGTCACGGGGATCTTTGGCCAAGGAGTAAATGAAAGCATGTTTCAGGCAGATCAAAGTACATTTCTAATTTCCTGTTCAAAAGTGACTGGTCCAGCGTGTCTCCCATGTTTGTTCCAACATCTCAGAGTGTGGGTGTCACGGGTTGCCAACTTTCTAATTGCACAAAACCGAACATCCTAGCCCTGCCCCTTCCCTGAGGCCCCCCCCCCACTCACTACATTCCCCATTCCTTGATGGCTCACTCTCCCCCACCCTCACTCACTTGCACTGGGCTGGGGCAGGAGGTTGGAGTGCAGGAGGAGGGGAGGGCTCTGGGGTGGGGCCAGAAATGAGGGGTCCAGGCTCTGGGGTGGGACCAGGGATGAGGGGTTTGGGGTGCCGGAGGGGGATCCAGGCTGGGGAGTGGGGCCGAGGGATTCGGAATGCAGGAGTGTGCTGTGGGTTGAGGTGTGGGACATGGGGTTGGGGTGTGGGACAGGGTGAGGGCTCTGGGCTGGGAGTGCTGGCTCTGGGGTGGGGTGAGATGAGGGGTTCACGGTGTGGGAGGGGGTTTTGGGCTGGGGCAGAGAGTTGGAGTGCAGGGTGCTGAGGGTGCGGGCTCTGGGCTGGGAGTGCTGGCTCTGGGGTGGGGCCAGGGATGAGGGGTTCAGGGTGTGGGAGGGGGCTCTGGGCTGAGGTAGGGGGTTGGGGTGTGGGGACTCTGGGCTAGGGGTGTGGGCTCTGGGATGGGAGCAGGGATGAGGGGTTTGGGATGCAGGAGGGGACTCCAGGTTGGGGGGGGGGGCTCAGGGCTGGGGCAGAGGATTGGGGAGCGGGGTTGGGGTGCAGGCTTACCTGCGGTGGCTCCCGGTCAGTGGCGCAGCCAGGGTGCTAAGGCAGACTTCCTGCCTGACCTGGCACAGCGGACCACGCTGCACCTCAGAAGTGGCCAGCAGGTCCAGTTCCTAGGCGGAGGCACACAGGCAGTTCTGCGAGCTGCTCTCGCCTGCAGGCACCACCACCCCCCAGGCTCCCATTGGCCAGTTCCCGGCCAATGGGAGTGCAGAGCCAGTGCTTGGGGCGGGGCAGCACACAGAGCCTCCGGGGCTCCCCCTCCCCGCCTAGGAGCTGGACCTGCTGGCCATTTCCAGGGCGCCGCAGCACAGTGTCAGAATAGGTAGGGACTAGCCTGCCTTAGCTGGGCAGCAGCACCGACTGACCAGAGCCACCAGGGTCCCTTTTTGACCAGGTGTTCCGGTCAAAAAACGGACACCTGGTCACCCTGTCCCTCCATCTGTCTTGTGTGTTGCTCTATCTGCATGACCACTCTTCTCTGAGTTTCTTAGATATTCATGCAAGATCAAAGAAAATACAGACAAGCACCAACCAATACAACCTGAGTCACTAATCTGTGTTTGTAAAGGAGCTTGGATTGTGTAATACACTGCAGTAGAAATGTCCAGCTCTGTGTAAACAGGTCAAAGTAGGGCTAAATCAGTATCAGCCAGTTATTTATTTTGCTGATTTATTTTAGTGATTAGTGCCTGCTTAGGCAATTTACACAATTTGAAAACAGCCGTATCACCTTGGACTGGGATTTCATCAGTTTGTATAAGAGAAGCAGTCAGGGGTCTGATCATGGCCAGATTTGGACCCCAAATCTTGGAGTCATGGGGTTATGTCAGAATCTTAGTGTGCAATTAAAAAAAAGTCTATTCCTTGCCCTCATGGCTGTGAAGAAAGGCTGGAAAATGTTAGTCTGCAAAGAGCCTCAGCTGGTTTTGCGTGTGGCAGTTCCCCCTCTCCGAGTGACTGTCTTAGGCTATACTGATTGCACTCGGGGTGGTTCCCCTCCTACCTGAGCAACTGACTCCGCTCTCTGCAGTCTCAGGCAGCATCTGGAAGTGTCGGCTCTCGCAAGCAGGAGTAAGGGAGGGAGATTTTTTCCGCATTTCAAAGAAAAATGCACCCAGCAATGATATATGCTCAGGGCAAGGTCTAGTGGACCAGCCTGCCTGCCTGGCCTGGTCTCAGTGCAACTGTGAACACGCAACCTAAAGGAGGCCACTTTACACGTCTCCTCTCTAAACGCCAAGGCCCACACCTGGGACAATGGCATGGAAAAGAGCTTTACAGGCTGTCCTGCTGCCATGAAAGTGACTGGTGGGAGCGGAAGCAGGCCTGAGGTCTGATACCAGACATGCCAAACCCGTGAAAAAACTCAGAAATTGGGCTTGTTTTTGGTTTAATTGGCATGTGAGTTGGTTATTGGCTAGTTTTTGGCTTGTAGCTTGTTGCTTGTTGCTTCTTTTTTTAGATCAGCTCCCAGCAAGCAGGGTAAGGGGGGCAAGCAGGGGCAAGGCAGGGAGAGAGTCGGGGTGCACAGTGGGCTCACCACAGTCCCTGACTGCACGCTGGGGGGATCTAGTCACATACAGTGTGGGAGTTCTTAGGGACTGGCTTGTTTGGGCCTTGTTTTGAAATGGGATTAGCTTGATTTTTGGCTTATTGTGAAAGTCGGGTGTTTATTTACCATGTGAATGTTGGCAACTGTGTCTGATACAGTTTTAATGAAAAGGAGCAGAAGGACACAAGCTGCTTTGTGCAACTCTCCAGGGTGACGGGTCACACAGCGGCTGCACAAGGAAAGGGGCAGAACTAGGGGTTGCTTCCAGCTTGTTCCACGGACGGCCCCCCTCTCTTCACTCCACGCGCCGGGGGACAGGTCCAGCTAGCGCCAGGTGCTGGGGGACAGGCCCAGCCAGCGCCGCGCGGCAGGGGCCAGGCCCAGCTAGCGCCATGCGCCGGGGGCCAGGCCCAGCCAGCTCCGCGCGCCGGGGGCCAGGCCCAGCCAGCGCCACACGCCAGGGGACAGGCCCAGCCAGCGCCACGCGCCAGGGGACAGGCCCAGCCAGCTCCACGCGCCGGGGGACAGGCCCAGCCAGCGCCGTGTGCCAGGGGACAGACTCAGCCAGCGCCGCACACCGGGGGACAGGCCCAGCCAGCTCTGCGCACCGGGGGACAGACTCAGCCAGCTCCATGCGCCAGGGGACAGACACAGCCAGCGCCGCACACCGGGGGACAGGTCCAGCCAGTTCCATGCGCCGGGGGACAGGCCCAGCCAGCGCCACACGCGGGGGGACAGGCCCAGCCAGTGCCGTGTGCCAGGGGACAGGCCCAGCCAGCGCCGCACGCCGGGGGACAGGCCCAGCCAGCGCCGCACGCCGGGGGACAGGCCCAGCCAGCGCCGCGTGCCGGGGGACAGGCCCAGCCAGCGCCGCGCGCCGGGGGACAGGCCCAGCCAGCTCCACGCGCCGGGGGACAGGCCCAGCCAGCTCCACGCGCCGGGGGACAGGCCCAGCCAGCGCCGCGCGCCGGGGGACAGGCCCAGCCAGAGCCGGGCGCCGGGGGACAGGCCCAGCCAGAGCCGCGCGCCGGGGGACAGGCCCAGCCAGAGCCGCGCTCCGGGGGACAGGCCCAGCCAGAGCCACGCGCCGGGGGACAGGCCCAGCCAGAGCCACGCGCCGGGGGACAGGCCCAGCCAGCGCCGCGCGCCGGGGGACAGGCCCAGCCAGCTCCATGCGCCGGGGGACAGGCCCAGCCAGCGCCGCACGCCGGGGGACAGGCCCAGCCAGAGCCGGGCGCCGGGGGACAGGCCCAGCCAGAGCCGCGCGCCGGGGGACAGGCCCAGCCAGAGCCGCGCGCCGGGGGACAGGCCCAGCCAGCTCCATGTGCCGGGGGACAGGCCCAGCCAGCGCCGCACGCCGGGGGACACTAGGGTTACCATTCGTCCGGATTCCCCCGGACATGTCCGGCTTTTTAAGCTAAAAATAGCATCTGGGGGGAATTTGTAAATGTCCAGACTCCCCCCCCACATGCAGAGCGCGCGCGTCTAACAGGGCAACTGGCCGGATGGTGCCACTTACATGGGGCTCCGACAGCCAGAGAGAGCCCCTCCTCCTCTCCCCTGCAGCAGAGATCACTCCTGCCCTCCCTCCCTGGATTCGCAGATTGCCTCCGGCAGTCTGGAGCTCCTCCTCCCCTGCTGCCCAGCGTGCCGGGACGAACGTCTCGGGCCGTTCCTGAGCAAGTTCACAGAGACATTAGGCGAAGGCCAACAACAAGGGGGCCAGGGGATCGGAGAAGGGGCAGGGAGGTTCTGGAGGGGGCAGTCAAGAGACGGGGGTGGGGGGGTCGGGAGTTCGGGGGGCTTTCTGGGGGGGGTGGATAAGGCCCAGCCAGCTCCACGTACCGGGGGACAGGCCCAGCTAGCGCCAGGTGCTGGGACAAATGCCCCACTGATAAACACAATGATTCCTTTTCAGATGAGTTAGAAGCTCCGGCCCCAGACCCCTAGTGCCATGACCGTCACGGAGACACTCATGCTGGCATAGAGAACATGTTTCTGATTCCAATTGAGACGTACTGCACTGATATCTAATGGGGCTGAACCCAGTCTACACTGCTGTCACAGAGTGAGTGCAGTTCACGTAGACATTCCCCAGCTAGCATTAATTTAGCTAGCTTGGGTACCAGAGCTTTGAGGCTTCGGCAGCCAGGGCTTCAGCATGGGCTCGCTGCATGAGTTACTACCCAAGGTTCTGGGCAGGCTTGGCCAGCGCATGCTGAAACCAAGCCTGCCATAGTATCACTGTTCCAGTAAGCAATAGAGCTGTATTAACGCTTGCACACATCTGTCTACTCGAATTGCAATCACACCCGAGGGTTGTATCTAGATCAGTGGTTCTCAAACTATTTACCATTGTGGGTGGATCCAATACTACCAGTATGGCCCTGTGGAAGTCACATGGGCCACAGCGCTGTGCTGATTGGGCCACAAGTGGCCTGCAGGCCCCAGATTGAGAACCACTGATCCCTACTGTTACTCACACCTTCTTGTCAACTGTCTGTAATGGGCCACTCTCTTACCACTTCAAAAGTGATTTTTCCTCCCTTGGTACCCTGCTGTTAATTGACTTATCTCGTTAGACTCACCTCACACTTGGTAAGGCAACCCCATCCTTTCATGTATTTATACCTGCTCCTGTATTTTCCACTCCATACATCTGATGAAGTGGGTTCTAGCCTATGAAAGCTTATGCCCAAATAAATGTGTTAGTTTCTAAGGTGCCACAAGGACTCCTCCTTCTTTTTGCTGATACAGACTAACACAGCTGCCACTCTGAAACCTTAATCTGGAGTTACCAGAATCACTGTGTAAATCCCGCTGTGCATGAGTGCAGAAGTGTCCATTAGGGATTTGTAATCAGCACCACTGCCTCAACTGTGAGTGAACAAAGACAATGAACTGCAGGATGCTCTGGCCTCCTGCCGACTATTCAGCCCTCATGTTCCTGTTACTCTCTGTGTCAGATTCAGGGCTGGCTCCAGGCACCAGCCCACCAAGCATGTTCTTGGGGCAGCGCCTGGAGAAGGGGCGGCGCGGCGGGGCGCTCCGGCCCGAGAGCGGGGCCACGACTGGGCTCACCGCCCTTCCCGCAGCGCTCTGGCCGCCGGGGAGAGCGGAGCCGCAGCGGGCTCGCCGCCCTCCCCCCAATGCTCCGGCCGGTCGGAGAGAGCGGAGAGCCGCGGCGGGCTCGCCGCCCTCCCCCCAGCACTCTGGCCGCCGGGGAGAGCGGAGAGCCCCGGCAGGGCTCGCCGCCCTCCTCCCAGCGCTCTGGCCGCCGGGGGCTCTCCGCCCTCCTCCCGGCGCTCTGGCAGCCGGGGACACTCTGCCCTCCTCCCAGCGCTCTGGCCGCCGGGGGCTCTCTGTCCTCCCCCCCGGCACTCTGGCCGCCGGGAAGAGCGGAGAACCCCGGCCGGGCTCTCCGCCCTGCTCCTGGCGCTCTGGCCGCCGGGGAGAGCGGCGAGCCCCAGCTGGGCTCTCCGCCCTCCTCCCGGCGCTCTGGCCGCCGGGGAGAGCGGAGAGCCCCGGCTGGGCTCTCCGCCCTGCTCTTGGCGCTCTTGCTGCCGGGGGCTCACTGCCCTCCCCCGGGCTCCCCGGCCGGGCTCTCCGCCCTGCTCTTGGCGCTCTTGCTGCCGGGGGCTCTCCGCCCTCCCCCCGGTGCTCTGGCCGCCGGGGGCTCGCCGCCGGGGAGAGCGGAAAGCCCCGGCCGGGCTCTCCACCCTGCTCCCGGCACTCTGGCTGCCGGGGAGGGCGGCAAAAAAGCCAGAGCTGGCCCTGGTCAGATTTACACCCTAGTACACACTTGGCATGGGTCAGAGTGCCTCGGGGCTGGGACGTCGTTTCTCCCTCTGGGCCACAGGACAGCCACCTCAAGAGGGTGGGGCAAGGAGGGGATGGTTTGTGGTTTTTGCATTTCTTAACTTTTCCATTGCAAATATTTTCCATGCTCTCTCCAGCCAGCTTTTGATACTTAGGGCATATGCTTTGCTTCTCATATTACTAGACTTTCAAAGTGTGTGGCACCTAACGAGGGAGGAATTAAGTTTCCTCTTGTCTTTCTTTCCTATTGTCCTTTTCCTGAGATCTCTAATAGGCATGATTAGCTGTGAGTCAGAGAAGCCATAAGGTGTAGCTGTAGGAAGAATCCCTTCTTCCCACAAACCCTCTGACTTGTGCCACATCCTTCTCTTTCTCTCTCTCGCTCCCTCTCTCCCCCCAGTCTCTTCACAGCAGCAGACTTGTTAGCTAGCTGGGAGGCAGTGAAAAGTGATATTAACAAACATACAAATATCACTTTTCACAGCAGACGTACTCAGACCTGGCAAGCCGGGGGACAAATTAAGCCTTGGATGGGGAGTTGGGTAGGGAGGCAGTGGGAGCTGGGGTGAATGGAGCCAGTGACTGGAGGCCGCCGCCGCACGGCCGGAACCTGCCACCCGCCACCCCAGGGCTGAAGCCAGAAGCCTGAGTCCCACCACCCTGGGGAAAGTGGGGACTTGGGGGAAGTCACACTGGCTGTCTGCTCCTACAGTGTTTGTGGCTCCAGAGGGGGCAGGGCCCAACCTCTCCTGATGGCTCCAGGGGAGGGGATGCTGCTTTGATCCCCCTCCCCCAGTCACCGCCCAGAAGGCTGTGGCCGCAAGAAAAGCCCCTGGTGGCGGCATGTGGCCACGGAGGCCATATTTGAAAAATTCTGTGACTGTGCCTTGAACAGCACACCAGCCCAATGCTGAAAGGTTAGACAGGAGTTAGGCAGAGCCAGTCCACATGGAAGGCAAGAGAGGATCTTGGCAGCAGGACTCTCTTCAGAAACAACCAAAGCCCATCACTACCAATAAGTGAAGCTAGAGCCAGAGACCGAGCCCTCAGCGCTGTGAGGAAATGTTTCCACTGAATGGCTGTGTCCTAACCACAGAGGAGCCGTTTGGAAATACCATCTGAAGCATTGCTGTGACTCTGCTATAGTCCTTCGAGCATTACTAAGGGGTACTGCCAGCTCATGTGGGTTCATCACCAGTCTCACCAAGTTTCTCAGCTCCTGAAGGCAAGTGATCAGCTGAGATTCCTCAGTGGTTTGTGCATTGACCTGCTAAACCTAGGGTTGTGAGTTTGATTCTTGAGGGGGCCATTTGAGGATTGATCCTGCTTTGAGCAGGGGGTGGGACTAGATGACCTCCTGAGGTCCCTTCCAACCCTGATATTCTATGATTCTGGCTTGCATTTGCAAAAACAAAAGAAGGTTTTTTAGCCATCAGGGAGAAAAGCTTGAAAATGTGATCTGGGTGCATCTGAAAGCCAAGAAAACAAAACCAAAAAGCACCAGATGGCAAATGCCAAGAACCACAGGGTGGTGTTATGAACTCACCCATGATGAGTAAGCTAGTCTCATGCTTTTGGGGGGCGGGTCATGATTGTTGACCACTGCTACTCATAAGCAAAAACACTGAAAGAATACAAAGAAATATGCCTCCATCCCAAGCTTTTGCTCATACAGCATTGGCCACAGGCTGACAGTTGTAGGATAGCTGATAGCTGTCCCCCTATAATTACATAAGAACGGCCATAGTGGGTCAGACCAAAGGTTCATCTAGTCCAGTCTCCTGTCTTCCGACAATGGCCAATTCCAGGTGCCCCAGAGGGAATGAACAGAACAGGCAATCATCAGGTTTGATGGATTGCACCCTCAGCAAGTTCGCGGATGACACTAAGCTGTGGGGAGAGGTAGATATGCTGGAGGGTAGGGATAGGCTCCAGAGTGACCTAGACAAATTGGAGGATTGGGCCAAAAGAAACCTGATGAGGTTCAACAATGCCAAGTGCAGAGTCCTGCACTTAGGATGGAAGAATCCCATGCACCGCTACAGGCAGGGGACCAACTGAATAAGCGGCAATTCTGCAAAAATTGTGGGGGAGGGATGGCTCGGTGGTTTGAGTATTAGCCTGCTAAACCCAGGGTTGTGAGTTCAATGCTATTTAGGGGTCTGGGGCAAAAATCTGTCAGGGGTGATACTTGGTCGTGCTGTGAAAGCAGAGGACTGGACTCAATGACCTTTCAAGGTCCCTTCCAGCTCTATGAGATAAGTATATCTCCAAAAAAAGACCTGGTGATTACAGTGGACAAGAAGCTGGATATGAGTCAGCAGTGTGCCCTTCTTGCCAAGAAGGCTAACAGCATATTGGGCTGCATTAGTAGGAGCATTACCAGCAGATTGAAGGAAGTGATTATTCCACCCTATTGGGCACTGGTGAGGCCACATCTGGAGTAGTGCGTCCAGTTTTGGGCCCCCCACTACAGAAAGGATGTGGAAAAATTGGAGAGAGTCCAGCGGAGGGCAACAAAAATGATTAGGGGGCTGGGGCACATGACATATGAGGAGAGGCTGAGGGAACTGGGGTTATTTAGTCTGCAGAAGAGAAGAGTGAGGAGAGATTTGATAGCAGCCTTCAACTACCTGAAGGGGGGTTCCAAAGAGGATGGAGCTCGGCTGTTCTCAGTGGTGGCAGATGACAGAACAAGGAGCAATGGTCTCAAGTTGCAGTGGGGGAGGTTTAGATTGGATATTAGAAAACACTATTTCACTAGGAGGGTGGTGAAGCACTGGAATGGGTTACCTAGGGAGGTGGTGGAATCTCCATCCTTAGAGGTTTTTAAGGCCCGGCTTGATGAAGCCCTGGCTGGGATGATTTAGTTGGGGATTGGTCCTGCTTTGAGCAGGGGGTTGGACTAGATGACCTCCTGAGGTCTCTTCCAACCGTGATCTTCTATGATTCTATGATTCTAAGTGATTCTTCTCCCCCTCCTCCCCACAGCACTGAGTCCCCCCCAGAACCTGCCAATGGGGATGAGCGAGTGAATGGAGGGAGCTGGGGCATCAGTTAATGAATTGGGGTGCCTTGTATCTTTGGGTGCCTTGTTGCTCTGGCTCAGCGCTCTGACACTAATAGCCAGCCTACCAGTATATGGTCCCACCCTGGCTTCCACCCCCCTAGTTATTCCTTGCAGGGTGACCCCACTAGCCCTTCTGGTCCTGAGTTCTCCCAGATCCTCTCCCCAAGTTCTTCACCACCACCAGGCAATCAAACTTTTCCCCTCTGGTTCGTCACTCCTGGAGGAGTGAAACCTCACCCCAGTTCATTCACTTGGCACGCGCACGCTATACAGCTTGCACACCAGAGACCTGCTTGGGGTAAAAATAAACAAAAAGTTTATTTAATAGAAAAATTTTAGCTTCAAAGATGAACTAGTGAGGAACAGCAAACACAGACAAGTCACACAATAAGCAGAAAGACACCTTCTCAAGCATTACATGTCTACAGTCACTAAATTTCCTTTTCTAACAGCTTCCCAGCTTGTCCTCTGGCCTAGAGAAGATGCAGTCTTTCACAGCCAGCACCCCGCTTAGATGCGTGCCCACCATTTCTGGGCACCCTTCACATCACTTCCCCTTTCATAGGGTTTGCAGGGGGGGTGTTCCTTTCTCTCAGACTATGGTCATTCAGAGATACCCAGAGCGGGGGGAACACCTGCCTTCCTTAGTTTTCCAACACAGGTTTTTCATTCCTTTACAGTTTCCACTAACGTTAATGGGCCACCATTGTATCTTCCTGGGTTGTACAAAGCTACGTACTTGGCGTTAGTTTCATGTAAACAAGAATTCCATTTCACACACACTCATGCACACACGTACACACACATGCACAGAGATGCAAGTCCTGGGCATCCCACACTTGTTTTTCAAGGGGTGGTGAACGGACACCATCTTTTCTGGGCTGCACATAGTTTGACTTTATTGAATAGACTGGTTTCAGAGTAGCAGCCGCGTTAGTCTGTATCCGCAAAAAGAAGAACAGGAGTACTTGTGGCACCTTAGAGACTAACAAATTTATTAGAGCATAAGCTTTCATGGACTACAGCCCACTTCTTCGGATGCAACCGAAGAAGTGGGCTGTAGTCCATGAAAGCTTATGCTCTAATAAATTTGTTAGTCTCTAAGGTGCCACAAGTACTCCTGTTCTTCTTTTTATTGAATAGACTGACGTTTTTCTTGTCTTTGGTTTTTCCTACATTCCTGCCATTATTGTCATCTGTTTGAAAACTTGTATTTGTGTGTGAGTCTGGACCCTGAGCTGAAAGGATGCTGTGAGGATGCCAGTGCACTAGGAATCTCCCAGAATTCTCTCCATGCTGGGGCGCTCGTATTTTCTTGCCCCCTTACACATTGTTCTGGTATTCAATCAGTCAAAATAACTGTGGAAAGTATAGTCTCTTCTCTCTGCCACCCGCTCAACCAGCAGGTTTGCTGTAGCTGTAATGCAGCTTACCCTAACTGCTCGCTGTTGTTACGTTATGGTCAAGCACTTCAGCTCCATACAGAGTGATAACAGAAGAGCAGAGTGGCTATTTTCCTTGAAAAATAAATGCTGGCATTTCAGTTTGAATGTTGTGCAAGATTACAAGAGCAGGCCACGGGTGGGGAGAAAGCGAATTAGACTGCACTGAGAAATGTGCCGCTAGTGTAAATCACTGGTGTGCAACTGTGACCGGGGTCCTAGTGGGGAGTCAGCTGTGGTCACTCAATTTGAGTTAACTGCAAAGAATGGGGCAGACAGTCCCCATAAAGCTGGTGGATATTCCGATACTTAGATTTTCCAGGCCAGCACAAAACAGCTTTTTTATTACCTTACTGGTTACTCAGACATCCAAACAACACAGTTCCCTTAAAGTGATCCAGCCTCAGGCCTCCATCCAGGTACCCATGTCAAATATGATGAAAATTTCTGTAAATCTTATTTCATCATATAAAAGAAAAGGTTCTACCAATCCCAAAGGATCGGACACATTCTCTCCGAGGTTATTGAATATTCCAGATTTTACCCAAATATACCCTACAGCCAATTCTTATTAACTAAACTAAATGTTATTAAAAAACAAAAGAGAGTATTGTTAAAACATCAATATACATACAGATATGAATTCAATTCATTTAGGTGCAGATTCATAGCAGAGATGGTGAGCTTTGTAGTTGCAAAGAGTTCTTTCAGAAATAGTTCATAGTCCAATGTCCAAATATCCTATTGAGGGCGTCCCAACATAACTGGGACCTCAGTCTTGCGACTCAAACTTCCTCTGATGAAGCCTAAGCAGATCTGAGATGACAGAATCAGGGCCTAAGGACCTTTTATACAATTTCATGTCTTTTGACAAGTTGGAAGTTCAAAAGGTTATTAAGATGACTTTGAAGGAGGTCCATCACTGGTACTTTGCTATAGACGGGGGCGGCTCTAGGCACCAGCAAAGCAAGCACGCGCTTGGGGCAGCCCATTTGCAGGGGCGGCAGGGATCCAGCATGGGAACTGAGAACCAGCAGGGGGCCCTGGGAGCTGTAGTTCCTTGGTTAGCTCCCTGCCTACAGAGCCAGCCCCAGAGCAGGGAAAGAACTACATTTCCCAGCATTCCCTTGGCCACTACCAACAGGAAAGAGGAGGAGGGAGGGAGGAAGCTGAGACCTCATGCTGCAGCCTGCGGTGAATGGAGAGCTGCACTGGGAAGGGCAGGGAGACCATATTTTAACATTCAAAAAATAGGACACTCCACAGGGAGGGAGGGTAGCCCCACCCTGCCCCCATCCACTCCCTCCGACTGCCCCCCACAGAAACCCCAACCCATCCAACCCCCCTGCTCCCTGATCACCCCCTCCCGGGACCCCTGCCCCAACTGCCCCCCAGTACCCCACCCCCTATCTAAGCCTCCCTTCTCCTTGTCCCCAACTGCCCCCTCCTGAGACCCCCCCTAACTTCCCTTCTAGGACCCCACCCCCTACCTGTCCCCTGACAAACCCCTGGGACTCCCATGCCTATCCAACTGCTGCCTGTCCCCCCCGAACCCCTGACCCGCCTGTCCCCCCCTTCTCCCTGCCCCTGACTGCCCCCCCGAACCTCCACCCCATCCAACCCCCCCTGCTCCCTGTCCCTTGACTGCCCCCCCCGGACCCTTCTCCAACTCCCCAGCCCCCTTACCGTGCCACTCAGACCAGCGTGTCTGGCTTCGCGCAGCACCAGACACGCTGCTGCATACATGCTGCCGTGCTCCCCTGCGGAGCCACAGTGCCCCCTTCCCATCCCCCCAGCACCTGCCTTCCAGATTTGAACACCTCAAAATTCAGGAGTGCTCAAGCTCAGTTTAGGCAGCTGTTACTTCATTTCTCCCAAATCAAATATACTGATCCACTGTAACTTGCTGTAGAAAAAGTAGGATAAAATTGAGCAAGAAATGCTTCCCAGTGGTTATTAGGACTGGAATTGCTATTTTCAACAGCCATTGCCTTTTGTTTGTTTGTTTGTTTGTTTGTTTGTTTGTTTGTTTGTTTGTTTGTTTGTTTGTTTGTTTGTTTAAAAGGAAGACAGTGATATTGCATTGGCAAATTCCCCATAGAAAGAAAGAGTGGAACAAAAGAATAATAAAGGCACCTTAACTTTTCCTCATTTATGTAGGACAGTCTTATAATATGCATCCAGATATCCTCCAATCACACAAGCTGAAAATTGTTCCACTTTACTGCAGTTCTGTAACCATATGGGAACCTGTCTGTGTTCTATGCACATCTAAAATTCCTGCTGAATGACTTGCCCTGGGAGCGAGTTACCAGTGATCCAGGGCTGCAGTGGAAGGAGGGTGCAGGTGGGGGGGGTGAGAGAATCCAGGGCTGGGGTGGCAGGAGGTGTGTGTGGGGGGCAATGGTGGGGGGGTAGGGGGGAGCCCAGAGCTGGGGCGGCAGTGTGTGTGTGGGGGGGGGGGGAGAGCCCAGGGCTGGGGCGGCAGGGGGGTGCGGTGAGGAGCCCAGGGCTGGGATGGGGGGAGGGCAGCTAAAAAATTTTTTTGCTTGGGGCGGCAAAAAACCTAGAGCCGGCCCTGGCTATAGAATTAACATAAGGCAATTTGCTTGTTCCTCCGCCAATCACAGATTATTTGCTGTACATTTCAAAGAGAGATGAATACGGAGATAGCCCGTGTTTACAATTCATTTAAATAATAGGATGTTCTTTTGATCTCTGAATTATCGGACTACAGCATAGACAGGGACTGTTGATTACATTGTCCATCCTAATCATATATATGTAAATACACAGAAACACAGACATTATCTCCCCACATGCTTTTGGGGGGTTATTTATTTTGCAGGATATTTAACCCTTTCTAGCCATGCGTCACAGCAGCCATGCCAGGTTACACCAGCTGAGGCTCTGGCCCAGACAGTTTTGATAGAGGGCCACTGTCAATTTTCACTAGCATCCAGTAAGGGACGCACAGTCTGCTCTGACGGACTCCAGTGGACGCACCGCGCGCAATTCCAATAGGGCTCGTCTCAGTGTTGGATGCCATAGGGCCATAGTTCCAAAGTACTCAGGCACCTAACGATGCAGATAGACACACAATGGGCTTTTCAAAAGCACCTAAGGAAATTAGGAGCCTAAATCCCATTGGGATTGGCATTCAATGGGATTTCAATGGGAGTTAGGCACCTAACCTGCTTAGGCACTTGTGTAAATCCCAGTAGGTGCCTATCTGCAGCTTTAGGTACCTAAATATCTTGGTAGATGTGGACCCTATCCAAGGTCAAGTAAAATGTTATAGAGTAACAGAGAGCCCTTGCCCACCTGCTCTGTGCTCTTCTGTCAGCAGGGCAGGTGTCACTGCATGCGGTGTGTCTGTGCCACATGCTGAGTGCTAGCACAGAGTACACGGGGAACCGCAGGGTGTGGGGGAGACTGGGGAGTGCAGAGAGTGCTCTCTGTGGTGAGAGAGCAGAGAGGTGATCCCAGTGGAGACTGGAGAAGCACACACCTGCTGACTTTATGCCCAGAATCCAGCCTCACAGCCAGCACCTCTTCCACTCTGGGCCCAGCAGAGTGGGGTGATACCAGCCCCAGACCCGACCTCAGTGCCATTGCCACACTTTGCGCCCATCTGTGACCATGCCCAGGGTGTCCAGGATTCCTGCCGGGCTCCTGAATGGCACTCAAACTCCTCATCACCCCTTCCAGGCTGGCCACAGCGTAGCGCCTTCCCCCTCTGTGCTTGGCTCGTTACAGCCCTGCACCTTCTCTCAGCCTCCCGGCAGACACGTTTGTGTGGACACACACCAGCGCCCCATGGGATAAGGAGAGATTTACACTGCAAGATTAGTGTGTGGAGCAGGCCCCACATGCTCATGAAGCTGCCTCCAGTGTGTCCTGTTCTCCTCCTTCCCCACTCTCTGCCCTATGCCCACAATTCCCTTCACAGGCTGTGCAGGCCTCACGGGCACTCTGTCCAGCTGGTGTATAATGAAAGATTTCAGAGTAGCAGCCATGTTAGTCTGTATCCGCAAAAAGAACAGGAGTACTTGTGGCATCCGAAGAAGTGGGCTGTAGTCCACGAAAGCTTATGCTCTAATAAATTTGTTAGTCTCTAAGGTGCCACAAGTACTCCTGTTCTTTTTTATAATGAAAGAGAATCACTACCAATGACAAACTGCCTATGGAAGAGCATTAATCTCCTCCAGGGAAGAAAGATGCTGTTCTAACAATCCTCGGGAGACTAGCTCCTGGGCGAGTGGGTGAATGGGCAGCAGCCCAGGCCTTAAAGAACAGAACTTGGAGTCTTTGGGCTGAAAACTGTCCCCACACATGAAGATGGGGAATTTTGAGATTGCATTGGGGTGCCCTACCCCCATGGGGCAAAGTAGGCAGTTCTGAGCAGAACAAGGCTCATCGTTATCATCTCAGCACGGAATGATTTACAGTCAAACCCACAGGGGCCGTTCTGGCCCAGGGTGGTAGGCAGAGAACGGGCCCAGACATCTGCCTAGAGGGGAGGTCACTGTCAGCGTTGATCAGAGAAGCTAGGCCAGCCCTGACAAACTGCTCTTACCCTGTGACATGGCAGGCTGCACAACAGCCCTCAGAGCATGCTTTGTTTAGACTCATTGGGAGCCATGGAGCAACCTGATTATTGTGGCCACCTATTCTGGGTGCCCCACGTACAAACAAATACCCTTCACACAACCCAGGGACTTTTTAACTCCACTTCAGCTCCATGCAGGATCCTTGAAATCTGTCTGACTCATGACAGCTATCATCCTTCGCTGCTTTTCCAAAAAGCAGTGGGTTTTAAGCCACGTCTTCACTGCAGCTGCCAACATCTGTAACGCAACGGGGGGTGGGGGTGTGTGTCTCCAAACTGCAAAAAACCAGGGCCGCCCAGAGGGGGCAATTTGCCCCAGGCCCCACAGGGGCCCCGCGAGCCCTGGCACGGGTCTTCGGCGGCATTTCGGCGGCGAGTCCTTCAGTGCTGCCGAAGACGCAGAGCGACTGAAGGTAGGGTGACCAGACAGCAAGTGTGAAAAATCGGGACGGGGGTGGGGGGTAATAGGAACCTATATAAGAAAAAGACCCGAAAATCGGGACTGTCCCTATAAAATCGGGACATCTGGTCACCCTAACTGAAGGGCCCCTCGCCGCCGAAATGCCGCCAAAGACCCGGACCACCGCCGGGTGAGTACAAGCGCTGCAGCTCCCCCGCTTTGCCCCAGGCCCCCTGAATCCTCTGGGCAGCCCTGCAAAAACGTAGGATAGTTGGATCGGCTGCTGGGCCCTTTCTCTCTATTCCAGCCCCCCCCCCACACACACACACACACACAGCTCAGAGCTAGCCAGTCTCACCAGTTCCGTGGAGAGGAGGAGGGAAGGAGGGCCCAAAGGGTCCTTGTGAAAGCAACAAGGGCTTGAGTACTGGAGAGGAGAGCCCTGTGTGTGGGATCTGATGCCAGGAGAGACCCATGACTGCAATTCATCATAAATGCTCACTCACCTATTGTATCAAGTATCAGAGGGGTAGCCGTGTTAGTCTGAATCTGTAAAAAGCAACAGAGGGTCCTGCATCTGAAGAAGTGAGGTTCTTACCCACGAAAGCTTATGCTCCCAATACTTCTGTTAGTCTCAAAGGTGCCACAGGACCCTCTGTTGCTTTTCACCTATTGTAGGGTTACCATATTTCAGCAAGCAAAAAAGAGGACGGGAGGAGAACCCCGCCCCCCCAAAACCCCCAACCCTCCCCCCGTTCCTTGTCCCCTGACTGCCCCCTCCTGGGACCCCTGCCCCTAACTGCCCCCCAGGACTCCACCCCCTATCTAAGCCTCCCTGCCTCTTGTCCCCTGACTGCCCCAACCCTTATCCACACCCCCACCCCCAGACAGACCCCTGGGACTCCCACTCCCCACCCCCTGACAGCGCCCCCCAGAACTCCCAACCCCCCCCCGCTCCTTGTCCCCTGACTGCCCCCTCCTGGGACCCCTGCTCCTAACTGCCCTCCAGAACCCCACCCCCTACCTAAGACTCCCTGTTCCTTGTCCCCTAACTGCCCCCTCCTAAGACCCCCCCCAACTGCCCCCCAGGACCCTACCCCCTACCTGTACCCTGACTGCCCAAAACTTTCTCCACTCCCCCCAAAAAGCCCCCCCCGAACTCCCAACCCCCCCCCGTCTCTTGACTGCCCCCTCCAGAACCTCCCTGCCCCTTCTCCTGCCCCCTGGCCCCCTTACCCTGCTGCTCAGAACATGGTGTTGGGCTCTGTGCGAGCCGGACACGTGGCTGCGCTCCCCAGCGCAACACACAACCCGGTCCCTGCCCCTGCACAGTGCTGCGGGAGCGGGGCGCTGGGCTGCAGGGGAGGAGGAGCTGCCGGCTCAGAATGCAGGGAGGGAGGGAGGGAGGGGGGGGGAGGAGCTCTACAGCTGCTCCGGAGTCCTGCCCGTGACTTTCCTGCAGCCCTCCCAGCCGCTCGCTCTGCTCTGCCTGGGGGGGAAATCCCGGACATTTTGAGTGATTTACAAATTCCCCCCCGGACGCTATTTTTAGCACAAAAAGGAGGACATGTCCAGGTAAATCCGGACGAATGGTAACCCGCCAGCCAGGCACTTCTCCTCCCCGGCTCCAGCTGCTCTGCTCCGGCGGCTCAGGGTCCGGAGGCAGGGGGGGGGCTGCCTGAAGCCAGTAGCGCTGGCTCGGGCAGCTCGGCTCTTAAAGTCTGAGAGGGGAGGAGCGGAGCAGCTCAGCTGGAGCCCGGGAAGGGAAGTGCCTTACCAAAGCAGTCCACAAAGGCTGGAGCCATCAGATCTGGATTTGAATGATGGAAACAGAAAGAGAAGGAAAAACTGGGGGGAAAAAGGCAGCCTTCAAATAGTATAAACTGAGTAGTGTCTTGGGCTTGTGCCTGGAAGACCACGTGGACTTTTTAAAAAAGAAAAACCTAGAAGAGATAAGTTTTCTTCCTAACTTGCTTAAACAGACTTTTCCCTGAAAGTGGTCTGCCTTGGACTTAAATTTTTCTAGTGGGTGAAAAGGTGAAGACCCAGCGCTTAGCATGATTTGCCCCAGATTCCCTGGAGTTCACCTTAGGGGTATCAAGAGGGAATGTTCCCTACAAGCATATTTGTTGTGGTGGAACAATGAGGAGAAGGCGGTCTCCTTTTATTGCTTGGGTGACCTTTGTGGGAGCAACTTCAGCAGATGGGAGAGATCAGTAATCAGATTGATACAACTCAAGAAAAGGATCTGATAAAAACAAGCTGAAGTGTTTGAAATAACCAGCTTGTTCAATGAGCTTGTAGGTAAACATCAGGCAGAAGATAGTGTAATGGTAGGGTTACCATACGTCCGGTTTTTCCCGGACATGTCCGGCTTTTCGGCAATCAAACCCCCGTCCGGGAGTCTACACTAGTGGAGTGCCTGACTCTAGAATTGGTGCAGCTGTTTCGTGTGGCTGGGAGGGAGGAGGGGGAATGTGGGGCGCTCAGGGGAGGGGGCGGAGACTTTGGGGAAGGGGTTGGAATGGGGGCAGGGAAGGGGCGGAGTTGGGGTGGGGGCGGGGCCCCGTGGAGTGTCCTCTTTTTTCAATGTTCAAATATGGTAACCCTAGCAAACGGGCTGGGGTTGGGGTGCTTGCTGAGCGGGAGCTGAAGCGCCTCATATTCGGTGCTGAAAGGGTTAGTTGCTGGGGCTGCTTCTCCACCTGAGGAGGGAGGAATCTCCCAGCCCCTGTCAGAGGAGTTTCCTATTTCAAACGGGCCCTTGCCCAGCAGCCGCAGTATTTACACTGCAGTTACATTGTTAAAGCAGGGCCCTTAGTGCTGCCTGCCCTCGAACAGCTGCCATGACTCACCCCACTGGCTTGCAGGGCAGGGACAATCAACTAGCCATTAGGAGCCTTCACAGAGAGGACTGGGCAGAGGGACAAAAATCCCGCTGGGTCAAGGGACACAATACTTGACTGTAAGCATAAGGGGTTTTTTCAGACAGCCTATTTTTTGGGTATAATAATGGCTAATGGACTTGGGTAACTAGCAAAGGGGGAAGGAGTTAGCTCAGTGGTTTGAGCATTGGCCTGCTAAACCCAGGGTTGTGAGTTCAATCCTTAAAGGGGCCACTTTTAGGGATCTGGGGCAAAATCAGTACTTGGTCCTGCTAGTGAAGGCAGGGGGCTGGACTCAATGACTTTTTAGGGTCCCTTCCAGTTCTAGGAGATAGGATATCTCCATATATTATTATATAAAAAGAAGAACAGGAGGACTTGTGTCACCTTAGAGACTAACAAATTTATTAGAGCATAAGCTTTCGTGGACTACAGCCCACTTCTTCGGATGCATCCGAAGAAGTGGGCTGTAGTCCACGAAAGCTTATGCTCTAATAAATTTGTTAGTCTCTAAGGTGACACAAGTCCTCCTGTTCTTCTTTTTGCGGATACAGACTAACACGGCTTCTACTCTGAAACTTTTCATTATTATATAAATCTCTCTCCCTGTCCTGGCAACAGTTAGTAAGGAGAAAAGAGACCTGAGGTGTTATTACTCACTCAAAACCAGAATGAGATGTTGAGCCATCATTCAAAGGGTAGGTCTACACTGGCAAGTTTCTGCGCCACAAGTTATACCACTTTTATTAAACCACAGTTACATGTCCACACTGTGCTCCTTGTGACACTGGAACGCATCCACATTAGCAGCTCTTGCAACGGCAAAGACAGCAGTGCATTGTGGGAGCTATTGCACAGTGCAATTGGCTGCAGGATGCTTTGGGAGGGGTTTGCAATGCCTCATGGGGCAGGTACAGCATCACATGATGCAGGTTTCTCAATCCCATTGTTCCATGGGCATCCTACTATATTGCCAGCTGCTTTTCAACTGAAGGGGGGAGGGGGGAAAGTGTGTGACAGAGAGAGAGAGTGTGTGTGTGTGTGTGTGTAGGGGGGGAGAGACATGATGTGTTTTGGGGGACAGAGAGTGTGTCAGCATTGAGAAGGTAACAGATTTTTTAGACAAAGGAAATGCAGTGGATCTAATTTACCTTGATTTCAGTAAGGCATTTGATACAGTTCCACATGGGGAATTATTAGTGAAATTGGAAAAGATGGGGATCAATATGAAAATTCAAAGGTGGATAAGGAACTGGTTAAAGGGGAGACTACAACGGATCATACTGAAAGGTGAACTGTCAGGCTGAAGAGAGGTTAGTAGTGGAGTTCCTCAGGGACTGGTTTTGGGACCAATCTTATTTAATCTTTTTATTACTGACCTCAGCACAAAAAATGGGAATGTGCTAATAAAGTTTGCGGATGACACAAAGCTGGGAGGTATTGCCAACACAGAGAAGGACCGGGATATCATACAGGAAGATCTGGATGACCTTGTAAACTGGAGTAATAGTAATAGGATGAAATTTAATAGTGAAAAGTGCAAGGTCATGTATTTAGGGATTAATAACAAGAATTTTTGTTTTAAGCTGGGGATGCATCAGTTGGAAGTAACAGAGGAGGAGAAGGACCCCTAGAGTATTGGTTGATCACAGGATGACTGTGAGCCGCCAATGTGATATGGCCGTGAAAAAAGCTAATGCGGTCTTGGGATGTATCAGGTGAGGTATTTTCAGTAGAGATAAGGAGGTGTTAGTACCGTTATACAAGGCACTGGTGAGATCTCATCTGGAACACTGTGTGCAGTTCTGGTCTCCCATGTTTAAGAAGGAGGAATTCAGCTGGAACAGGTGCAGAGAAGGGCTACTAGGATGATTCGAGGAATGGAAAACCTGTCTTATGAAAGGAGACTCAAAGAGCTTGGCTTCTTTAGCCTAACCAAAAGAAGGCTGAGGGGAGATATGATTGCCCTCTATAAATATATCAGAGGGATAAATACCAGGAAGGGAGAGGAATTATTTAAGCTCAGTACCAATGTGGACACAAGAACAAATGAATATAAACTGGCCATCAGGAAGTTTAGACTTGAAATTAGATGAAGGTTTCTAAGGGCATGGCTACACTTGCAGATGTAGAGTGCTTTGAGTTAAACCAGCCTTTGGAGAGCGCAGTAGGGAAAGCGCTGCAGTCTGTCCACACTGACAGCTGCAAGCGCACTGGCATGGCCACATTTGCAGCACTTGCAGCAGCATTGGGAGCGGAGCATTATGGGCAGCTATCCCACAGAGCACCTCTTCCCATTCTGGCACTGTGGCTTGTGGGAAGGGGGCAGGGGGTGCGGAGCATTCTGGGTCCTGTCCTAACGCCCCATGATGCATCGCAGGGCCGGCTTTAGGCCGATTCCCCCAATTCCCCCAAATCGGGCCCCATGCCTAAGAGGGCCCCGTGCCCGCACCCTAAAGAAGACCGCCTAACTTAGGCGCCTTTTTAATTTTTTTACTCAGTCGGCAGCGGTCCAGGTCTTTGGCGGCACTTCGGCGGCGGGTCCTTCATTGCCGCGGAAGACCCGGAGCGAGTGAAGGACCCGCTGCCGAAGTGCCACCGAAGATCCGGACTGTTGCTGGGTATTCGAATCGGGCCCCACACTTCCTAAAGCTGGCCCTGATGCATCGGTTCACATCCCAGCCATCCCTGCAATTGCGGGTGGCTATTGCAATCTGTAAGCTGGCAACTCCAGACAGATACTGATCGGTGGGTAACCAGTTTGGAGTGGGGAAGTCAACTGTTGGAATCGTGTTGATGCAAGTTTGCTGGGGCATTAATTGCATCCTGCTCAGAAGAACAGTGACTCTGGGTAACATGCATGACATTGTGGCTGGCTTTGCACAAATGGGTTTCCCTAACTGCGGAGGGGCAATAGATGGGATGCATACTCCAATTCTGGCACCAGCCCACCTAGTCTCCCAGTACGTTAATCGGAAGGGGTATTTCTCTATGGGTCTCCAGGCGCTTGTGGATCACCGTGGGCGTTTCATTCACATTAACGCAGGCTGGCCCGGAAAGGTGCATCTTTCAGAACACAGACCTGTTCAGGCAGCTGCAAGCTGGGACTTTTTTCCCAGACCAGAAGATCACCATAGGTGAAATGCCCATTGTGATCCTTGGAGACCCCACCTACCCCTTAATGCTGTGGCTCATGAAACCCTACACAGGGAGCCTTGACAGCAGCAAGGAACGGTTCAACAACAGGCTGAGCCGGTGCAGAATGACTGTGGAGTGTGCCTTTGGCCTTTTAAAGGGCCGCTGGCACTCTCTGTATGGGAAGCTGGACTTGGCTGAAAACAGCATCCCCACGGTTATATCCGCGTGCTGTGCCCTCCATAATATTTGTGAAGGGAAGGGTGAAAGCTTCACTCAGGCATGGACCTCCGATGTTCAACACCTGGAGGCTGAATTTGAACAGCCAGAGACCAGGGCTATTAGAGGGGCCCAGCATGGGGTTGTAAGGATTAGGGATGCCTTGAGGGAGCAATTTGAGGCTAAAAGCCACCAGTAATGTTTGATGCCCTGCACGAGAGTGAAGTGCAGTGGTTCCAATGTGAGTAGGAATCTGTGTTTGCTACGCTTACTTGCAGCGCCTGTTGCTTTCCTGGGCTAAGGTATCTTTTACTTTATGCAATAATAAAGAATGTTTTCAAAGCCAAAAAATCCATTTATTGAAAAGAAACACAACTGCTTGGGCAACAGAAAGGGCAAGGGGGGTGGGGGTGGGGAACGGCACAATCACAGATTTGCATATGTCCTGTCTGGAGTGTCGTGCAATGAGTGCTACACTTCAGGCTGGCTATACTGTGCATGGTGATAGGGATTGAGGGCAGGGGGTAAGGGTCATAGTTTGCAGGGCTGGGTGGTGAAGCTACAGGTGTTGGAGGCAGCTGGTGGCGGTAAGAACCCGGATGTTGGGGAAAGTGGGTTGGAGGTGACCTGGGGGCACAAGGGAAAGTGTTTTGGGACAAAGGCTGCAGGGGGGGCAGGCGCGGTAGTGCTCCGCCTGCATGGCTATGAGCGCCTGGATCAAGTCCACTTGGCGCTCCATGATGCTTATCAGCTGATCCGTGCTTTGCTGCCAGAGCTCCACACTTGTGCCAGCGCTCTGCATTCTGCTGGCGGATCCTCCTTTCACTCTCCCTCCACTCCTGCGCTTTTAGATTCTCATTAAGTGACTGTTGCATTACTTCATGCAGCATGTCTTCTTTGATTCTACATGGCCTCTTCCTAATTCTTTGCAGCCTCTCAGCTGGTGATAACATGGATGGCTGAGATCTCAAGGTTGCATCTGTAAAGGCAAAATGCAACTCTTACCAGAGGCAGCATTGTTCACACCAGACAGAGCAATGATTCCCCCATACTTAAGGAGGGAAAGCACAGTCTACACAATAGCATAATTTGCCTGTCCCAAAGCAAGCGCACATAAGCCACTGGAGCCCCAAAATGGTGAGTAAGCACAGGGTCCAGAGGAATGATTGTTTCATGGCTGTACTGTCCTCTGAGTTTCTGTGTCCCCACATTTTCCACAGGAGTTCGTCCTGGACGATATCTCGCTGCTGAGGGTGACCTGGGAAGCAAGAGAGGGTCTTCCACTACAATGCGGCTTCCGCCCTGGCCTATATGCGGCTTGCCTGTGTGCAGCAATGGTCCCCCCGCCCCTCACAGCACAGTGGCGTGGACATGTTAGCCTGACTGGGACAAGGACCACAGCGGCTCTCACGAAACCTGCGCAAGCGCATTGCCCAAGTTCTGACTGAGACCTTTGAAGAGATCACTGAGGCCGATTACCGCGATGTGAGAGAGCACATCAACGCCCTATTCCGCATCTAGGCATGCATGCAGCCCTAACCCTCCTCGCCCCAAGAGCCTGCACTGAACAATTTCCTTCCCAAAATAAAAGCCATTTACCGTGAACCTCCTCTGGTGTTTGTCCTTCCCCAAGCACCGGCCGCTGCGAATGGCTGCCTTCCTCCTGGCTTGAAAACAGCTCCTGGCTGCATGCATCTAGGGATGCCAGGGTGTCTTCCTCCTCCTCAGCACCCTCGCTCCTGCTTTGCTCCTCCTCTTGCCTTGCTGAACTGGGCTCTGAAGTGTCCATGGTGGTACTCGGAGTGGAGGTGGGGTCGCCCCCAATGACGACAGAAATGGCAGGTCGCGGGGGCAGCACCAGAGCGGCGGTTTGCCTCGCAGGCTTTCCACAGCTCCTCCACTTTAACCCTGCACTGCAGTGCGTCCTGGTAATGGCCCCTTTCCACCATGTCCCTTGATACCGAAGGTATTGTAATTTACAGCTGGAGCGCAGCTGGGACTGGACAGCTTCCTCCCCCCAAACACTGATGAGGTCTACCACCTCGCTATTGCTCCATAGTGGGGATCGCCTGGCACTTGGAGGCATGGTCACCTGGAAAGATGCGCTGAGAGCACTCCACGCCTGGCTGAGCAAACAGGAAGGGGATTTTCAAAATTCCCAGAGAATTTAAAGGGCGGGTCTGACGGTTGGTCACCTGAGGGCAGGGCAGTAGAGTTCAAAGTGATGACCAGTGTGGGGAAATAGAGCAGGGGGGCCTTCTTTTTAATAGCCAGAGCTGTGAATCTGAAGGCCCCAAAATAAACCCTCCAACAGAGATCTGTTATGCTAACTACCCTTACACAAAGCAGAGCAGGCCAGGGCCTGAACTAGACTAGACTGCACAATTCCCTGCCAAACTCGGTCAAGGGTCATGACCAGAGGAGGGGGGAGGGGGGCAAGGAGGGAAAGAATAGAAGAAAAGCCCCAGCAGCAGCACTGATGAAATATGTTCATGACTAATGAAATAGAATAACCACTTGTGTGAAGCAATAGGTAACTTTAGCTAAATGAAAGGTTTCAGAGTAGCAGCCGTGTTAGTCTGTATCCGCAAAAAGAAGAACAGGAGGACTTGTGGCACCTTAGAGACTAACAAATTTATTAGAGCATAAGCTTTCGTGGACTACAGCCCACTTCTTCGGATGCATATAGAATGGAACATATATTGAGGAGATATATATACACACATACAGAGAGCATAAACAGGTGGGAGTTGTCTTACCACCTCTGAGAGGCCAATTAATTAAGAGAAAAAAAACTTTTGAAGTGATAATCAAGCTAGCCCAGTACAGACAGACAGTTAGATAACAAGTGTGAGAATACTTATAAGGGGAGATAGATTCAATGTTTGTAATGGCTCAACCATTCCCAGTCCTTATTCAAACCGGAGTTGATTGTGTCTAGTTTGCATATCAATTCTAGCTCAGCAGTTTCTCGTTGGAGTCTGTTTTTGAAGTTTTTCTGTTGTAATATAGCCACCCGCAGGTCTGTCACTGAATGACCAGACAGGTTAAATTGGAATATGACCAGGAGGCTGCTAGACAGCTCTCTAACACCACATTCTACAGGCCATTATCCTCTGATCCCACTGAGGATTACCTAAAGAAACTACACCATCTGCTAAAAAAACTCCCTGACAAAGCACAGGAACAAATCTGTACAGACACATGCCTAGAACCCCGACCAGGGGTATTCTATTTGCTACCCAAGATCCATAAACCTGGATATCCTGGACGCCCCATCATCTCAGGCATTGGCACCCTAACATCAGGCTTGTCTGGTTAAGTAGACTCTCTCCTCAGACCCTACGCTACCAGCACTCCCAGCTATCTTCGAGACACCACTGACTTCCTGAGGAAACTACAATCCATCGGTGATCTTCCAGAAAACACCATCCTGGCCACTATGGACGTAGAAGCCCTCTACACCAATATTCCACACAAAGATGGACTACAAGCTATCAGGAACAGTATCCCTGATAATGTCACAGCTAACCTGGTGGCTGAACTTTGTGATTTTGTCCTCACCCACAACTATTTCACATTTGGGGACAATATATACCTTCAAGTCAGCGGCACTGCTATGGGTACCCGCATGGCCCCACAATATGCCAACATTTTTACGGCTGACTTAGAACAACGCTTCCTTAGCTCTCGTCCCCTAACGCCCCTACTCTACTTGCGCTACATTGATGACATCTTCATCATCTGGACCCATGGAAAAGAAGCCCTTGAGGAATTTCACCATGATTTCAATAATTTCCATCCCACCATCAACCTCAGCCTAGATCAATCCACACAAGCGGTCCATTTCCTGGACACTACTGTGCTAATAAGTGATGGTCACATAAATACCACCCTATACCGGAAACCTACTGACCGCTACACTTACCTACATGCCTCCAGCTTCCATCCAGGACACACCACACGATCCATTGTCTACAGCCAAGCTCTAAGATATAACCGCATTTGCTCCAATCCCTCGGATAGAGACAAGCACCTACAAGATCTCTATCAAGCATTCTTAAAACTACAATACCCACCTGCTGAAGTGAAAAAACAGATTGACAGAGCCAGACGAGTACCCAGAAGTCACCTCCTACAAGACAGGCCCAACAAAGAAAATAACAGAACACCACTAGCTGTCACCTTCAGCCCCCAACTAAAACCTCTCCAGCGCATCATCAGAGATCTACAACCTATCCTGAAAGATGATCCTTTACTCTCACAGATCTTGGGAGACAGACCTGTCCTCGCTTACAGACAACCCCCCAACCTAAAGCAAATACTCACCAGCAACCACACATCACTGAACAAAACCACTAACCCAGGAACCTATCCTTGTAACAAACCCCGATGTCAACTCTGTCCACATATCTATTCCAGTGACATCATCATAGGACCTAATCACATCAGCCATACCATCAGGGGCTCGTTCACCTGCACATCTACCAATGTGATATATGCCATCATGTGCCAGCAATGCCCCTCTGCCATGTACATTGGCCAAACCGGACAGTCTCTACGCAAAAGAATTAATGGACACAAATCTGATATCAGGAATCAAAATACTCAAAAACCAGTGGGAGAACACTTTAACCTGTCTGGTCATTCAGTGACAGACCTGCGGGTGGCTATATTACAACAGAAAAACTTCAAAAACAGACTCCAACGAGAAACTGCTGAGCTAGAATTGATATGCAAACAATCAACTCCGGTTTGAATAAGGACTGGGAATGGTTGAGCCATTACAAACATTGAATCTATCTCCCCTTATAAGTATTCTCACACTTGTTATCTAACTGTCTGTCTGTACTGGGCTAGCTTGATTATCACTTCAAAAGTTTTTTTTCTCTTAATTAATTGGCCTCTCAGAGGTGGTAAGACAACTCCCACCTGTTTATGCTCTCTGTATGTGTGTATATATATCTCCTCAATATATGTTCCATTCTATATGCATCCGAAGAAGTGGGCTGTAGTCCACGAAAGCTTATGCTCTAATAAATTTGTTAGTCTCTAAGGTGCCACAAGTCCTCCTGTTCTTCTTTTAGCTAAATGCAATTTCTTGACTCATGCAGCTTCTCCTTTGGGTGATCTGTGACCCACGCCGTGATTCCAGCTATCTGCAAAAATAACCAATCATAGATCCTCTTTAGGCGTCCCATGGAACCCCCCCCCCCATCTTTAACCAAAAGACCCCGGAAAATAACGTGTCTTGAGAAATGTACCCAAACTGGTGCCAAGTACCACCCCTGGGGAAAACCACCAAGCGCCCCTCTACCCAAATAAACACCCACTTCTCGGAAATTAATGAGGAAGGTACCGGGGGGAAGGGGGAGGGGTGACTGACCCCGACCCTAATTTCTTAACTCTCGGTTTAAGGGAGAGACTGACCCCAACCCTAGTTTCTTAACTTGTGGTTTAGGGGGGGGGCTGACCCCAACCCCAGTTTCTTAACTCATGATGTATTGTTTGTACTTTGCTTGCGGTTTAATGAAATAAAAATCCGCCTGCGAGTGGCCCTCGGGGTGTCAGTCTTCGCACTGCACCCCAGTGCACTGGTATGTATGTCAATAAACTGTCCTCAGGCTTGAGTCTTTGAACTAAAATCATTGCGTGGGTGTCTTTGACCACAACAATTTGGGGGCTCGTCCGGGATCACTCGACGTCCCACCGGACTGGAGGACCGTGGACTGCTTCCACACCGATCCCAGGCACCAGGTAAGAGACCCTTGTCTCTATTTGGGCTTCAGTGAGGAGCTGCCCATAGACTCTGGGTTCAGATAAGGACGCGCTGTGATCCGAACCTTTTGAGGTTAGACTCATTTGCCTGATGCCTGTTCATTTTGTGTGTGTCCGTTCTGTAACTTGTCTGTCTAATTTCTTGCATCATGCTGTGCTATCTCTATCATTGTTTACCTAGGCTATAAGCTAGGGGGGGCATAGGGAACTGTCTGTTTTGTGGTGTGTACACGAGGGTCTTAGACCCAACGGTTTACTTGGGACAGCCTCGGTGAAATTACTGGGACATCCGTCTGGCAGTTAAACACTTTTAGAGTGCCAGCCCAGTATAAAAACAAGCTTCGGATGACAGGAGATTATTCAGGCAGGAACAGAGGCTAAATAGACTGTGTGGTCTCCCTGGAACATAAAGGAAATCGTTACTAACCACTAGAACAAGGAGTACCCAAGCTCCTATGCTTTGCTTTTTAAGCTTTCTACTTTGTCTTAGACAGCTTTGTGGCTCTCGCCCTCTGGGAGGTGGTTTCCCCAGGGGGGAGTGAAGGGCCGGCTGCTGAGGAACCCCGGGAAGGTGGACCCCGAAGTGAGTAGGGGAAGGAATCCACCCCCTGGAACCCACTGCAGGCAGGGGAAGGGACCGAGGATAGTGGAGGGTAGAACAGGCATTGTGGGACACTTCTGGAGGCCGATCAGAGCGCATTAACAGACCAGGGCGTCCACACTGGCGCTGCGGCGCTCCAGCGGGGGCGCATCAAACGTTATTCCACTCGCTGAGGTGGAGTACCAGGAGTGCTCTAGCCGCAGAGTCAGAGCGCTGTACGTGCCTTGCCAGTGTGGACGTGTCATGAGTTAGAGCGCACGGGACTGCTTTAATGCGCTCTAACTTGCAAGTGTAGCCATCACCTAACCATCAGAGGAGTGAAGACGTTCTGGAACAGCCTTCCAAGGGGAGCAGTGGGGGCAAAAGACATATCTGGCTTCAAGACTAAGCTTGATAAGTTTATGGAGGGGATGGTATCATGGGATAGCCTAATTTTGGCAATTAATTGATCTTTGACTATTATGTCGCACTGCTTTTGGAGTATAGTAAATATGCCCAATGGGATGTTAGATGGGGTGGGATCTGAGTTACTACAGAGAATTCTTTCCTGGGTGTCTGGCTGGTGAGTCTTGCCCACATGCTCAGGGTTTAACTGATCGCCATATTTGGGGTCAGGAAGGAATTTCCCTCCAGAGGCCCTGGGGGTTTTTCACCTTCCTCTGCAGCGTGGGGCACGGGTCACTTGCTGGAGGATTCTCTGCATCTTGAAGTCTTTAAACCATGATTTGAGGACTTCAATAGCTCAGACATAGGTTAGGGGTTTGTTACAGGAGTGGGTGGGTGAGATTCTGTGGCCTGCGTTGTGCAGGAGGTCAAACTAGATGACCATAATGGTCCCTTCTGACCTTAAAGTTTATGAGTCTATGAGCGTGCTGTCTTGTAAGTTCAGACAGCGGCAGGAAGCAACCAGTCCTGAGGCGGGGGAGGGGGAAACCCCAACATCAGCCTCTGCCTTCCTCCCTGGGCTCTCTGCACAGCAATCTCTTTCTCTCTCACAGGGCACATCTACACTGGCAGAGTTACAGTGCCACTCAGATAGCGCTGAAGGAAAACTGCTGTTGTTTGTTCACACTGACAGCTTCCGGCACTTGCGGCGCGATTCAGAGCAGTGCACTCTGGGCGGCTATCCCACAGAGCACCTTTTTCTCATTTTCTCCTAAGACTTGTGGGAAGGCGGAAGCGGTCGCGGGGCGTCCTGGGTCCTGTCCCAATGCCCCATGATGCATTGCTTCACATCCCAGCAATCCCTGTGCTTCCATCTGCATTTTGCGCCATTTTTCAATGGTTTGTGCACTGCGCCCCATGCCTCTTTCTGGCTTCAGGAATGGATCCCAAGCTGTTGTCCACTATGCTGCTCGCACTGACCAACACATCACAAGTGGCAGTGGAGTTATTCCTTAAACTACAAAGGCAAAAGGAGTGCGACATTGATCTCGCCACGCATAGTAGCTACGACACGAGATTTCTTGTGGCATTCACGGAGGTGCTGACCACAGTGGAACGCCACTTTTGGGGCTTGGGAAACAAGCACCGAGTGGTGGGATCACATCGTGATTCACGTCTGGGATGACGAGCAGTGGCTGCAGAACTTTTACATGAGGAAAGCCACATTCATGGGACTATGTGATGAGCTCACCCCAGCCCTGCGGTGCAAGGACACAAGAATGAGAGCTGCCCTGTCGTTAGAGAAGCGCGTGGCGATTGCACTGTGGAAGCTGGCTACTCCAGACTGCTACCGATCAGTTGCTAAGCAGTTCGGAGTGGGAAAGTCGACTGTTGGAATCATGTTGATGGAAGTGTGCAGGGCCATTAATCGCATCCTGCTCCGAAAGACCATGACTCTGGGCAACGTGCATGAGATTGTGGCTGGCTTTGCACAAATGGGCTTCCCTAACTGCGGAGTGGCGATAGATGGCACGCACGTTCCAATTCTGGCATCAGACCACCTAGCCTCCGAGTACATTAATCGCAAGGGGTATTTCTCAATGGTTCTCCAGGCACTTGTGGATCACCGTGGCCATTTCACAGACATTAACGCAGGCTGGTCTGGAAAGTAACAAGAAGGGTTTCTTCAGGTATGTTAGCAACAAGAAGAAAGTCAAGGAAAGTGTGGGCCTATTACTGAATGATGGAGGCAACCTAGTGACAGAGGATGTGGAAAAAGTTAATGTACTCAACGCTTTTTTCATCTCTGTCTTCACGAACAAGGTCAGCTCTCAGACTGCTGCACTGGGCAGCACAGCATGGGGAGGAGGTGACCAGCCCTCTGTGGAGAAAGAAGTGGTTCAGAACTATTTAGAAAAGCTGGACGAGCACAAGTCCATGGGGCCGGATGCGCTGCATCCAAGGGTGCTAAATGAGTTGGCAGATGAGATTGCAGAGCCATTGGCCATTGGCCATTATCTTTGAAAACTCATGGTGATCAGGGGAGGTCCCGGATGACTGGATAAAGGTTCATGTAGTGTCCATCTTTTAAAAAGGGAAGAAGGAGGATCCGGGGAACTACAGGCCAGTCAGCCTCACCTCAGTCCCTGGAAAAATCATGGAGCAGGTCCTCAAGGAATCAATTCTGAAGCACTTAGAGGAGAGGAAAGTGATCAGGAACAGTCAGCATGGATTCACCAAGGGCACGTCATGCCTGACTAACCTAATTGCCTTCTATGAGGAGATAACTGGCTCTGTGGATGAGGGGAAAGCAGTGGATGTGTTATTCCTTGACTTTAGCAAAGCTTTTGATATGATCTCCCACAGTATTCTTGCCAGCAAGTTAAAGAAGTATGGATTAGATGAGTGGACTATAAGGTGGATAGAAAGCTGGCTAGATTGTTGGGCTCAACGTAGCGATCAACAGCTCGATGTCTAGTTGGCAGCCGGTATCAAGCGGAGTGCCACAGGGGTCGGTCCTGGGGCCGGTTTTGTTCAATATCTTCATTAATGATCTGGAGGATGACGTGGATTGCACCCTTAGCAAGTTTGCAGATGACACTAAACTGGGAGGAGTGGTAGATACGCTGGAGGGTAGAGACAGGATACAGAGGGACCTAGACAAATTAGAGGATTAGGCCAAAAGAAATCTGATGAGGTTCAACAAGAACAAGTGCAGAGTCCTGCACTTAGGATGGAAGAATCCCATGCACTGTTACAGACTAGGGACCGAGTGGCTAGGCAGCAGTTCTGCAGAAAAGGACCTAGGGATTACAGTGGACGAGAAGCTGGATATGAGTCAACAGTGTGCCCTTGTTGCCAAGAAGGCTAACGGCATTTTGGGCTGTATAAGTAGGAGCATTGCCAGCAGATCAAGGGAAGTGATCATTCCCCTCTATTCGGCATTGGTGAGGCCTCATTTGGAGTACTGTGTCCAGTTTTGGGCCCCACACTACAAGAAGGATGCGGAAAAATTGGAAAGAGTCCAGTGGAGGGCAACAAAAATGATCATGGAGCACATGACTTATGAGGACAGGCTGAGGGAACTGGGATTATTTAGTCTGCAGAAGAGAAGAATGATTTGATAGCTGCTTTCAACTACCTGAAAGAGGGTTCCAAAGAGGATGGATCTAGACTGTTCTCAGTGGTAGCGGATGACAGAACAAGGAGTAATGGTCTCAAGTTGCAGTGGGGGAGGTTTAGGTTGGATATTAGGAAAAGCTTTTTCACTAGGAGGGTGGTAAAGCACTGGAATGGGTTATCTAGGGAGGTGGTGGAATCTCCTTTCTTAGAGGTTTTTAAGGTCAGGCTTGACAAAGCTCTGGCTGGGATGATTTAGTTGGGGATTGGTCCTGCTTTGAGCAGGGGGTTGGACTAGATGACCTCCTGAGGTCCCTCCCAACCCTGATATTCTATAATTCTATGAAAGGTGCATGATGCATGCATCTTTCGGAACATTGGCCTGTTCAAGAAGCTGCAAGCCGGGACTTTCTTTCTGGACCAGAAGATCACCGTAGGGGAAGTCAAAATGCCCATTGTGATCCTGGGAGACCCTGCCTACCCCTTAATGCCATGGTTCATGAAGCCATACACAGGGCAACTTGACAGCAGCAAGGAGTGGTTCAACAACAGGCTGTGCAAGTGCAGAATGATGGTTGAGTGTGCATTCGGCTGTTTAAAAGCCCACTGGCGATGCCTGTATGGGAAGCTGGACATGGCCGATGACAATATTCCTATGCTTATAGTCACTTGCTGTACACTTCATAATATTTGTGAAGGTGTCATAACTATAAAGGGAAGGGTAACAGCCCTCCTGTGTACAATACTATAAAATCCCTCCTGGCCAGAGACACCAAAATCCTTTTACCTGTAAAGGGTTAAGAAGCTCAGGTAACCCTGGCTGGCATCTGACCCAAAAGACCAATAAGGGGACAAGATACTTTCAAATCTTGGTGGGGAGAAGGCTTTTGTTTGTGCTCTTTGTTTTGGGGGTTGTTCGCTCTTGGAACTAAGAGGGACCAGACATCACTTCATGCTCTCCAAATCTTTCTGAACAAGTTTCTCATATTTCAAACTTGTAAGTAACAGCCAGGCAAGGCGTGTTAGGTTAATCTTTGTTTTCTCAACTTGTAAATGTACCTTTTGCTAGAGTGTTTACCTCTGTTTGCTGTAACTTTGAACCTAAGGCTAGAGGGGGTTCCTCTGGGCTCTTTGAATTTGATTACCCTGTAAAGTTATTTTCCATCCTGATTTTACAGAGATGATTTTTACCTTTCTTTCTTTAATTAAAAGCCTTCTTTTTAAGAACCTGATTGATTTTTCCTTGTTTTAAGATCCAAGGGAATTGGACCTGGACTCACAAGGAATTGGTGGGGGGAAAGAGAAAGGGGGCGATGATTAATTCCTCCTTGTTTTAAGATCCAAGGGGTTTTGGATCGGTGTTCACCAGGGAATTGGTGGAGGAGTCTCTCAAGGCAACCCAGGGAAGGGAGTTAGCACTTGGGAGTGGTGGCAGCAAAACCAGATCTAAGCTGGTAGTTAAGCTTAGAAGTTTTCATGCAGGTCCCCACATCTGTACCCTAAAGTTCAGAGTGGGGAAGGAACCTTGACAGAAGGGAAGGGTGAAAGCTTCACTCAGGGGCTAGACCGCAGAGGCTCAGCGCCTGGAGGCTGAGTTTGAACAGCCAGAGACCAGGGCTTCAGAGGGGCACAGCGCGGGGCCATAAGGAACCAGGCTGGGAGTCACCAGGGATGGCAGCAATTTGAAGCTATGCACGGGATTGCAGTGCTTGTAATGGCAGGAGGTTATTGGTGCATATGATGCAAGAAGGGGCCTTAAAATAAATGTATGTTGCTTTGCTGTGCTCTTTTTGCTTTCACTTAATAGAATAAAGCTTGCTTTCAAACAAACACAATTCTTTTATTGAAAGACAACAATCCGAGGAGAGAGTCAAACACAAAAATTCATCATCAGGGAGGGGGATGAGGGAATGGAAGGTCTCAAGAGGAGGAGGGGTTCCTGGTAGTGTCTGGTCAGATGTTCTGACTGGACACCAAAAGTCCGGTTACCACGGATGGTGAGGGATAGGCACTGGGACATCAACCCATGCCAGCACCTGCTCATCCGCAGGGACGGATTAACTTTTTGTGGGCCCAGCACCAAACGTATTTGTGGGTCCCCATTGGGGAAATAGGGCATGTGATGCGGGGCGGTCCACAGAGTTGGGAGCAATGAGGCGCCACTCAGCCCAGCACAAGGGCACTGGTTACAAACCCACAACTGCTAGACGCACACTGGCCTGCCCAGCTCTGCGCTGCCAGCGTGCCCCTTCCACACTGCCCCCTGCCCAGTGCCCTGCCCTTATGACCTCCCCCGCAGATCCCTACGCCCGGCGCCCCCTCGCCCAGAGACCTCCCCCCCCCCAGATCCCTACGCCCAGCGCCCCCTTGCCCAGAGACCTCCCCCCCAGATCCCTACGCCCAGCGCCCCCTTGCCCAGAGACCTCCCCCCCAGATCCCTACACCCAGCGCCCCCTCGCCCAGAGACCTCCCCCACAGATCCCTATGCCCAATGTCCCCAGACCCACTAAGCCCAGCGCCCCCTTGCCCAGAAACCTCCCCCCCAGATCCCTACGCCCAGCGCCCCCTTGCCCAGAGACCTCCCCCACAGATCCCTATGCCCAATGCCCCCAAACCCACTATGCCCAGCACCCCCTGCCCAGAGACCCCTCCCACTGACCTCCCACCACAACTGCACAGCACCCTGCACACTATACACCCTGCCCAACTCCCCCACCCACAGAGCCCCTCCTGTCCAGCACCCCCTTCACAGTCCCACCATCACAGCTGTACAGTGCCCCATATTCCTGAGGGAATTCTGCATCAAATTCTGTGCATCATATTTTAAAATTCTGCAATTTTGGGCCAGGCACACCAGATGTGGGCAGGGAGGCTCAGCCCGGCAGCAGGATCCAGGTGCAGAGGGACTTAGTGTGGGGGGATCCAGATGGGGGTAAGAGGGTTCTGTGGGGGGGGGGGGGGAGAGGGTTCTGTAGGGGGGGGGAGTCTGGGTGCAGGCAGCTCAGTGAGGGATCTGGATGCACAGGGAGGTTCCAGGTGCAGGGGCAATGGGAGTCTGCAATGGGACCAAGTGAAAGTGGTTGGAGCTCAGCGGGGGGGGGGGGAGGTCTGGATGCAGGGGAGGTGGGGTTCATTTGGGTGGGGGTCCAGGTGTAGGTGGTTGGGGCTCAGTGGGGGGCTCATCAGGGTGGTACAGATGCAGGCATAGGTGCTGACTTTTGGTTTTGCAGGTGGGTGCCCCATCCCGGCTCCGCTTCCTTCCCCAAGGCCCCGCCCTCACTCTGCCCCACTCCACCTCTTCCTGTCCCCGCTCTGCCCCCTCCCCTTAGGTCCTCTCCCCTGAGCATCTCCTGCCCACTGCTCACTCCTTTCTGCCCACTCCTGCCTTGAAGGCAAGATGTCTGTGTTTGGGGGGATTTTTCAGCATATTTATACACTTCTTTCATACTGTTATTGAATGTGTGTCTATCATTGGCAGCTTAACAATGTAATCATTATGAAAATACTAATGAAATAGGTCATTACATTATCATGAATTACAGTACATTAAAATCATTACACTCAGCTACAAGCTGTCTTCACTAACGTCCCAGTTTAAAGACATTATGTTCGCTCTGGGCTTCACAGCTGCTTAGGGACTGTTTGGGAGCAGAGGGCCACTGATGGCTGTGGGAAGAAGGTGGATGGGAGGGACAAGCAGTGGAAAGTCTTTCCCCTCTCCCTTCCTTTCGCTCTCCCTGCTCCTTTCCCTTTCTCTTGTTTCTTCTCTAAGTCCTTGCTCCCCTTCCTGATGTTTCCCCCTTCTTGCTTCCCACCCGTGTCCTTTTACCCCCTCTCTGCTCCCCACCTCCTGGTGGCTCTGTCTAGTGCCTGCTCCCACCCACACACTCAAAGTAGCAGAGAAGGTTCCCCCTCCTTGGCTGGGAAGGTTGCCTAGTGGTTAAGGCACAGGCCTCGGTCTCAGGTGATCTGGGTTTGATTCTCTGCTCTGCCACAGACTCCCTGCTTAGCCTTGGGAAAGTCACTTCACCTCTGTGTGCACTAGATATCACCTGCCAAATGGGGCTAATGCTGACCCTGCCTCCTAGCTAAATCCATTCATAGCTGTGTGATGGTGGGGGAAATGGAGATACCAAGGTGGGTAGATTTGGGCTGAATTTCTTCACAGCCTGAGAGCGAGAGCCAGCTCCCTGCAGGGGGGATGAGAGAGAGAGGGGCTCAGGCCAGCTACGCACAGAGTGGGGTCGGGACATCAGCCCTGCAGCTTCTGCCACTAGGGTGGCTGGGGCTCCCGAGCTGGGGGCTTCAGCCCCACATCTTCTGCTGGGGTCCAGGGCTTCTCCTCCTCCCCCCGCAGCACGGCTCCTGCCAGGGTATGGGGCTTCTCCTCCCCTCGCAGCACGGCTCCTGTCGGGCTCCGGAGCTTCTCCTCCCCCTAATCCACCACTGCACCCAGCCCTAGCCTAGCTGGGCTCCCTTGGGTCACCTGATACCTGCTGCGGCCGGAGTCGAGCCTGGCTGGGAGGGAGCCGCCATACAGGTGGATGCCGTGGCCGTCAGCCCAAGAGATGTGGGGCGGCCCCAGGTGTGCAGGGACTGGCTGTGCTGCTGCTGATAGCCCCGCACTCCTGCCCACGCCTAACCCTAAGGTGGTTATTTTTTGTTTTGTTTTGTTTTTGTGAGACTCACTCAGCCCCTGCTGGAGCAGGGAGGCAGGAAGCAGTTGAGCTGAGCCTGCCCGCCAAACAGCTGATCGCAGCTGCACGCAGGCTGCCCCTAGGAAACAGCTCGTCTGCCGAGGCACCTGCAAAACCGAGGCCCCTTCTGACTCTGGGCCCGGCGCCATGGTAAACCCGGTACTGCTCAGCCGGCGCTGCATCTTGAGGGCAGGCAGGCAGCAGGCTCTGCTCTGTCCCAACCCGGAGCAGAGAGAGCCCAGCTAGGGGGGAGGATCCAGAGACAAGAGGGGTGGAGAGGAGCAAGTGCGGGATTGGGCCTCGAGGGAAGAGGTGGAGCAGGGTTAGGGTCTAAGGAAAGAGGTGGGGCAGGGGGCAGGGCCTCGGGGAAAGAGGTGGGGCAGGGGGGGTCCAGTTTTCAGAAATTAGAAAGTTGGCAACTTCAGTCCCTGATTTTTAGTGTCTAGCAAAGTTATGAATTTAAGTTCTCAGGTTTGTCTGTTGAAAATGTTGTGCAGGTTTCCTTTGAGGATGGGGACTGACAGTTCAAAGAGGCACGCTTGGCTATAACGGCCTCTGCGTGTAAAACTGGAGCAGCCAGAGGTCCTTATTTGGGACACTGGGTTGGGGGGAGGAGTCAAATATCGCAACAGATGGTGTACCTCAGCCAATGCACTAAATGCCCAATAACAACTAAGTGGGTGAAACCAGACAATCACTGCGCTCTCACGCGAACTCACACAGGAAAGTGATCAAAGACAAAACCACCCTATCACCTGTGGGTGAACACTTCTCACAAAGCGATCATTCTATATCTGATCAATAAGTCCTCATCCTCAAAGGAAACCTGCACAACACTTTCAACAGACGAGCCTGGAAGCTTAAATTCATAACTTTTCTGGACACTAAAAATCATGGACTGAACAGAGACACTGGATTTATGGCTTATTACTGTGACAAACTGGGACTGTTCTTACTGTGGTCTTTGAATGCTGACAGGGGAGTGTGGCTAGGATGGTCTGCGTTGGGGGATGCGAGACTGACTGAGGGAAAATACCTGAGCATGTAATGTGAGAACCCAGGAAGGGGTTAGAGGCCAGGTGACATCTTTGCCCGGGAAACTGAACAAAGGCTGTGGGAGGGGTCGCTGAATGGAGAGTTTCAGGAGCTAGCTGGTGATATGGCTGGGAGGCAGATGGGGCTCTGACCTCCCAAGGGGGCTGGGGCGCCCTGGGACTTCAAGATGGACCTAACTGGGGGGGATCCTGTTGTCTGTGCCTGCAAGACCTGTCTTGGACTGTGTTCCTGTCGTTCTGCTTTATTGGCTGGCTGAGAGTCATGGTGAATCGCAGGAAGCCAGAGGTCCAGGGCCTTGTGTCCCCCCACACTCCGTGACAACTGGTGGCAGGGGTGGGATCTACTGCACCCCGTGGACGGCGCTTCCTGCAGTAAGTGACTGGGGAGCAGTAAAACGAAGGGGGATTGATGGGGACCAGGCGTGCTGAAGAGTCAGAGAGAGACCGTTTCAGGGGGCAGTTCACCTCTGGGAGTGTGTGACCAGCAAGAAGGACTTTTGCAGTAACAGGGTCCCCCGGGGGATCACAAGGGAGGTGGTGACCTCAAGACGGGCTGGCACACTAGGGGTTCTCCATGGAAACTGGGGAGCGGTGAGCACCCAGGCCTGTGAGTGGCCAGCAGGAAGATGTATGCCAAGCGGCTTAAGAGTGACCTGGTGGAGCTGTGCAAGCAGAGGGGGCTGCGCAGTGGGAGGCTCACCAAAGAACAGCTCATTGCCCAGCTGGAGGAGGGAGATCGCTCGAATGAACTGATTCCTGTCTCTGGGGGAAGCAGCCTGGCAAATGCAGCGCAGGCACCAGTGTCTGTCCCAGCTAGGAGTGGTCAGCCGGCTGCTGAGGGCTTCTCAAGACCCCTCCTTCCTATGCCTAGGGGAAGGGTGGGGAGGAGCCCAGCAAATACCGAGGGCGCCGTGACCCCCCCGGCCAGCAGGGGATCCTCCCGGCGAAGCTCACCGGCCAGCAGAGGATCCTCCCGGCGACGCACGGCATCCGTGGAGCGGAAGTGGTTGGAATGGGAGAAAGAGCTAAAACTGAGAGAGCTGGCAGATCGTGAACAACAGAGTCAGCATGAACGGGAGGAGAAAGAGAAACAGAGGCATCATGAACTGGAGCTGGCGAGGCTGAGGGGCAGTGAGCCCCCGGCTGCGGTGAGCAAGGGGGTCCCAGGACTGCATGGAGCTTTGATAAGTGCATCCTGGCCCCACGTAAGGAGGGGGAGGATATGGATGACTTCCTGGGTGCCTTTGAGACAGCCTGCGAGCTGCACCAGGTTGATCCTGCGGACAGACTCCGGGTTCTCACCCCCTTACTGGACCCCAAAGCCGTGGCATTGTACCGCCAACTGGAAGAGGCGGAGAAAGGGGACTACGAACTATTCAAAAAGGCCCTGCTACATGAGTTTGGGCTGACACCTGAGATGTACCGGGAAAGGTTCCGGAGTCAGGATAAAACCCCTGAGATCTCATATCTGTAACTAACCGTCCGCATGGAGGGATACGCCAGCAAGTGGGCAGATGGGGCCCAGACGAAGGAGGACCTGGTTAAATTGCTGGTACTGGAGCAACTGTATGAGTGGTGCCCATCCGACCTGAGGCTGTGGTTGAGGGACAAAAAGCCAGAGAACCCGCGACACGCAGGGCGGCTGGCCGATGAGTTTGTAAAGAGCTGGTCAGGGGATAACAGGGAGGAGTCCCAAAGGAACAGTCCCACCACAACGCAGAGAGAGGGTCACCATGGGACCTCCCAGTGGGGAAATATGGATAACCCCCACCAAAGGGGAACATCCAGCATCAGGTCCATTCGACCCGCTCGAGGGGACCCACGGGACATGGGCTGCTATCACTGTGGCCAAAGAGGCCACATACAGGCCCAGTGCCTCAGGCTCAGGGACAGACTGAGTGAACCCAACCCACAGAGGGTTGACTGGGTAGAGACCCAGCCGGATGAAGGGAAGACGGCCCAGGCAAGGGGGGCTGACAGCTTCCCAACAGCTCAGGAGAGAGGAGGGCCCCAGGCTGGCTCCTCTGGGGGGCTGGATGCTCCAGACTCAGGGGTTTTGGTTTATACGGTGGGCGCAGGGCTGTCCCTCTGGAGAGAGTACCTTGTTCCCCTGGAGGTGGATCGGAGGAAGGTCAATGGATACTGGGATACGGGCGCAGAGGTGACACTGGCCCGGCCCGAGGTGGTGGCCCCAGATCGGGTGGTGCCCAACACCTACCTGACCCTGACGGGGGTGGGTGGGACCCCATTCAAGGTGCCAGTGGCGAGGGTACACCTGAAGTGGAGGGCCAAGGAGGGCCCCAAGGACGTGGGGATACACCCGTATTTGCCCACTGAGGTGTTGATGGGGGGGGACCTGGAGGACTGGCCAAGCAACCCCCAGGGTGCCCTGATTGTGACCCGTAGTCAGGACCCTAACCTGGTGGGGAGGGAACACCCAGGGACACGGCTCAGGGAGGCTGCGGCTTCCGACCAGCCAGCGAGAGAGAGCAGGTGCCCATCCCTGTCCCAGCTGCTGAGTTCCAGGCCGAGTTGCAGAAAGATCCCTCCTTGCGGAAGATAAGGGACCTGGCCGACCTCAGTGTGGTACAGACCATGGGGAGAGGTGGCCGGAAGAGGTTCCTGTGGGAGAAGGGGTCCCTGTACCGAGAATGGGCTCCCCCAGGGAAAATGGAGTCAGGGGGATCAGGAGGCAGCTGGTGGTTTGTATCTGAGGGGCTGTTTGTTTTGTATCTGAGAGATTGCCAGAAGATTATCTGCTTTGTAAAAACCACAAGCAGGGGAGAAACCAGCACGGTGTCTACACCAGCCAGCATGGCATCTACATTGGCCAGAACAGTGTCTACATCAGCCAGCACAGGAAAGAAGCTCGTCGGAGGACTACATTTCAAAGGGTTACTGGACTATCAAGAGAGAGAACCCTTAAATTACCCTTCCCCTGCAGAGACAAAGAAACCCAGTGCTTTGAGCTCTGCGATTGGTTCCTGGCTCCGGTCTAGCCAGTCATGGCTAAAGATGGCTAGATGGCTGGAGATTGACTGTGGTGAGAAAATTATTTTGAACAAAAGACTCTAGTTTGTTAAGGGAAGTTTTAGATTTAGAAGCATATTTTTACATTCGTTTGTTTGTAACCATTTTGATCCCAATTCCTTCTCCTTGGTATCATGTCAATCTCTGTTCTTTGTTAATTACCTTCATCTTGTTTTATTACACAGCCATCTCAGTGCAGTGTATCAAACTGAGCAGTAAAATCCTCAGCCGCACTAGCAGGCTGTGCACTGGCTCTTTAAAGGAGCAGCGACTCGAGCAGGTTTGGTGCGTGCTACAGTGAGGAGCTGAGCACTGCAGGGGAGACTCGGGGTGCAAGGAGCAGCCAGGCTGGTGGAAGCCAGGGTGAGGTCATTGTGCTGTGAACAGCCTCTGAGCCAAAACTACATGGCACAGGAGCACCCAGGGTTACAGGGCAGCTGATGATCCAATCTCTTACCGGGCTGGACTGTCAACTAAGTATATACAAAGGTCCCACTCATCCACTGCCCCTCCCTGGAGAGAGCATCCAGTGTGCAGCTACCAAACTCCCCATCACCCAGAGCAAGATGCAGCCCTTATGCAGCACAACAAGCTGGGACAGTGCCTACTTCCGGCTCCTCTCCCACAAAACCATGGCACTCCCCAAGTCCCCCTGCAGTGCAGCCCCTCTGCACCCCAACAGGGGCCATGGCTTACAGCCACTCTAGCCCTACACTGTGACAGAAGGGAGGACCCCTTTGCGAGCCTGGAGGAATGCAATTCATTCATTGCCTAGGGGCAGAGTCACTCACAGGCCTCCTCAGTGCTCCAGTTGGCATTTGGGCCAGGCATGTAGTTGGCAGATGTAAGTCAGGTCGCTCCCAGCTGAGTTCACATCTGACAGAATCCAGGCAAGCTCCAGGTGCGGCTATTGGGGAATTTTACATTACTCAAAATATGATACGTCCTCTGGCCTGCAGCCCTGTTCACACAGCCAAAAGCTTGCAGCCACAGAAACAAGATCCGCAGCTCATGGAACTTGTGACATCCGTGAGTAAACACGTGCCAAGACAGGATTGGGCAACCTCTCTTCTCCTGGGTGAGCACGGCCTCACGCAGCAATTGCACTGGGGTGACTGGCCGGGAAATGAACAGATGTGCCAGCTTTAGAGACAAGCTGGAAAACTGCCCGCAGCCTGGCTACAACTTACAGGGGAAATGTTTGTTCAGGAGCCTCTATGGAAGCGAGTACAAGGGACTGCTAGGTGTCACAAGGACCAGATCCTCAGCGGGATAAACTGGCACAGTGACACTGACGGGGGGGCTGAGAGCCATTGAACCAAATTGTACTTCCCACACCCTTATGTAGCGGGGTGGAGAATGTGGGCACAGGCAGTCTGCCCCCGATACAAGGGGCAGGGCAAGGACAGTGGGACTATTGCCCAGAGAGAGGAGAACAACAGGAAAAAGGGAATGATGGATCCTGGATACGCTGGGGTTTTCTATGCAGAGACACCAGGTGCCATCCCTGGTTGGGCCCCTATGTCGGCGTCCCAGCAGAAGGGGGCAGACGACCTGCAGGGAAACCGGGAGGCCCAGGAGGGACTATGGGAGGTGCAGAAGGCCCTCCATGAACGGTTGGGCCAGCTGGCAAGGGAGCAGCGGGCCCTAGTAAAACTCCTTCGGTGAGAGTTCATGAGGAACCGCCAAGAGCTGGAGGAGAAGCTCAGCGCCAGGGCCAGGAGGCCTGGGGCCGAATGACGGACGTGTTATGCCTGTTTAAGGCATGGACGTATAAAAAGGGATTGTCCCTACTGGGTCGGGGGCAGGGTGCCTCACCCAGAAGAGAGACAGGGGCAAGACCTGAGGACAGTCCGCTGGGTGAGGAAACCCAGGTGGCTGCCAACCGGTTGGGTCTGGGGATGTGCCCAGGCCCGACGCGGTGGGTCCAGGTCAGGCCCAACGAGAGGGCGGGACCCCCGACGGACCAAAAAAGGTTCAAGGTAGCAAAGGGGCGGCGAGCCTGCTTTGGCTGCCGGAAATGGGGCCACATAAAATAATAATTAATAGAGATACACCTATCTCCTAGAACTGGAAGGGACCTTGAAAGGTCATTGAGTCCAGCCCCCTACCTTCACTAGCAGGACCAAGTACTGATTTTGCCCCAGATCCCTAAGTGGCCCCCTCAAGGATTGAGCTCACAACCCTGGGTTTAAGCAGGCCAATGCTCAAACCACTGAGCTATCCCTCCCCCCCATAAAAAAGGATTGCCCCCTAAGAGGAGGGCGACCTCCGGTGGAGGGGCCTGAGGACACAAAGGGGTCAGGGACCGGCCAGGTGGAGGCTGCAGGAATGGCAGTAGACCTGCCTGGGTACCACCCACGGGGGAAGGCCGACCAGGAAACCCAGACCGAGAGGGGCCAGCAAGAGGCCGGGACCCAAGTGGTTGTGGGACAGACCACCAACTGGACACATCCCCTGCACATGGAGGGTCTGGGGGACGCAGACCTACGGGCACAGCTGGAGGCCACGGAGCTGGCCCGCTGGAAGGCAGAGGCCCAGACCCAGGAGATGGCCTGAGGCTGGGAGGCCTCGGAGATGAGGCGGGTGGCCCTGGAGGGGCGGCCCTGGAGGGGGAGGCTCGGGGAGCCCAGGACAACAATCCCCCCTACCCCCGGGGTGGGGATTTTAAGGCTGTGTGTGTGTAGTCGGTGGTCACCCCGCTCCTGCCCGGAGGGGTAAAAGAAGACTTGGAAAGGGCTGGGGCTGAGAGAAAAACCTAGGCTGATGGGGGAAGTAGCCTCAGCTGGGGCCACACCCCAATCAGGCCACAGCTGGCCCTGTAAAGGGGCTGCTAGGCTGGAGCTAAGTCAGGCTCTCTCTAGCTGTGAAGAGAGATGGGCCTGGCTGCTTGGGAGCATAGCAGGGTACCTAGAGTGGAGCAGGGCTGGGGAAAGGCCAGAGGAGCTGAGGAGCTCCGGCCTGGAAACCCCCCAGGCTGCAGGCCTTGCTAAAGGCCGAAAAGGGTACTGGGGTTCCAGAGGTGCAGCCCAAAGATAAGCAAAGACAGCAGGTCCAAACCCCCCTTGCCGATGATGAGTGGTTGATAGACTGCAGTCTGCCCCAGGGAGTGGGGGCTAGTTGATGACGGGCAGTAGCCACTGAGGTGAGGTGGGGGTAGAGGGTTGGGGGTAGAGGGTTGGGGGTTCCCCTGGGTGGGGAGACCCAGAGAGTGGGGGTACTGCCAGGGGGCAACACCCAAGGTAAAGGGGTACTGGGGTCTGGGAGGGACACAGGGGCACCCAAGGTAAAGGGGTACTGGGGTCTGGGAGGGACACAGGGGCCAGCAGCAAGTGGGACATCAGCCATCAGAGAGCGCTCCAAGGCTGGAAAAGCTAATTCCCTGGACGACCAGCAGGAGGTGCCACACCCTAGTTCCAGCACCTATGTTGATTCATGCCAGGTGGTGATCAGGTCCCCCTAGGCACAGACCTAGGATGCAAATGCTGGGGCTATCTGAAATGAGGGCGGCTTGTGGAACTCATGGCCACAATATATTATTGGAACCCAAAGTTTAGTGAAGTTCCAAAAGGATGGGCTATTTGGACAGGATCGTCCTCCAATATACTGGATAGGATACAAACAGTCAATAAAAGGGATATATAGATACTCTCATGCTTCCATGCACAAGCCAATCTCAAACTGACAGGGGTGAGGGAACATCTCCTTCTATGACCAGGGCTGATGAATGTGGGAATTCTGATAATATTTGTATGATCCTATGCATGGCTCCATTTCCCTTTGTGCTTTATACTTCTAGTCACTGAGTGGAAAGGGAAGGGACGAGGTGTTGGACTCACATAGCTTGGAGACCAAAATAATTAACCAACTGAAAGGAGCCTACACATGTGTGTGGAGTATCCAGAAGAGACAATGGAAACCCCAGGAAATTCACTCCTAGTGACCAGCAGCCAAGAGGAGATTTGCTCTCTGCAGGGAACAGAGCAAAGGCCCCGGCTGGAGAACACAGGGGGAAGGGATCTGATGGCTGTGTTGAGAGCTGAGCTCCTAGAGACAGAGGGATCCCCACTGGGGCTAAGACAAAGGAACAGAGACAGGACGCACAGGGAGTTCCTACAGCAGCTCCTCAAGGGAGTCCTAGCTTTAGTCAGATGGACTGTGTCTTAACCTTTGCTTCTCTCTGCTAACCTAAGGACTTTCGGATGCTGTAGGCCAAGTGACTGATAAATTGTTACTGAGCTGTGGAAAGGCTGTCTGGTGTCACTGCAAATACTCACTGAGAGCATCATGGCCTGAAGGGGTAGGCACAAACCTCCTGCAGGAGTCTGGCTTGGCTGGACTCATTGCAGGAAGCCACAGAGAGTCTATCTACACTGCAATTAGACACCCGTGGCTGGCCCGTGCCAGTGGCTCAGGCTCGCAGGGCAATTGCGGTGTAGATATTCTGACTCAGGCTGCAGCCCGAGCTCTGGGACCCTCCCATCTCGCAGGGTCCTAGATCCCATGCTCAAGCCCGAGCCTGGAGGTCTACACTGCAATGAAACATCTGTGCAGCCTGAGCCAGCTGGCATGGGCCAGCCACGGGTGTCTGTGACGTTGCACCCCATAACGCTTTATGGAAATATGCTTATGAATGTAAATATGACATAACTGGAATATGTTTGACGTTACATATGCTATGTAAAATATCTCTAAAGGTTGTGATCTACTGAATATATTAATCCTATCTGTATGCATGTATCATTGTTGTATTCGAAGTTATGAATATTGGCTGTGTACTTGTTTGATTTTAAGTAGCCTTAGTAAGGCATTTGGTCAGCTTCTTAAGAAAGGAATTTGCAAGTTATGTGCCCAATCAAGAACACTTAATGGACAATGGTACCTTGGAAGACTCCAATCCACATAAGAAGTCTACTGAGGATGTTCAAGGTAGCATGTGTACAATGGCTTGGCCTGTAAAATTCTGAGTCATGCATGGACATGTGACCTGCCTATGTGACTCCAAAACTCCATTTTGGAGCTATAATTCTACACAGGGGGAAAAGGGGGTTTCCACCCAGAAGGAGAAATTATATTAAGTCCTGGGAGACCCCTCCATTTTGTCTTCAGCTGGCTCAAGAGATAGCCTCTCCACCCCCAAAGGATACCTGAAAGAAACTGGACCAAAGGACAGTAACCACAGGGGTGTGAGTGATTGCTGGACCCAGACTAGAAGGAGGCTAGTCTGTAAAAGAAACTTACTGGAACATCTCTGAGGGTGAGATTTCATCTGTAATCACTTTCTTACTGTATTAGGTTTAGACTTGCCTATTTTATTTTATTGTACTTGGTAATTCACTTTGTTCTGTCTGTTATCACCTGGAACCACTCAAAACCTACTTTTTATATTTAATAAAATCACTTATTAATTAACCAAGAATATGTATTAATACCTGGGGGCGGGGGGCAAACAGCTATGCATATCTCTCTATCAGTGTTATAGAGGGCAAACAATTTATGAGTTTATCCTGTATAAAGCTTATACAGGATAAACGGATTTATTTGGGGTTTGGACCCCATTGGGAGCTGGGCATCTGAGTATTGGGGACAGGAACACATCTTAAGCTGTTTTCAGTTAAGCCTGCAGCTGTTGGGGGACGTGGTTCAGACCTGGGTCTGGGTTTGTAGCACGCTAACATGTCTGGCTCAAACCTGGCAGGGTTCTGAATCCCAAGCTGGCAGGGAAAACGAGCTTAGAGGTAGTCCCAGCCCATCAGCTGGCAGTTCCCAAGGGGTTTTCTGTGACCCACCCCATCCCAGTGTCTAATTGCAGTGTAGACATAACCAGAGGGAGAAGGGATGACTGGCAATGGAAGGCCCTGTTTTGGAATCACAGAGGCCGTAGGCCTGCCCCGTGGAACTGTGCGGGTCCTTGGGGCCCAGCTCACTAGAGGGGTCACTCCCAAGGGACTGGTTACACGCTGGGTCACAGAGCAGACTCTGACTCCGTGACACTGCTATCCTGGGACTCATCACTGGGATTCTTGCACCTTCCTCTGAACAGCTGGCACTGGCCCCTCTCCGAGACAGGAGACTGGGCTGGATGAAGCATGGGCTGAGCCTCAGAAGGCCTGTTTTCCTTTCTGCTTCCCATGCAGCCTCCTTTCCAGTGGAGCCCAGCACTGGCAGGCCCTGGGGAAGGGAGCTGTGCTACAGCTCACACCTGCCTTTCACTACACGCAGAGCAATAAGTGAGGGACAATTTCAAGCGACAGATCTCTGGCAAAGGGAGCCTGGACTTCCAACCAGGTGCAGGAACATGCTACAGACACCCCCGTTGGGGCAGCAGGGAACTGCGATCACTAGGGAAATACAGCTACACCAACCTTCTAGGAACACTTTGGTCCTAGCCAACTAGCTCCCTAACCAAGTAGGGCACCCAGTTATACCGAGCTCAGCCTCAACCATGTTACACTAGGGATTGGATCAAACTCTCCCTGGACTGCCCAGAGTGTTAATCTCCGTATTGGGGTGGGGGTTAGATCCCAAAGTTACAGAGCAACTTTTAACTGGGACTGGCTGGCTGCCAGATCTGGTCCCAGTTGCGGGGCAGATGGCGACCTGGCACTGGGCATACATTGGACACCCAGCATGAGCCACTCTAGGATGTCTCAGTTACCGGGAGGGAATCTCTCCTGCAAGGCTCAGCTACCCCAGAGTAGCAGCAATGTGGCTGAGTCAGCAATTTCCCCTGGGCATGGCACAGCTCCCTTTTCATTATTATTTCACTCCTCAGTGCAGCACCCGCTCCTGCAGAAGCCCTGTGAGGAGGAGGAGGAGGGAGGGGCTTTTGCCCCCAATTCTGTGCTTGGGTCAGGCTCCTGGGCCAATTGGCGGCTCCTCCAGAAGAATGAAACACGGCACATGGTCTCAATCACTGCTTATTTTAATTACAAATGATAGTTTCCAAACCCTGGCCCTCCACATCACAGGCACTGATGGGGAATGGGAAATGCTTTCAGCCCTGACATTACTGAAGGTTACTGTATCCGTGTTGGGGAAAATACATGGTAAAACTGCAAGGATGAATTCTTAAACTAGCAAATCTTCTCCCCGAGAGAAATATCTGGATAGTGCCTCAGTCCCCAATGGACCCTCCCATGTCTATTAGTGCTAAGAGGAGACAGATGCTCTTTATTTTAACAGCCCCTGGCCCACAGTTTGTAACTGCTTAAACTGTGCAACCCTTCTCTTGCATTTTCTCCAAAACGCTCAGTCTGCAACATTGTGAATGAACTGAAAAACAAGGATGAAGAGACAGAGTCTCTCACCATCCTGAACTTCCTGGACTAAAAGAGAAGTTACCTACAAGATTTAATTCATTTGTCTTTGGGGTTTGGTTGGAAAATATAATACCACTTTTGCTTTGTTTGCAAAGGCTGGGGCTTCATCTGTGAGCAGTTTGCCTGTGAGCTTCAGACGCACATGAGTAAGGAATTATCCTGTTTCAAGTAGTGGCCAGGAAACTGTGGAAAAAATATTAAGCATAACCAGATTACAATGTGCTACCCAATCAGGATTCTATTCCCAGGCTGGGCAGTTTCTGGGAGACGGGCACTGATATGTTTATACATGGAGAGCTATAAACCCAGTGTTTTAATCTGCAAAAATCAGAGCCTCCCCTGGGGGAAATGAATACAGTGCTAGTACCTCACTCCACTGGGGGCAGCAGCAGGAGAGCACAAGGGTAGAGCAGCCTGTGGCCTTTCAATCATTGTGCTCAATAACACTGCTCAATAGGACTAGACAACTCAGCGGTTAAAGTACTATCAGCCGCTAAGGGCCGGTCTACTTGGGGCTGAGCTGCACCCGCAGTTGCACGGGGGCTTGTCTACATCGATGCTGTGGCGATTGATGCTGCGACGGTCGATTTAGTGGGTCTAGTGAAGCCCTGCTAAATTGACTGCAGATCGCTCTCCCGTCGACTCCTGTACTCCACAGGAGAAGAGTGGGGAGCGTCTCCCGTCGACATCACGTAGCGTGGACCCCACCGTAAGTAGATCTAAGCGATGTCGATTTGAGTTATGCTATTCACGTAACTCAAATGGTGTAGCTTAGATCGACTTTCCCCTGTAGTGTAGACAAGGGAGTGTAGGTAAGGCCTCTGATCATGTCTCATGTAGACAGAAAGCACAGAGCTAGCAATGCTGAGCACCACCAGCCTGGAATGGAAGAAGAGCAGGCAGAATGGACTTCTCCTGACCTCCTCCTGCACAGGATCACACGGGTGTGGGCATGAAGGTAATCCTGCTGTTTGCACAACTACCCATCCAGCACACCGCACACCCAGGCAAGCAGTGCACCTCAAAGGAAAAATCTAGGCTAGTAGGACGACTGCTCAGCAATTCTTCTTAAGACAGCACTAAAGCAGGTGGTGGCGGCATAGCCACACTCCCCCATTGGTGGTCTCTGTTCCTCTTGCCCAGCCTGCCGCTTTCCATGCTGTGTACGCTGTATTCCTGTGGAAAAGCTTGGCTCTCCGATTTACTGATCTCAGAAGGCTCATTTCACAGCCCCATGATTGGCTGCCAGCTGTCTTTCTCAACTTTTGCCCACATTATCATCAGCTTTTTCATTAATTCTGTCTCAATTTGAAGAGTTCTTTCCAACACTGGAGCAATGACCATAATTGTCACAGTTCATACTATTTTCCACAGGACACCAGCCTCATTCAGTGCATCTCAGCAAAATAGAAACAAAACCATGGTTTTTTTCTATTCAAAGACCTATGAGATAACTAGGGTTGTCCCAGAACTGGTCTAGGCAAGTGTTTCAAGAATTTGTCCTGTCCAGCTGTGATTGAGGGAAGCTCCCAAGGGGCTCCAGTCTCTCTGTATTTGAATAAAGAGCCGGTGGGTGAAAGCAAATCACTCCATCAATAAATTAACATTTAAAAAAAAATTAAACCATGCAAAAGCGCTCATGATCCACCTGCTAGCGAACAGCCGTTACCCTTCCGCCCTCTATTTGCTCCCCATTCTGTCCCCAGCTCTCCTGCTGGCTGCTGCCCCATACAGGTGCCTCTGCCATCTCCCCAGCTAGGGCCTTGCCCTGCCAGCCGACTCTCTGTCGCTGCCCAGAGCAGTCCCTGATGTAGGACAGCTGCCTACACCAGCAGAAACGGGATGCAGAGTCAGGATCAGCACCAGTGTGGGACGCTAGGAAAGGCAGTGCAGACGAGGAGGTGCTGGGCTCTCTGCAGTGGTCTCAGCGTCTCCTGCAGGCTGGCTCTGAGGAGTGCTGCTCCGGCCCATGCTTTGTGGTTGCAACGCACCTCTGTGCAGGGGCAGCGCAAGGCTTTGGCACTTCATACATGCCACGTATGCTGTAATTTCAGGGTTTACATGGGACTTAAAAGGTGCGTAAACCTTGATCCTGATTCTCCATTGCCTGGCACTGTGTGCAGTCATTCACCCCTGTGCACAGAAGAGTGAAAGGCTCCCGCTCTCGTTTTGCAGTGGAGTAAATAACGCACAAGATGCAAGGAAGGGGAGAACCAGGCCCTCCACACCCTCATGCGTTCCATCTGCACTCCAGCAGGGAGCACCCTGCTCAAAGGGCTAGCAATTTAACAGAGAGCCCTGCTCACGCCGCAGCCTTTGTCTCTCCCGCTAGACAGACAGACAGATCCCGAGTGAGAGACAAGCCAAATGGGTAGCAAGAAATTGAAATATTCCTTAAAGACCACAGCAGCCTATTGCTGGTCCGCAGGGCAGGAACTGCACGAAGAGAGAAATTCTGCAGTCTCACTGATGCCCCAGCACGCTGGAGCTAATGCACATACTGTCTGCATCTGAGAACCCCGCCACGTGGATGCTTTTCTTGCCAAGCTGCCCATAAAAATACAGGCTCCAGTATGTAAAAACCAAACTATAGATCTATCAAATCATTAAACAACCTAGCGGGGCTGTGCTGGCAAACAGTTTATTTTGTTAAAAAGTCATCAGTCCCATTACCACATTACTGCATTGCACTTTCATGGCTGAATGGTAAGCTCACGTCTGGGAAATGACTGCATTATTCCTGGGCAATCTCTTCTCCAGAGGCATCAGACAGCACTGTTCTAGGTGAGAAAGCATGCAATTCAGAGTGCCAAGAGCCTCCCCTCGCTCTTTTGCTAACATACTTCAGAAAGCACTGGATAAAGCTGGTTGTGGCCTGGTTGAAAATACTTTACTCTTCAGTCCTGTAGCATTTACATTGTTTTATTTTATTTTATATTTAATATAGACTCCATTATGTCAAAGTGTAGACAAGCCCTCGGTTTATAGACTATATGTAGGAATCAATTCTACAGAAATGCAGCCACTTCTTGGGTGGGTGGAATACAGTGGCTATTTAACAGCTCACAGCAATACTACACAACAGCTTTGGAAATTAAATGAAAAATAATATTTTATCGAAATGAACCTGCTTGGGAACTTCCCAAATTAGAATCTGTCCAGGACAACTGAGAACACATCTACTCTTCCAAACCAAAAGCCTCCCACTACAGCAGTGCAACATGCTGAGGCCCTGGCCCAGTGCCAGTTCAGAGGGAAAGCTGCCAATACCGAATCACTAACCTCACTTCCAGCAACACAATATTTTTTTCTTGGCAGTCTCCCATCTAAGGACTTGCTACACCCAGCTTTGCATAGCTTGATAAAGCAAACAATAGCACAGCTCAAGGTTATGACGCTGCAGATATGATGTAGGCTATGAATTATGTTACACATTGATTATTCTAATAAATGGGCCCTATTTACACGGTGACAAAATGCCTTAAATAATTATGTTCTCTGGTTTGTGATGCATAGCGATATTTCAACACCTGATTTATAATTACACATTAAACTTCAAACCTTTATGTAATTTTTATAAAGTTTTTTAAGCTACATTAAAAGAATGTTAACAAGGTTGCAAAGTCAAGCCCTCAAAAGCTAGGAAATGCCAGATTCATAGTTGCCTATGCACCGTTAATTCGGCCCCCCCATGTGCATTGGCATTATGTTACAGTCTATTCTGTACTTACATGATCACATGCTATTTCACACAGGAGCCTGCCTCGTTCAGTGCATGAAGATAGTCTGTCTTAAACCAACCTGCATAGCTGGGTTCAAAAAAGAACTAGATACATTCATGGAGGACAGGTCCATCAATGGCTATTAGCCAGGACGGGCAGGGATGCAACCTCATGCTCTGGGTGTCCCTAGCCTCTGACTGCCAGGAGCTGGGACTGGATGACAGGTGATGGATCACTTGATAAATTACTGTTCTGTTCATTCCCTCTGAAGCATCTGGCACCAGTCACTGTCGGAAGACAGGATACTGGGCTGGATGGACCATTGAGAGAGAGAGGGCTGTATACTTGGCATGCCACAAAATATACTAAACACTTAGGCCTGGTCTACGCTACAAAGTTAAGTCAACATAAGTCACTTTGCATCGACCTATTTGTGCATGTATCTATGCCCAAATTTGTCTGCAGCCTACATAAGCATCCATTGCAGCAACACAGTAAAATCACCTTTGAGAGCCAGGGTTGATCTACTGATGTTGATCCAGTGTGAGTGTAAACGCTATATGATCTGTGTCACCCTCCAGTAGCTGTCACCTATGCCCCATTATCTGTGACAGTGACCACTGTGGTCACAACTGTAAACTCCACTGCCCAGGGGTCATGGAGACCAGAAACTTTCCCCCCTTTATTAAAGCCTCCCATGTACTTCTGAAATGCCTTTTCCTGCTTGCTTTCCTAGGCAAGCACACCTAGCAACTTGCCCTTGTTGTGTGCAGCTGCTCAGGCGACCCTGCCAGCTCCAAGCACTAGATGCATTCCTGTGTGAAGTAGACAGGACATATTGGATCTCCTGCATCTGTGGGGTGAAGAGGCTGTGGAAACAGCTACAGATCAGCCATAGAAACGTAGACATCTACAAAAAGATTGCATGGGGGTGCAGGCAAAGGGGTATGACAGGGCCCAGCAGCAGTGCTGCGTGGAAGCGAAGGAGCTGTGGCAGGCATTCCACAAGGCCAGGGAGGCCAACAACTGATCTGGTGCTGAGCCAGAGACCTGCCACTTTCACAATGAGTTGCATGCCGTACTTGGGGGAGACTCCAGCAGCACCCTGCAGCCAGGGGCGGCTCCAGGCACCAGCCCACCAAGCATATGCTTGGGCAGCACCTGGAGGGGGGCGGTGCAGCGGGGCGCTCTGGCCCGAGAGCGGGGCCGCGACTGGGCTCGCCGCCCTCCCCGCGGTGCTCCAGCCGCCGGGGAGAGCGGAGCCGCAGCGGGCTCTCCGCCCTCCCCCCGCCCGGCGCTCTGGCCACTGGGGAGAGCGGAGAGCCCGGCTGGGGCTCTCCACCCTGCTCCCGGCATTCTGGCCGCCGGGGAGAGCGGAGAGCCCCAGCAGGGCTCTCCGCCCTGCTCCCGGCATTCTGGCCGCCGGGGGCTCTCCTCCCTCCCCCCGGCGCTCTGGCCGCTGGGGAGAGTGGAGAGCCCCAGCCGGGCTCTCCGCCCTGCTCCCGGTGCTCCGGCCGGTTGGGGATTGCGGGCCCGCAGCCGGGCTCGGCGCCCTCCCCTGCCGCACTGGGGGGGTCAGGGGGGGCGGCGGGTGGCTTTTTTGCCTAGGGCGGCAAAAAAGCCAGAGCCGGCCCTGCCTGCAGCCACTGTGGATCCCTTGGAGCAGTCCAAGACAGAGATCCCTGCCATGAACAGTGAGAAAGTGGAGGAAGAGGGGGAAACATGGCCGGGGAGGAGGGGGAGTCCAGCCAGGTCATGAGCCAGGATCTGTTTGAGACTCCACTGCAGTCTAGCCAGTCCTGCCAGCCAAGCATGGACAAGCCTGAGGAAGGGGAAGGGACCTTGGGTAAGCATGGGCATGCATTTTTCCTTACAAATGATTAAATTTTTAAATGTAAAGATGGCACCCTGCCCATCCCCAAATTAACAGGTATCGACTTTTCAATGCTTAACTGAGGTATCTGCTGTTTGACTCTCCCAACCAGCTCCATCTAGTCTATTGACTTCTTGCTTCAACTTCCTAACCGTTAGGCCACCCGTCCAATACCCTGTGGCCAATGAGCGTCCTCACAGTTAACGGAGCCAAGCGATACCCTTTCTCGTAACAGTGCTGGGATGTTAGGCCAGTCTCTGCTTACAATTACGAGCTAGGGGAGGTCTCTTACCATGCTGGCCCTCTGCTTGCTCATCCAACCTCTATCTCTGCTGTTGGATAGACCCGTGTCTCTCCGTGTACACCTGAAACATGCACTGGCAAATGCTGGTCTATTCTCACCATTGGACGGCTACTCCCCTGAACTAGCCTCTGCCCGCACCCACAGTCACTCAGTCTTCTCATTTCCTGTCCAGCCACTTTAGCAGCTACCTAGAAGTCTGGAGCATGCCCCCTACCAAGGCAACTCCCCAAGTCACTATCAAGGCTGCTTCCCCACTCTGAACTTTAGGGTACAAATGTGGGGGCCTGCATGAAAACTTCTAAGCTTAACTACCAGCTTAGATCTGGTCCACTGCCACCACTCCCAAAATGCTAATTCCCTTCCCTGGGTAGCCTTGAGAGACTCTTCACCAATTCCCTGGTGAATACAGATCCAAACCCCTTGGATCTTAAAACAAGGAAAAATCAATCAGATTCTTAAAAAGAAGGCTTTTAATTAAAGAAAAAGGTAAAAATCATCTCTGTAAAATCAGGATGGAAAATAACTTTACAGGGTAATCAAACTTAAAGAGCTCAGAGGACCCCCCTCTAGCCTTAGGTTCAAAGTTACAGCAAACAGAGATAAACACTCTAGCAAAAAGGTACATTTACAAGTTGAGAAAACAAAGATAAAAACTAACACGCCTTGCCTGGCTGTTTACTTACAAGTTGGAAATATGAGAGACTTGTTCAGAAAGATTTGGAGAACCTGGATTGATGTCTGGTCCCTCTCAGTCCCAAGAGCGAACAACCCCCAAAACAAAGAGCACAAACAAAAGCCTTCCCCCCACCAAGAATTGAAAGTATCTTGTCCCCTTATTGGTCCTTTGGGTCAGATGTCAGCCAGGTTACCTGAGCTTCTTAACCCTTTACAGGTAAAAGGATTTTGGAGTCTCTGGCCAGGAGGGATTTTATAGTACTGTCCACAGGAGGGCTGTTACCCTTCCCTTTATAGTTATGACAGCCACCGACTTGGTTGTCGAAGTTGTCCAAATAGCTGCATGCCATGAGCGGTTGACCATACCAGAAACACACAACTGGATTCTTTTGACCAATTCCCAGGTGCCTTTCTCAGATACCCAGTAACAACTAAGGTGTCACTACCTCCTCCAGTATCTTAGGTACAGAATTTGTCTAAGAAGTTCTCTCTTGCCATCCCAGAGCCGGGGTTCTGTCACTTTGCTTCCCTAGGAATAGTCCCCTTGACCTAATCCCTCATTAGGGTGGTTCAGCTTCATCCGCTTCCATACAGGCCTCCGCCTTCACCATGGCCTCATCAGTAGAATTGTCTGAAATCTTCAGACCCAACTTTGGGCTCCAGCAGGCAACCCTTAGGAATTGTTCCTGGCCTATAAGGTCCAGCACCCTGCTCAAATGAGTTTGTGTCAAGGGGCAACGTTCGTGTTGCCAGGTCTTGCAAACATTGTGCTGCCACTCTAGGGGAAAGGCTCTGTCCTAAACTGGTGGCGGTATGCCCTAGGGAAAGGCTGTCTTAAACTGGTGGTGGTGTGCTTCTGTGGTCAGGTCCAGGCTCTCCAGAATGGCCTCTTTTACAATTGTGTACGACCTTGCCTATCAGTCGGACAAAACTCGGTAGCCGCCTGAGGTTCTCCCAAGAGAAACGGGCTATACGAGCTGGCGAAAAGGTGTGCAAAAACACCTGGGCCAAATTTTGCCAGGCCTGGCACTGGTTTGGCAGAATTCTCTTCTCCTAAAACTGCCCAGGGCCCTGGGCTCCACTTTTCTAGGTATTGCAGGAAAGGGAATGTTCTGTTGAGTCTCTTGCTGGTGTCGTTGCCCTTGTAGAAGATGCAACAAAAGAGCAAACATCTGTTTTTGTTGGGCTGCCAGCATGTGGACTATGTCGTCCATCTGCCCCTCACCCTTAAAGGAATTGATCTCTCCCTCCTTCCTTGGGGGGGGCATATGTCTCCAAATACCACTTCTGTTACCACCAGAAAGCGTTTACCCTCCCCTCCAGGGTGCCCCCTTGTGCATGGATGCAGTCTTGCAGGGTATCTTCGTCACTGGTGTCCATACTTGGTTCTCCCTCAGACCTGTATTTTCTCTCCCCTCCCCTCTGGGTGCTCTAGGGCTTGGCCCTCCAGCCAGGTCACATAAAAGTCTAACCCCTTCCAGAGTAGCACAAACAAGTCCAAATAAATGTCCAAACAAATCTTCAGACTAATAGCCCTTCTGCCGCTTCAGGCTTCAGTGAAGTTCCCTTGTGGTTCTAACCTAACCCTGTGCAATGGTGTTCTTCCTCTGCTGTCATCTGTCTATCTAAACCCTATCTCAGGGCTTCCCTCCACCAGAGACATCCATCGCCTCTGTAGTCTCTCCCCAACTGAGCCCTCTGTTTACTTATAAGGCTGAATTCCCCATCCTCTGGGCAGACGGCAATGAGTTGATTATCACCCCCTAGGTGTGGAGCATGACTAACTGTGGTTCTTTCCCTTGCCTTGCAGGTGATGGGAGTTAAGCCTCATCACTGGCAGCTTTTCCTCCTTTGCCTCACAGATATTATGGAGGACACAGCAGGCAGCTGTAACCATTGGGATATTTTTCCCAATTTTGTGAGTGAACACCACCAGCGTCCCTTCAGTATACCAGAAGCTGTCATTCTGCACCTGCACCTGCTGAGCTGGCGGTTGAAGGTCTCCTTGGTACTGTCAAGGTGGCCAGTGTATGGCTTCATGAACCAGGGGTAGACTGGGTCCCCCAGAATCACTATTGGCATTTCAATATTGTCAATGATAATCCACCAGTTGAGAAAGAATATCCCAGCTTGCAGCTTCCTGAACAGTCCTGGGTTCTTAGCAAAGCGAGTGTCATGCACTGCCTCTAACCAGTCCACATAGATACCAGTGAAGTGTCCCCAGAGACCCACTAGCACAGGGGTGGGCAAATCACGGCCCATCCAGCTGCCCTCGCCTCCAGGCACCGCCTCCCGCAGCTCCCATTGGCCAGGAACAGGGAACCGCGGCCAATGGGAGCTTCAGGGGAGGTACCAGGAGGTGCGGCAAGGGCAGCGCGTGGAGCCCTCTGTCCCCCCTCCCCTCCCCAGGGGCTGCAGAGACTTGGTGCCAGCCGCTTCTGGGAGCGGCGCAGCATGGGACCAGGGCAGGCAGGCAGGGAGTCTACCCTGGCCCCAGTGCACGCCGCTGCCAACCCGGAGCTGCTCCAGGTAAGCGGCGCCAGGTCGGAACCTGAACCCTCCTGCACCCCGCCCCGCAACTCCCTGCCCTGAGCCCCTTGCCGCACCCCACACCTCTCCTGCGCCCCAACTCCCTGCCCTGATCCCCCCTGCTCTCCGCACCCCTGCTGCACCCCCAACCCCCTTCCCTGAGCCCCTTCATATGCCCCGCACCCCTCCTCTGCCCCAACCCCTTGCCCTGAGCCCCTTCCTGCACACCACACCCCCTCCCACATCCTGCAGCCCCTACCGCACCCCAACCGCCTGCTCCGGCCCGGCATGCAATTTCCTCACCCGCATGTGGCCTTCAGGCCAAAAAGTTTGCCCACCCCTGCACTAGCATAACCATAGAAAACTAGCCCTTTTCTGTTGATGTACTCTGTGGCAAGGTGCGATGGGGCCAAAATAGGGATATACATGCTATTGCTCCACCACAGATCAGGAACCCCATTGCTGCAACTCCATCCACTATGTCCTGCACATTGCCAAGAAGCATAGTCCTGAGTAGCAAGAGATGATTAATGGCTCCGCATACTTGCATCACACAGTGGCTTTCCTACTGACCAATAGCAATCCAGCATTGCAAGCTTCCAGGGTGCAATCAGCATTCATTTTTCCACTGTCAGTTCAGCTTTCATTCTGGTGTCCCTGAGCTGGAGGGCTGGAGCAAGCTCGACACACTGATCCAGCTATGTGATTGTTGGCATCTGAAAGTTCTGCAGCCACTGCTCATCCTCCCAAACTTGCATTACAATGTGATCCCACCAGGCAGTGCTCTTTTCTCCAGCCCAGAAGCGACACTCCACCATTTGCAGCTGCTCCATGAACACCCACAACAATCCTGACTTGTTTTTTGCTATGTCCCTCAGCAAACTGTTCTTGAAGAAATTGCCCATTGCCACAGTATTCCCTGTGAATCTGCACATACAGGAGGATTGTACGTCCTGCAATTGTAATGTTCACGAGCATAGTGCAGAGCTCTGAGGGTTCCACGCTTCTGTCAGAGATGGGGGTCACCAAAAAGTGCTATGCTGTTAGGTAAAATCTGTTTCTGACCTGTTTTATGTAATGTCCATCTTGGAGTTGTGAAAGGACAGCCTAGCCTCCATCTTGGATATCCTTCTCCTCAGATGATATAGTGCCCTTTCAGTAGGGTTACCATATTTCAGCAAGCAAAAAAGAGGACGGGAGGAGCCCCGCCCTAGCCCCGCCCCTGCCCCTCCCACTTCCCGCCCCCCCAGAACCTCCAACCCTCCCCCCGTTCCTTGTCCCCTTACTGCCCCCTCCTGGGACCCCTGCCCCTAACTGCCCCCCAGGACTCCACCCCCTATCTAAGCCTCCCTGCCTCTTGTCCCCTGACTGCCCCAACCCTTATCCACACCCCCACCCCCAGACAGACCCCTGGGACTCCCACTCCCCACCCCCTGACAGCCCCCCCCCCCAGAACTCCCAACCCATCCAAACCCCTCTGCTCCCTGTCCCCTGACTGCTCCGATCCCTCTCCCCACTCCTGCCCCCTGACAGCGCCCCCCAGAACTCCCAACCCCCCCCCGCTCCTTGTCCCCTGACTGTCCCCTCCTGGGACCCCTGCTCCTAACTGCCCTCCAGAACCCCACCCCCTACCTAAGACTCCCTGTTCCTTGTCCCCTAACTGCCCCCTCCTAAGACCCCCCCAACTGCCCCCCCCGGACCCTACCCCCTACCTGTACCCTGACTGCCCAAAACTTTCTCCACTCCCCCCCCAAAGCCCCCCCCGAATTCCCGACCCCCCCCCCGTCTCTTGACTGCCCCCTCCAGAACCTCCCTGCCCCTTCTCCTGCCCCCTGGCCCCCTTACCCTGCTGCTCAGAACATGGTGTTGGGCTCTGTGTGAGCCGGACACGTGGCTGCGTTCCCCAGTGCAACACACGACCCGGTCGCTGACCCTGCACAGTGCTGCGGGAGCGGGGCGCTGGGCTGCAGGGGAGGAGGAGCTGCCGGCTCAGAATGCAGGGAGGGAGGGAGGGGGGGAGGAGGAGGAGCTCCTCTACAGCTGCTCTGGAGTCCAGCCCGTGACTTTCCTGCAGCCCTCCCAGCCGCTCACTCTGCTCTGCCTGGGAGGGAAATCCCGGACATTTTGAGTGATTTACAAATTCCCCCCCGGACGCTATTTTTAGCACAAAAAGGAGGACATGTCTGGGTAAATCCGGACGAATGGTAACCCTACCTTTCAGCCTTTTTCAAATCAAGGAGCGGAAAGGTCAGGGCAGTTAGAGTCATGTGACAGCCATAAACTGCCTAGCAACCACAGGTTATTTAGTGAGTGGCACACCTGTCACTCAGGGCTGTCCATCTGAGTGGCAGCCAGAGTCCCACACAGTTCAGCTAGCTGCCAGGAGCCCCCGAGGGACCAGGACTCATAGGACTTTGGATTCTTGGTCTCTATTAACATACTTGCACTCAACTGCTACACACCATTAGTGAGCGCATGCTTGCACTGGACTACGAGGTCAAGCAGAGACTGCCTGGGCAAGCACTGAAGACCTACCTGAGGGAGAAGACCTGCCCAGAGGACCTGTCCAGAGGGAGAAGAATACCCAGTCCCTCGGTTCCTGTTCGGTGTCCAGCGCCCCTGATTTTCACCACTATCCCTGTCGGTAGCCTGAGTCTTTGTCATTGTGTCCCTGTCTTCAGGATATGGTATTGTAATACCCATTGTGGTTTTCCTCTGTTTTACATCCATAGGTTAAGGGGGTTTAAGGGCTCTGAGCTTCATGCTCTGGTAACTGTTAACAACCGCGTGTGTCTTGCTTAGGTTGTTTATTGTCTGAAGGGGTCCTTGTCTGATTTATTGACTAGTGGCATAATAAATATGTATGTGTTACATCTTATTCTGCCTCTGTCTTAATAATTCACCCGATGATAGATGTGGGAGGGGGTGGGACCTGCAGACAGCCCATCTTCTGATCTGTGTAGACCATAGTTAAATGGTTTTGGGCTAACAGTTAAATGTTAAATGTTTTGGGCTAACAGTACTGGTGACCACGGCAGGACCCCTGTTTGATTTTATTCTATGATTTGTGTGATTTTTTTTTAGTTCTCGGCTCTGTTAACAAGCAGCCAGAAGGCTGAGTGGGAGGATTGCTGGTCCGAGAGTGCCGGACGGTGACCGCAGAGAGGCCGCTATAGGCCAGCGGTTGGTGGGCCGTTGGAATTGCAGGAGTGGCAGTGTGCCACTAGGTCTCTGGCCTGGCCACCGGCATAGAGCTTAGTACCCTGGGTTCAAGCTTGAGCGTGTGCAACGTGCGTCAGAGGTGCATGTGTGTTGGCCCGTGAGCCACAAAGTCTCTGGCTGGCTAGTGACCAGAGAGGAACATTGAGGGCAGCCTTGGTGCTGCAGGAAGAGGATTTTTCCACTTCCGCACGGTGCAAGGTGTGCCGTGAGTGTGAAACTGCTTGCTGGAATCCAGACCCAGTGCGTCCGGAGTAAGCAGGCAGACTGCAGTAAAGGAAGCCCGGATCTACGTCGTGGCTGAGGCAGAGGCCCAGTCCCCGTAGAATGTGGTTAGCCCAGTCTGTGGTAGGATAGCAGCAGCAGTCATTGGAGTTGAGCAGGAGAGATCCTTTCTCAACTAGTGCAGGCGGAGCTCCTAGCCTGCGCAGAAGCCACGCTGCTATCTGTCGGCAAGATTCAGCCACCACTGATTGCCGACGGTGCCGTAACCAAGCGTGGTTGCGGTAGGGAAACTGTGAGAGTCTCGGCCCATATCTGTTCGAGACTACCTCGTTCGAGATGAGCACTCGGGCCTTTGGAGCGTCTGGTTGGGTTCTGGAGCATAATAAAAATTCACTTGCCTTTTGTGTGGATTTCTTGGGAAAGGGCAAGGATCCCTGGGTATGGTGGCTGCTCAAGGGAGGCAAGGCTTATTCCAGTCTGGTTACCACCTGGGAGAAGTACGTCCAAGAGAAACCTAAGCCCAATAATAAACAGCAGAAGCGAGCACTGATCTATGGTCTTTACGCAGCATGTGGGGAGCTTCATGAGTTTGGAAAAGCTCAGGAAGCTAAGGTAGCTCAGTTGGAGCAGCAGGTAAAGACCACAGAATCAGAGGTAGAGAAATTGGGCGGACGAGTGGAGGAACAGAATGCCAGCTATATAACCCAGATCAGCAGGCTGGATGGGCAAGTCTGGGACCTAAGCAATCTGGTTGCTAAGAAAGATAAGGAGCTTCACCTTGCAGGTGTGAAGCAAGAGGAGACTCAGACAGCCATCAGGGAACTAATGAAGGCGCTTCGCTCTAGCCAATCTCAGCAGGCAGAGCACTCCAACTGCCAGGCTGAGCTCCAAAAGCTGCGTTACAAGCTGCAGCAGACTCGGGGTCTCCTACGGGCGGTTAGTACGGATCCCTTGAGGAAGAGCTCAGAAGACGCCAGCAGCTCTAACTCAGATGATTCTGAGTGCAGTTCAAGCAGTCAGTTGGAGGCGAGGGAGGTAATGTGGAGTAAGCAGCCTTCCGCTCCCCCTGAACTGACAGTCCAGGAGGGGAGTAAGCTACCCATGGCACCGATCACCACCACTGTAATTAGTTACGGTCCTGACTCATCTCAGCTACTAGAGACGCGGCATGAACTCAAGACATACACCCCGGAACAGGCTCGTGCGGTGGGAAAGGCCCTTGGACCACTGAACAGAGAGAATGCTCTGGATTGGCTGGCCAAGGCAAATTCCCTACCTGGTATTAGTAAGGAAGACCTAGCCGTTCTTATCAGAGAGTGTATGTCTGGAGAGGAATTTGGCGCCCTTATAATTGATTTGCAGGTAGCTGATGTGGAAACCAAGCATCAATTGTTTGAAGGTGTTTTAAGATTTTACTTCCCACATCAGAACTTTATCGGGAGATATTACTCTGAAAGACAACAGCCTTTTGAGAGGCCAGAGAAATATCTTATCCGTAAAAGACTGCTGTATTGGTTAGCAGGGGCGACCACCTGTGATGTTCCAGAGTTCCGTGAGTCTGTCCTGCAAGGGCTGTCCCCTGTTCTGAAGGTAGCTTTAGGACCACTGGACTGCACGATTACGACCCTTCTAGAGCTAGAGGACAAGCTGCAAAAAGCACATGAAATCCAAAGAGAAGCTTTTCTCACCTCTGAAGCTAAAAGGAAGGTAACAGTGGTTACCACCAAGAGCCATCGAGGAAAAGAGTTCAATAAGGGAAGCCTGAAGTCACCTCAACCTAATAGGAAGTCTGCTGCATATCTGAGCAAGAACAGCCAGCCAGATGGACTTAGGAGGGTCATTTGGAAGGAGTTGATTCAGCATGAGGCACGAGAAGGCATAGATGGTTTGCCCACTGAGGAGCTTCTAGTGAGATTGGCACAGCATAAGAGCAGAAAGCATCAGCAAAAAGAGTCTGTAGATCTACTATGGTGGGGCCGAGATTCCCCTCTGGCCCCATTAACAGCACCCATAACCAACAACCCATGGGGCAGGCCATCAACATCAGTAGTCCTGGAGGGAGAATTCGGAAGATTCATCCAGCAGATGCTGATTGATACGGGTGCTTCAGTTTCCATTTGGTGTATAGCTGCTGAGCCAAAAGCCAAAAAAATACCCATCAAGGAGACGAAAATTTTGAAAGGCTTCAACGGGGGTGAGAGTGTGGTCCCCTTTACACAGCCTGTCATCTGCAAAATCCACACTATTGTAGCCAGAGCTACCTTCGGTCTTCAGGACCTAGGAGGCCAGGGTATCCTGGGCATGGATTTGATCTCTAGTATGAGTCTTATTGTGGACCTGCCTAACAGGAAATTTGTTCAAGACAAAAACAACAGACGTCATGAGATCATACCTTCATCTCACAGGGTGGCCACGGTGAAAGCACCTGAAACCTTGGAACTGCCACAGTGGGAAAAGGATGTAGCTGACGTCGCTCTCAAGCATCAGGAGGTGTTTGCAAGGAACAAACTGCAATGTGGCAAGACATCTGAGGAAGTCAGAGTTGATGGACCTGACCCGAAGCCACAAAGGCAATATTGGTATCCTGTTGCTGCAGAGGAAGGCCTTCTGAGCACCATCAAGGCATTAGTCGAACAGGGAGTGCTTTTGCCACTGGAGAGTCCCTATAATTCACCCATCTGGCCTGTAATGAAAGCTGACGCAAGACTTGGCGTCTCACAGTAGATTACAGAGAACTAAACAAGGTAACTCCGCGTTTGGCACCTGTAGTTGCCAAATACAATGAGGTAATGGCTACAATTGCATCGGGGCTAAATGGTTTTCCGTATTGGATTTGTCTAATGAGTTCTTCTCCATTCCTCTGCACCCCTCCGCCTGGCACAAGTTCGCTTTCACTTATAGGAATAGGCAGTATACATTTAGCCAACTTGCTCAGGGCCTACATAATGCACCATTGATTTGTCACCGTCAAGTTTCCAACATGTGGAGTACCTTGAAACACGATGGTAAGGTTCTAAGCTATGAAGATGACATTCTCATAGCCACTGGTACAAAAGAAGAAAATCTGGAGATGTTGACACTGTCCTAGACCAGATCAAGAAGACTGGCTTCTTGGTAAACCCTGTTAAGGCTCAGCTTGTGTGCTCAGAAGTAACCTACCTGGGTATAACCATTGGAGAGGAAGGCAAGCGCCCAGACACTCAGCGTGTCAACCTGATACCTGTACTGCAAGACATACCAGGACTAAAATCTTTCCTGGGTCTTACCGGGTTCTCAAAGGAATTTATAGAAGGATACGCTGAGATGGCCAGACTATTATGCACCCTGTTGAAGAAAGACCAAGAATGGCAGTGGAATGAGGAACATCAACATGCTCTCTGTGACCTGAAACAGGCTCTTGCCAAGGCACCAGCGTTAGCCTACCCAAAGCCTGAGCAGCCATTCCATCTTATGCTGGTGATGTCCAACAGGGGCATAAGTACTGTCCTCATGCAGGACCATGGAAATGGCCTTCGACCTGTGGCTTACGGATTGAGGACACTCAGTGAAGTCAAAAGGTGGTTCAACAGCTGCGAAAAGGAGGTCCTGGCATTAGATTGGGCTATCGGACACTGGGAATACCTTATAGGTATGGCTCCAGTGGTCCTGAAAACCACTCACACTCCACTCAAGTATATCCTCTCAGGGCGCATCAATGATGGGTGAGTATCCAGCCCCAGACTGGCTAGTTGGACGTTAAACCTGCTCAACAGAAACCTGGAGATAGTGAAGACTCCTCAGTTAGCTGTCGTCCCTTATGCACTGCTTAGTGAAGGACAAGATCATGAATGTCCACTTCCCAAGCAAGAGAGTGATCTGTCCAAGTCACCTTTCAAGCTAGAGAAGAACTAGAGAAGAAGGGTCTCAGAATATGGGTGGTAGATGGTAGCTGCTACTACGAAGACGGAAGACTCTGTGGGGTTATGCGGCATTGCAGCCCGAATCCCAGTGTGTCTTTCAGGAAACGGTTCATTTGCTCTCGGCTCAGGCAGCTGAGGCAGTGGCAGTGTTGGTTGTCCTGCATGGAGAAGATTCCGAAGTTGACATCTGTATATGTTCAGATTCCAGCTGGGTGATCCAAGCCTTTAGTGAATGGATGCTGATCTGGATTCATCAAGACATGAAATCTGCAGATGGGATGACCCATAGCACATGCAAGATACTTGCTGCACGCATGGGAATTAGCCACTGCAAGAATTGGCGGCACACACCTGTTAAAGGCGAGAGCTCATCATCGAGACTTCAAGGAAATTTCCAAACTCCATAATAAGGTGGACCAACTGGCAAAAGAAGCAGCCTTATTGGGGGAGGAAGCACTTTGGATCCAATCAGAAGGGAAGGTGGCACAGGTGGGAAGTAAAGCAGAAGATCTTACTAACCAACCAGATCTGAAGGAGATGCAGAAGAAAGATCCAAAAATTCAGCAGGTACTGGAGAAAGGGGAATACAGAAACTATGAAATCTTCCAGGACAAGCATGGTCTGATTCTGGCTCTGAAGAAAGACACACAAGACCTGACACCTGTCTTGATATTACCAACATGCCTACGTCGAGAAATGGTCAGCTTGGCTCATCAGCAAGGCCATTTTGGCGTAGAGAAGACAGTGCAGCGAATAGTACAAGTGGCATGGTGGCCTAGTGTTGCTCAAGACACAACCAAGTACATCAATGGTTGTTTGGCCTGTGCAAAAAACAACCCCGATGCTAAGGTCACCAAAGGTCCAATGCATCACCAACCTATTGTGGAGGACCCTGGACTCGTCTACAGGTGGACTTCATTGGTCCCTTACCTAACACTGGTAGAGGCCACAAGTACTGTCTCATTGTAACTGATGCCTTTACGAAGTGGGTGAAGGCCTACCCCAAGAGAAACAACACAGCGACAACAACCGTTAGAGTGCTTCTAGAACAGACTTTCTCTAGATTTGGCCAGAGTGTATCGACTCTGACCAGGGACCCCATTTTGTGGGTGTCTGGAAAAAGGGACATGGATACATATGTTCCACAGAGGTTTAGCATATCTGCCTTAATAGCAATCAGGGCAAGTGTCATAATAATCTGGAACTCCATCAAGGCAACCAGTCTCAGGTCATTGTAATCAACAGTAATTGTTTGTGTATGAGAAGTTTTTGTAGGAAGTTCCTTGTGAACTTCTTTTACCCTGTTAAAAATTATCCAAATGTGAATCTCTGTCTATGTTTTGTACTTGTTGTACAAGAATGCGACGTTATGTTTACATCTGAAAAGTTAAATGAGCAAACCATCACTAAAGCCTATCAGCTGTATAAACATGTTAATCCTACAAACATAGGGGTCAACATCGATGCACTACAGCAATTAATACAGCATCCAGAATTAGAAGCCTTAGTGAAAGACCTGGAAAAGAAGGGCAAGAGTTTAATATCAGTGCATCACTCAACTGCACAAACTGAGCAAGTGTTAAAAAGAGTAATAAAAAGTTCAAATTTTGCCCATTGGTGGGAAACTCTGTTTGCCACTTCCACAGAGTTGTCCCAGGCCTGGCACATTTTGCTGCATCCTTTTGTGGTTATTTTGATTATTCAAGGTCTTACCTTTATTCTTGTTTTCGTGGTGATAGGATGGGTAAAGTTAAAGCTTAGAAAGATAGCTAACAAGTCTAGATACAGGCGAGTCTCATCTTATGTGCATTTAACATGCGCAAATTCAGCTTTGCGCAGTCAGCAAAAACAAAAACAAAAACAAAAAAAAACAAAAAAGAGAAAAATAACAATTTAAATACTGTACCTTTAGTGCGGGCAATTCCACCCGCCATTACACTCAATGTAATTTTGACTATACGCGATTTTCGCTTTACGCGCAGACAGCAGAACGTAACCCCAGCATAAGATGAGACTCACCTGTACTCCAGAGTACTTGTCGCTTGAGTGATACAGGTGTGAAGACAGTTATTTGTAAATCAATAACATCTTCAAGGAGGGGAAATGTTGGGTAAAATCTGTTTCTGACCTGTTTTATGTAATGTCCATCTTGGATTTGTAAAAGGACAACCTAGCCTCCATCTTGGATTTAGTGCCTTTTCAGCCTTTTTCAAATCAAAGAGGGGAAAGGTCAGGGCAGTTAGAGTCATGTGACAGCCATAAACTGCCTAGCAACCACAGGTTATTTAGTGAGTGGCACACCTGTCACTCAGGGCTGTCCATCTGAGTGGCAGCCAGAGTCCCACACAGTTCAGCTAGCTGCCAGGAGCCCCCGAGGGACCAGGACTCATAGGACTTTGGATTCGTGGTCTCTATTAACATACTTGCACTCAACTGCTACACACCATTAGTGAGCACATGCTTGCATGGATTACGAGGTCAAGCAGAGACTGCCTGGGCAAGCACTGAAGACCTACCTGAGGGAGAAGATCTGTCCAGAGGACCTGTCCAGAGGGAGAAGAATACATAGTTCCTGAGTTCCTGTTTGGTGTCCAGCGCCCCTGATTTTCACCACTATCCCTGTCAGTATCCTGAGTCTTTGTCATTGTGTCCCTGTCTTCAGGATATGGTATTGTAATACCCATTGTGGTTTCCCTCTGTTTTACATCCATAGGTTAAGGGGGTTTAAGGGCTCTGAGCTTCATGCTCTGGTAACTGTTAACAACCGCGTGTGTCTTGCTTATGTTGTTTAGTATCTGAAGGGGTCCTTGTCTGGTTTACTGATTAGTGGTATAATAAATATGTATGTGTTACATCTTATTCTGCCTCTGTCTTACTAAATCACCCGATGATAGATGCGGGAGGGGGTGGGATCTTCAGACAGCCCATATTCTGATCTATGTAGATCATAGTTAAAATGTTTTGGGCTAACAGTGCGAGTTTGTGAGCTTTTGTATAAAAGGCGTGAAAATTTATGAGATGAAGAATGTTGCATACTGGGAACTTGACCCCTAGCTCTCAGATATCCCTGGGTGAGTCAATTCTATCCCACAACACATTGCAGAAATTCCCCAGATGGCATTACACCAGATGACAGTGCATGGCACACTGGGATATCTACCCATGGTGCACTGCACTTTGCATCAACACAAGCACTCCTGGTGAGTATGCGCAGCATTGACGCAAACAGCCAAATATGCACACGCCCAAGTGATATACAAACATTGGCGGCTCTGTGCCAGTGTAACTTGCGATAACAGATGTGTGTCGGGGAGCCACATGGGGTCACGTGTCCCCCACCAGATTTCTGCCAGGGTTTGCTGGCCGGGTCCTCTCCCTGTGTGGCAGCTCCTGGAGCTGGGGACCTGCAAGCTGTGGCCATAGGGAGAGACAGCAGCAAACAGCTGGGAGCTACAGGGAGGGGCCACTGAGGGTCAGAGCTTGGGGCATGCCAGGGACGGTCGTGACTCAAGCTCTTGGGGGGGGTGAACATTTAAGCTGTGCCCCTCCACTATCAGCAGGTACCAGTCATCTCTGTTGCAGTGTAGACATGGCCTTTTATAACGCTTCTCACCTTCAAAGTCAGGCAATCATCCCCTTTCTACAGAGGAGAAAACGGAAGCCCAAGAGGCAAAGTGACTTGCTTGGTTATGCAGTGGATTATTGGTATAGCCAAGAATGGAATTCACATTTTCTGGCAACCGTACCAGCACCTCTCCCCACCTCAGGCCTACAATGCCTTGTGCTGCTGAGGCTCTAGTATGGAATGCATACTCAATTCCAAACTGTGCAATTTGCACCTCTTGTTTAGATTCGGAGGTAACAGACCATATCTTGCAGCTCTTGCAACTAAAGAACACTGTGTAATGTGCAGTTTGCAAATGTTTGCTGTTCACAAATGATCTGGGGATGAAGAATTATTCGCTGAAGAAATGTGTGACTAATTCAGAATAATGAGGACTTTGCAATCTGCTTGTGTACTATCTGCAAACAGGAGAAGAGGGGAAATTTGTCTCATGACTTACTGACTAGGAATGATTTGCTCAGTCTGATAACAAAGACAGCAGGGCTATGCTAGGAAGGATGGATTAGAGCACTATATTGGGACTCCAGAGATCTGAGTTCAATTTCCAGTTTTGCTACAACCCCCAGTGTGATCTTGGTTAGTCACTTAATCTTCCTCAATTCCCCATCTGTCCAATAGGGATAATAACACTTCCCTCTGGGAAAGGGACTGGTTTGTCCTACGTGTGCACAGCAGCTAGCAGAATGGGGCCCTGATCTCAACTGGAGCTAAGAGCTGATGTCATAAAAATAATGACAACCTTAGAGGCCACTCTTGGGGGTTTAGAGATTGCCTCATTTGCAGTTTATCTGAGCTAGAAACATTCAACTTTGCTTTGCTACAGCCTAGGCCAGAGCTAATGGTGGTACCTCCAGCAATGAAAATGTCTGTGTCCCCAGGGTACAACTACACCTGGAGTGACTGACGGATATCAAGGCATTTTACTTGACAGTCGCATAAGAATTATTTGGAATCAGTGAGTTCTGATCATTAAAAGGGAACAGCTATGTGAAAGATGTGATCGCAGCTCAGTGTGTGCTCCAGACACAGAGCCAGCTAGTATAATTTTGTTGATAACTTTCCATTGATTTGGCTCAGCTCAGGGGACAGAGACTTGGAAGAACAGTTTTCATTGGCACAAGCACACTATTTCTCACACAGCGTTCAGTTTTTTATAGCAAGTCTAGCCAATCATGCACCCAGCCAATACAAATAGCAAGAGGGACTGTGTGAAGGGGAATTAATGTGCCATTGTGCTGGCAGACAGCTTGGCTCTAGTATGAGTCACTTAATGCAACGCTTTACTGCTAGCAGCACGCTGGAGAGACAACAGCAGTCAAGAACCATACAGATGATCTGTGCCCCAGGACATTCTCCAGGTGAGGAGCCTCTTTCCTGGGACTCTGCGTACACCTTATTCACCAGCATGAGGGCTTGGCCTCAGCTCAGCCCCAGCATGTTGTCCCTGCCTTGGTGGGTACAGGCAAGTTCAAGAGGAATTGGCCTGTTGCTGCCAGCTGCCCAAGGGTGAACTCAGACTAGCATGGCACCCACCCAGCTTCCAACACCTCTGGTACTTTGTTAAACCACAAGATTTAACATTTTGCTGGAAACTAACCATAAACATAGGCCCCATATTTGGGGTCAGGAAGAAATTTCCACCTAGGTCAGAATGGCAAAGGCCCTGCAAGGTTTTCGCCTTCCTCTGCAGCATGGGACATGGGTCACTTGCTGGTTTGAACTAGAGTAAATGGTGAATTTTCTGTCACTTGAAGTCTTTAAACCATGATTTGAGGATTTCAGTAACTCAGCCTGAGATTAGGGGGCTATTGGAGGAGTGGGTGGGTGAGGTTCTCTGGACTACAATGTGCAGAAGGTCAGATTAGATGGTCACGATGGTCCCTTCCTGGCCTTGAAGTCTGAGAGTCCCATAAGATCCCACTGAGGCTATTGTATAGGGAGGGAACACACTGCGTCCAATGGGAATCACAACAGCTCAGCACCCTAGTTATAGTGACTGGCTGCAGAGGACACCAGTGGTAGGATGGGCCTCCCCACCTTTCTATTCTCATTGTCCCTTCCCAGCAGGGAGCTCTGTGGGGTGGGGGGTTAGTGATGTCAGGGATGGACCCTGGGCAGCCTGTGCACATCGGTCAGTTACCAAGTTGCAGGTGGGAGGCAAGTAGCAGAGTTGGTGTCAAGCCAGGTCAGGTAGGGTTACCATACGTCCGGATTTTCCCGGACATGTCCGGCTTTTTGGGCCTCAAATCCCCGTCCGGGAGGAAATACCAAAAAGCCGGACATGTCTGGGAAAGTAGGGAGGGAGGGACCGGCGGTGCTCGGCCAGGGGCCGGAGCCATTGGGGCCGGCAGTGCTCGGCCAGAGCCGGCGGTGTGGGGCTGGGGCTGGCGGTGCGGGGCCGGGGCCCGGGCCCGGGCCCGGCAGTGCTTGGCCAGGGGCGGCGGTGCGCTTGGCCGGGGGCCGGGGCTGGAGCCGGCGGTGCGGGGCCCGGAGCCCGCGGTGTTCGGCCCGGGGCCGGCGGTGTTTGTCCGGGGGTCGGGCTGGGGCCGGCGGTGCGGAGCCGGGGGCCGGGGTGCTCGGCCAGGGCCGGAGCCAGCGGTGCAGGGCCCGGGGCCGGCTGTGTTCGGCTGGGGGCCGGGCTGGGGCCGGCCAGGGGTGCTCGGCCAGGGGTGCTGGGCTGGGGCCGGGCCGGGGGTGCTCGGCCGGGGGCCGGCAGTGCGGGGCCGGGCGGTGCTCGGGGCCGGGGTCGAGGACTGGCGGTGCGGGGCCCGAGCCAAGACGGGCAGGAGACGCCGGGGCCAGAACCGCGCCCCCCCAGCTTGCCTGCTGCTTCAGGCTTCCCGCGAATCAAATGTTCGCGGGAAGCAGGGGAGGGGGAGGGGCAGGGGGCGAAGCGTCCAGGGGAGGGGGCGGAGTTGGGGTGGGGGCAGGGGTGGGGCGGGGCAGAGTTGGGGCGGGGCCCGTGGAGTGTCCTCTTTTTGGACACTTAAAATATGGTAACCCTAGGTCAGGATACCAGGGAGTTGGGTGAGGTACCAGGTTATAGATATCAAGCAAGTAGCAGCGTCGGGGACAAAACAGGGCCAGAAGCCGGAGTGTGGGGTCCACGACAAGGCAAGGTCTGGAAAAGAGGCAAGCAGCAGCCTGCCTCATTTCTCACAGCTCCCCATGATGGGTTACTGGTTTATATACCAGCATGAGCCAATCAGTGGGCTGCAGGAGGCCACCCCTCTGGCCTGCTGAGCAGTACTTCCTGCAGGATCTAGCTTCACAGGGGTGGGTTTTCCCATTGTCCCTCCCTTGCAGGGGTCTCTGTATGTAGTGCCTTGTTGGCAGCCACCTGCCCTGAGTCGCATAGTGCTGAGGGTCAGTTTTTGTTCATCTCTGCACTCCTGTGCTGTTGTCGTGTGTTGTGCTTTGTTTTATAGCAGTGTTTTTCAAAGATTGCAGCTTGGCGATCCCTTATTTGAAATCAAAAAGTTTCAATACCCCTTTCCATTTGCTATAAAAAATCAGAGTAAACATGGATCAACAACAGGGCCAGATTAACTTTTTGTGGGCCTGGCCCCAAACATATTTGTGGGCCCGTATGGGGAATGATTGTAGAAGACAGGAGATCAACACTAAAGTTGTCTTGACACAGCACACAACTGCACAGGTTTTATGAACAATATTTACAAGTTTAAGTTGCAAATGGGGGAGGGATAGCTCAGTGGTTTGAGCATTGGCCTACTAAACACAGGGTTGTGAGTTCAATCCTTGAGGGAGCCATTTAGAGATCTGGGGCAAAAATCTGTCTGGGAATTAGTCCTGCTTTGAGCAGGGGGTTGGACTAGATGACCTCCTGAGGTCCCTTCCAACCCTGATATTCTATGAGTCTATGGAGGTGGCTGCCACTATGGTGCCAGCAATAGCAGCCCTAGGGCAAAAAGAACATATACAAGTGTACATAAAATAAATTATAAAAGGAAAAAATGCAAAATAAAACACAGTGGGTAAAAAAAGCCACAACAACAGCCATGTGCTGCTCCCACTTAAAAGGGAACCTTTACACTATTTCTCATATGAACTACCAGGGCTTGAATTAAATTTTTGTATGACATTGTGGCGGCAAGCTACTTTACAAGTGAGCACCACTCTACCCATTCTTCAAAGATCTCTTCATTGAGGTCATCTGAATAGAATTCAATTAATCTTCCAAGTTCATGAGTCTGATGAAGTGGGTTCTAGCCCACGAAAGCGTATGCCCAAATACAGTTGTTAGTCTCTAAGGTGCCACAAGGACTCCTTGTTGTTTTTGCTGATACAGACTAACACAGCTACCACTCTGAAACAAGTTCTGAGAGACTTTTTTAACAGCAGTACTGTCAAGGTCACCTGTTAAAAAACGGAAATGGTTGTTTATTTCTGAATATGCATGAATTCTTCTGTTGAGATGGTTGACAAGTGAGTCAACTATGGCGTAGAATGATTCAGCTTTGAACTTCTCTTCACTAGTCAGCACAACAGCAGGTTCTTCACTATCATCAGCCATATGCTTTGGATGATGTTGCCGCTTTAATTGAAAGTTAGCTGTAGATTCATGGTATTCCTCAAAAATATTCCGTTGTGCTGCCACAAACTCAGATAGCGACTTCAGCAGTGCACAGCTGTGCCTAAGTCCATTGTTTCAGACTGCAGAAGTTGACTAGTTTTGTTTACTTTTGTAAGAATACTACTCCAAAATAAAAACAACGAGGAGTCCAGTGGCACCTTAAAGACTAACAGATTTATTCGGGCATAAGCTTTCATGGGTAAAAAACCCACTTCTTCAGAGGCATGGAGTGAAAATTACAGATACAGGCATAAATATACTGGCACATGAAGAGAAGGGAGTTACCTTACAAGTGGAGAACCAATGTAAACAAGGCCAATTCAGTCAGGGTGGATGTGGTCCACTCTCAATAATTGATGAGGAGGTGTCAATACCAAGAGAGGGGAAATTGTTTTTGTAGTGAGCCAGCCACTCCCAGTCCCTATTCAAACCCAACTTAATGGTGTTAAATTTGGAAATGAATTGTAGCTCTGCAGTTTCTCTTTGAAGTCTGTTTTTGAAGTTTTTTTGTTCAAGGATGGTTACTTTTAAATCTGTTATTGAATGTCCAGGGAGATTGAAGTGTTCTCCTACCGGCTTTTGTATGTTACCAGTCCTGATGTCTGATTTGTGTCCATTTATTCTTTTGCGTAGAGACTGTCCGGTTTGGCCAATGTACATGGCAGAGAGGCATTGCTGGCACATGATGGCATATATCACATTGGTAGATGTGCAGGTGAATGAGCCCCTGATGGTGTGGCTGATGTGGTTGGGTCCTATGATGGTGTCACTAGAGTAGATATGGGGACAGAGTTGGCAACGGGGTTTGTTACAGGGATTGGTTCCTGGGTTAGTGTTTCTGTGGTGTAGTCAATGACGTAGCCAGGTTCTAACATCAGGGGGAGCGAACATATAAAAAAGGCGCCACTCATTTTGGAAGGCTAAAAATGCCCCGGATGTGATTAATTAAAAAAAATGTCCACATGGCAGCCAGGTCATTTTGAAAACAAAATTCAAAATGTCAGAATTTCTGGAAATTCTGAGTTTTCACTAGCTCCAGGTGAAATTCTTCACAGAAAAATAAATTCCCCAAAAAATCTATTCAGAAACTTCCCAATATTTTGCTTGGGCCTCTTTTCATTGAACAGAAACATTTTAATTTTGGTTTGTGTAGTCAAAATGAAATATTTCAATTTCAGTCTTTGAGTCCAACTGAGCAGCCATCGCGCCTCGAGGAAGTTATAATTCCAGTTCCCTCATGCTGCCTTTCTCCTTTACGTGCCTTACTCCCCAGCTACTCTGTATCTACCATGATGCATCACAGTCTCTCCCTGTGACTGAGCCACCACAGTGCATCGTAAGACTCCCATCAGGCATGGACTATGGCAAGATATGTAACTGGCAAAAAAGTTAACAACCTTCTTCCTAAACAGAGATAAACATTATTCTTGGCCACTGCTGCTATCTAAATATCCTGATCAAGATTTCCCAGGTTGTAAACATGAGTAACAAAAGGTAGGCATAGTCCTGCAGGTAAAAGAACTGCTGTAAATCTCGCCACTTCTTCTGGCTGATTCCCCCAGACTACCACTAGTATTTCTTATTCAAATTAAGAATAAGCCAGCTAATTCACATCTAAGTACCCATCTCTGTTAGATGAGAAGGCTCACCTCATGTACTGTATAAGTCACATAAAATGGAGATGCAGAACTGTGTATCATCTGCATACTGAAGGCTCAACAGCCCACTAATGGTGATATATACACTGAACTAGAGGGGTGAGAGAATAGAACCACCTCGTACCCAGCATGAGAATTCCCTCAGTGCAGATGAACATCTGCCCCAAAGCTGTCTCTTTGACAGGCTAGAATGGAGCTACTTAAGAGACACTCCTTATGTCCCTGCTCCGGTCCCCAACCTGTCAGCAAATGGTGTCTAAAGCTGGTAACATATATAAAAGAATTAGAATGGGCATCTGAGGCCAGATCCTCAGATGATGTGAATTGGTGTAGCTCTATTGACTTCAGTGCAGCTACACTGATTTACACCAGCGGAGTATTTGGCCCATTATTTTAAGCCATTCTTAGAAGGACATCAAACATTTACACCAATGTAGCCTGTGTGTCACATCCAAGCCTAAAAACAGATTGACAGTGATCAAGGAAATCTTTGGACTCTGGATTTGGCAGAGTTGTCCTTTCCACATAACCTTTCCAATTATATTCCCAAGAAAAGGGAGATTAGAGACAGAAGATAATGGGCTGAATTCTGAGAATCAAGGTTTCTTCAGCAAGGGCCAACCAAAGGAAGGGATTGACAGTCTCCTCAAAAAACAGACTCCATACTTCCCTACTTGATCTTAGCAGCCTGGCAGGACACGGGTCAAGTCTGCAACTCATAGCTCAGAGCTCCCCAAGCACCTCTAGCTCCTCCATGAATAACAGAGGCTTATTGTCAAACAAGCAAGATTCACATTTGTCTGTACCAGACATAACCTTGCCTCCACAGAGATCATAAGTCTGGTCAGATCATAAGTCTGGTCTGATGTATTTATCTTTCTCCTCAGGGGATGGAATGGTGCAGTTCACTATTTTATCCCCCTAGATTCAACTGCTGCTTTCACTTACTTCAACCCCTGGTTAATTTGATCCTCCATCTAATTCTATCAGCACCTCAGGAGCTCAGTCATTTGTGCTAACAGGAAGACAACTTCCACCCTTTCTTTTGATCAATGCCGATCCCTTCAGAAAGCTATTACAGGATAATTTGATCATTGGCCATAAAAAAAGCAGCCATTTAATTGCTGAGGGCCAGATCCTGTTCTCAGTGACACTAGTGAAAACTTGGAGTATCCCTACTGCCAAATTCTTTTGTGCCATATCTGGGCAAAGCTCCATTGGCTTCAGTAGTTTTGCACAGCTGAACACGAGATCAGAATCCAGCCCTAAGGCTGAACCATAATTCTGCAGTTAAAGAAGAAAGAGACCAAGGAAGCCCCTGAAAATAAAAGACAACAGAATATGACTAACAGGCATTGGAGTCTGGAGGACATTCCCCAGTAGGTCAGGACCTTTTGAAAGTAGAGCCCATTTTGGGGCTCTGCAATATTGTCTTTAACTTTCTGGGGTTGACATGAGCAGCCTGCCCTATTCGATTAAAGGCCTGATCCTGCAAGTTGCTGAGGGAGTAGCAGTCCCCAGGCTCAGCCCCCAGCAGTCTATTCCAAGAGACCCCTGTGACGTTGTGCAGTCTATATGGTTTTATAAAAACTTGATAATAAGTCAATATAATGTAACTGGGATAGTTTTAGAGAAAATACGGTAATAAGTGAATGTAACGTAACTGGGATATGCTTCATGCAAAAGGTCTCTTGTAAGGTATCATTACAAAGCTTATAATCTACTGAGTATGATCATCTGATTTGTATAAATGTACCACTCTTGTATCTAAAACTAGAAATATAAAATGTAATTCTGAGGGCCTATTGTAATTGTGTAAAGTGTGGACCATTAATGATGGTTTGGAATCTTGATGACTCCCATTGTCTGCAGATGGCTGTATTTACCTGTGAGTCTTCCTGTATATGTGTGTGCTGGCAAGTGAGTAGTGAAGTCTTGCAGTGACATGTGATCATGTCACCTGAACTGGAATCCATCTTTAATCTGGTGCTTTTCCAGTGAGGGGGGGTGGAAACCCAGAGGAACAAAGAGTTCCCGCCTTATGCAAAAGATATATAAAGGGGGGAAGAGAACAGAGAGGGAGAGAAGCCATCATGAAGAATCCCCTAGCTACCACCTGAGCTGCAACAAGAGCTGTACCAGGGGAAAGAATTGTGCCCAGGCCTGGAAGGTGTCCAGTCTGAGAAAATCTTACTGAAACATCTCTGAGGGTGAGATTATCTGTATTTAGTTTGATTAGACATAGATTTGCGCATTTTATTTTATTTTGCTTGGTGACTTACTTTGTTCTGTCTGTTACTACTTTGAACCACTTAAATCCTACTGTCTGTATTTAATAAAATCACTTTCTATTTAGTAATTCACTCAGAGTATGTATTAATACCTGGGGGAGCAAACAACTGTGCATATCTCTCTATCAGTGTTATAGAGGGCGAACAATTTATGAGTTTGCCCTGCATAAGCTTTATGCAGGGTAAAACGGATTTATCTGGGTTTAGACCCCATTGGGAGTTGGGCATCTGAGTGCTAAAGACAAGCATACTACTGTGAGCTGTTTTCAGGTAAACTTGCAGCTTTGGGATAAGTGATTCAGACCCTGGATCTGTGTTAGAGCCAGACGGGAGTGGCTGGCTCAGCAAGACAGGGTGCTGGAGTCCTGAGCTGGCAGGGAAAACAGGAGCAGGGGTAGTCTTTGCACATCTGTTGGCAGCTCCCAAGGGGGTTTCTGTGATCCAACCCGTCACACCCCAGTAGGTCAGGACCTTTTGAAAGTAGAGCCCATTTTGGGGCTCTGCAATATTGTCTTTAACTTTCTGGGGTTGACATGAGCAGCCTGCCCTATTCGATTAAAGGCCTGATCCTGCAAGTTGCTGAGGGAGTAGCAGTCCCCAGGCTCAGCCCCCAGCAGTCTATTCCAAGAGACCCCCGACTCACTATCCAAAGCCACTAAAGTCAAGGGGAGTCTTTCAGCTGACCTCAGCGGGCTTTGAGACTCAAACTCTATTATGATGGACTGAGCAGGATCGGGGGATTTTCGCTCTCCCTCCTTCATTCCATGCTGCAATGCTGGCCATGCTGTTAATTATTATTTAGCATTACCTCTCTCCTCCCTATTCCCCCACCCCAAATGTCAGCTGCATCTGGACATTATCCATAGCAGTGAGGCACTTATACCTTCATGTAATAGCCATCAGGCAGGGATGACGACCAGTGTCATCTGTCTGCCACCCTTCCTCCTCAGAGATTGCATCTCCTCTGTCAGACTCACAGCAGGACTCCAGAGCTAGTTGGCTCAGATCCTCAAAGGTTTTTAGGCACGTAAGCCCCACTGGGAATTGTTGTTCTCAAACCCAACTCTCTCCTGCAGGGGAGAGCAGGAGTTTACTGAAGAATTAAACAAGAAAACGTCCGTCCCTAGCTATTTTGGTGCCCTACGCATCCCCCCGTGGTGGGGCTGTGGGGAGCCCCAGGCCTCCATGGGGGACTGGCCCCAGGTCTCCGTGGGCACAAGTGGGGGGTGGGCTGGCCCCAGGCCTCCGTGGGTGGGAACAGGGGGGCGGGCTGGCCCCAGGCCTCTGCGGGTGGGAACGGGGGGGAGGGGGGCTGGCCACTTCCTGCGGGAAGTGGAGTGACCCGGCCCCAGACTGCTCCACTCCCCTGGCTCCCAGCCGCACCGCCGGCAAGTGCTGGGGGGGCAGTTCCCCCTCCCCCTAAGCCTGGGAGCCAGGGGAGCAGAGCAGGCTGGGGCTGGGTCACTCCACTTCCCGCAGGAAGTGGCCAGACCCCCACGGAGGCCTGGGGACCAGGGCCCCAGCATGCTCTGCTCCCCTGGCTCCCAGGCTTGGGGGGAGAAGGGGAGGAATCACCCCCCCCCAGCACTCACCGGCGGCGCAGCTGGGAGCCAGGGGAAAGGAGCAGGCTGGGGCCAGGTTGCTCCACTTACCATGCTGGTTGCTGTCTTCGGGGAAGTGTGGGCGGGGCTGGGGCGGAGCAGGGCGGGAAGAGGAGGGGCTGGGGTGGAGCGGGGCGGGGGCCATGGGGGAGAGCCAGAGCAGGGGCTGGAGCAGGCACCCTGCTATAAACTCTAAGCAGCCAACAATTTTGCCATTATTAAGACTGCCAAAGGTTTCATTAGCCCCTCTCAGTGCCAGAGCTCGTGTTGTCAGAAATGTTATTGCTGGTACGACTCACTTCAACAATTCTGTCCAGTAATTTCTTTCTTTAATATGTCCATCTGTTATATGTTTATCAAGGGTTTGAGTCTTCAATAAACGCATTATATAAGCGGTGAGAGCTTGTCAGTGCTCAGTAGAACTTTCATGGTCACCAAGTCTGCCAATGTGATCCTATGAATCAAATCCTCTCTTGGCTAGTGAAAATGTGCTGTTTGGAGAAAACAATTTGCATACAAAACAGAAGACACAGTCAGTCGATGGTGAGTATATGAGCCAGAGCCTTTCAGTAGTTTCACCATTGGAGGACACTTGATTGAAGGCTGTATCACAGAGTTTCCTAAAATAAAAAACCATTTTAATATTAATGTATAATCGCCAACATTTGTGATGAATACAGCTGACCCTCGGCTTGAATCCTGGTTCCTGATTCCAGCTCTGACCCTTGACTCTGGTTGCTGGCAGCTGACTCCTGCTCCAACCACTAGGCATGACCACCCACACCCCAGTCATGACGCAGGCTTTTGTGAATCCCGTTCTTAGGCACTAACACTCCTCATGAATTGTGTAGGGAGCCTGGGCAACTAATTCAGGGCTCTGGATTCCTCTGGCTGGCAGGGAACCTAAATGTTAGATGCTGCAACACTGAGCCTAAGTCCCTTTGGCAGATCTAATCCCTAGTGCAATTTTCAAAATCTCAGTAAGTGCCTAACTTCCCTAGATTTCAAAATTCCAGTAGGTGCAGTCTATAATTTATTCTGTTAGTGAGGGATACCTGGCTTTTTTGATCAGGTTTATCAGCTGGTCAAATACAGTAATGAACCCACCAGGAGGTACCTCACCTTGGATCAGGATCACAGCATTTTACAGGGCCAAAGGGAAGTGAATGGCTTATACAAATTCTGCAAAACCAGAATGATACTGATGAAAGCTGTTGTTTATCAGTGACATCTAGTGGTCAGTACAGCTAATATAAGTAAATATTGCAGACAATCGACTGCTGTTCCAGAAACTGTTCTACACTTGGATGGGATGAAGAGAAACAACAATGCTCCTGTTTTATAATTAACTGAAAAGAAAAACCCTGTCCATTGACCCTTGGAGCTGCTGTCTGGCATGGTCATTGTTCAAAACCAGGCACTTCACATTCCAATGTAGGGCTAAAGGCAGCACAGTTTTGAAGACATCTTGGTCTTTGGGGCTTACTGTATGTTCTCTATTGTCTATCTCTATGTTCCAGCAAACACAGAGAGGTCAGAACAAAATATGCCATTTGCTCCAATTGGTCTCAGGCCAGTTTTTCTCAAATCCCCACTTTGCTTTGTCTATGGCCTGGTCTACACTACAGAGTTAGGTCGACATAAGGCAGCTTACGTCGACCTAACTCTGTAGTGTAGACCAGGCCATACCTAATGTACCTCTGTAGTGTAGACCAGACCTAACTCTTTATGTGTCTACATTAAAATGTAGCTCCCACCGATGTAACTTGCCCACTCCGCTGACTTAACTCCACCTCCGCAAGAGGCTTAGTGCTTAGGCCTATGTAGTTAGGCCAGTGCAGATACTGTATTGCTTACATCGACTGTTGGTGCCTTTCAGAAACCATCCCACAATGCCCCACACTAGCAATTAAATCGGTGCAAGTCCTCCTGGTGAGGACACGCCCCCGTGACACAAAGAGTATAGTGTGGACGTGTAAAACCAATTCAATGACTGCGGTGGCTGTACGTCGATGTAACTTAGGTCAACTTAATTTTAGACTTTCCATATGTGTAGGAGCGCAGTTTGCTTGGTTTATTCCTATGCCATCCCAATGGAATCAGTGGGGTTGCACAGGTGTAACTAAGAGCAACATTTGGCCCATTTTATGTATTTATTTCAGTTTCTTTTTTTATACAAGTGACAGAACACACACACAATCCAAAAAGGGTGGCTGAAAAGCCACTGTCACCACTGCTGCCTAGGAAGCCTGAACAGCCAGATTGCTGTCATAGGTTATAAAACTAACCCCCTGATCAATTAAGTGCACCTTGCAGACTGTCAAACCCAATCCATTGGGAGAGCAAGTTCAAATGGCAGAAATCTTTGCTCCTGGCCTTGGAAAGGTCAATCCTAGGAACTGGCAGCAGGAGAGTCTCAAAGGATCTTTACTGCTCCATTGGAATAGAAGGGACTCAGACAACTTGGACCCACAGCAGAGCTCAAGAGCTGCTTCTTGTGCTTGGATTTTTCTTTCTGACTGCAATAAGACCAAATTGCCATTACTGCCAAGAAGAAAAACATGGATCACAGACCGTCATGCGTCTCCCGTGCACACAGATGTACAGTACTTAATTCATACCTACCAACTCTACTTGAGAAGGTCAGTGTTATTTTAAAAGAGTTTTAGAAAAGATAAGAATGAAACCCTAGGGACCTGGCTAAAAAATACAACATACAGTTGCTGTCAATTGTTTAAGAACATAAGGACGGCCATACTGAATCAGACCAAAGGTCCAGCTAGCCCAGTATCCTGTCTACCGACAGTGGCCAATGCCAGGTGCCCCGGAGGGAATGAACAGAACAGGCAATCATCAAGTGATCCATCCCCTGTCGCCCATTGCCAGCTACTGGCAAACAGAGGCTAGGGACACCATCCCTGTCCATCCTGGCTAATAGCCATTGATGGACCTATCCTCCATGAACTTATCTAGTTCTTTTTTGAGCTCTGTTATAGTCTTGGCTTTAACAACATCCTCTGGCAAGGACTTCCACGGGTTCACTGTGCGTTGTGTGAAAAAATCCAAAAGTTTCTGAAGCCAAAAGCAACATATGCAGCAAATGCAAAGACTTAATCATATTGGAACTTGTATTTTAGACACTATAATGCTAAGTAAAGTTTTTTTTACTGTCATGTGTCTTCCACTGTGACACACTTTCAAAATAAATGAACAAGCATGAACAGCAGAATGTAAAATACACAAAATATTGCAGTGACGTTGCACCCCATAATGCTTTATGGAAATATGCTTATGAAAGTAAATATGACATAACTGGAATATATTTTATGCTAGATATGCCATGTAAAATATCTCTGCAAAGGTTATGATCTACTGGATATGTCAAGGCTGTATCCCCACTTTGAACTTTAGGGTACAAATGTAGGGGCCTGCATGAAAACTTCTAAGCTTAACTATCAGCTTAGGTCTGGTCTGCTGCCACCATCCCAATGGATTCCCTCCCCTGGGAAGCCTTGAGAAACCTTTCACCAATTCCCTGGTGAATACAGATCCAAACCCCTTGGATCTTAAAACAAGGAGAAATTAACCACCCCCCTTTCTTTCTCCCACCAACTCCTGGTGAATACAGATCCAACCCCCTTGGATCTAAAACAAGGAAAAAAATCAATCAGGTTCTTAAAAAGAAGGCTTTTAATTAAAGAAAAAGGTAAAAATCATCTCTGTAAAATCAGTATGGAAAATAACTTTACAGGGTAATCAAACTTAAAGAGCTCAGAGGACTCCCCTCTAGTCTTAGGTTCAAAGTACAGCAAACAAAGATAAACACTCTAGTAAAAGGTACATTTACAAGTTGAGAAAACAAAGTAAAACTAAGACGCCTTGCCTGGCTATTTACTTACAAGTTTGAAATAGGAGAGACTTGTTTAGAAAGATGTGGAGAACCTGGATTGATGTCTGGTCCCTCTCAGTCCCAAGAGCGAATGAACTCCCAAACAAAGAGCACAAACAAAAGCCTTTCCCCCCCCCCCCCCCAAGATTTGAAAGTATCTTGTCCCCTTATTGGTCCTTTGGGTCAGATGCCAGCCAGGTTACCTGAGCTTCTTAACCCTTTACAGGGAAAAGGATTTTGGAGTCTCTGGCCAGGAGGGATTTTATAGTACTGTACACAGGACAGCTCTTACCCTTCCCTTTATAGTTATGACACCCCCCCCAAATCACAGATAGTGTTGGACATTCGGTTCTACATTGGCTGTGATTTCTTCCTGGAGTTCTAGGAGAAAACAGAGTTAATAAGACACATGTACCTTTAGACATACTACTGATTATATAAAAACTAACAATATGTTTCATTCCAAGAACAATTGTTAACCAGTTAACTCTGGGAAACTTTCCCGGGAGAGTGCATCAGCCACTTTGTTAGAAGCTCCCGAAATGTGTTCTATTTCAAAATCAAAATCTTAGAGAGCTAAACTCCACCGAAGAAGTTTTTTGTTATTTCCCTTGGCGGTATGAAGCCACTGTAGCACAGCATGGTCTGTTTGTAGTTGGAAACGCCGTCCCCAAACATATGGGCGTAACTTTTCCAGCGCGTACACAATGGCGTAGCATTCCTTTTCGCTGATTGACCAGTGGCTTTCCCTCTCAGACAGTTTCTTGCTGAGAAACACGACAGGATGGAATTCTTGATCCGGTCCTTCCGGCATTAAAACTGCTCCCACGCCTCGCTCGGACGCATCTGTGGTTACTAGGAACGGTTTGTCAAAGTCTGGGGCCCTTAGCACAGGGTCAGACATGAGTGTTGCCTTAAGCTGGTTAAAGGCCTTTTGACACTCATCAGTCCACTGAACTGCATTTGGCTGTTTCTTTCTGGTTAGGTCTGTCAGCGGGGCGGCGATTTGGCTGTAGTGGGGTACAAATCGCCTATAATATCCAGCCAAGCCTAAGAAGGATTGGACCTGTTTCTTAGACTTTGGAACCGGCCACTTTTGGATAGCATCCACTTTGGCCTGTAGGGGATTTATAGTTCCTCGACCCACCTGGTGCCCCAGGTAAGTCACTCTGTTTTGGCCTATTTGACACTTTTTAGCCTTAACAGTTAGTCCTGCCTGCTGGATGTGCTCGAAAACTTTTTCCAGATGCTCTGCCCATGAATCAGAAAAAATGGCCACATCATCGAGGTAGGCAACTGCAGATTCTCTCAATCCCGCTAGGAGACCATCTACAAGTCTTTGGAAGGTGGCGGGTGCATTTCGCAACCCGAAAGGGAGTACATTGAATTCATACACTCCTGCCTGGGTGACGAAGGCTGACCTTTCCTTAGCGGGTTCATCTAGTGGTACTTGCCAGTACCCCTTGGTTAAGTCTAAAGTAGAGATGAATTGGGCATGTCCCAATTTCTCCAACAGCTCATATGTGCGTGGCATTGGATAGTTGTCAGGACAAGTTACAGCATTTAGCTTACGGTAGTCCACGCAAAAGCGTATTTCCCCATCTGGTTTGGGAACTAGAACCACTGGAGATGCCCATGCACTATTAGAGGGGCAGATTATACCCATCTGTAGCATGTCCTGGATCTCCCTTTGTATAGCAGTTTTGGCATGAGGTGACTCCCGGTAGGGTGGGGTTCTAATTGGGTGAGCATTACCTGTGTCAATGGAGTGGTATGCCCGTTCGGTCCGTCCTGGAGTGGCTGAGAAAATTGGTGCAAAGCTTGTGCACAGCTCCTTGATCTGCTGTCGCTGCAGACGTCCAAGGGTCATGGAGAGGTTCACCTCTTCCACGCCACCATTCCTTTTTCCTTCGTAGTAGACACCTTCAGGCCACTCGGCGCCATCTGTTTCCTGGGCTGTAAACTGGCAAACATTTAATTCTCTGGAATAAAAGGGCTTAAGAGAATTAACATGGTATACCTTAGGCTTTATGTTGGAGGTGGGGGAGGCTATGAGATAGTTAACAGCTCCTAGGCGCTCCTGGACCGTGAATGGTCCTTCCCACGACACTTCCATTTTATGGGCCTGGAGCGCCTTTAAGACCATGACTTGGTCTCCTACTTTGAAGGACCGTTCTCTGGAATGTTTATCATACCAGGCCTTTCGCTCTTCCTGAGCATTCTTTAGGTTTTCTTTAGCAAGGGCTAAAGAGTGTCGGAGGGTGCTTTGTAGGTTGCTTACAAAGTCTAGAATGTTAGTTCCTGGAGAAGGCGTAAACCCCTCCCATTGCAGCTTCACCAACTGTAATGGCCCCTTAACCTTGCGGCCATACACAAGTTCAAATGGTGAAAACCCTAAACTGGGATGTGGTACAGCCCTGTAGGCGAAAAGCAACTGCTGCAACACTAGGTCCCAATCATTGGAGTGTTCATTTATGAATTTACGTATCATGGCCCCCAAAGTTCCATTAAACCTCTCCACCAGGCCATTGGTTTCATGGTGGTAAGGGGTGGCAACCAAGTGATTCACCCCATGAGCTTCCCACAGGTTTTTCATGATCCCTGCCAGGAATTTAGTTCCCGAATCGGTAAGGATGTCGGAGGGCCAACCTACCCTGGCAAAAATGTCTGCTAATGCCTGGCACACACTTTTAGCCCTGGTGTTGCTTAAGGGTACTGCTTCCAGCCATCGGGTAGCAAAATCCATGGAAGTCAGTATGTACTGCTTTCCTCTGGGTGTCTTCTTTGGGAAAGGACCCAGAAATGGGACCCAGCTACTCGCTGAAATGGGACTTCAATTATGGGTAGTGGCTGGAGAGGGGCTTTAACCTGGTCTTGGGGCTTTCCCACTCGTTGGCACACCTCACAAGACCGGACATAATTAGCAACGTCCTTGCCCATTCCCTCCCAGTGGAAGGACTTCCCCAACCAGTCTTTGGTTCTGTTCACCCCAGAATGGCCACTGGGATGATCATGGGCTAAGCTCAAGAGCTTTACCCGATACTTAGTGGGAACTACCAACTGTCTTTGAGGATGCCAGTCTTCCTGGTGCCCACCAGAAAGAGTCTCCTTGTATAAAAGTCCTTGTTCTACAACAAACCGGGATCGGTAAGAAGAGCTGAGAGGCGGTGGAGTGCTCCGCGCCGCCGCCCAAGCTTTCTGAAGGCTGTCATCTGCTTCCTGCTCGGCCTGGAACTGTTCCCTTGATGCTGGAGAAATCAGTTCCTCCTTGGACTGTGGACTGGGGCTTGGTCCCTCTGGAAGCGATGCAGGTGCTGGGGCTGTTTCCACTGACTGTGAACCGCTGTCCGCTGGTGCACTATGTGGTATCTCAGGCTCTGGCTGAGCCTCTTGGGTGGGGTTATCTGCTGCTTCCACCAGGTCAGACTCGCTGGTGCCCTCTGGCGTTGAAGTTGTAGACGGGTTTGCAAGCGCTGGACTCCGTGCTGGCAATGGTTCTGGTGCTGGTTGCGTTGCCAGTTCTGGTTCTGGGACTGGTTTTGGCTGGGTCTTTGGGATTGGATCCACTACGGCTGTTGCAGTTGTTGGCAGGGGATCCAGTTCCACCACCTTTGTTTGGGTCTCTGGTAACACAGACGGGGCCCTGGTGGACGGCTCAGGAACAGGGATGGGGGTGAAAGCTTGCTTAGCCTGGCTGCGGGTGACTATTCCTACCCTCTTGGCTAGCTTCACATGGTTGGCCAAGTCTTCCCCCAGCAGCATGGGAATGGGATAATTGTCATAGACTGCAAAAGTCCACATTCCTGACCAGCCTTTGTACTGGACATGCAACTTCGCTGTAGGCAAGGTTACAGACTGTGACACGAAGGGTTGAATTGTCACTGTAGCCTCCGGGTTGATGAGTTTGGAGTCCACTAGGGATTGGTGGATAGTTGACACTTGTGCCCCAGTGTCCCTCCAAGCGATAACCTTCTTTCCGCCCACTCTCAAGGTTTCCCTTCGCTCCGAGGGTATGAGAGAGGCATCTGGGTCTGGGGATCTTTGGTGTGATTGTGGTGTAATGAACTGTAATCGGTTGGGGTTCTTGGGGCAGTGAGCCTTTATATATCCCAGTTCATTACATTTAAAACATCGCCCTGCTAAGGTATCACCGGGGCGATGTTGGTTGGTGGAGACTGGTGTGGTGGGGTGAGACGGCGTCTGGGGTTTCCCTTGGGATGTGGGTGGGGCCTTGGGTTGTCCCCGGTGGTAAGGTTTGGTTTCGGGGTGCCCCTTCTGATATTCGCTCCAACTGCTACTAGTTTTTTTCTTTTCTGCCACCTCCACCCATTTGGCTCCAATCTCCCCCGCCTCGGTTACAGTTTTGGGCTTCCTATCTAGGATGTACCTTTCTATTTCCTCTGGAACACCCTCTAAAAACTGCTCCATTTTTACTAGGGAAACCAGATCTTTCGGAGATTTAACATTTGCTCCTGATACCCAGGCATCACAATTTTTGTCAATGTGGTAGGCATGCCGGGTAAATGACACGTCTGGTTTCCACCTTAGGGCTCTGAACTGCCGACGGGCATGCTCGGGTGTTAGCCCCATTCGGAGTCTGGCCTTGTTTTTAAAAAGTTCATAACTGTTTATGTGCTCCTTAGGCATTTCAGCCGCCACCTCTGCTAAGGGTCCACTGAGCTGCGGCCTCAGCTCTACCATGTACTGGTCTATAGGGATGCTGTATCCAAGACAAGCCCTTTCAAAATTTTCTAAGAAGGCCTCAGTATCATCGCCTGCCTTGTAGGTGGGGAATTTTCTGGGATGGGAAGGGGTACCTGGAGAGGAATTGCTAGGATGGGCTGGTGCATCCTGCCTAGCCCTTGCTACTTCCAGTTCATGCTTCCTTTTTTTTTCTCTCTCCTCCATCTCTTTTTCTCTCACCTCCTCTTTGGCTTTTTCCAGCTCCATAGTTCTCTTGTGAGCCTCCTCTTTGGCTTTTTCCAGCTCCATCTCTCTTTCATGGGCCTCCTTTTTGGCTTTCTCTTCTCTTTCTCTCTGCTCTGTCTCGAGTTTTGTTAATTGAAGCAGTCTCTGATGTTTTCTTTCATTTTCTTCTGCTTCTAGTTTGGCCAGTTCTATTTTTTTAGCTACTTCTTTGGTAGTCATTTTCCTGTTTTCTTGTGCTGGGTCACCCCTTCTGTAGTTGACTGAAACTGGGATGTACTCAGCTCTGGCTGCTGCTGAGTTAACAGAGACTTTCTAACTAGCTACTCCCGAGGATGTAAAAAAAAACAAAAAAAACCAATTCAGCTTGTAAATTCCTTTTACCAGTCGTTTGCTCATTAATTGAACCCTTCTCTTAACAAAGGCCCTTGTTAAAAAAACTTAACACCTCTGCCCTCAGGCAAGGAGAGATAAGATATGCATCTACCTTCAGCTCTGCTTTCCAAGCAGCTACAAGGAAAAAAAAATCTTACTGGCTTTTGGGTTTAAAATGAATCCCACCGCTATGCCACCATGTCAAGGCTGTATCCCCACTTTGAACTTTAGGGTACAAATGTAGGGGCCTGCATGAAAACTTCTAAGCTTAACTATCAGCTTAGGTCTGGTCCGCTGCCACCATCCCAATGGATTCCCTCCCCTGGGAAGCCTTGAGAAACCTTTCACCAATTCCCTGGTGAATACAGATCCAAACCCCTTGGATCTTAAAACAAGGAGAAATTAACCATTCCCCTCCTTCCTCCCACCAACTCCTGGTGAATACAGTTCCAACCCCCCTGGGATCTTAAAACAAGGAGAAATTAACCATCCCCCTTTCTTTCTCCCACCAACTCCTGGTGAATACAGATCCAACCCCCTTGGATCTAAAACAAGGAAAAAAATCAATCAGGTTCTTAAAAAGAAGGTTTTTAATTAAAGAAAAAGGTAAAAATCATCTCTGTAAAATCAGTATGGAAAATAACTTTACAGGGTAATCAAACTTAAAGAGCTCAGAGGATTCCCCTCTAGACTTAGGTTCAAAGTACAGCAAACAAAGATAAACACTCTAGTAAAAGGTACATTTACAAGTTGAGAAAACAAAGTAAAACTAAGACGCCTTGCCTGGCTATTTACTTACAAGTTTGAAATAGGAGAGACTTGTTTAGAAAGATGTGGAGAACCTGGATTGATGTCTGGTCCCTCTCAGTCCCAAGAGTGAACGAACTCCCAAACAAAGAGCACAAACAAAAGCCTTCCCCCCCCGCCCAAGATTTGAAAGTATCTTGTCCCCTTATTGGTCCTTTGGGTCAGATGCCAGCCAGGTTACCTGAGCTTCTTAACCCTTTACAGGGAAAAGGATTTTGGAGTCTCTGGCCAGGAGGGATTATATAGTACTGTACACAGGGCAGCTGTTACCCTTCCCTTTATAGTTATGACAGCTAGATATGCCATGTAACATATCTCTGCAAAGGTTATGATCTACTGGATAGATTCATCCTATTTGTACACATGTATAATGTTTGTATTCGAAATTATGAATATTGGTTATGTACTTGTTTAATTTTAAGTAGCCTGAGAGAGGAAGGGGTCTCCACCCACAAGAGAAAGTCTATTTAAGCCCATGGGAGACCCCTCCATTTTGTCTTCAGCTGGCTCAAGAGATAGCCTCTCCACCCCCAAATGATACCTGAAAGAAACTGGAACAAAGAACAGTAACCACAGGGGTGTGAGTGATTGCTGGACCCAGACTAGAAGGAGGCTAGTCTGTAAAAGAAACTTACTGGAACATCTCTGAGGCTATTTTCATCTGTAATCACTTTCTTACTGTTTTAGCCATAGACTTGCATGTTTTATTTTATTTTACTTGGTAATTCACTTTGTTCTGTCTGTTATTACTTGGAACCACTAGCAGCCCTGTCCCCATTAAATTAAATTAACCCCCCTGTTTTTAATTTATAAGGGGGGATCACACTTGGAGGCTTGCTGTCTGAAAGGGGTCACCAGTACAAAAAGTTTAAAAACCACTGTACTAGATTATCACAGTGGTCCCTTCTAGCCTTACTAACATGTCAGCTACCCACAGGTTTTAATTCAAAGTTTAACACGTTAAAAACAGTATGCTATATCTACACTAGACTTCTAAAATGTCTTAGCTAACATCACACCTTAAATCCTAGTCTAGATAAAGCCTCAATCCCATGTGACAAAGTGGGAATTTTATGTAATATTTTTCTGAGTCCTGTGTGTGCCTCAGTTTCTCCCATATTTTGCATTGCTACCAGTGGGGGGGAAAGGATTGTTTGCAGACTAAGAGTCACAGATGTGTGTGGCACATCACTGTCTGGGATGAACAGAGTCGTTAAGGAACTGGCTGAAACTAACCCAAAGAAACAAGAGGTTTAGAAAGATAATGCAAGCGCCAATGACTCATGAATTGACACTCAGAGGAAAACTCCAGCCAGTGGCTTGTGAACTCAGCATGCCCCTGCCTGTAGAACAAAGGACAGATGTGACCAGCAGGAAATAAAGTGTGGGCTCTGGTAGAAACTTGGAGCCCCCACCTGGGAACTGACTAAGGAAGCCCAAGGGCAACTGAGCCTGAAAATGGAGTTTGCTGCAGCTTGGCTGGCGAATTGTGGCTTGACCAGAACAGACTATGCTTTAACCTTATTTCTCTATGCCAGTGGTTCCCAACTTTTTTACCATTGTGGGCCGCATCAAATTCTAATTGTATGGCCCTGAGGATGTCACATGGGCAGCAGCTGTGTGCTGATTGGGCTGCATGTGGCCCATGGGCCGCAGGTTGAGAACCACTGCTCTGTGCTACCCTAAGGACTTCCAATGCTGTGTTTCTCCACTTGAATAATAAATCTGACTCTGTTTTGAAAACGCTGTTTGGGAGTCACTGCAAGCACTGGCTGGGCTGCATTAGTCCCTGAAGAGTGTACAAGTCTCCACTGGGAATCCATCTCAGTTGCATTCACTGAACACAGCTCATGATGTGAAGCAGAAGTGCAGAATCCCAGAGGTGGTGAGCTGGTGTGGCCTGCTCTGAAGGAAGAGTAAGACCCCTTGGGGGCTGGGCACACGAAAGGGGCCCCTTCAAGAAACTGTTTAAAAGCTGGTGTGTAGCACAGATCCTGTGGCTCCTTGACACCCCACCGCAAAGTAGGAGTTACCATCTTGATCTGTTTCAGAGGGGTAGCAGTGTTAATCTGTATCAGCAAAAACAACGAGGAGTCCTTGTGGCACCTTAGAGACTAACACATTTATTTGGGCATAAGCTTTCGTGGGCTAAAACTCACTTCATCAGATGCATGGAGTGGAAAATACAGAGGCAGGTATATACACAGCACATGAAAAGATGGGAGTTGCCTGACCAAGTGGGGGGGGTCAGTGCTAATGAGCCAATTCAATTAAGGTGGAAGTGGGCTATTCTCAACAGTTGACAAGAAGGGGTGAATACCAAGGAGGAAAAATCACTTTTGTAGTGCTAATGAGGCCAGTGTAATAAAGGTGGCCCATTTCAAACAGCTGACAAGAAGGTGTGAGTATCAGCAGGGGGAAATTAGTTTTTGTAGTGACCCATCCACTCACAGTCTTTGGCCTGGTCTACACTATGACTTTAATTCGGATTTAGCAGCGTTAAATCAAATTAATCCTGCACCCGTCCACACAACGAAGCCATTTATTTCGAAATAAAGGTCTCTTAAAATCGATTTCTGTACTCCATCCCGACGAGCGGAGTAGCGCCAAAATCGATATTGTCATTTCAAATTAGGGTTAGTGTGGCCGCAATTCGATGGTATTGGCCTCCGGGAGCTATCCCACAGTGCACCATTGTGACCGCTCTGGACAGCAATCTGAACTCGGATGCACTGACCAGGTAGACAGGAAAAGCCCCGCGAACATTTGAATTTTATTTCCTGTTTGCCCAGCGTGGAGAGCACAGGTGACCATGCAGTCTGATAATCGAAAAAGAGCACCAGCATGGACTGTACGGGAGGTACTGGATCTGATCGCTATATGGGGAGAGGATTCAGTGCTAGCAGAACTTCGTTCGAAAAGACGAAATGCCAAAACTTTTGAAAAAATCTCCAAGGGCATGATGGAGAGAGGCCACAATAGGGACTCAGATCAGTGCTGCGTGAAAGTCAAGATGCTCAGACAAGCCTATCAAAAATCAAAGGAGGCAAACGGTCGCTCCAGGTCAGAGCCGCGGACATGCTGCTTCTATGCCGAGCTGCATGCAGTTCTAGGGGGGGCCGCCACCTCTGACCGTGGATTCCGAGGCGGTGGTAATCTCATCAGCTACACCTGAGGATTCTGCGGACGGGGAAGAGGAGGAGGAGGAGGAGGATGACGAGCTTGCGGAGAGCACATAGCACTCCGTTCTCCCCAACAGCCAGGATCCTTTTCTCAGCCTGACTGACATACCCTCCCAACCCTCCCAAGCCAGTATCCAAGACCATGACCCCATGGAAGGGACCTCAGGTGAGTTTACCTTTTAAAATATAAAACTTGTTTTAAAAGCAAGCGTTTAATGATTACTTTGCCCTGAGGACTTGGGATGCATTCGCGGCCAGTACAACTACTGGAAAAGTCTGTTAACGTGTCTGGGGATGGAGCGGAAATCCTCCAGGGACATCTCCATGAAGCTCTCCTGGAGGTACTCCAAAAGCCTTGCCACAAGGTTTCTGGGCAGTGCAGCCTTATTCCGTCCTCCATGGTATGACACTTGACCACGCCATGCTTGCAGCAAGTAATCTGGTATCATTGCATGACAAAGCCTGGCAGCGTATGGTCCCGGTGTTTGCTGGCATTCAAGCAACATCTGTTCTTCTTCGAGTGATTGTTCACATCCATTACACATTAGGTGTGCGCGTGCCACGTGCACGGACGTCGGAAACTTTTTCCCTCAGCGGCTCCCATCGGGCTGGCAGGGCGCCCTCCCGCCATAGCGGCGCCCCGCTCTAGGGTATATATATCCCTGCCGGCCCGACTCTCCCTCAGTTCCTTCTGTATAGCCCATTCAGTCCACCTAATCACAACATATCTCCCAGGGGTCCAAAACAGGTTAGCAGACCGCCTCAGCCGGTCCTACCACATGCACGAATGGGCGTTGAGACGGGACGTCCTGCATTCAATCTTCCAGAGGTGGGGGTTTCCCCTGGTGGATCTCTTCGCCACCAAGGGCAACAGCCAATGCCCTCAGTTTTGTTCTTTCCAGAACCTCAGCCCGGGCTCGTTGGCAGATGCCTTCGCAATTCCGTGGGGCGGGAGCCTGAGGTATGTCTTCTCTCCATTCCCGCTCATCCACAAGGTCATCCTCAAGACCCGCAGGGACAAGGCGGTAGTCATCCTCATCGCCCCAACGTGGCCATGCCAGCATTGGTTCACGACCCTGCTGGAACTGTCCATAACCGCCCCGATTGCCCTCCCCCTCCATCGCGACCTCATCACACAGGACCGGGGTCACCTATTCCACCCGAACCTACCGTTGCTACATCTCATGGCTTGGTATCTCTCTGGCTAAACGATACGGAGCACAGGTCCAGCAAATTCTCCTTGGTAGTAGGAAGCCCTCCACAAGAGCAACCTACCTTGCCAAATGGAGGAGGTTCTCCCACTGGTGTGAGCCTCATCACATACAGCCTCAGTCCCATCAATTCTGGACTACTTGCTGCACCTCAATTAAAGTGCATCTGGCTACCATATCGGCGTTCCATCCTGGGGAGTTGGGAGTTTCCGTGTTCTCCAACCCCACAGTAGCCCGATTCCTCAAGGGACTGGAAAGGGTGTTTCCCTATTCGCGCCCGCCGGTCTCTGCGTGGAATCTCAACCTGGTCCTAACTAAACTCATGGGGCTACCCTTTGAACTCCTAGCCTCTTGCTCCCTCATGCACCTCTCATGGAAGGTAGCGTTTCTCGTGGCCATCACATTGGCCAGGAGGGTATCAGAATTGAGAGCCCTCACTTCGGAACCTCCTTTTACAGTTTTTCATAAGGATAAGGTGCAACTGAGGCCACACCCTAAATTCCTTCCAAAGGTGGTCACGCATTTTCACATGGGCCAAGACATTTGCTTACCGGTGTTCTTCCCTAAGCCCCATACAGACCCAAGCCACCACAGCCTGCATACCCTCAATGTCCGTAGGACCTTGGCATTTTATCTAGAACGGACCAGGCCATTCCGCAAATCAACTCAACTGTTCATTGCCATTGCGGAGCGAATGAGAGGCCAGCCTATCTCGACGCAACACTTGTCAGCATAGATTGTGCTTTGCATACGCACGTGCTATGAGCTCGCCAACATACCAGCCCCGGAGATCCGGGCTCACTCGACTAGGGCCCAAGCGTCCTCGGCGGCTTTCTTGGCGCAGGTTCCACTCCAGGAAATCTGTAAAGCGGCCACCTGGCCGTCGGTGCATATGTTCACAGCCCACTACGCGATCCATCATCAGACCAGAGAGGACGCGGTGGTCGGCAGGACTGTGCTTCAATCAATTGTTCCTTGACTCCTACCCTCCTCCAATGGTAAGCTTGTGAGTCACCTAATGTGTAATGGACGTGAACAATCACTCGAAGAAGAAAAAACGGTTACCTTTCTGTAACTGTTGTTCTTCGAGATGTGTTGTTCACGTCCATTACACTTCCCACCCTCCTTCCCCTCTGTCAGAGTCACCGGCAAGAAGGAACCGAGGGAGGGTCGGGCCTGCAGGAATATATATACCCTAGAGCGGGGCACCGCTCTGGCGGGAGGGGGGCCTTGCCGGCCCGATGGGAGCCACTGAGGGAAAAAGTTTCCGACGTCCGTGCACGCGGCGCGCGCACACCTAATGTGTAATGGACGTAAACAACACATCTCGAAGAACAACAGTTACAGAAGGTAAGTAACCGTTTTTTCTTTATCTCGCTGTGTAATCCTCAGGAGAGTGATATCGCTCATGGTAACCTGGATGAAATATGGGAATTTAATTAAGGGGACAGAGGTGGCCGTTCCTACTGGGCTGTTTGCCTGTGGCTGAAAAGAAGTCCTCCCCTGCAGTTAGCCAAGCACGGGAGGGGGAGGGGGGGGAATTGGCCCTGAGCTTTTCGCATTTGGCTAGCAGGGATCTTCCCTGATACCAGCCACACGGTGGGGGGAGGGATAAAGCGATCATCCCAGAGAATTCATGGCGGGGTGGGGGTTGTTAGTTTGGTTCCTGCAGGGATCTTCCCTGATACCAACCACGCAGTGGGGGGAGGGATAAAGCGATCATCCAGAGAATTGGATGGGGGCGGCGGTTAGTTTGTTTTCTGCTGCTGAAGGTTAACAGGAAAACCGCAGCACTCAACGGGCTTTGCTTGGTTTGTGGGAAAGGAGGGCGCAGAAGCCGAAAGATAATGGCTTACCATGGCCGCATGCAAGCCGAATTCTGTTGCCCGGACCTGCGTCTGTGATCTCTAGCAGCAAAGCCACAGCCACTCAATATTAAGAGGCAAAATGCGACCTGGCACAGAAATCACATGTGCTATGTAATGTGAATAGTGTTGGTCACCGTGAAAGAGTATAAGAATTGTTTTGCAAAATTTATCTTTTTAAAAAATTCTCTCCTTTTTTCCTTCCCTCCAGTAGCTGCAAATTTTTCAAGCCTCCCTCCTCCGTCCCAAAGGCTATCTCAGATAAGGCGTCGGAAAAAGAAGATGCGAGATGAGATGTTCGCGGAAATCATGGAATCCACTCGCAGTGAAAGAGCTCATCTGAATGAGTGGAAGGACATGGTTTCAAAGTATAGGAAAGAAGCCAGTGAATGTGAGGACAGGAGGGACCAACGTGAGGACAGGAGGGACCAACGTGAGGACAGGAGACGCTCGAGATAAGAGGTGGCAGCAGGAAGATCAGAGGAGGCAGGATGCAACGCTGGGGCTGCTGCATGAGCAAACAGACATGCTCCAGCATCTGGTGGAGCTTCAGGAACGGCAGCAGGATAACAGAGTGCCGCTACAGCCCCTGTATAACCCCCTCCCCATGTTCCATAGCCTTCTCACCCAGACGTGTAAGAACACTGGGGGGGGGGAGGCTCCGTACACCCTCCCATTCCACCCCAGTGGACAGCCCAAGCAAAAGGCTGTCATTTTTTTAACCTTTTTTTAGTAGCCTTTTCCTTCCCGCCGATCCTCCTCCCAAACCCCACCTGGGTTCTCTCCCTCTTTTTATAATCAATTAATAAAGAATAAATGATTTTTAAACTATAGTGACTATTTCCTTTGAAAGCAAGCTGAGGGAAGGGGGAGGGTGGTTCCTTACAGAGAATGAGTCAATAAAGGGGGCAGGTTTTCATGAAGGAGAAACAAACAGAAATTTCACACTGTAGCCTGGCCAGTCATGAAACTGGTTTTCAAAGCTTCTCTGATGCGCAGCGCTTCCTGGTGTGTTCTTCTAATCGCTCTGGTGTCTGGCTGCGCGTAATGAGCAGCCAGGCGATTTGCCTCAGCCTCCCACCCGCCATAAAGGTCTCCCCCTTATTTTCACAGAGATTGTGGAGCACACAGCAAGCAGCAATAACAATGGGGATATTGGTTTGGCTGAGGTCTTAGCGAGTCAGTAACGATCACCAGCGACCTTTTAAACGGACAAATGCACATTCTACCACCATTCTGCACTTGCTCAGCCTGTAGTTGAACAGCTCCTGACTCCTGTCCAGGCTGCCTGTGTATGGCTTCATGAGCCATGGCATTAAGGGGTAGGCTGGGTCCCCAAGAATAACTATAGGCATTTCAACATCTCCAATGGTTATTTTCTGGTCCGGGAAGTAAGTCCCTTGCTGCAGCCGTTTAAACACAGTAGTGTTCCTGAAGACGCGAGCGTCATGAACCCTTTCCGGCCAGCCCACATTGATGTTGGTGAAACGTCCCTTGTGATCCACAAGTGCTTGCAGCACCATTGAAAAGTACCCCTTGCGATTTATGTACTGGGTACCCTGGTACTCCGGTGCCAAGATAGGGATATGGTTCCATCTATCGCCCCACCACAGTTAGGGAATCCCATTGCAGCAAAGCCATCCACTATGACCTGCACATTTCCAAGAGTCACTACCTTTCGTAGCAGCAGCTCAGTGATTGCTTTGGCTACTTGCATCACAGCAGCCCCCCACAGTAGATTTGCCCATTCCAAATTGATTCCCGACTGACCGGTAGCTGTCTGGCGTTGCAAGCTTCCACAGGGCTATCGCCACTTGCTTCTCAACTGTGAGGGCTGCTCTCATCTTGGTATAATGGCACTTCAGGGCAGGGGAAAGCAAGTCACAAAGTTCCATGAAAGTGCCCTTACGCATGCGAAAGTTTCGCAGCTACTGGGAATCGTCCCGCACCTGCAACACTATGCGGTCCCACCAGTCTGTGCTTGTTTCCCAGGCCCAGAATCGGCGTTCCACGGATAGAACCTGCCCCATTAACAACATGATCTCCAAAGCACCGGGGCCCGCGGTTTGAGAGAATTCTGTGTCCAGGTCCAGGTCCATGTCCTCATCACTCTTGTCGCTGCGCTGCCGTCGCCGCCTCCTCCTCTCCTCATTTTTCTGGTCCTGGCTCAGCATAAACTGCACGAGAACATGCGAGGTGTTTAAAATGTTCATGACTGCTGTCTTGAGCTGAGTGGGCTCCATGCTTGCCGTGGTATGGAGTCTGCAGTGTTCACCCAGGAAAAAAGGCGCGAAATGGTTGTCTGCCGTTGCTTTCATGGAGGGAGGGGTGAGGCTGTACCCAGAAACACCTGCGACAATGTTTTTTGCCCCATCAGGCACTGGGATCTCAACCCAGAATTCCAATGGGCGGGGGAGACTGCGGGAACTATGGGATAGCTATGGGATAACTACCCACAGTGCAACGCTCCGAAAATCGACGCTAGCCCTGGTACATGGATGCACACTGCCGAATTAATGTGCTTAGTGTGGCCGCATACATTCGACTTTATACAATCTGTTTCCAAAATTCAAATTATGTAAATTCGGATTAATCCCGTAGTGTAGACATACCCTTTATTCAGGCCTAATTTGATGGTGTCCAGTTTGCAAATTAATTCCAGTTCTGCAGTTTCTCATTGGAGTCTATTTCTGAAGTTTTTTTGTTGAAGAATTGCCACTTTTAAGTCTATTGTTGAGTGTCCAGGGAGATTGAAGTGTTCTACTGATTTTTGAATGTTACTATTCTTGATATCTGACTTGTGTTCATTTATTCTTCTGCATAGAGACTGTCCGGTTTGGCCAATGTCCATGGCAGAGGGGCGTTGCTGGCACATGATGGCATATATCACGTTGGTAGATGTGCAGGTGAACGAGCCCCTGATGGTGTGGCTGATGTGGTTAGGTCCTATGATAAGCAACAGAGACTCCTGTGGCACCTTTAAGACTAACAGATGTATTGGAGCATAAACTTTTGTGGGTGAATGCCCGTTCTTCGGATGCATGTAATGGAAATTTTCAGAGGCAGGTATAAATATGCTGGCAAGGATCAGTCTGGGGATAATGAGGTTAGTTCAATCAGGGAGGGTGAGGTCCTCTGCTAGCAGCTGAGGTGTGAACACCAAGGGAGGAGAAACTGCTTTTGTAGTTGGCTACATTCACAGTCTTTGTTTAATCCTGATCTGATGGTGTCAAATTTGCAAATGCACTGAAGCTCAGCAGTTTCTCTTTGGAGTCTGGTCACGGCTACCCCTCTGATACAGGTCCTATGGTAGTGTCCCTTGAATAGATTTGCAGAGAGAGTTGGCAATGGGGTCTGTTGCAGGGATTGACTCCAACGAGAAACTGCAGAACTGGAATTAATTTGCAAATTAATCAAATTAGGCCCAAATAAAGACTGGGAGTGGCTGGGTCATTACAAAAAGTAATTTTCCCTCTGTTGATAGTCACATCTTCTTGTCAACTGTTGGGAATGGGCCACTTCCACCTTGATTGAATTGGCCTCATTAGCACTGACCCCCTCACTTGATAAGATAACTCCCGTCTTTTCATGTGCTGTGTATTTATACCACCCTACTGTATGTTCCACTCCATGCATCTGATGAAGTTGGTTTTAGCCCACGAAAGCTTAGGGCCACATAAACGTGTTTGTCTCTAAGGTGCCACAAGGACTCCTCGTTGTTTCATCTTGCTCTGGTACCATTCTCCAGCACTTTGCACAAGTCACCGAGGACACCGAGGAATTTTTCACACCACATAGCACTGTAATTAAGCCAACCTAGACCCTGGTGTAAACACAGCTAGGTCGACAGAAGAATTCTTCCAGTAACCTAGCTGCCACCACACTGGGAGGTGGTTTACTAGAGTGATGGAAAGCCCCCTTCCATTGATGTAGAAAGTGTCTACATTATGGTACTGCAGCAGCAGCAGAGCTGCAGCTCTGTAGCTGTAGCACCACTCCCGGCAGTGCTTACTTGAGGTGGCTCCCAGGAAGCGGCTGGCAGGTCCCTGAGGTAAGTGTCAGAGGCTGCATCCTCCTCCCCAGCACAGTGTGTGCAGACCAGTCCACCTTGCTCATGGCAGAGCCAAGGAAAGGAGGCACCTGCCTCTGCACATGCTGATTCTATGCAGGGTAGGCTGGGGCTGAGCACTGCTAGGCTGCTGCCCAGTTCACTTACCCACCTTAGCAAGCAGGGATTGCACCTGGCAGCATACATCTGCTTAATGTACAATCGGGACACCATTGTCCCGATAGTTAGGTAAAATTTTGCATTTGGTAGTGAAATAGAAAATTAGTTGATTGGGAATGTCCCATTAAACCCGACTGTGATTGGTTATCTACTGGCATTTTTGTTTTTTCAGGTTGTTTTCCGGTGTAACGCAAATTTACAGTAGTTTACAGTTCTGAACCACAGTGCATACTGTAGGACAAACTACAGTGGGCACATAATAACACATAAGAGAAACAGAGACTGTGCAGTTCTTTTCAGTGGCTAGCTATTTAGCTAACGGTCTTCAGCCGAAAACCCCACCTGAAATGGCAACGGCAAGGGAGGAGCCAACTACCAAAAAAACAAAAAAGACAGTGCAGATATAGGAAAGAATGGGAAGCCACTTACACCTGTATTTGGAAATCCTATGAGTGTGATTCAAAAGCCTTTTGTAAAGCATGCAGGAAGGAATTTACCATTTGCCATGGCAGTGAGTGTGATGTTAAGCATCATGCTGAATGAAAAAATCATGGACAAAACACCCAGACTCACAAGAGCAATATCCTGGTCTCACATTTTTTCAGCAAGCCAAATGAATCCTTCAATAACAAGGTTATCGCTACTGAGCTAACTCAAGTTTACCACACAGTAGTCCATCAACACTCCTATCACTCATGTGACTGTGAACTTAAACTGGCACCTACCTTCTATCCAGATTCAACGATTGTAAAGCACGTCAGCTGTGGCAGGACTAAAGCGGAGGCATTGATCAAAAATGTGCTGTCACTGCTCTCAACAGAATTTTTAAAAGACCTCAGCAAGCCAGATGGTCCCTATTTCTCAGTTGCCACAGATGCATCTAACAAGGGCAATGTGAAAACTTTCCCCTTATCACTGAGATACTGGACACCTGAACATGGGATCCAAGATAAACTGTTAGATTCTATGAGCAAAGCGAAGAGACTGCAGAGGCAATAAGTAAAACATTACTTGAAAAACTTGTGACACACAAACTAGACCTAAACGAAGTGTCTTCCTACTGTGCTGATAATGCAAACGTGAATGATGGAAAGCGACAGTGTACCAGAATTTAAAAAAACAAAATGAAAATATTTTGCCAGCAAACTGCCCTGCCCATGTTGTGCACAACGCCGTGAAACATGGTAGCAATACCCTACAAGTTGACATTGAGACTCTGGTGATTGAGATGTTCAATCATTTCAGCAGTTCTGCTAAGAGAGTAGCAGCATTGAAGGATATGTTTGACTTTGTGGATATGGAGTATGCCACTTTACTGCGCCATGTTTCGACGCGCTGGTTGAGTCTTTTCCCAGCTGTAAACAGGCTTGTAAATAGGTGGCAGGCTGTGAAGTGCTACTTTGTTTCTCTGGGCAGTGAGAAGTGCCCAAAATCTCTGTGGATGCTGTTCTCGGACAGGGAAAACAGTGAACCAGGTGAGGGGCCTAGAAAAGTTGAGGTTCATCTGTTTTTCCTCCTGAATGTCCTGAAAATCTTCAACGATACTGTGCTCTGTTTGGAAAATGAGAGTATGACAGCATGTGAAGTGTATGCCATAGTGAGTACTCTGAGAATTAAACTTTAGCAATGGAAAAATGACATATTCTTTGGCTCCAAAGTTGAAAGTGCATTAACTGAGATGTTGCCTGTCACTGCTACATGTCTCCAGAAAGACTTCCTGAACTTTTACGATGTGTCGATCCTATATTTGGAGAAATGGTTTGATTTTTCAACAGCTGGCTACTTGTTCAATACCCAGTGCTTGAACATCAAAGTTAATAGGGTATTCGAATTCAAGGAGCTGTCTGCAGCCGTGACAGCTGTAAACCTTCAAAAAAGAGTGGATCTTGATCAGCTCTATGATGAATACTGTAACATCAAAGACATCAACTCCCAGTTGGAGCCTGGAAACTATTCAGTTGGGGAACTCTGGTCTCAAGTGCTGAGAAACAAGGACAGTAGCACTGAATTCCCGAACATGGCAAAGCTGGTGTCATACGTGCTCAGTATACCCATAAGCAATGCATACTCTGAGCGTGCATTTTCAATCATGAAAGGTGCATGAACTGATGTCCGGAATCGAAGCAGCATAGACTTGGTGCAGAGTGAAACCCTGGTCAAAATGAATTTCCAGATGAGTTGCAAGGACTTCTACAGCTTTGTGATTGCCCAGAAGCAAGTTATGGCTATGGCAAAGTCAGCCAAAAAGTACTAGACTTCTGGCATATCTGAGAGAGATGCAAATTGGGAAGTTGATTTATTGACTGAATAAAAAACCCGGCCCTTTACCCCTGTTCTTTGTTTAGTGTACAAATAAATCTGTTTGTTTAAATACGTATTACGACTAAGTCTATCATTTAGACTCACTGATTCCAGGCCTCTGTGATGTAGTTTGCTTCAGCTGTCAGTGGCTGAAGCTGGGGCTGAAGGCAGAACTGGGGGCCTCCCCTCTGTGACTGCGGCTAGAACCGGGACCCGTCACTCCCCTGCCCTGCAACTGGATCTGACTTTGCAACCAGGATCTTGCGCCCCTGTCCTGCAGCTTCAGCTGGGGGTAGGGTGACCAGATTAGTAGTATAAAATATCGGGACGGGGGCAGAGCAAAAAAAAGGGGGGGGCAGAGCAAAAAAAAAAAAGTTTTAAAGGGGCCTGGGGCATTAGCAGGCCCCGCGCGCTGCCCTCCCCGCGGAGCCTCCTGCCCCTTGGCCCACCACGGGCATATGCGGGGCGCGGTGGGTCCGGGCAGGGGCAGTGCTGAGCGGGCAGGAGCTGGGTGGGCGGCAGGGGCCGAATCCCCGCTGCTGCCAGGGAGCCCCACGTCTCTCCCTCCCGGTTGCGGCTGTGGGTCCTTCCCGGTGGGACGCGCCTCCCGCTGCCCCGGGCACATGCAGCGCGCGTCCCCCACGCCTAGTCTCCCTCCCGCCGGGAAGGAGCAGCTGGACGGGCGCTCCATGTCCGCAGGGCAGGCCGGGGGGCGTGTCCCACCGGGAAGGAGCTGCAGCCGCGAGTGGGAGGGAGAGGCGCAGGGCTCCCCAGCAGCAGCGGGGATTTGGCCCACGCCCCCGCGCCACCCACCCAGCCCCTGCCCGCTCCGTGCTGCCCCCGACTGGACCCACCGCGCTGCCTGGCGGGCTGCAGCAGCAGGCTGCGCTCCCGGCCCCGGGTGCAGCAGCCCAGGCAGAAGCCCTCTGGCGTGGCGGTGGGGTTCACAGCTGAGCCCCCCCGTCTCCCTCCCTTGCCAGCCCCCCTTTGCCCGCCCGGTGCTCGGGTGCTGGAGCTGACTCACCAGCTCCAGGATCCAGGCACCGCCACCACCCCCTCCCTCCAGGCTTGTGCTGCCATGCTGCAAGCCTGGGAGGGAGGAGGAACGCTGTGTGGTTGGGGAAGAGGCGGGGCCAGGGCAGGGATTTGGGGAGGGAGCCAATGGGGGAAGGAGAGGGTGAAGCCGGGGCGGGGGGGCGCGAGCGCCAGAGCGGAGGGCAAAATTTCTTTTTTGTCCAGTGTCCCGACCAAACACTGGTCAGGACGCGGGACAAAGAAGCAAATATCGGGACAGTCCCGATAAAATCGGGACGTCTGGTCACCCTAGCCGGGGGCTGGAGCCGGAGTCCTGTGCCCCTGGCCCTGTGGCTTCTACTGGGGGTGGAGCTGGGGCCATGAGTCCTCGACCTGTGGTTTGTGGTGCGGGCTGCAGCAGGGGCCGTACAACCCCTCGCGCAGGTTCCTAGGGCCCCCTCTCAGGGCTCTGTGCCCCTGTCTGTCTGCATCGTCTCTCCTCCCCGCCCCGCTCGCCCAACGCGCCCGACATTGCACTCTTGCGATCTGGTCACCCTACCCCCGCAGCCCCAGGCTAGTCCTGCACAGCAGCTCGACACGGGGCGAGGAGACGCCGGCTCTGCCCCCCACGAGCCGAGGGCCCCGCACGGGAGCTAGACGCGAAGCCCCGCCCCTCGCCTTACCACGCCCCTTTGCCTGGCGGCTCACGTGGGCTCGGGACACGCTCAGCCGGTCACGTGAGGGTCTCCATTAGGCTTCTTTTTTTCCTTACATCAGATTTAAATGTTTAATAGTCGCTGGTTGCAGGTTTGGGATTTTTTTTTTTTTTAAATTTCCCGTCGCCGGCCGTGATTGGTTGACGCTCTCACTGTGCGCATGAGCAGTGAGGAGACCGCCGGCCGGGGCGGATGCACATTGCACTGCACTGACTGCGCCTGTCTTTTGCGCATGCGTGCTGCGCACGGAGCTGGAGACAGCGCGCTCCGCTTCTCTACCCCCGGCCTCTGTTTTGCGCATGCGTGCTGAGCAGTGAGTGACTCGGTCTTGGCCCACCCACGGAAGTGGGTATGCGCGAGGCCGGAAGTGGCGCCAGTTGTTCTGTCCGGTGGGAGCTGAGGGGATCCTTGGGCGGTCCAAGATGTCGATAGAAATCGAGTCCTCGGAGTGAGCGCGGAGCGGGGGGTTCCCGGGGGTTCCCGAGTTGGGGGGTGGCTCCGGCCCCGTTCGTTCCTGGGTTGGGGCGAGGGGTGGCTCCGGCCCCGTTCCCGGGCAGGGGGTGTGATTCTGGGCCCGTTCCTGGGAGGTATCGGGTTGGGGGGTGACCCTGGGGCTGTTCCCTGAGGGAGGTTTGATCCTGACCCCTGTCTGTTCCTGTGCCTCCCCCCGCAGTGTGATCCGGCTCATTATGCAGTACCTGAAGGAGAACAGCCTTCACCGTGCCCTGGCCACCCTCCAGGAGGAGACCACTGTGTCCCTCAACACTGTGGACAGCATTGAGAGCTTCGTGGCTGATATCAACAGTGGGCACTGGGACACAGTGCTGCAGGCCATACAGTCCCTCAAGCTGCCGGACAAGACCCTGATCGACCTCTATGAACAGGTGGATGTGTCACCAACACAGTACCAGCCACACATCCCATTGTGCATTTATGAACACCATTCTGCTGCCGTTAACCACAAAATCCAATCTATCAGAATGTCACAAGGAAAAATCATGAGCTGGTTTTGGGTGTCCTGGGCCAGAATGCGTGCTCTGCACCATTGGATGAGTGCCACTAAGTGAAAAACTAGGGTTGTGGAGAAGAAACAAATTGCAACATCTAATTGTCATGATCTTTTTTCCCCCCCTGTGATGTACTGCTCAAATATTAAAAGCTTTGGTTTGTAGAATTACTTTATAGATAGGAAGTTCATCTTTGGACGTGTGTCAAATACATACCTTGAGCATCAATAGTGAACAAATGATCCTTGAAGTTTGAGGTGGAAAATATTTTTTGCATCTATATATAAAATCTTATCTCCATTTTAAAAAACAAATTTATTCAAAACAAGGAGAAATAATTTGTGAAGAATTTATTTTTTAGATCATATTCACACTTTGCAATAGTAAATACTATCCCATTGTTTAACTGTTAACATAAGAGTTGTATTTTATATTGTGGATACTAACCATGTTTCTTTGTTACTCCAGGTTGTTCTTGAATTAATAGAGCTCCGTGAGCTGGGTGCTGCCAGATCCCTCCTAAGGCAAACTGACCCTATGATCATGTTAAAACAGACTCAGCCAGAGAGATACATTCACCTTGAGAATCTCCTGGCTAGGTCCTACTTTGACCCTCGTGAGGTAAGTTGTATTTTTGGAATTTTTTAAAAAAAGTTAGTTATATGACTTGGAGAATTTGTAACTAGTGTAACTGTTTTGCACGGCACACTTATTAATGAAAAGCTTACTCTGTTTAGTATTTTTTTCTGTGTAAGCCATCCCCATCTCTCAAATTCTGTATTTGTGGTAACAGAATAAAAACAATACTGAAATGATACTGCATTTTTTAATGTTTTTTGCAATTTTTGTTAAGCACTTCATGAATACATCCTTTTTTAAGATTCACAAGTGGTTAAAACACTGGATTGAGACTCAGGCAATCATGGTCCAGTTCTTATTTCTGCCACATCGTTCTTGTGTGATCTTGGGCAAGTCACCTAACCCCTCGGTGCCTCATTTTCCCATCTTTAAAAAGCTGGAAACAATATTTGTCCACTCCTTTAGATCTGAAGATGCTTTATATATAAAAAAGTTATAAAATTGCTAGGTATTGACTATAATATATTTGTTTTAGAGTGGGTTTGTTTAAATATAAACTTAATCCCTTTATTCAGGTGTGTTTTGCATCTAGAATTTTCTTTGGCCCTCAAAATGCTTTTGTCTTTTTTTTTTTTTTTTAATTCGCTTCGCTCCTTGGCCCCTTAAACACTTGTATCTTATTTTTGGTCAAAGTGACATTGGTCTATGACAAAATTCTTGCAGGAAATGATAATTTCACATGTATCTTCTTCCTAGGCATACCCAGATGGCAGTAGCAAAGAGAAACGGAGAGCTGCTATTGCACAAGCTTTAGCTGGAGAAGTCAGTGTAGTACCTCCATCACGTCTTATGGCATTGTTGGGGCAGGTAATTTTTGAAGAAAATATATTTACTAACTATACCTTTTTGTTTCTAGACTTGTAATGTATGAGACTGAAATTTGGGTGGCCTATTCCTAAGCTTTGGGTACGTCTACACTTACCGGAGGGTCCGGCGGCAGGCAATCGATGTTCTGGGATCGATCCTGGAAGTGCTCGCCGTCGATGCCGGCGAGAGGAGTACGCAGCATCGACGGGGGAGCCTCCCTGCCGCGTCTGGACCCGCGGTAAGTTCGGACTAAGGTACTTCGAATTCAGCTACGTTATTAACGTAGCTGAATTTGCGTACCTTAGTCCGAAGTGGGGGCTTAGTGGGGACCAGGCCTTTGCCACAGTAGATCCACATTAATCTTACACTTTATAAATAGCACACGCAGATAAGTCTCTTCCCTCTTAACATCAAAATTTTTCACAAGGAGGGTGGTGAAGCACTGGAATGGGTTACCTAGGGAGGTGGTGGAATCTCCTTCCTTAGAGGTTTTTTAAGGTTTTTTGACAAAGCCCTGACTGGGATGATTTAGTTGGGGATTGGTCCTGCTTTGAGCAGGGGGTTGGACTAGATGACCTCCTGAGATCCCTTTCAACCCTGAGATTCTATGATTCTATTTAATAGCTATAGTAAAGGTCATGTTCCTAAAATTGATGTTTAGGGTTTTTTTTTGTTTGTTTCTTTTATAAAATAGGTTGCAAATACTTACTGGTATTAATAGATGATAATAAATAAAGCTAAAATAAACTATTCAAATAAATTGTATTTCATGAGATTTTGTCCCTGCTTTTTAAATTGATTATTCCTTTTCAAAACTCAGTGACTTGCAATGGACTTCCTGGTGAATGTGAACTAATAAAGTTCTACTGTAACTTTTTTCATTGCTTAAATTTTATTTAAAGTAAATTAAAGAAAGAGATCTTGGAATCATTGTAAATAGTTCTCTGAAAATATCCACTCAATGTGCAGCGGCAGTCAATAAAGCTAACAATGTTAGGCCAGGTCTACACTACCCCCATAATTCGAACTAAGGTACGCAACTTCAGCTACGTGAATAACGTAGCTGAAGTTCGAAGTACCTTAGTTCGAACTTACCTTGGTCCACACTCGGCAGGCAGGCTCCCCCGTCGACTCCGCGGTACTCCTCTCGCCGAGCTGGAGTACCACAGTCGACGGCGAGCACTTCTGGGTTCGACTTATTGCGTCCAGACTAGACGCGATAAGTCAAACCCAGAAGTTCGATTGCCAGCCGCCGAACTAGCGGGTAAGTGTAGCCAAGGCCTTAGGCATCATTAGGAAAGGGATTGATAATAAGACTGAAAATATCACAATGCCTCTATAAATCCATGGTATGCCCACATCTTGATTACTGCATGCAGATCTGGTCACCCCATCTCAAAAAAGATATATTGGAAATGGAAAAGGTACAGAGAAGAGCAAAAAAGTGATTGGGGTATGGAACAGTTTCTGTATGAAGAGAGATTAATAAGACTGGGATTTTTCAGCTTGGAAAAGAGACAACTAAGAGGGGATATGATAGAGGTCTATAAAATCTTAACTGGTGTGGAGAAAGTGAATAAGGAAGTGTTATTTACTTCACATAACACAAAAACTAGGGGTCATCCAATGAAATTAATAGGAAGCAGGTTTAAAACAAACAAAAGGAAGTACAGTAACTCCTCACTTAACGTCGCCCCGGTTAACCTTGTTTCATTGTTACATTGCTGATCAGTTAGAGAACTTGTTTGTTTGAAGTTGTGCCAATGTTCCCTTATAACGTTGTTTGGCGGCTGCCTGCTTTGTCCACTGCTTGCCCGTTGGAGCTAGCTGGTGGGGGATTGGAACCAGGGTGGACCGGCAGCCCCCACATCAGCTCCCCTAAGTTCCCTGCGTGGCAGCTGCCCTGCAGGCTATCCCTAGGCAGTTCAGATATCCTTCTCCCCACTGCGGTGTGCTGCTCCTGTCCTCTGCCTTGGAGCTGCTCCCGGAAGCCTCCTGCTTGCTGTGCAGGGGGTCGGGGGGAAGAGCAGTGCTAATGTCAGGGTGTCCCGCTCCCCCTGCTCCCTGTACCCAATCTCCATAGAGTGGGGGGGGGACAGGACAGGGATCAGGACGGAGGGAGCTTGCTGGCAGCAGCTGCTGTCTCAACTTGCTTAAAAAGGCAGTGTACTCAGAGTGGGGTCAGCGTACTTAAAGGGAAAATGGGTGTCTCTCTCTCACACACACACGCAATCTCTCTCGCTGTCTCTCACATATATGCACACACACACATACACACACACACCTTGCACTTTGGAAAGTGGAGGGAGTGGTGCACTCCAGTGGGATAGCATGGGTTCATCATTACATTCAGTTTCCACAGGGGAATGTTCGCAGCCACTGCCATGCTGTGTCTCCTCCCTCCATTCCTGCTGGCTTGTAGAGTGTGAGGCTACATTAGCAACAATGTATGGTCCCTTCTGACCTTAAAGTCTATGAGTCTAATGTGTTAACCCTTGAGGGCTCAGCCGAGTGCTAGTTCATCATTTAGCAGTGAGGCATTCCCTGGGAAATATCCCACCGCTGACTCCACCACCTCAACCAAACCTCACAAGCATCATTTCTTTAAGTTGTTTGTTTAAAACTTATTGTGTGTGTGTATATATGTATATATAGAGAGAAAGAGAATGTCTTTTGTCTGGATAAATTTTTTTCCCTGGAATCTAAACTCCCCCCCCCCCCCCCCCTTTTACATTAATTCTTATGGGGAAATTGGATTCGGGTAACATCGCTTCGCTTAAAGTAGCATTTTTCAGGAACATAACTACACCGTTAAGCGAGGAGTTACAGTACTTCTTCACACAATGCCCAGTCATCCTGTGGAACTCCTTGCCAGAGGATGTTGTGAAGGCCAAAACTATAACAGGGTTCAAAAAAGAACTAGGTAAGTGCATGGAGGATTGGTCCATCAATGGCTACTAGCCAGGATGGTCAGGGATGCAACACCATGCTCTGAGTGTCCCTAGCCTCTGTTTGCCAGTAACTGGGAGTGGATTACAGGGGATGGATCACACTCAATGATTGCCTGTTCTGTTCATTCCCTCTGAAGTACCTGGCATTGGCCAGTGTTGGAAGACAGAATAGTGGGTTAGATGGACCACTGGTCAGACCCATGTGAGCATTCTTATGTTCTCATATATATTGATTTGAAATAAATATTATGTCCTGTGTTGGGAAAATGATTATTCTACTGTAGTGGCTGTGTAGGACTTCAGAATAAAGTAAATTTTATTCTTCTATCTGTTCACAAAAGGAGTATTTTATATGTAAATAGTTCTTTGCCAGCTCATTCAGAACTAACTACTAAATGTGTACAACTTCATATTTATTTCATCCTTTGTAAATAAAGTACTGAAAGGAAAACAATTAGGGAGGGCCTGCAGCTATTCTCACTTGTAGGAACACTTGGAAATAACAAAGATATGCTCAAACCTTTGCATTGGTTTCCAGAGTTCTGGCAACAGCATTGCTTTGAGTAACTAATCTGAAAAATCTTAGAGTGGCCACTCAGTTCAGAAGTAGAAGTGCTAAGTTTATTGAAGATTTCTAGGAAAAGCTTGCTATACTAAGGAATTTGGTGTAACACAGCCCCTCCTGAGAGGATTACACTGACTGAATTTACTTCATGAAAGGGATCTCTATAATCATTTTGGCTTCTCATAAGGCACTGAAATGGCAACAGCACCAGGGACTGCTTCCTCCGGGGATGACAATTGATTTGTTCAGAGGTAAAGCAGCCGTGAAAGATGTAGAAGAAGAAAAGTTCCCCACACAGCTGAGCAGACATATTAAGGTAGAATTGTACTAACTTTTTTCTGTATAATGCTTGGTAGTACTTGCTGTAGTTACCTTAAGCCAAGTCTTTCATTTTAACTCCGTTTTCACATGCTCATAGCTTTTTGAAAATTTATCCTTTTTACTTAAATTTTTCCATGCCTGGTCTTGGCCCAGAAGTACATCTGTGGAAGGTTTGATGAAAACTCCAGTTAAGGGTGGGGGAATGCTAATTACATTTCAGGAAAATATAGATGTTTTTCCAATTTCAGCTGGTTTTGAATTTTGAATTTTAAAAGCTGTTGTGTTCTGGTTGATTAAGGTTCTCATTATCTACAGGAAAAAAATGATTCTTAAAAATTTGGTTTTGTGCATGCATGTTAGTAACTTCCATTAATCATGGGAACTTTGATACTAAGTGCAGCACTAAGTTAATATTGTTGTAACTAATATCTTTGTAGAAAGCTTTCAGCAACAAGAACAAAAAGCTTTTCAGACAGATTTCAATACAGAAACAGATTCTGCTCTGAAATGTCTGTGCTCCTGCAAAGCTTGATTTACAGCAGACGACTTTTCTGTTGTGGAGTTTCCAGGGTTTATAGGTGAACTCCATAAGCCCAGTAGTTCCTGTTCATGCTCATTCGCTCTGCCAGTTTTCTCTGCAAGCTGCCTGTTCTGATAATAAACAGAAAATGTGGTTTACAGGCGTCTGTGTGTCAGTGACCTGGACGTGAGCAGTCAGGTCTAGTGGTTGGAGCAGGTATCGATACCCAGAAATCGGAACCCAGGGTCAGAGCTAGAGGCCAGAGCCAAGGGTCAGAAGCTGAGCTGAGGATCAGAACCAGGTTACCTGCAGTGAGGCAGGAGCAGGATTAAGAATAAGCAGGTGCAGGAGCTATTGCAGCCCTGGGCAAATGCTTTGAGCAGCTGGTGAACTGCTACTGCTGCTGTGCTTAAGAGCCAGTCTGCTGACTTTGGCTACACCACCTGGTTGGTAGGAAATCAGGCAGCCTACTATAGGCAAGCTGTGCTCGTTAGGTTGCCTAGAAACTGGCTCTGCTGCTTGCTTGTGTTGGTATATTTCTACCAGTCACTAAATTCACTTATTTGTAATTGCTAGAATGAATCACAATTTTCATCAAATTTTTTTGACAAAAACTGCATTTTCAATCATAATGATTATTGTTGTGGAAAAAAATAATTTTGGTTCAAATTTTGTATTAGGACAAATTTTGAAATGAAAAATTTTGTTACACTTCTGAGGAGGAGAAAAACTTTCTCACTCTTGTACTTTACCTACCCCCTTTTTTCTAGTATGGGGGTGGGAGAGGAAGTGAAAAGTGGCTTTTTCTCTCTGAATTTTTTTCATGTAACAAATAGCATTTCAAACAAAACAATTTTTATTTCTTTTGTTTTTTTCAGCTGTATTAATTAAGGTTACTTATGTTTGTTAAATAGACATTGTAAAGGTCTCAATTGACATCCATGATTGCAAAAATTAATGAAAACTAACGACTAATTTTGAAAGCATAGACTGGCAGGCATAGAAGTAAAGCAGCTGCATAAATAATTCTTGATCAAAAGGGAGTGTGTGTTTTTTTGTTTTGTTTTGTTTTTTGATTTTTAAGTAGGCAGCCCAGTAAAGCTGGCTGCTGTTTTCCACCACTAACTTAAAATAAATTAACCTTTAGCCCTAGAATATATCATATACTGGCACCAAAGAGTTAACTTGATTTAAAATGAAACTGACCTCATATTAAAATCCTATTTTTATTTCATTTGAAAACAGTTTGGCCAGAAGTCACACGTGGAATGTGCTAGGTTTTCTCCAGATGGTCAATATCTGGTAACAGGCTCTGTGGATGGATTCATTGAAGTGTGGAATTTCACTACTGGAAAGATCAGGAAGGTAAATTAGTTCTGGATTAATTTGACTGGGATGTGGCTTGATTGGTGGTTAGAGAGTACATTTTTCAACTCTGAAACCAGGTTTCAAATCCAGATGAATCTAGCTAAAATGAGTTTGGAGAGGAAGGCTAGTCCCAGTGCTGACCTGGGAGGTGCAGATACAGGATCAGTTCTGTGCTCTGCCACAGACACCCTGTGTGACCTTGGACAAGTCACTCAATCTCTCTGTGCCTTAGTTCCCCATCTGCAAAATGGGAATAAAAGCACTGCCCTACTTCACAGAGGTATTTGAGGATGAGAATATTAAATTATGAAGTGCTCAGATACTATGGTAAAGGGGGCCATATAACGTACCCTTAATAGACACACAGAAATAATTATTGCAAAACCACTACATGGTTTGTTGTAGTTAGCAGTCTCATCTGGAGAAATACTTGGGGTTGAGCTGGTAAGAAGACTAACCAGTTGCCAGAGTGATCAGTCCTGTAGGCTGGTGCCATTGATTGAACAGAGCTGAGCATGTAAGGTGGAAAACTGAGGCATGAGTCAACCCAATTCTTGCTTTTATTTATGAATTTAAAAAAAATTATTTTCACTTATAGTTTCTGGTCATATACATATGACATAATAAAACCGATAAGATTGAACAGATAGGGGTCCAAGTTATCAAGTTCTGGGGTACCAGGAAGCTTTTCTTCCCTTCTGAGTTTCTGGACTTGGGCCCTTGTTCATTCGGTTTTTGATACCTTCCCATAATACATATTCATTAGCTTTCATCCAATCAACATTAAGATAATGCTTATATAACCCATACAATACATATGGGTGAGCTTCAATTTATCTAATGTTTGCTGTCCCCTCTTTTTTCGTGTCTTCATGTCACCTTACCCATGTTTTTCCCAAAATAGGGACTTTTTAGCATTACGTTTTGTATATTTTATTGTATCGATTAACTTTCCCTTATGTACATCCTCTAATATGATACATTCCATGAACAGAATATCACCTTTGTCTTATCAGCTGTAAGCCTCATTTAAGCAAATCTACATAAGAGAGAAATTGGAAGACAACACTCTTGTCAAGTAAAGACTAGCAAAAGCCTTAGCATAACTATTACTGTGGCCTATCCAAACTCATTCACTATACATAGTTTAATGTTAATAATTTAGGATTAATACAATATAGCCCTTATTTTTGCCATTTAACAATTTTTCATCTTTGGATATCATAGTTCACAACATGTGTATCATCCTAAATTATTCATTAACATAACCTTTATTTTTGTTATTTGATTAGGATAGCTATGGAGAACGACATGCCCTGCTATCCGAATATTCTTATCTTTTTCAACTTGGATTTTCAGGGTACTTTTTGCTCAAAGTTTAGCACCACACTTGTAAATCGTTAAAAAACCTTGTCAGTAATTTTGCCTGTTGCATTTTGAGGTGCTTTATTCAGTGTAGGGCCTAGGTTTGTGTTTGGTCCTCAATACTCCTCTCTCCGGCACTCTTCGAAATGCAGTATTCTCAAGGATGTGACTTATTTTACATGATGGGGTAGAGTGCACATTCCAGTGCAGGGTCTTTTTTGCCAATCTTTAATATATGCTGTATTTTATAACACATTATAAGCAACGAGGTAATTATTAACACTTTCATCTGAAGAAGTGGGTTTTTGACCCACGAAAGCTTATGCCCAAATAAATCTGTTAGTCTTTAAGGTGTCACCAGACTCCTCGTTGTTTTTGTGGATGCAGACTAACACGGCTACCCCTCTGATACTTATTAACACTTGTGTACATAACAATATTTTAAAACTAAATGCTACAACCAGGTGGTACCCAAATGTATGTGTTTGATCCCATCATCTGATTGGTTTTAATATTTGTTTTATGTGATTATTTGCTGTATTTAATTTTTTTATATGAACTAAATGCTTTATATTTTGCAGTGATGAAGAATTTAGGTATATATTTAATTTAGCAATGGGTACTATAAAGTTAGGAAGCAGCCTCAGAACCAAAGCTTGGTTGACTTGTTATTACTACTGGTTCAACAAATTTGGGTATAGGTATGATTTTGACTGATTCAATCATAGTTTTGAATTTAGAAATAAAACATCTGTTGGACTGATTAATTGGGGATTCTTTCCCTCCATAATTGTATTTTAGTTATTATGTGACCACACAGTATTCTCCATTCCCCACATATGTGGCACAGGTTTGTTATTCAAATTGCAGGTGCCAGATGGAATGTGGCCTGTTCAATTTTCATGAACATAATATGCCACTTACAGTTGTGAGCTGAATTCTTCCATGAACCGATGGCAATTAGCTATTGCTGTTTAGTTTTAGTTCTCTTTTATCCTCCATTGCTGTGACTGACAGATCTTCTTGCTGTTTCATTTAGGATCTGAAATACCAAGCACAAGATAACTTTATGATGATGGATGATGCAGTTCTGTGCATGTGTTTCAGTAGAGACACAGAAATGTTAGCAACTGGAGCACAAGATGGGAAGATCAAGGTACAAGTTTTAGACATAGAAACTGTTAGGAAGTGCAGAAAGATTAGGCTAAATCAAATGTATGCGTTGCACCCTTTAAATTTGAGGAGCGTGAGGTGGAAGAGGGTCTAATACTCAGTTCCTATGGATAATTTCCCCAGACACTGAAAACAAATTTCTTGCTATAATTTCATACTCTCCAGTCTTAAAGTTGGCCTACAAAGGCACTTTTTAACACACTTTTGAATTATAGTATTGTGCCTGTCTTGAGAAAGGAATTGATTTTACACTCAGGGTATTGTGGGTTTCATGCCCTGTGATCTTGTTACACAAGGCTGCTAAATATATAATTATACAAGCTAGTGGTCTGTAAAGGTCCACTTGTCTTGCTAGTTTGGGAAATTTTTCAAATCATATCCTCTAGAAAAGGAGATGAGTATGCATGTTCAATAACTACTGTCCTTTAGACTTGCTTAAGGCGTTTAGTATGTGCAGTGCATTCTGTATGGTAGCCTCAGATATGAACAAGTATAATGTCTCTATTTGTGTATCTAACACTCTGGTTTTGAGATGCTCCCACTATGACCCTCTAGAACAGTGGTTCTCAATCTGACACCTCTGGGGAGTTGCCATCTGGAGTTGCAAGCTCACTACTGGAAGACTTTTGTCATGTTTCAGGTCAACTGCACCTCTGTTTGCTCTCTGTGGTTCACCAAGGGCACCCACTGTCAGGGTTCTGGCTCCCCAGCTGTCACTCTTTTGGGTGAAGATCTGTGTCTCGCTCCTTCCTGAGCGGGGTATTTCCAGGCTGCACAGGTTTCTGTCTACACTGAATTTTCCAGCAAGTCAGACTGCCTAAGCAGGCCTACTTTTCTTTCTCCTCATAGGCTATAACAGTGTAATTGCCCATAGTTATAAAGTACCACACAGCTCTTCCTAAGCAAGCACACTTCCAAAGGTGAAAGCATTACTGGGAAAACATACTAAAACAGTAAAAGTCACCACAACTCCAACAAGGTCTCTGGTAGGAGTCAGTCCTTCACTACCCACCAAGGGGTTTTACTGTGGTTACCAGTTCGTAATTGTCTTGGCTCAGAACAAGCACGCTCATGAATAAATCAGCCCATCCTTCTTTGGCTGGGGTCTTTGATCTAGAGATTCTGGGAGCAGGTAATCAGTAGCCAATGGAAAAGGCTGAGGCTTTGCATAACTGGTTTGGAGGGGTACATTTGCATTCACCTCCTCCTAGATGTTTGCTAGGAAACCCACTTAACCAAAAGTTCATTCGCATGTGGCACATTCTTTAAACAAGTCCTTTGAAGCTGATACCACTTCCCAGTGTTTACATTAGTCATGTCTGCCCACAGAGAGGTTCCATACAATCCCACAATAATACATGAACATCTGCATTTTGAATACAATGAACTCCTGTGATACTTTAAACTTAATTCAAAATGGTTTAACTTAATTCAGTGAGGGTTGTGCAGGATATGGCAGTGTCTATCACAACTTGTACTCTAGTCTTTCTTTAGTTTATTTCATGAGTTTCCTCCCACCCCCGGACTCTGCCTCTCAATGTGCTAATTAGCAAAACAGTTTAGAGCATCATAAGTAGTTGGGATCTAACATTTAGATTGTGTGTTAACTTAGAAAAACGACAAAACCTAATGGGAATGTTTTCATGACGTTTGTTAAATGGCGGGGAAAGCAGATGATTGGTTGTGTGCCCTGCAGCATTTGAAGCCCTGCCATGGCAGAGCATACTGTTAATGCATGAGTACCCAAAAGTGACTAGAAACACAAATGAAATTAGCCTGTCTTCAATGTCTTAATATGAATAGTCCGAAATGTAAACAGCATAAATGATGGAAAACATAACTCATCTGTTAATCGGTGTTAATTTCATTGGGTGACCCCTAGTTCTTGCATTATGAGTGACATTTACCCTCTAAAGGGAAAGGAAAGGATAGCTCCAAGGCGAAATTTTATTTTTTGTTCCAAATCAGTGGCCTTTTGTTCCTTTCTGGAGGAGGAGGGAGTGGAAAGTCTCTTACAGCTTTAGGCCAGGCAGCCCTCCGCACTAGTAGCAGCCCCATTGCTGACAATCCTTCTCGTAGAGCTAGGCTCGTATGGCTGATAGGAGTGCTATGGCCATCAGTGTTCCGCACCAGGAAGAGCTGCCAGGACAGATGAGTTCAGGCATCCGTAAAACCAAACCCAGATAACCTAGAGTTCTGCAGTCTCAAGTAGTAAACAGCTCCTAAGTTGGAGATCAGCTTGAGGGCAAGTCACTTATACAAGGAAAGGGGAAACTGATGTGGAATAGATAAGAACATAAGAACAGCCATACTGGGTCAGACCAAAGATCCATCTAGCCCAGTATCCTGTCTTCCGACAGTGGCCAATGCGAGGTGCTTCAGAGGGAATGAACAGAACAGATAATTATCAATTATCCCCTGTTGCCCATTCCCAGCTTTGGGCAAACAGGCCAGGGACACCATCACTGCCCATCCTGCCTAGTAGCCATTGATGGACCTATCCTTCATTACTTTATTTAGTTCTTTTTTGAAACCTGCTGTAGTCTTGGCCTTCACAACATCCTCTGGCAAAGAGTTCCACAGGTTGACTTGGTGTTGTGTGAAGAAATACTTCATTTTTATTTGTTTTTAACATGCTGCCTATTAATTTCATTGGGTGACCCCTAGTTCTTGCATTATGAGAAGGAGTAAATAACACTTACTTATTTACTTTCTCCACACCAGTCATGATTTTTATAGATCTCTATCATATCCCCCCTTAGTCGTCTCTTTTCCAAGCTAAAAAGTCCCAGTCTTATTAATCTCTCCTCACATGGAAGCTGTTCCATATCCTTAATCATTTTTGTTGCCCTTTCCTGACCCTTTTCCAATTCCAATATATCTTTGTTGAGATGGGGCGACTACATCTGCACACAGTATTCAAGATATGGGCGTACCATGGGTTTATATAGAGGTAATATGATATTTTCTGTCTTCTCATCTATCCTTTTCTTAATGATTCCCAACATTCTGTTCCCTTTTTTGACTGTCGCTGCACTATCCACAATGACTCCAAGATCTCTTTCTTGAGTAGTAACAGGTAATTTAGACCCCATCATTTTATATGTATAGTTCAGATAATGTTTTCCAATGTGCATTACACTGCATTTATCAACATTGAATTTCATCTGCCATTTGGTTGCCCAGTCACCCAATTCTGTCAGATCCTTTTAACTCATCACCATCTGCTTTGGACTTAACTGTCTTGAATAGTCTTGTGTCATCTGCAAATTTTGCGATGTCACTGTTTACCCTTTTTCCAGATCATTTATGAATATGTTGAATAGCACTGGCCCTAGTATAGACTCCTGAGGGACACCACTATTTACCTCTCTCCAGTCTGAAAACTGACCATTTATTCCTACCCTTTGTTTTCTATCTTTTAACCAGTTACTGATCCATGAGAGAACCTTCCCTCTTATCCCGTGATGGCTTACTTTGCTTAAGAGCCTTTGGTGAGGGACCTTGTCAAAGGCTTTCTGAAAATCTAAGTACACTATAGCCACTGGATCCCTCTTGTCCACATGCTTGTTGACCACCTCTACCAATTCTAGTAGATTGGTGAGGCATTATTTCCCTTTACAAAAACCATGTTGTCTCTTCCCCAACAAATCATGTTCATCTGTGTCTGACAATTCTGTTCTTACTATAGTTTCAACCAATTTGCCTGGTACTGAAGTCAGACTTACAGGCCTGTAATTGCTGGGATCACCTGTGGAGCCTTTTTAAAAAATTGGCATCACATTAACTATTGTCCAGTCATCTGGTACAGAAGCTTATTTCAATGATAGATTACATACCACAGTTAGATGTTTGTAGGGGAAAGTCCTAGTTGCTGGGTTGATTGGAATCTTTCAGATCCGCCAATCACTTTCAAAGGAGAGGTATGTTGAAGATATTTGTAATTTGGGTTGAATCACTGCAGTGGACAGTAGCTACCTATGTGATGAGCTTGCAAATTAATGTCCCCATTTCTATTGTCAGTGACCCCCCATAGTTCTGTTTTAACATGGCTTTAAATTAAAATAAAGTTGGGGTATTGGAAGGGTTTGACTTAAACACATAAAGCCAAAGACATTGAAATTTAAGGCTTGACACTGGGGGGGGAAGGAAGGGGAGGGCAGAAGTGGGTGGCTAAACTATCTCCTGAACCACATGTAGTTCACCTGCTGTCCTTAGTCTGGCCTGTCGCTATACAGGGTTCTCTGTCCAGCACTTTGATTACCCTAAATGCTACCATATGTAGGAGCAGCAGAACTGAAGATGGTAATTTGGGGCTAACTGAACCCCCTGTGTGGGTTCAGGTGAGAATCTGTTACTTACATAATCTGCCAAATCAGCCTCAAGACTAAATACTCCCCAAAAGCTTTTAGCTTTTTTGAAATCCTTTGCTTTGTCTAGCACAGCCGAAACTCCACCCTCCCTTCTGTTGCTGAGCAGGACTGGAACAAGCAGATTGCATGTAGGCTGGCTTTCCCCATTAGGATGCATGTTGAATAATACATAAACTGTGTTATGAAGCAATTAGGGCTGCTGTTGGTGTACCTGATACAAACCCACAAAAACAAGGCAGTGAAAAGTTCAACCACCTAACAGTCTAGACCAGGGGTAGGCAACCTTTTGGAAGTGGTGTGCCGAGTCTTCATTTATTCACTTTAAATTAAAGTTTTGCGTGCCGGTAATACATTTTAACGTTTTTTAGAGGGTCTCTCTATAAGTCTATATTATATAACTAAACTATTGTTGTATGTAAAGTAAACAATATTTTCAAAATGTTTAAGAAGCTTCATTTAAAATTAAATTAAAATGCTGATCTTACGCCTCCAGCCTGCTCAGCCCGCTTCCAGCCTGGGGTTCTGTTCACCTAGGTTGGCAGCGGGCTGAGCGGGGCCTGTGGCCGGGATGCCGGCTGGCAAGGGGCCGGCAGCCAGGACCCCAGACCTGGGGGGAGGTGGGTGTTCAGGGGTCAGGGCAGAGGGCTAGGGGTGTGTGTGGGGGGGTGCAGGGCAGAGGGCTAGGGGTGTGTGGGGGGGGTGCAGGGCAGAAGGCTGGGTGTGTGGGGGGTTCAGGGGTGATGGCAGAGGGATGGGGGCTGCAGGGCAGAAGGCTGGGTGTGGGGGGGGGTTCAGGGGTCAGGGCAGAGGGCTGGGGTGCTCGGCTCATGGGGGTGCTCCCAGCCCCCTGCCCTGAGTGGCTCATGGCAGGGGGCTGGAAGGGATATGCCCTGTTCCACCCCCTTCCCCAAGATCCCGTCCCTACCTCTTCTCTGCCTCCTCTATGGAGCGCGGCTCTGCTCCGCTCCCCCTGCAAGGGCCATCAGCTGATCGGCGCAGGGAGGGGGGAGGGAGGAGGAGGGGCAGGAAAGCACCATGCTGGGGGAAGAAGTGGGGGAGGGGGGAAGCTTGGCTGCCGCAGGACCAAGCTTCTGCCTCCTGCCCCCACAAGGGAGAGCGGTGGGCGGGGGCGTTGAGTGGGGCTGGGGGCCAGGACCGAGGTAGGCAGCAGCGTGCTGTGTTTGGCACGCGTGCCGTAGATTGCTGACCCCTGGTCTAGACCCTCTATTCCTCCACTCACAGGCACCAGGGTGGATTTGATTTAAATCACTAGTCAGGAAGACTCTATTTAATTGGGGTTTTCTACATAAAAGTACATTCTTGTTGGCTGTTATAACCTTAATACATATTCTTCACAACTCAGAGATAGATGTAGGTTTCATTTTTAGAAGGTACACACTATACATTTTTAAACAGTGATTTATTTTAAAAACTTTTTAGATTAGTTTTACAGCTATATCCGGAAATGAATGATTGTTTGGTTATTTCATTTACCAAAGGTAATTGAAGCAGATATTTATGAAGTCATTGGGAGGTGAACTATCTCCAGTTCAACAGGTTAATCATTAATATTTGGAGGATTTTCTTGCCATGCTGTATTAGGAGGAGAACATCACCGGACAAACATTTAAATTGTTTTATTTAACTAAAACAACAATGTTAAGTATTCTGGATTTTTTTCTTCAACAGCAAACATATAATATTTTAACAAAACAAGCATATGTCCTTCGCTTTTCAAATTTATCTCCAGACTTCTCCTTGTCCAGATCCATTCCGCCCCCAATTCTATTCACTGAATTTTTTGAAACTTTGCGCTTTTAGAGAGAGGTAAGGGATTGACTCTGTGTACACAAATTTGCAGAGGGACAATAGAGTTGAGGTCTGTTATTTCTCACCTCTATATATTATTTATTTGTTTAAAACATTTTTGCTGTTAACAAGCATGTTACCTTTGGAGACACAAATCCACAGTTTGAGAACTGTAAAACTAAGCATCTCTGATGGTATCTTCTAGACTCAGCACTGAGTCCCATTGGGTAGATAGAAAGATTAACCTAAATAATCTATACAGAAGCCTGTGGAACTCCATAAAATTGGGTCCCTAATCCATGAACTGTTGGAACTCATTTTATATAACTTTTCTTAAACATTACCTGAATATATTGTCTCATACTATAGAATTAGAATTTATAATCCCTATTCCATGATGAGATATCTTTGAGCTATAATGTATCTTGATTTAGATAGGTTTTTTCCTCAAAAAGCACTTTATAAAAAAGCAGATTTTTTTTTTTAATCACTGATTTTTATCCACCCTGAGAGGCACACACCTTACCATACCACAACAACTGCCTACTGCAACCGTAGCTCTGCCCCCTTTGCTCTTGTGCACAAACCCCTTTACCTGATTAGTTTTAACCCTCCCCAAAACACTAGTACTTGGATGTTTGGTGTAATAGTGTTGGGAGAGGGTAGTTTACTAAAGGGCTGTGTGCAGAAGGATGGTTGAAGGGAGTGCTGGAAGGCTGGCGTTACTAGGAGATAGAGCTACATGCATGGTGTACAGTAGCTGTGGTATGGTAAGGTGTGGGCGTGTGGCAGGAAGAGCAGAGGGTATGTACTGCTAGGTGGCTTAACTTTTCATTGTCTTACTTTTGTAGGTTTGTGTCTGGCATGGGGTTGGTGGGTGTGTATGTTGCAAGCATGGCTGCTACACAGCAAAGTTTTTTGTATGTTTCCTAGGTTTTTTAAATAGTTAATTAGGGAGGAGGGTTGGACTAGAGGTAGGATCAGCGGGGTGAGGCAAGTGCAACTACAGATAGCCTGTTTATCTGTCATTTCTTGTGTCTCACATGCCAACAGCTGGGCACCAGCCCTGCTGTAGGATCACATCTGACAGAAGTGTAACTCCTAACAGAGAAGGCCTTGTGTGCCCATGCTGGCTGCCTCCAATCGGGCTTGTGTCTGCAGTGCATAAACTTCCAATTAGAACAAGAATAAAAGCTAAACATTTTTATTGGAAAAAAAAACCCCACCACCCTACTTGTTGCACAAGTTCTAGTCAGAATCCACTGCCTTTGCCAAATATGGAGTAGATGCCGTGTGTAAGAGAGAGTGGTCAGCAGCTAAAAGTAGGACAGGAAAGGAAAACCTTACCCAGAGCCCAAATTTAAAGAAATCCTATGAAGAGAATTTCAGAAATCAGATTAATTCAGTGACACTGCACACTGCCTGGTAATCTACTTGCAGAAAACAAGGAATTTATGCTCCATTTTAAACCCATTCCTAACTGTGGAGTGCTCTCAGGTAATTCCAGAATTTGTGTATTTTAGGGTATGAAATAATATCGAAAATTTGACAGAATTGGTCAGCCCTGGAATGGGGAGGGAAATGCAGCCTGTTTCATGATAGATCTGTCACAGCAGAGTGCAAGGAGAAAAAGTTCTAATGGCAGCTACTGCACTGGGACGATTCTGAATCTGAACCTGAAATTGTAATAGTTATTCACAAATACGAAATTAATCTGAAATTTCAACAGAAACATCATCTTCCTGACTCAGACTGGTGCAGTGGTGTAATGCCACAGTGACAGGCTCACTATATGGGGTTTGTTCTGGTTTTATATTAACCTTCGGATGTAGCCAAACTTGAAGCTGCTTTTTGTGCCCAGTAACAGAGAAGGGAGAAAGCAGGCATACCACACAACATAACTATTCTTATGTGTAGCATCCATACGGTGGACCCCTCAAATCAAGCCCTTCCCCTCTCCCACATCAGCTAGAAACTTCAGCACTCCATTTGCCAAAGTCTTGTTTGAATGCAAACTGAGTAGAGTCATGCAGGTGCCTCTTAGATACATGTCCCACAGCGTTAAATATTTCATGGGGGTAAAAACACCACCTCCAGTGCTATTCTAGTTTAGCTTTTGATCCTGGATACTCAACTTAGTCCTGGCTATCCTGTTAATTTCACTTGATTTAAGGGGAGTACTTTTTCTAACTAGTATTTTGGATGTCCCTCAGGTGTGGAAGATTCAGAGTGGGCAGTGTCTGAGGAGATTTGAACGAGCACACAGTAAAGGTGTCACCTGCCTCAGTTTCTCTAAAGACAGCAGTCAGATTCTTAGTGCTTCTTTTGATCAGACAATCAGGTAAGTTATACATTTGAGGGCTGTAATGTACAAGAAGCTCTAATAGAAGTTCCAAGTATTGTTTCTTCAGTCCACTTGCCTTAAACTCTTGGATGTTTTTAGCTTACATGAAAGCTAGTCCTTAATGTTTTTAACATTAATAAAATTACTTGGCTCTTTCCTCTTGAACAAATAGTTTAAATTTTTGCCCTTTCAATTTTTGTAACTTATTTTTGTGTTAACCTATTTTCATTCCAGTGTTCGCAGCAGGTGCTAGCCATGATGTATTGTTTTATGTTTGTTTAAAAGCATTTCTGTCCTCAGATTCAACAGCAGCCATTTCAGTACTTTTACACCTGTCATATATCCCAGCAAGAGAGGCCGGCTGAGCAGCGCCCATTGGCTTACATTCAAACTTTAGAACAACTGTTTCTGAAACTGGCTCCAAGGCCAGTACTGCGACCTGATGGTCCCTGCAGATAATGGGATATGGGGCCGTTCTTGAGCACCAGTTCTGATTGAACCCAGTCACTACCATTTGACAGCTGCCGGTGGGTTATATGTAACAGTGGTCATCTCAGTTCATTTTCCTTGTGGATAAATGTAAAGTAATGCACATTGGAAAAAATAACCCCAACTATACATACAATATGATGGGGGCTAATTTAGCTACAACAAGTCAGGAAAAAGATCTTGGAGTCATCGTGGATAGTTCTCTGAAAATGTCCACGCAGTGTGCAGAGGCGGTCAAAAAAGCAAACAGGATATTAGGAATCATTAAAAAGGGGATAGAGAATAAGACTGAGACTATATTATTGCCCTTATATAAATCGATGGTACGCCCTCATCTCGAATACTGCGTACAGATGTGGTCTCCTCATCTCAAAAAAGATATACTGGCACTAGAAAAGATTCAGAAAAGGGCAACTAAAATGATTAAGGGTTTGGAACGGGTCCCATATGAGGAGAGATTAAAGAGGCTAGGACTCTTCAGGTTGGAAAAGAGGAGACTAAGGGGGGATATGATAGAGGTATATAAAATCATGAGTGATGTGGAGAAAGTGGATAAGGAAAAGTTATTTACTTATTCCCATAATACAAGAACTAGGGGTCATCAAATGAAATTAATAGGCAGCAGGTTTAAAACAAATAAAAGGAAGTTCTTCTTCATGCAGCACAAAGTCAACTTGTGGAACTTCTTACCTGAGGAGGTTGTGAAGGCTAGACTATAACAGAGTTTAAAAGAGAACTGGATAAATTCATGGTGGTTAAGTCCATTAGTAGCTATTAGCCAGGACGGGTAAGGAATGGTGTCCCTAGCCTCTGTCTGTCAGAGGGTGGAGATGGATGCAGGAGAGAGATCACTTGATCATTGCCTGTTAGGTTCACTCCCTCTGGGGCACCTGGCATTGACCACTGTCGGTAGACAGGATACTGGGCTAGATGGACCTTTGGTCTGACCCGGTACAGCCTTTCTTATGTTCCTTCTTCACAAAAGAGGGCTCCAGGCAGCTGCAGCCTGAGGAGAGTTTAAAAGGTTCTGTAGGGTCACTTGTGTCTGTGCTCCCAGCAGCAACTGCACAGAAGAAAGGCTGTGGCCATCGCGAACGTGTGACATCACACCTGCCACAACTTTCTATAACCTCCCTCAATCAGTGAGAAGCGCCTTGCCAACAGAGTTCCATCCTCTCTGCTTCCAGCAGGAAGCGTTGTGAGACCCCCACAGACACCTCCAGGAAGCAGCTCAGACTTTAACACCCTGGCCCAAGAAGCAGCTCCTTACTTGCACCTTCTAGGAATAAGTGGAGTGGAGACCTTCCCCTACTGCAGGAAGGGCTGCACCTCTCTTACCCAGTCCCAGACAGCCCAATGCCCCCATGACTGCTCTTGTTCTTGGAGCAGTGAAACTGTCCTCCTCGGAGAAGGCTTGTGCATGCAGGAGTTGGGCCTACTAGATTATGGGAACTCACCCTCGTAAGGAAGAAGTGACCACAAAACCAACCTTTTTCAAAAGTAAATGGCAAATTCCCTCCTTCAGCTTAGCCTTCTCTCAAAGCTTCTACCACACGTGCGTGCTTTCACACCTTATAACTGCTCTGTAAATTAGTCAACCTAGTTTTTCTAGAGCCTGGGAATGAAAAGAGTTTTGATTTTTTAAGTAGTTGGTGGTTGCTTAGATGCTAATGTGACTGGGGCCATGTAAGTACCTAGATTAGGGGCTGGTGTCCATGTTACCAAAAACCTTAAGCATCAGTGGAATTCTCTTGGCCGTGTTAGCTGAGAGGTTAGGCATGAACTGTCCTTTTCATGCTCAGATTACTCCCTTCAGAACAGAGTTCTAGCACATTGTACTGCTTCTGCTGCCTAGGATAAACAAGACTCCAGGGTTCTCAGACTGGTGCTTTTCGTGATCGCTAAATTCACCTTAAAACTAAAACAAAAATCTGTGTTCCCCTGCCCATTCTTAGGGTTTTGTGTATACCTGAAACTACCTTTAACTAACCATTTTTTTAAATTGATTAGATTTCAAGTTGATGATGTCCCTTTACATTTTTCATGGTCAGATATTATATTTGGGGAAAGAGGTTTGTGATGACAAATGTATTATTCTAGATGCAGCTGTGTTAGCCTGTTTTATTACTTGCTCTGTACATCAGACAACAAACTAAATTCTTCCTTTATTTTAATCTCTGAATTGTACCTCTCTAGATTAATGATTGTATTACCATGTTTTTTTAAATATTGTAACAGGATTCATGGCTTAAAATCGGGAAAAACTCTGAAGGAATTCCGTGGTCATTCTTCATTTGTTAATGAAGCTACTTTTACACAGGATGGTCACTATATTATCAGTGCGTCCTCTGACGGAACAGTGAAGGTAAAATGACCACTTCTACGAGCCATGTATGGGATTGTGGTGTTCTGTTCTGTGTGTTGTAGCAAACTGGGGCATTTATTCTTAGAGATAATTTCCCTTAAAGGTACTTTTATCATAGGCAGGGCTCAGGCTTTGTCATTGGGCCCATGATATGTAGATTCCTGGATGCTACAAGGTGGTGTAGGGTCTAATGTATTCATTTCCCCTCGTTCAGAGAGTGATAAACACAGTAAGACGAGTCTGGGTGATTTTAATAGCACTAGCATGGCCCAGACAGCAATGGAATCTAGATTTGATTACATGTCACAAGGATTAGTGGAACCTCTACTGCTGAGACTGGACTTGTTGACACAGCAAAGAGGGAAGGTCTGTCACCCGGACCTTAGGTCCTTTTCTGGGCTGCATGACCTTTAGCTTTGGTAGAAGAAAGACTTTTGAAGTACAGAATGTACTGTCGTATTGTAGAAAAGAATTCACATGGATGTGCTATAGTCTTAAATGGAAAAGGTTTTCATTGTGGATTTTCTTGTATAATGTGGATTCTTATATAGCTCCAATTATATATTAGAGTATTTATTGTATGTTAAGAAGACACCTCTTTCATTATCTTCAGTTAAGTTTCATCTCTTAGCCTTATCAGAATGTCATGTACCTGTAGAGGGGAAAATCCATTTTCCTAATGATATGGTTAAGAAGTTTTTAAAAGACCCTAATAATTTATATCCTCAAGTAAGAACTCCTGTGTCCTCCTGGGATTTGAGTGTAGCACTAGCAAAATTAATGAGACCTCCCTTTGACCCTTTGGGGAGCTGTTCTTCATGTCATCTATCTGTAAAAACAGTGTTTTCAATACAGTCACTGCAGTGAAATGCATAAGTGACTTGCATGCATTAATGGCTGATCCACCATTCAATGTTTCATAAGGATAAAGTTAATCTTCACATTCATCCTAAGTTTTTACCAAAAATAGTCTCTTGATTTTCACATAAATTAATTGTAATTTTACCCGAAACCCCATACTCATAATGGGGAAACTAAATTACATGTTAGATGCGAGGAGAGTGTTATGTTTTTAGTTTGACAAGACTAAATAGTTTAGACAGTCTTCAAGGCTGTTTATAACTTATGGACCAAAAAACAAGGGAAAAGCTGTTTCTGAACAGACTCTTTCTAGATGAGTTATGTATTTATGAAATTTATAAGTTGAAAAGATTATCCATTCCTCAAGGCATCAGAACTCTTTCAAATAGATCGAAGGCAGCTTGCATGACTTTATTTGGATATGTGCCTCTGGTAGAAATATGTAGAGCAGCAACCTGGAGTTCTGTCCACAGCTTTACTAAACATTAGACTTTAGATTTGAAATCAAGATCAGATGGAAAGTTTGGTAGGGCAGTCCTGCCCTCCTTATGTGACAAGAACTCCAAGTCCCACCATCCTTGGTCAGAGTACTGCTTATTAATCTAGCTTGTGAGAGGGAATATGCAGAGGACGCTTAAAGGAAGAAATGAAGATTGCTTACCTATAATTGATATTCTTCAAGATAGACTCTGCATATTGACACTTCCCTCCCCCTTTCCCCACTACCTTGGAGTTAGTCCTGCTTACCAAAGGGCTTGGGGTTGGAACTGAGGCAATAGAGTGCCACTCTCCTTTTAAACCCTGGCCCTAGAATGTCTGGAGTTCAGTGAAGGGAGGTATGTGGATGTGCCAACTGCTACCATGAGTAGAATTTTACCATTCAGCCTGCACTGGTCAAAGCACCCCCTGAGTGGAACTGTTCAGAGTCCATCTCAAAGAACCTCAGCTACAGGTAAGTAACCTTCATATTTGGATATCTTTCTAAATAAACCTGTTCTTGTTCACCCCGTAGTTACTAGGCTTGATTCAGGAATTGCTGGATAAAATTTTCAGGCCAGTGCTATACAGGCAATTGGCCTAGATGAGCATAATGGTCTTTTCTGGCCTAAAAATCTTTGAACCTATTGAATTACTGTTTTTGGTGTTCGTCTTTTCCCTCTAGTTTCAATAGACAATTTTTAAATGCTGAAAGCTGCGTCCATAGTATCTCCTCCAAAAGCGTGGTGTCGTTTTAATTAAAATGCAGAAATGTGCCTGATCATAAAGTGCTTTCATTTTGTATTCTGCTCAATAGATTTGGAATATGAAGACAACCGAGTGCTCCAACACTTTCAAATCTCTTGGCAGCACTGCAGGAACAGACATCACCGTGAATAGCGTGGTTCTGCTGCCTAAAAATCCAGAACACTTCGTTGTTTGCAACAGATCAAACACAGTGGTCATCATGAACATGCAAGGACAAGTATGTGACCCCAGGCATGTCCCTTTGAAGCAGCTAGGAAAGAGCTTAACAAGTATTAGAATCAGGAAAAGATTTGTGACCCTTCCAAGGAGTGTAGTGGGTGAAATCCTGATCTCGCCTTTCAGTGGTAACTGCTGGGTACTCTGCCCTTCTGAAAATCAGGCTGATTATTTAGGCAACTAAATTCATGACCCCAGTATCTAATCGAAGCTAACTTTTTTAGAGTAGCGCTGTTGCTGTCACATGTGAATCCAGTTAACCTTTCTTTGGGTTTTATAGATTGTAAGAAGCTTCAGCTCTGGTAAGAGAGAAGGAGGTGACTTTGTTTGCTGTGCTCTTTCACCACGTGGCGAATGGATCTACTGTGTGGGTGAAGACTTTGTGCTGTACTGTTTTAGCACAGTGACTGGCAAGCTGGAGAGAACTCTGACAGTGAGTACTTGGCACAAGCTATTTGAAAGTAAACATGAAGTAGAATCTGTGTTCTTATCAGTTCTAGAATATTCATGCAAACATAAATTCCATAGTGACCACTTACAGTAACTCCTCACTTAACGTCATCCCGGTTAACTTTGTTTCGTTATGTTGCTGATCAATTAGGGAACATGCTTGTTTAAAGTTGCGCAATGCTCCCTTATAACGTCGTTTGGCAGCCGCCTGCTTTGTCCACAGCTTGCAGAAAGAGCAGCCTGTTGGAGCTAGCTGGTGGGGGCTTGGAACCAGGGTGGACCGGCAGCCCCCCATCAGCTCCCCTAAGTTCCCTGTGTGGCAGACACCCAGCAGGCTATCAATTGCTGGGCAGTTCAGCTGTCGCTCCTGCCCTCTGCCTTGGAGGTGCTCCCGGGAGCCTCCTGCTTGCTGTGCAGAGGGCGGGGAAGAGGGGTGCTAATGTCAGGGTGTCTCCCTGCTCCATAGAGAAAAATGCGTTTAAAAATAAAAATAGATAGTTTTAGCTAGAATGTAGCCACAAACTCCTTAAAAGATTTTTGAAGTAGTTGTGATTATATACTGTGATTTAACCCTGCGCTTTCCACAAGCTAGTGGGAGTGAAAGTGCACACACTTCTATTACAGTTTGTGTTTGCACCCACATTAGGGGTGTGACTCTTCCACTTTGTATTCTTAGTGGCTGGGTTCCATAGAATGGCTCTTGTTGTGGGTGGGCACTCAGATGTAACCCGGAGAGCGCTAGCTGCTCTAGAGCCACACCTGGAGTGGAGAGGGGAATCGGGCCAAACAAGGTCCTTGACTGGGCTGGAGACTAGGCACAGGGCACAAGCTGTGGCAGAACAGAGCAGGACCCTTCCCCACCATACCCTAAGAGTAGTTTGGGATAGCTCTGGAAAAACAATCAGTCAGAGTCTAAAGTCAGAAGGGGCCATTAAGATCCGCCAGTTTGCTCACCTGCATAACATAGGCCAGAGAATTGTACCAAGTGATTCCTGTACCAAGCCTTTCATTGCTGGTCGATCTAGAGTAGCTCTCTTAAAAAGATCCAGTCTTGATTTGGAGAGTCCCTCACACCCAGCTAAACTGCTCCACTGGTTAGTTACCCTCCAAAACAAATTGTGCTTCACTTCCTGTTTGAATGTGTCCTGCTTCAGCTTCCCGTCTGCAGTGTTATTCCTCTACTGTCAGAAAGTTTACCCACCCTGTTCTCTACCATGATCAAGTTATCTCATAACCTTCTGTTGGATGAGCGAAAGAAATTGAGCTACTTAAATGTCAGACCATTTTTGCCCAGAATGATCTTGATCTTAATAATGGAATGATTTGGACTCCTCAGACTTTCCAGAGACACTGAAATATTGTGCATTTTAAGAAACTATTTTTGGATGAATAGTAACTTTTTTTTTTTTAATTTCCAGACAAATACAGTAAAATGGACTTAAGGTTGAGAGTACATGTAATGTAGTGTAAAATACATTATACGAATGGTGTAATGGTCTCCAGACAAGCCTTATAAACCCAGAGGTTACAATTTATATTAAGGTTCAATTTATAAATAGTTTATAAAGGATTAATAAATGATAGTTGCTATAAGCACATTACAGCTATGAATAGTTATAAGCACACCAACAGAAGAACAGATTTAAAGATTATTATTAAAGCTAACGGTTAAATCATATAATACACAGGTTAAGGAAAGAGTGTCTGTACATCTGGGTATAGTGCATAAATTATCCAAAAGTACAAAGTTTGGTTTAAAACTCATAAAATACATGTTGTACATAATCTGCAATAACCCAAATTTAGGCTAATAAATTTAATGATACAGTTTAGATATTAATATCCAAATGTTCAGGTACATCACTCATAAATGTTTATACTAGGAGTTGGTTGTGGAAAGCAAATATAGTAGATTGTCCCTCAGTAATCGAGCATTTAGAGAAGTATTCCAGTTACTTTCCTGACTTTGCTTCTCCACGACACTCCAGCTCCTCTCTCCTGGTATTGCCAATGTCCAGTGATGTGTTCTAAATACATGTCCCTCGACTACCTGATGGCATCCAATACCATGAGTTGCCACATCAGCCAAGCGTAGCGCTGACAGATTCTGCATTTCCGCAACACTCGCTCATTACTGGGGTCCCATGCGCCCAGGGCTGCGACAGTCATTGTGTGTGTTTGAACCTTGTAACCCCTAGCTCTAAAGATGTTGGCAAGAGTGGTGTATTTCTCCACCTTTCGAGCTCGGGCGTTGCAGAAGGCCAGGGTCCTGTTCTCAATGGCCACGGTGATGTTCACACCATGACGATCTGGTCGCAGTTGGCTGTCCATTCCAGGGATGGCTGAGTTCACAGCCACCTTCCCCAGAGGTGGTGGGATGACTCTAACTAGGCAGTCTTGGATGGCGTTGTCACAGCTGCCTGTCATCGGTCTGGAATGGGGCTGCAGCTACACAAGATGTGGGGTGAGGTCTCGTTGGCATAGCCACACTTCCTGCGTCGCTTGGCCCTAAATTACTGACATGCACTCTGAACCTTTACTCATCTTACTGTTGCTTTTGCCTGAGAATATTATTTGGTTTGAGGTGATGTGTAGAGAAGACTTGCATCAATTTTTTTTCTGTTTATCCTGTAGGTTCATGAAAAGGATGTAATTGGCATCGCTCACCATCCCCATCAGAACTTGATCGCTACCTACAGTGAAGACGGCCTCTTGAAACTTTGGAAACCATAACTGTTTTTAACTAGCTTTGGAGCATGCTTCTTAAATGAAGGGCTGAATGTGTTTGTTCGTGATTTTATGAGTCCAAATATGCTGAGTATAATTTTCAGTTCAGGAGCCCAGAACTGTTTTTCAGTACTTGGTCTAAATTAGCAGTACAATGTCAGTGGATAGAACACTTTCATTAACCCTGTATCTGGGTAGTTAAAGCAGTTTAATTGCTGTAGAAGTGATTATTCTGTCTTGTGAAGTCTGTACCTTTCCTTTGTGCTGTTTTATAGATGGAAAAACAACCATCAATTTATAAATGATTGACTTTCTAAAATGTGTAGCAGATGGCTCATTTCTTTCTTTCAGGGAATGAGAATGGAATAAACAGGAGGAGAGAGTCTCCACCTTAGCAAAGATGGATTCTATTGATCTAATACAGTGGGGTTTTCTGCTGCCTTTATATTATACTAACTATCTAACTTTGATCCTCATTTAACAAAGTATCCTTCTGGCTTCTATGCAGCAGAACCACCCACAGACAGCTTACATGACAAGAAGCTGCACATGTGGGTTTTGCTCCCAGCAGAGAGGTGCATAACTGCATTCTGACTACCTTAGAAAACAGGTTGAAGCCACCCTGAAGAAAGGATCAATACAGGCTTCTGTGTGCATCTTTAATAAATTACTTCCAGCTGTCCCCCCTCTGTATTACTAGGTCTAGCAGCAGCAGCACTCCAGCTTCACACCCCCCTCCTTTTCTCTTCTCTCACCCTCCTACCTCCCCAAGCTAGCTAGTTTGAGCTTAAAGCACCACTTAATTCAAACTAGATATTTGTGTATGGGATAGGATTCAGGTTGGGGCAACATTCAAGATCTACTTCAAGCTAACACTGCAGTGAAAACAAGCCTTTAGACCTGTCAATGGGTACGTCCAGACTATCCGCTGGATTGGCGGGTAGCGATCGATATATCGCGTCTCGTCGATGTGATATATTGATCCCCGAACACGCTCCCATCGACTCTGGAACTCCACCAGGGCGAGCGGCAGTAGCGGAGTCGACGGGGGAGCCGCAGCCGTCGATCCCGCGCCATGAGGACAGGAGGGAAGTCAAAATAAGATAAGTTGACTTCAGCTACATTATTCCCGTAGCTGAATTTGTGTATCTTACATCGACGCTCCCCCCCGCCACCCAGTGTAGACCAGGCCAATGTAACAAACTGTGCGCTGTTTTCATTTGAGATAACGCAGTTTCCCGCAAACAATCACCAATGTCTTTAAAAGCTGTCTACAGTTCTTTGTTTTCATGGTACAGTCTTATTTCTATGCACTTGTTCCAAAATACAGATTTAATTTTGTTTTCACACAAAAACATTTGCTTGGATCTCTAGTGCACTATTTCCTGTCTTCATCTTTGTATTGAATGCTTTATTCCTAAAGGAGTCTTTGGAACCACGATAACTTCCCTATAACTAATAGACAGTAGGTCCAGTTCAGACTGTCATCTGCTAGGTGGTATTCTTAAGAAGGCAACTGAATTATCAACTTGTGATGGACCCCTTTGAGTTGTTACATCCCCAGCAGCTTTGTCTTTTGGTTCATACTGAGCTACGAGAAGATGCACCAGAAGTACTTCATCATAAAGAAACTATCCCAGTTGGAATAGGCCCTGTTCATTAAAACTGTAGTGTTCAGTTCCTGTTAGTTTGTATGGTTGTATAGTTTTTACTTCATCAGACATAGCAATATTTTAGAGAGCAGAGTGGTTACTTTCCTACCTCTATAATTGGTAATTTAGACGTTTCTGGGGATATTTATGCTCTTTTACATCAGCCAGTCATGGAGCTGAAAATGAAAATATTTAAGAAGGATCATCTGTACCTCATGTGTCCTTACTATGCTTTAACACAGGGACCTGCAAGCCCTTAGCCTTCTTTTTGGAGAAGTGTAAAGTGCTCTTTCTCTTCACCCCTCCCCTGGTTCTTGTCACGCAGACAGCAGAAGTCCAAAGTGCATCTGGTCACCACCTGTCAAAAAGGGTATTGCAGAATTAGAGGAGTGATGAGAGAGGAGGCAAGAATGATCAGGATAGTGGTTCTCCCCAGAGCTTGTCTTGATGGCCATGTAATAAGAAAAATCTGGGTTTGTGAAACCATCAACTTGAAGAAGTCATTGAGTTCTTTGGTACAGACGGATGCTTGATCTCCAAGTGGCTCAGTGGTCCTGCCTTTACTGGCTGTGCCTGTAGCTGAATCTTGTGCCAGCTACTGCCACAGCCCCTTTGGATTACTGCAGTAGCTGACAAGCAGTTGGAGGGGTGCTTTGCAATGAGTGCTGGAAAGGAAATTCAGGCTGCAGGTGAAAGATCCATAGAAGGGTGACGTTCCCCTCTGGTGTTATCCAGTGATCTGCTAGGTCACTCCACTCCTTGACTCTGGGAGCCAGCCTTACCCTGCTCTGCTGTGAGAACCCCACTCCTGGGCTGGTCACACACAGCCTCTGGCATGTAACTGCTCCTTGGATTGTGCAACCGAATGACACCAGCCAATATCTCCGGTCCCAGACACAACCCTAGGAACCTCCGTCTTGCAGTGTCCAGTTATCCCTGCTGGACACTGCAAGCTTATAGGAGTTCATCAATTTACCAAAGAAATGTATATGTACCAGGCTTGTTATCCCAAGGGGAGTCTCTGACACGCTTTAAACCAAACGCACTGCTTCAGGTAGAACAAACAGATTTATTAGCTATAAAGAGATTTTAAGTGATTATAAGTCAAAGTACAAGAAGTTGGATTTGGTCAACTGAAATAAAAGCAAACCACTTTCTAAGCTGCTCTTAATACTTTCAATGCCCTTACAAACTTAGCTGCTTCTCACCCCAGGCTGGCTGGTTGCTCTGCAGCTGGGAGACCCCCATTGATCAGCTCTTGGTGGGGGCAGGGCCGGCTCCAGGCACCAGCCTGGCAAGCAGGTGCTTGGGGCGGCTGCTCCGGAGAGGGGCGGCACGTCCAGGTATTCGGCAGCAATTCGGCGGACGGTCCCTCACTCCCGCTGGGAGCAAAGGACCTCCCGCTGAATTGCCGCCGCAGATCGCGATCGCAGCTTTTTTTTTTTTTTGGCTGCTTGGGGCGGCCAAAACCCTGGAGCCGGTCCTGGGTGGGGGTGTCTGTAGATGTAGGTGGGAGAGAGAGAGCATGGCAAACATCCCTCCCTTTTACCGTGTCCTTTCTTCCCTCTTGGCTTTGCACCCCCCTCCCCGCCCCTTCAGGGTCAGGTGAGCATTACCTCATTGCAGTCCCTGACTGACCAAAAGAAGGGGGGTGACTCACTTGAGAGTCCAACAGATCCTTTTGTTGCTGCCTAGGCCAGCATCCTTTGTTCCTGTGAGGCTGGGCTGGGTTTGTCCCATGCTTGCCCTGATGAGGTGTGAACTGCCCCTCTGCTCTTGGAGAGTTTTTACCTGGGCTGATTTTAAGCCATGAAGACACATTTTCAGCCTCATAACTATATATATGAAATTACAACCTGTAACATCACTGTAACAACAATGCTCAGTGCATCATGAGTCTTCCAAAGACACCTGACATGACACACTTTGCATTGGATACCACACAATCATTTTACAAGGATGAACATGGGGGTGTCGGGTTTTCCCCTGAGGTACAGAGTGTCAGACCTCCCCACTTTGTTTACTGCAAGAGGGTTAGTCACTGACTAGCTTGAAGGCAGTTTATGTTACAGTTCTCTTGGCACCCAGCCATCAAGGCCATGAGACAGCATGCCTCAGTTTCCCCATTCACACACAGCAAGTCAGATTTTTAATGGTTTCTCTGCTGTGATAAGCTTTAAGCCTGTTTACAGATATTAATTGAAAAGTAGCATTAGCATAAGGTTTAACATCCATGTCAAAATTCTTATCCCCAGAACTTAACATTAATACCAAAATTTTTATCACAGATGGGTATTTACAATCATCTTTATGATGCCACGCCCTCTGTTCAGATAATGTAGTTTGAGGCTATTTTGTTCATTACCCAGGGTGTCCTTCAATACTTTCCCATGTAACCAGTCACTGGCTTTTCTTTCCCTCCAATGTTCCCTTCTGTGTGGGCTCTTCATTTATTCATATTTCTGGCATTTTGATATCGCAGGGTCTGGCAAGGTAAGGGTCCAGGGGGAGCCTGCACATTGACTGGCCCTTTGGGGAGCAGTCTCCCAACCCCAGGACCGTGTATATACAGAAAATCCAGCTCCCTTTTGGGGGTTCCCTGCCCCCTAGAGGGCTGTGATCTGTGCTCTCGCTTTTTACAGATCCAGACTAAGACGGCTACCCCTCTGATACTTGACACCATTTAGACAATTTCTGATGTAAATTTCTTAATGAAATGATTGAGTTCTATCTTTCTAGGCTTTTATACCATATTATCAATGCAGCTACCTGACCAACTGAATGATCCCTTAAAATTGTAGGATAGTAAAAGAGGAAATTAATTCACAAAAGAAGACCAGGCATTTTAACTGCTTTTATTAGACCAGACTGATGCATGTGAAAAGAGCCTTGCAATCACGGGAATGTCATTTCTCCCAAATCTGGGGTGGCAGGCTCCCCTTTGCTCTGTTCTCACTTAACAGGGACAGGAGCAGGGGCAATCCTTCTCTTGATGGCTCTCCTGCCATTCCTCTTCTTGGAAGGTAAAACCACAGGCTGATTTAAGGGCAGGACTCCGCCCTGAGAGATGCTGACACCTCCCAGCAGTTTCTTGGGCTCTGAGTCGCTGTGAATGGCCAGCTGCAAGTGCCGTGGGGAAATCCGACGCTTCTTGCTGCGTGCAGCGACTTCCCCAGCAATATCCACAATCTCGTGAGTCACTTATTGAAGCACCGCGGCCATATATACTGGGGCTCCAGCTCCAATACGGTCTGCAAATTGTCCTTTGCGGAGCAATCTGTCTATGCGACTGACAGAGAACTGCAGCCCAGCCCAGGAAGAACGGGTGATTTTGGCCTTAGGGTCTTTTGCAGTTGAGGTCTCACCAGAGTGCTCAGACTCAGTCTCAGACATGTTGCAGACTTCTAGTGTTCCAGCAACACTTGGCTTGACTTTCTTGGCTTTCTTTTGTTTTCTTTGCTTGGTTTACCTGAGAGTTTACTCAGGAATGGGCCTGCCTAGCTTTTTTCTTGACTTGCTTGGCTTCAGTGGATGTTTCCTTGCTTGGCTCCACTTGCCTGTGTCTTTCTTTGCTTGGCTTGCCTGACTCTCTTTCCTTCTGTTCCTGGCTCTGCTCACTTGGTTTTCTCTCTTATTTTGCCTTCTTTGATTTCTTCCTGTTCTGGCCTGACTATGACTGGCCTGACAAAGTGTGGCTTGGCTAAGCCACCTCTTGAAATCACCGCAGTGGTATGCTGACCCTGTCTCAGCCTGCAGCCTTTTATAAGCTCAGTGCAGACAGAGAAAACATACTTTCTGATTGGTTGTCTGAGAACCAATGGGCTGCTACTTCATTTGTTACCCAAGCCAGAGGGGCCAGAGTTTTCAGAGGGCTCAACTACTGGGCCAGATTTTCAGAAGAGCTCAGCTCCCAGGTAGGCACCGCAGGACATGGCTGGATGTTCAAAGGGGCTCAGCATGGGGGGGTGGGCCCAAGTCTCTGGAGACGGGGTGAAGCCCACCATTCACCTCTCCCCCGGCCCGGCCACTGTCTCCGTCTCTACAGCCGGCCCCATTAGCACACAGCTGGGACCCAGCTGCATGGTAAAAACCATTCAAAGATTGCGGCTCCGATTGCCTGGCTCCCGGGTCCCGGGCGGGTCAGGGCCGGCTGGAGCGCTCCCTGTGGTGGGGAAGGAGCTGCTGCCTCTCTCCCCGCGCTGCACCGCTGCAAGGGGAGTGCTGCTCGGAGCAACCCCCTCTGTCCCAGCTCCCCCCGTCCACAGTCACTACCACCAGCCGGAGGGCAGTGCCCGCTCACCCACACAGAGACAGCAGCTGGGCAGCCTCCGGCAGGGCTCTGCCCCCCTCAGATGAGTGCCAGGTGAGAGGGGCCCAGGGCACAGAGCTGCTGTGTGCCCCACGCCAGGCATGCTGCCCCCTGCACTGCAGCCCAGAGGGGGACACGCTGCTGACACTGCAGCTGTTCTGTGGGCCCAGCTCAGGCCAGGCTTAAAGTGGGCAGAGTCGCCAGGGGCCACAGTCTTGGCCAAAAAGAGTTCAAAATGGAGCCGGGTCCCTGAGGGGTGCACTGTAAGCGCTGCCCTAGCAAGAGCATGGCCATTTATTTCGGCCGGGATTAACATAGACACCCCTCCCCACACATGCTTTTCCCAGGCCACCTTCAGCACTCAGCGCAGGGATTCACAATGACCTTGCCGGGATCAGCAGCCCAGAGCAATCCAGATTCTTGGACAGAAACCGGCTCATTCACCCCCGCCCCCCCGCAGGTATATCTATCCCGGCCCTGGTATTACATCTTGTGTAGCTACAGCCCACATAACGCAGAGCGCGGCATATGCAGCCCCCAATGGTAAATAGGTTGAGAACCCTACAGCAGAGGCTCACGTGTGAAGCTCCAGAGGTCCCAAGTTTGATTATAGCTGCTGCCGGCCCATGACAGTTGCAAAATGGCAGCTTTTTGTGGGGTGAGGCGGGGTGGGGTGGGGTGGGCAGGGTGTGTGTGTGTGTGTGTGTCAAACTAGAACAGGCTAAAGCCACACTGGAGTCTGGCACCATGCTTTCTGTCAGCCATCATTGTATCCATGTGGTGTTGCAAAGTTAGAAAGTCCACAACTAACCCCAAAAGTGACCGTGATACAAACGTGCAAATGAATTGGAGAGAGAGAGAGAGAGAACACCGTGTAAACGACACACCGAAACACACTGTTGCAATGGAAACACTTTGCCCAGACATGATCCCCAGACAGATTTCATTGGAAACACCTTCTTTTTGGAGCTGCCTGGACCCCAAATTCTTCAGACAATGTCACAGCCCAAGTAACTGTGACACGCTGCCAGCAATCTCAGGTATCCTTGTGAGAGGGAGGAGAGAGGCGTAACCCCATGGCAGGCAAAGGGTTAAAGCTTTAAAGGAGAAGGATTTCAGTGAGTCTGACAAGCCAGAACTACCATGTTTGGAACTGAAGTGAAATAACAATCTGGAGTCACTCATCCTTGAAAACACGCCTCCCCTTCTCCTGACGCCCCAGAGGAGCGGGGACGCTGCCAGCTAGCAGCCGTTCACACACTCTAATAGTCTAAGACACAGAGGGCCTGAGTTCGACCTGTGACCTTGGAAAACTCATTACACTGCACCATACCTCAGTTTCCCCATTTTTAAAACATGGTTTATGCTAGTCCCTTTGTGTTCTAAAGTACTTTGGCCCCAATGCCCAAAGGTACCTGGGGCAGGGCGGGAGGATTCCTGCCTAGGGTCCAGCAGAGCGCTGGGCAGGGGATCCCCGCCAGGCTCCTGGTACCCCATGGCCCCGGGGGCACTCTTTACCCACCAGGAGACACTGCCAGACTCCTAGCTAGGCAGGCTCATGCTGCAGCATGCACTTGCTGGGGGAAATGCTGCTCCGTTTCAAAGGAAAAGCAGCATGTACCTCAATGCGCCCCCGGCCCTTGTGCCTCGGCCAGGCAGGGTCGGGAAAGCAGAGGATGCACCAGGGCTCCCCTCCCCCTTGTGCACCTGCCCGGGCTGAGGGACGGCACTGAGAGCAGTGCAGGCTGCCCCTCTCTATGCGGTAGTTACTGAGTCTGTCTGGGCACGTTCCTTCCTGTGCCCGGGCACTCAGGGCACATGGTGTCCCACAGGGGCCACATAGCATGCCCTGCCACTGCACCTCCCGCACGTGCCCACACCACCTGGGGCTCTGGTGCCCACCACCAGGCTCTGGCCCTACATCTCCAGGCTGTGTGAAATACTGGGCATTTCAATAAAACTCACCCATCCCGAGGCTGCAGCTTAGCGGGCAAGTTAGCAACCTGAAGCGTCCCACTTCCACATCAGAAACCAGAGCCGGGACTCCATGCCTTTATGGGGAAAGCGCCACTCCACACCCAGCTTATCTTGCTTTTTCAACCGCTGGCCTCAAGCCTGGCCTGTGGGCAGGGAGGGAGCCCCCTCCGGAACGTCTGCCCAGCCTTTATTTACCGCAGATACCAGATTTCTTGGGCTCCCTCCCTCCTCCCCGAGAATGCCAACGTTTCTGAAGCCGGGCAGGTGTGAGCCAGGGATTTAATTTCTCAGTGGAACTCTGCGGCATTACCGTATCATCGGCCTTCCAGACGAAGGACGCACTAAATGGAGAGGATCAAGCCAGAGGAGATGGCAGGAACGGGGGTTGTGCAGAACGTGATGGGGGTGTAACGCTTGTGCCAGGTGGTATTGGCAGCGACAAGGACGAGAATCAGGATCTCAGGGTTCCTCTTAGCATTGCAAAGCAGAACCAGCTGGAGCGTCCCTCCCAGAAATCTGGGAAACTGACCAGCACGCCCCTAACAGGCAGCTGTTCCCCCGTCGCGAGTGCTGAGTCTGTGTCTAACACACGAGAACTTTTATTTAGAGGAGAAAGAAACGCAGCATGAACTGGGGAAACCACCACAAGAGTGACTCAGCAGTATATGAACTGAGAGTGAAACGCCCGCCCTACAATCCATTGGGCAGCAGCCCCTTGCCTCAGTTTCCCAGCTTGGGGTGAGAGAGTCCAATGGACAAATGTCCCTTTGGCACACCCTCCTCTGCTATCCCCTCACCCGGTTTATGGGCCCAGCTCAGCAGAGTTTGAGAGTTCAGAGGGTATTCGGGGGGGGGGGGGTTTCGCCTCCTGCCCCAGGGAGAGAAGGGGTGGGCCAGGGATGCCTTTGCCTCTGCTCTGCACCGCTGCTGCTCCATGCTGCCGTCTCTGCCTGGAGCTGCGATGCCATGCTGTGAGGGGCCTCCAGCCCGGAGTGAGTCCAGCTCTTAGTGACTTCCCTGGCTAGGGGGAACCTCGCTGCTGCTCCCCCCTGTACTGTCTTTCACCACAGCACCGGCTCTATGGTGCCCAGGCAAACCGGCTTCACAGTGTTTTCAGCTCTAGGGATCACTGAGAAGAAACCAGGACTTCCAGCTGAGTCCAGTCAGCTCTGTCTTTAAGCACTGGGCAGACCCAACGTTTTGTAGGCGCCTTTCACCAAACCCACACACCGGTGGGAACCCCTCTCCCCACCACCCTCGGACTTTCAGTTCCATTTGGTATCACTAACCTCTGCTTAGCACGTGGGGTTACAGAGACTGAACCCCCCCTCCTCCCGCCATTGTCCCGACAGGTCAGGGCCGGGTAAGGAGATCCCTGAGTGGGATGGGCTGGATCGAGACTGCGCTGCTGCTGCATCTGTCCCACAGGTAGCTCTGGGGCAGCCCGGCTCTTAAACAGAGCCTCCAGCGGCTGGGGCTGGCTCTGTGTAACTGACACTGTGTCAGTTACACACAGCCCCGGCGGCTGGAGGCTCCAGCCGCCCCCGCTCTATTTAGGAGCCGGGCTGCCCGAGCGCTACCAGCTTCGGGCAGCCCCGTGCCTGGAGACCCTGCGCCGCCGGAGCCCGGGAGGGGAAGTGCCCGGCTGGGGGCGCAGGATCTGGAGGCACGGGGCTGCCCGAAGCCGGTAGCGCTCCGGCAGCCCGGCTCTTAAACAGAGCGGGGGCGGCTGGAGCCTCCAGCCGCCGGGGCTGTGTGTAACTGACATAGTGTCAGTTACACAGAGCCGCAGCCGCTGGAGGCTCTGTTTAAGAACCGGGCTGCCCGAGTGCTACCGGCTTCGGGCAGCCCCCCTGCCTCCAGACCCTGCGCCCCCAGCCGGGCACTTCCCCTCCCGGGCTCCGGCAGCGCAGGGTCTGGAGGCACGGGGCTGCCCGAAGCCGGTAGCGTTCAGGCAGCCCGGCTCTTAAACAGAGCCGCCATTTTCCCGGACATGTTCGGCTTTTTGGCAATTCCCCCCGGATGGGGGTTTGACTGCCGAAAAGCCGGACATGTCTGGGAAAAAGAGGACGTATGGTAACCCTACACAACAGGGGCAGCAGCGCGGCCGCCCTCACGCTCTGATTGTGACTCGGGATTGTGGGAGCTTCTCACCTGTCCCATGGAAACGTGGCCAAAGGCGCCAATTGTCCCTTCATCAAAATGGCGCCATCTCCCACTGCTGCCAGTGGGGCTGAGGCCTGCGTGAGGGCCGCCCCGTCCCCACGCTCTGTCTGCATGTGGCAGGCAGGCTGCCCTCCTGACGCTGGCTGCCACCTCCCGCTGGGCTCCCGGAGGCTGAAGCCGAGCCCACAGGCAGACTGGCTGAGGCCATGGTTCAGGGCCTGGACAGCGCATGGGGACTGTGAGGGGATGTGGGGGGAAGGCTGAGCGGGTTGCAGGGGGATGTGGGGGCAGGGATAGGGGGCAGGCTGAGGGGGACAGAGGGATATGGGCATGAGGGAGACAGAGTGTGCAGGGGGAACGCTGACAGGGGTAGTGGGTGTGGGGGGCAGGGAGAAGGCTGAGGGGGCCAGGGAGTGTGGGAGGCAGGGGGAAGGCTGAGGGGGGCATGGGGATGGGGCTGAGGGGAGGCTGAGGGGGTTGGAGGTGATCATGTGGGATATAAGAGCGGCTGAGGGAGGTGCAGGGGCATGTGGGGGCAGGGGGTAGAAGAATGTGGGGGAAGGTTAAGGGGGCCGGGGTGTGGGGAGCCGAGGGAGGCTGAGGGGGGTACAGGGGGATGGGGACAGGAAGGAGGCTAAGGGAGGCAGGAGGGAGGCTCAGGGAGATGTGGGGGGCAGGGGAGAGGCTAGGGTTTGTGCGCAGAGGACAGTGCTGGGGCTGGCAGATGGGGGGATCATGGCAGCTCTCCCAGCCAGGGAGGTGGGGTGACTTTCCTCTCCCAGCAGCCGGGGCTGGGCCGTGCTGCAACGATCCCAACTCTCAGGCAGGGCTGGCTCTAATTTTTTTGCCGCCCCAAGGAAAAAAAAAGAGTGCCGCCCTCCATAGTGCCGCCATAAAACACGCCCTCAGCACCGCGACGCCACCCTACCCCCGCGGAGTGCTGTGTAGCCGAACACCCCGCCCCCCCACGAAGCGCCGCCGAACACAACCCCCTCCCGCGGAATGCCACACCGCCGAATCCCCCACCCCCCGCGGAGCGCCGCATATCCAAACACCCCCCCGCAGAGCGCCGCCAAACACACACCCCCCGCGGAGCGCCGCCGACCCCCGTAGCCCCCCGCGGAGCGCCGTGTAGCCGAACACACACCCCCGCGGAGTGCCGCCAAATGCCGTGCCGTCGAACCCCCCAAACGAGCGCCGCCGAACACCCCCCCACCACGGAGCCCCGCGCCGTGCTGCTAAACCCTCCCACCGCCACACACATCTCCCGCCGAGCGCCGCGCCGCCAAACACCCCACCGCCGAGCCACGCTGCCAAACAGCGCCCCTGCCCCGTGGAGCGCCCCGCCGTGCCGCCACACCCCCCCCCCCCCGGAGCACTGCTGCCAAATCCCACCCCCCAGTGTCCCCCATGCGCCCAGCCTATGAAACAAAAACAACCCACCCCACCCCCAGCGACCAAACTCCCCCCATCCAAAAAAACCACACCACGCCAAGATTGGCCGCCCCTTACCAGATGCCGCCCCAACCACGTGCTTGGTCGGCTGGTGCCTGGAGCCGGCCCTGCTTTCAGGGGCTGAGTGCGAGTCCTGGGCTTTGGGCACCAACAGGAGGAGCTGCCGTGATAGTGGGAGAAGCTCCTCTGACGCCGTGATGTTCAGGGCTGGGCCTGCGGGCAGAGCTCTGTGCGAGAGCCCCGGGGCTGAGGGCACAGACCTGCCCTGCTCTCCCCGCGTGTCTGACCCCATAGCAGAGAGGGTGCCAGGGCAGGGCACGGGGGACCTCAGCAGAGGAGAGGGCGGCGGGAGGCAGAGGAGTGTTGCTGCTGGGTGCAGACAGTACCAGGCAGTGGCTGGCAGTTCCCCTGCCTTACGGGGAGGAGAGGGGAAGTGGAGTCTCCATCGGGGCAGCCAGCAGGAGCCGGGCATTACAGGCTGACTTTTCTACCTGGGACGATCACACCCGTTGGCCGGGGAGTCAAAAGCCGGATGTAAAAACATGCTCTGATTTGTTTTCTTTTTAGAAGAAGGAACCCACCAGCCTCACTGTTCCTTCTCCCCCCTCTGGTGAATACTGGGTCAGCCGCACGGACAAGCCAGTCTGCTGCCTTGCTTCAGGGCTCAGTTTCTTCTTCAGCTGAGGAGAAAGGAACCATGGAACAGCAACATAATGTCACAGTCCCGTTCCCCACCTGTCCTGTGGGGTCTTCTGGCCTTTAGAGCTACTGGTCAGGGCCTCCCCCAGTCTGCGGGGGGCCACAGGGCCTGCTGGCCTCCTCGCAGCCTCTGCTGAGGCTACAGGAGAGAGGTCTCTTCAGTTTGCAGAAAGAAAGAAATCTCTGGGGTGAGCACACAGCAAATGTCTGTTTTCCCAGGGCCAGATGCTGCCACCTGGTCACTGGAAGGGCCCATGTGACCTCTGACCACAGATGAGGGAGGACGCCCAGCCTGGCTAGACAGATTCCTTCGTGCCATGGCTGGGGACAGAAGCCTGCAGCCAAAGCTCACACTGCAGGAAACAACCTGCAGAGGCCTTTCATCTCCCCAGGGTCAGACGTCACCACTAGGAGAATGTGAGCGCCGGAGCACTGGGGGAGCTGGGCTGAGATGGCATCCCAGGGCACAACCACCTGTGTCAAGTCCATTCGGATTCCACGCTCAGCAAACATGCAGGGAGCTGTGCGGTCAGGAGAGGCGCTGGTCAGAATTTGCCAGTGGAACTGTTTTTCCATCAGAAATTGCCAGCTTGTCAAAATCCAAACGTTTCGTGGGAACACGTCGATTTGGACAAACCTTCAGACAGAAAGCAGGCAGGTTTCGCATGGAAAGCTGCTTGGCTCCCTGCCAGCTCGCCTGCCTGCACACCTGCTTGACAGGCTGATGGGGGGCCTGGGCTTCCAGGCTGCCGAGAGAAGCCCTGGCTCCCAAGATCCCAGGGTCCCCGAAACCCTCTCCTCGCGGGGGTAATGTTCTGGTTACTGCACAGCTCTAGGAGGAGGGGAGGTATCCGATGCCCCACAAGCCACCAATCCTCCCTGCCAAGGTCCCAGTAACTACGATAGCCTGTGAGAACATCCTAACCTTTAGGTCACTCTCCCTGCCAGGTGAAAGGGTGCGAGCTGGACCCCTCCCTGCCACCAGAGTCCAGCACTGCCGAGAAAGCCAAGTGTGGACTAAACTAAGCCCCTGGTTAATCCTTTCCCAGAGGAATCCAGAAGCCACTGATAATGGCAGGCTACATGGTGACCTCTCTCTCAGGTCACTCCCCCATCCTGGAATAGGGGTCGGTGAGTCCTGGACGAATGCCGTTCAGCTGGGAACATGCTCCCCCTTCTCGTGCCGAGGACTACATGAGATGGGTGTAGTGGGCACTCCCGATAAAGGGGACAGTGTGACAGCTGCCTTTCAAATAGGCCCCAGGCATGGGGGGGCCACAGCACCCAATTCCTCTGCCCCCCCAACTTTCTTCGCTGCTTTAACGTACAATCACAACCTGCTCCGCTGACACCTCTGACTCCTGAAAGCCCTAATGCTCCAGGGGAGCAGGCGGTGCCCTGCCCTGCCCTGGCTGCCCCGGGTGTTACCTCGGAGGGAATCGTTCCAGATTCCAATGGGTGGCAGGTCCAGGGAAGAGCCTTATCTGGGGGGAGGCTGTACCAGACCCGCCCGACCCAGGCAGGCTCCCAGGTACTCTCTGCTCGGGGCTGATAAGGCTCCTTAGCAGTTTCTCTCCAAACAAATTCCAGTTCAAGACACCTGAGAGCTCCACAGCAGGGCAGCATCTCCAGAGCGCAGCAGGGCGGGGGTTAGGGGGAGCAGTCGGTAGCAGCACCTGCCCCTCGTACGGCAGGAGCGAGAAGTGCCAGCCTCTCTGCACAGAGCAGCAGCGTTCATCCTGGGCCAGACGTGCTGCGATGATGGGTAAGAGCGGGCTCGGAGAGCCAGAGGGTCTGTGGGGCAGCGCTGGGCCCTTCTGCTCCGCACTAGGGCCGGGTGGGCGTGTTCAGCTGGGATTGGAACCCACCAGCACTTGTGGGTGCGAATGTGGGGCTGGAACGCAATGTGGGGCGCTCCCACCTCGCCCGGGGGTGACTGGGGGGAAGGGCAGAGAGACACCTGGGCTGAGACCCCAGCTCCAGGGAGACAGTCACACCTGCCCAGCCGGGTTAAATTGCCCAGCTGTGTGACAACCCCCCCATCCCCGAGGGGTTCCCCCCCCCCGTATGTCACAGCAGGGTAATGTGCGTACTGAACGGCAGGGGTTGCCAGAGACTGGCTAGGAGAGGCCTTTGGGGATTGAGGAAGCAGCACTAAGGTACATGCCAACCTCCCTACAGAGGAGGGGCCGTGCCCCGCAGGTGTGGGGCAGGGAGCTGGGACACTGCGCAGTGGGTCATTGTCTGGCCCAGGCCCTTCCTAGCAGGAGGCCGAGGCATTTTCTTCAGGTCACCTTCCGCTGCAGCTTGGCCACGGGCCCCCATAGCCACTAGCCCAGCCAGGGATCCCAAGTGGGGATTGTCACGGCTGGCTCCTCCCTGCCACCAGCAGCTCTTCACTGCCAGGGAATTCCTGAAATCCTGTGTGCCCCTCCCCCACCAACGTCCTGGGGCTGTGAGTGCCCCCCCGGACAGCCCCCCCCCCGAGCTCTGAGTGCCCCTGGCCAGTCCCTCCCCTCAGCCCCCCGCACTTCCTGGGGCTCTGAGTGCCCTCAGTCAGTCCCCCTCCCATACTCCGGTGCTGAGTGACCTTGGCCAACCCCCGTCCCTTCAGGAGGAACTCCCAGTACCCACCCAGCCCCCACACCTCAGGGTTCCCCTCCCTGCGGCTCTGTGGCCATACCCCGACCAGGGCCGGCTTTAGGCCAATTCAACCAATTCCCCTGAATCGGGCCCCGGGCCCAAGCCCCGGTACGGTGTACCGGCAAGAGCCGGTGCGCTGTACCAGGGTGGCCCGGCTTCCCCAGGGGGCAATTTAAAGGACCTAGGGCTCCCATCAGGGGCCGGAGCCCCAGGCCCTTTAAATTGCTACCAGACCCCCACTGCTGGAGCCCGCCCCCTGCCCTGCATGCAGCCAGCCCTGCACCCCCTGCCCACAGCCAGCCTCTGCCGCACCCTCTGCCCTGTCTCCAGGCAACCCCTGCCGCACCCCCCTGTGGCCCTGCCGAAAGCCAGCCAGCCCCACACACCCCTGTCTCCAGCCAGCCCCGCGCCCCTTGCCCTGCCTGCAGCCAGACCCTACCTCCAGTGAGATCCTGTCCTGCCTCCAGCCAGCCCCATGTCCACTGGTGCCCTGCAGTTCCCAGGGCAGTAACCCTGCACACCTGCTTCAATGAGGGGGGCAGGGAGCAGCTGGGACCCACACATGTGTACACCACTAGGTTGACCAGACAGCAAGTGTGAAAAATCGGGACAGGGGGTGGGGGATAATAGGATCCTATAAGAAAAAGACCCAAAAATCGGGACTGTCCCTATAAAATCAGGACATCTGGTCACCCTAGCACACCCCCAGGGAGTGGCGGCGACCCACACACATGAAACGGAGCTCATTAATAACCGATCAACAGCATATATGATGCAATGTACATAATATATAATTTTATTATTTATATAGTTATGGAAAGTAAATAATACATGGAAGAAATGAAAGGCTTTTTTTTACATTTTTTTTTGTTAGTCATCCCTGCCGGGGCCCCGCCAAAAATGTTCGAATTGGGCCCCGCCCTTCCTAAAGCCAGCCCTGCTGGAGAGAACGGGAGGATTCAGTCAGCAGGGGCTGCCGATCCGTCCCATTCACCAGGGCTGCCATCCTGCGGCTTCAGCATTAGTGGCTGGGGTGACTTGGGGAAAGGTCTCAACCTCCCCACATCCCACTTCACTGCTGCCAGAATCCCTCCTGCCCCCCCGCTACAGTCCCCTCCCTACCCAACCTGGGTGGGGCTGGAGGAGAGGGGTCTGAGAACTTGAGCTGTGGATTGGAGGTGGAACAGCTGTCAGGGGCACTGAGGGGGAAGTGGCAGGAGCTCGCCGTACAAGGAGGGGGGTTGCCACTGGAGGTCACTAGGAAGGACAACAAGACTCCTTCCTGGGGGTCAGGAGGGGGAATCCATCCCTCAGAGGTGGGCAGGGGCTGGGTGGAAATGCTGCTGGTTCCAGGGGCCGTTAATCCCCCCTGATTCCTCGGAGGCGTCTGAGTCTCAGACAGGTTCTCGTTCCCTTGCAGCATGAGGACGTCACGGCCAATGTGATGCACCAGCTCCGTATCATGCGGCACTTGCGCCAGGTGCCCGAGGCGCTGCAGGTCCTGTGCCTCTGAGGCCACCAGCAACTCCCGCTCCCTGCTGCAGGTACTGCTCTGGCTCTCTGTAAATGGGGAGCTAGTGGAAGGGGAAATGGAGCCCCCTGGCACTCACAGAAACCCTCTCCCCTCTCTGTGGAGCAGGGTCCTTTCCTCTGCCCCCAAATTCCTTCATCTGGGACAGGAGCTCTTTCCCTCACACTCATTCCCCTCCCCCCTTTCCTTGATCTACCCCCCATCCCATTCCCCCTGCGCCTAGGCAGAGCTCTGCCTGCCCCATATGGTGCAGAAAGGCCGTTGTGTCAGGGCCCCACCCCTAGCCCCACTGAAGCTCGGAAAGCTCCACTTTTGAGGAGGTGGGGGTGGGACAGGGCTAGCTTTACCTCCTGTCCTTTATTCTCCCCTTGGCCCTTCTATGGGGTCTCTGGGTGTGAAATGAATCGGAGCCTCATTCCCAGCTGTCTGCCAGGCCCTGGGATCTGGCACAGCCTCCCAGACGGGCGCAGCCTGCAGCTGAGCCCCGTCAGGGAGCAGTGGGGACAGGTCACCTCGTCCCATCCAAGCAAGCAATGCTGGGGGTCAGAGAGGCTTAGATGGGAGACCCTGCTCTCTCATGGAGGTAAGAGCCACTTACTCCTTGGGGCGTGTGGGTCTCTTGGGGGAGAAATGGGATCCTCGATGCACAGCCTGGCTGGGAGCTTCCCCTGTCCCTGGCTCCCAGCTCTGGGAGAGCGACGCCTCCATCATCGTGCCACCCTGGTTTTGTTCCTAAGAAGAGGCTCCCCAGAGACGTCCTGGAACCTGGACTCCTGAGAGCGTTTCCAGTAGGAGGCTCCGGCCCCTCGGGCATAAAGAGAGCATCAGGTAGTCTCGTTCACATGGCATCTCCGGTCTCCAGCCCCACTTCCCGCAGCAGGGCAAACGAAGCCATCAGCTCCCAGAATCCCAACTCTTTGACCCCCTTCCGCTCAGCAGTGGGGTTTCTCCAGCTCCCTCACCACACCTGTCAGCCTCTGATGATGAAGGGCCTGAATGTCAGAGTCACCAGAACGAGCAAACTCCAGTTCCAGGCAGAGGAGCCTGTTCGTACTCAGCCCCTCTGGAATCCAGGTGTGAAATGGGGAGCAAGGACCCCAGCCCAGTAACAGGAGGAGTGGGCAGAGCAGACCTGTAACAGGGTGCTTTCCCCTGGGCTGCACAGCCTGGGGCTTAGCCAAGCTGATTACAGAATGAGCCTGAACTGAGAGGCACCATATCCGCCCCCGTAAAGAGCCAGACTTCAGTGGTGATACACCCCAGCTGGGGCAGCAACAGGATTGAGAATGAGGTAGGAAGTTCAGAGCAGCAAGGAAAGCCTGGAGGGGAACTTGAGAAGAGAGGTTGGAAAAGTGCAGCAAAGAGAAAGGTGCAGACCTAGCTGTTGGGTCCAAGGCCCTGGGCTGCTATCAGGGTGGGACTGGGTTCCCCTACCGGCCCCAGAGGAGGCGGCGTACACGCACCTGGAGAGGGTTCTCAAGCCCAGCAAGGGGGCTAGAGGCTGAGCAAGTGCCCCAGCGATGGCAGAAGGACTTCTGTCTGTGGAAAGACCTCTTTGGACTTTTAGTGTGAGGCAAGCTGGGCCCCAGAAGGGTGGACTAAAGGTGGTGACCTGGCCGGAGTTACCAGGCAGAGAAACTGCCGTGGTGCTGGAGCGACCATGGATGGGGGACGCTAGCCCAGCGAGAGGGCTGTGATGCCATGCCTGGCCGCCGGGGGGCACCTAACGATGAGTAGATTCATTTATGATTGGCATAGTTGGCAGGATTGAGTTCCCCCTGTGATCCGTGGGGGAAGTCTTGGTTGCTGAAGGAATCATAGAATATCAGGGTTGGAAGGGACCTCCGGAGGTCATCTAGTCCAACCCCCTGCTCAAAGCAGGACCAATCCCCAGACAGTTTTTTGCCCCGATCCCTAAGTGGCCCCCTCAAGGATTGAGCTCACAACCCCGGGTTTAGCAGGCCAATGGTCAAACCACTGATCTATCCCTCCCCCCAGCAGGTGTATCAAGGGACCAAGCTGGTCGCTGGATTTCCCACTTCAGTTCCAGGGACTGGCTAAGGAGATCTAGGGGTTTCTCCAGCAGCTCCTAGAAAACCAACAGAAGCAGAAGGAAGTGCAGGTGGAGCTACAGACACAGCAGCAGCAATACCTGTGAGAGATCCTGCAAAGGGAAATCAACCCAGGGTCTGCTACGCCCATGGACAAAAAGAGCAGAGAAGGAGAGCATGCCTGGGCTGTGCTGAGAAGGTTAGCCCAGGCTGAAGGGCATGAGAAAGTGTACAAGCGTGGCCTAATGCCAAGATGGGAGCAAGAGTTCTTTGTTTTGGGGGCAGAGAAGCAGGCCATATCAAAAGACACGGCCTGCTTAGGAAATTGCTGAGTGGCTGAACGAGGGGCCAAGGCCCTAAGAAGTTAGAAAGAAAGGAGAAGGTGTCCTCTGACACAAACCCCCATGAGGCAGACAAGGTGGAGGTGGCTGGGGTGGCCATGGACCTTGCAGACCCTCCACCAACACACCCTGTCGGGTGCTGCAGGGAGATGAAGGACGAAATGATTGGCCCAGAGATGAAGCAGACTGGAGGAGGGACAAACACAAGGGTGGAGCAGTCCATGGTGGGTTCTCAGACCCTGAACGAAAAGGTTTTGGCATATGCAGCGGCAGTAGCAAAAAGGCAACAGAAGACGCTAAAGGCTTCAGAAGAGGCTCTGCAAGCAGCTGTTCATGAGACTGAGTGGCTGCAGGAAGAGCATGGGGATACTGCAGAAGAGAAGGTTTGGCCCCGAGCGAGCTGGCAGTGGAGCTGCAGACACTGCGCACAGGCTGTACAAGCGCGCAGCCGGTGACAGCGATGAGATGACGAGGGATGAAGCTTGGAGAAGAATAGAACTTGCCCCCACGTGGGCCAGGTTCTAAGGAGGAGGGTATATAACGGGGGGCTTTGCCTGTGGGCTATAAAGCCTGGAGCTAGGCCAAATGGATTACAGAGTGAGCTCCAGCTGAGGGGAAACCAGGGGAAACCGCAACAAAGGTACAGGAGCAGGCCTAGCTGTTCGGTACAGGGCCTTGGGGCAGACCCTAGAATCCAGGGTAGGACTGGTTCTCCCACGGTCTCTAAGGAAGGGGATGTACAGGGCCATAGAAAGGGCTACCAAGGCCAGCAAGGGCAGGCCGAGCCAAAGTCAGGCTGAGGAAAAGCCCCCAAGGGACAGAGGATCTTGTTTCAGTTAAAGACATTTTTTGACTTTTAGTTTGGGATGAGCGCGACCCAGGAAGGAGTGGGACTAAAAGATGGTCGCCTGGCCGAAGGGCTGAGTTCCCAGGCAAAAACCTGCTGGCGGGCGTGCTAGCCCAAGAAATCTGTGACCCCAGGCCTTGAAGGAAGGGGCACCTATCGGTGAGTGAACTCTGTTACAAGCCTGCTTCCATTGTGAAAACAGCCTGGTATTGGAGAGTGGTGGGGATGGCCTGTGGGAGAGGATGGCTGGAGGGGTCATACAGGAGGGGCAGCAGCGTCCAGTGAGGAGATCAGGGAACGGGTTGTTTGCAGTCCTGCCACTGAGCGGTAACGTGATCCTGGCCACGTCACTCTCCCACCTGGTGCCTCACTTTCTCCATCATTGAAATGGGGATCATCCCGACCCACATTAAGAAAGGGTTTGATCCTCTGCTCTTGCTTCCCAAATCCCTGCCCTCCTTGCCCCACACAGGCGTCAGCCCTGTTGCTCAAACTCCCATGCACATGTTAGTGCCTGTGTCACCCCTGCAACTGCAAGGTCTCATGTACAGTCCCCTGCCAGCAAACTGAAGCTGCCACTAGATCCAGAATAGGAATCGCAGTTCCTATGCGCTGCCCTGAATGGAGTCTAGATCCTGCGCATGGGGAAGGCCAACGCTCACATCCAGGTAGATCATCAACCTACTCCTCTGTCCCAGGAGCAGGAAGGCCTCTGGTTCGTGCTCCCTTCGGTAGCTGGAGCTGTTTCTATTGGATCCTTCCGAGAAATGCATTTGTGATCTAAACTCACTGGGTGACCTTGGGGTAACTCACTTCCCCCTTACAGCATCAGTCTTCTCCACTATCAAATCTACACTGGGGAAGAAGGACAGAAGCCCCGACAATCACCTTCACCTCTGGGTGTCTGGTCCTGGGAGCCGAAACCAACTGGACTATCTGCCCCATCTCCTAAACTGCCCTGTCTTTCCCTCCTAGCGCCTTTTCCTTAGTGCTCAGCCTGGCCCCTTCCCAGCTTGTCCCTGACCTTTAAAGGACTCTCCAAGCCCCTCCCATGCCTGCTTCCCTTGGGGTCTCTCTCCTGGCTGAGCACAGGCTGCCCTTCTATCTCTCAGCAGGCCTGGGTCCTAGTCACAGGCTGCGTCTTGTCACGTGACCCCCACACTTATTCCCTTCACCCTAGGGAGCTGCATCACCTGGGCCAGGTGCAGTTGAGCTCCAACCCCTTTCCTGGCCGTCTCACCCTGGGACAGGTTGAAACTGGAAACCTGTGGGTAACAGTAACTGGTTGCTCCCAAAGGTGCTGAAGACACAATGGAAGAGGAAATCCTTTGGCCTGGATTGAAATTATTCCGACTGAAAGTGAATGAGAGAAAATAGGTTCAGAGTTCTCTTCCTAGCAGCAGAAAATGTAGCGATTGATAGAGGTTCAGGTCAGAAAGGACCATTATGTGCATCTAGTCGCCCCTCCTGTATAACTCAGGGCTAGAATGTGACCAAGTGGTTCCTTCAGCCAACCATAGCATGGGACTGAGCCAGAGCACGTCTTTTGGAACGACATCCACATGCAGGAGAGCCAGCTGGCTACCAGAAAATCTCTCTTCTGCAGTGACGTGGGGTTAAGGGACATGGCGGAAGCTGTGACTAAACTTAGAGCAGGGTGGGAAACCGAGACACAGTTGGGACCTGTCTACACTACAGGTCTGTCGTGCATTTGTAATCTGCTGACCCCCACATGTTGTTCAGAGCCTATGGACAACACAGCTCCTAAAGTGTGTTTGTTCTGTGCTTATCCCGTATGTACCAGCAGGGCTGGATGGCCTTTCTCACTGTGCTGTGGGGAGCAGGTCCTGGGTACTAAGGGTCTGAAGAAGCTCTCAAGGACTAATTTTTTAAAATAATTGTTATCAATGAATTGGGAGAAAACATACAATCACTGCGGATAAGATTGGGGGGTGACAAAATACAGGCAGAGTGGTAATTCCTGATGGCGAGAGGGCAGTGATACACAGCGATCTGGCTCATTCGGCCAGCTGGACCCATTCAAAGAAAACAAGTTTGAGCAGAGCCCAATGCAAGGTCCTATGCGTGGCAACAAGGCACGCCGGCCACACCTCCAGAATGGGGACGTGAATCCAGGAAAGCAGTGACTCTGAAAAGGTTTAGGGGCCAGAGTGGAGAAGCCACTCAACATGAGCTCCCAGTGTGATGCTGTGGTGAACAGGGCTAAAGCCATCATTAGACGAAGGAGCAGAGCCGTGAGTAGGATAGGGAGGTGACACAGCAGCAGTGAGACTGCTATTGGAATACTGCCTCCAGTGTTGGTGTTCTCCTTTGAAAAAGATGGTCCTAGAAATTGAAGCTGGGGCAGCAAAGAGCCACCAAATGTTCTGAGGGCTGGAGAAAAATGCCTTCTAGTGAGCTATTGAAAGAGCTCAACCTGTTTAGCTTATCAAAAGAAGATTGAAAGGTGACTTCACTGAAGTGTTGAAATGCCTTAATGGAGAGAAAATATTGGGTATTAAAGGGCTCTTTAATCGAGCAGAGAAAAGCAGAACAAGACCCAATGGCTGGAAGGTGAAAAAAGTCAAATTCCTATGACAAATAAGGCACAAATATTCAACAGCGAGGATGATTGACCACAGGAAGAAGCTAGCATGGAAAGTGGTGGATTCTCCATTTCTTGATGTCATTTAATAAAGACTAGATGCCTTTCCAGAATGTGTTTGCCCCAAAAGTAGTTATTGTGGTAGACAGGAGGCCTGTGATATGCAGGGGGTCAGATTAGATTCTCTAACGGTCTCTGCAGCCCATAAAGACCTCTCACTTCTGAGAAACCGAGTGTAGCATTGAGAGCAGCCTCTGCTGTTTTACTGTCTAGCCGGCTTGCTTCCTAGAATGAATATGTGTGCACAGATGGTTGATACTCCAAAGGTCCTTCTCCATGTCTGGCTGTCCAACGGAGAGGGTGTACCTAGTGGGTCTGGCAGGGATCAGTCCGGGGTCTGGTACTATTCAACATTTTCATTAAGGATTTGGAAAATGGAGTGGAGAGTATGCTTCTAAAATTTGCAGATGACACCAAGCACTTTGGAGCACAGGATTGGAATTCAAAACTCCATGGCTGGGCCCCTCTCTATATACTGGGCTGAAGTGAAAGCCCAGAGCCAAACACTCCTCCTCCTGGGCAGTGCGCTCCGACCTCTAATGGTCAGATGCTGCTTAGCATTGTCAGAGCAGCTTTTGCTGGGGGATTCTCCCAGCACTTTCCAATAGTGGGAAAGTATGAAATCCCCATTTGACTGCTGGGGACAGAGCCTAGAGGGGGCAACAACTTACCCCAAGTCCCACAGGTCAATAGGAAACCAGCAATGGAACCCAGGAGTCCTGACTCCCAGTTCCCTGCTCCAATCACTCCAGCGGAGCACACTCCCTCTCAAAGCAGGGGGACCGGACATGAGGGCCTGGTTGTAATTGCCAGCTGTGGGAGGGAGTGTGCAGCAGTGGTTAGTGAAGGGGCCTGGAAATAAGGACTGCTGGGTCTATTGGACAGTGTCACTAGGAGCAGTGCATAAGATGAGGTGTCCTATCATGTTTACTCAGAGCAGATTAGGACATAATAGAATGGCTGAAATAGTTTATTTTATTTGTATTGTATTATTTTGCAATTGTTAAGAGCAGCAACTACTTAGCTCAGACTGAAGCATCTTATCTAATTTTTGAGATCTAAGTGTCTCCTCTTTGAGTGCGACGAGACAATTTAACACATTGTGACAAAGAATTTTCATTGCCACTTGTTATGATTTCAAGAAACAAACTGGTTTAGTTTGAATAGGATTTTCGGTCAGAAACGGTTTCAATAAAATTTCCCCACCATCTCGATTCCTGGGCTCTATCTCTGCCTTTCGGGGGGGGGGGGGTTCTGTCTGTTAGAACAGGAGTCTGATTTGGATAGGGATAGAGACCTCTTCAATGTTTTTAGTGAAGTAAATACTAATGGGAATTGTGTGATCATGGGAGACTTTAACTTCCCAGATATAGACTGGAGGACAAGTGCTAGTAATATAATAGGGCTCAGATTTTCCTGGATGTGATAGCTGATGGATTCCTTCACCAAGTAGCTGCTGAACCAACAAGAGGGGATGCCATTTTAGATTTGGTTTTGGTGAGTGGTGAGGATCTCTTAGAAGAAATGGTTGTAGGGGACAGCCTTGGTTTGAGCGATCGTGAGCTAATTCAGTTTAAACTAAATGGAAGGGTAAACAAAATAGATCTGTGACTAGGGTTTTTTTTTTTTCAAAAGGGCTAACTTTAAAAAGTTAAGGAAATTAGTTAGGGAAGTGGATTGGACTGAAGGACTTGTGGAACAGATGGATCAGACTGAACAGGTTCCAAAACTCTCGGAGGCTCTTACCTTCTAAACAGGGACGTCAGTTTTCTAGTGAAATCAGGAAAAAGAAAGGAGAAAACTCAAAAGAGGTTCCTCCTGGCGCTCACATACGTGACCCCTAATACTCTCTTAGTCCTCAAAGAGAGACCTCGAGAAGGAGACTTGCTGAAGGAAAGCTACAGGGGACTCAAAGGTTTCCCTGGCCCTGCGCTCCTGTCCTGCCTGGCTGATGTCAGCATCTCTCTGTGAGGTCACCACCTCCCTAACACCTTTGACCAATAGCCTGAGGTCCTGCAAAAGGCCTTTGTGATGTCACTGTCACACCCACCCGTCCCCTGAAGTGCTAATGTCCTGCCGCAGGCCAGACCCTTTGGAGGTTTGAGCTACTCCCTGTGGATCACCCCACTCAATGCGTGTTCATTCTAGGAAGCAAGCCGGCTAGACAGTAAAACAGCAGAGGCTGCTCCCAATGCTACACTCGGTTTCTCAGAAATGAGTAGACTTTATGGGCAGAAGAGACAGTTAGAGCATCTAATCTGACCCCCTGCATATCACAGGCCTTTCTGCACCATATGGGGCAGGCAGAGCTCTGCCTGGGCGCAGGGGGAATGGGATGGGGGTAGATCAAGGAAAGGGGGGAGGGGAATGGGTGTGAGGGAAAGAGCTCCTGTCCCAGATGAAGGAATTTGGGGGCAGAGGAAAGGACCCTGCTCCACAGAGAGGGGAGAGGGTTTCTTTGAGTGCCAGGGGGCTCCATTTCCCCTTCCACTAGCTCCCCATTTACAGAGAGCCAGAGCAGTACATGCAGCAGAGAGCGGGAGTTGCTGGTGGCCTCAGAGGCACAGGCCCTGCAGCGCCTCGGGCACCTGGCGCAAGTGCCGCATGATACGGAGCTGGCGCATCACATTGGCCGTGACGTCCTCCTGCTGCAAGGAAACGAGAACCTGTCTGAGACTCAGACGCCTCCGAGGAATCAGGGGGGATTAACGGCCCCTGGAACCAGCAGCATTTCCACCCAGCCCCTGCCCACCTCTGAGGGATGGATTCCCCCTCCTGACCCCCAGGAAGGAGTCTTGTTGTCCTTCCTAGTGACCTCCAGTGGCAACCCCCCTCCTTGTACGGGGAGCTCCTGCCACTTCCCCCTCAGTGCCCCTGACAGCTGTTCCACCTCCAATCCACAGCTCAAGTTCTCAGACCCCTCTCCTCCAGCCCCACCCAGGTTGGGTAGGGAGGGGACTGTAGCGGGGGGGGCAGGAGGGATTGTGGCAGCAGTGAAGTGGGATGTGGGGAGGTTGAGACCTTTCCCCAAGTCACCTCAGCCACTAATGCTGAAGCCGCAGGATGGCAGCCCTGGTGAATGGGACGGATCGGCAGCCCCTGCTGACTAGGGTTACCATACGTCTGGTTTTTCTCTGAGATGTCCTACTTTTCGGCAATCAAACCCCCGTCCGGGGGGAATTGCCGAAAAGCCAAACATGTCCGGGAAAATGCCGGCCGGGCACTTCCCCTCCCGCGGCTGCTCTGCTCTGCTCCTCCCCTCTCAGACTTTAAGAGCCGAGCTGCCTGAGCCAGCGCTACCAGCTTCGGGCAGCCTCCCCTGCCTCCGGACCCCGAGCTGGGGAAGCGCCGGCCGAGGGCGCAGGGTCTGGGGGCTGCACTGCAAACCGTGAAGCCGGTAGCGCTGGGGCAGCCCTTTCCCCATGGCTGCGAGTGGGAGGGAGGAGGGGGCGGAATTAGGGCGGGGAAGGAGCGGAGTTGGGGCGGGGCTAGGGGTGGGGAAATGGGCGGGGCCAGGGCCCGTGGAGGGTCCTCTTTTTTTATTTATTAGACATGGTAACCCTACTGCTGACTGAATCCTCCTCTTCTCTCCAGAACGGGTCCAGCCTTGCCAGCAGCAGGACAAGCGTCCCCTGCCCATGTGCCTCAGCCCTGCCTGGTCAGACGCCATCACCCGTCAGTCCTTGGCCTCCCAGGCTGCCAGTGATGGGAGCAACTCTGGGTGGTGGCTCGGGTGACACAGACACCAGACCACTAGGAATTGGGTGCGGCCCTGTGGGACAGGAGAGTCTCGCAGAGGGCACTTGGGGGACTCTCCTGCCCTTCCCAAGAGCGATAGCACCCTGTCCTAAGAACATAAGTCTGGGATGAGGCAAAGCTTGTAATTAATTAGCTTGGCTAAAGAGCTGGGTGGAGCTGCTCCGGGGACAAGCTGGTTCGCTCCTGCTCATGGAGGTGAATTCATCTCCCTTCCCAGGAGCACCTGCTCTCCCTTTCATTCCCCACCAGGCTCCTTGTGCCAGGCCAGCGAATGGCCACAGGATGGGAATGAGGCCTGGGCCCCGCCCCAATCTCCTGAGTCTAATGCAGCTGCTCACCTTGTCCCCCATCAGCTGCTGGGTTTCCCCCAGGAGGGAGTAGGTGACAGGGAGAGAGACACACACACATTTGTCCTTCTGGTTGCAGGGCTTGTGTCCTTCCAATCCCATTGGTGGCTGCACAGTGGGCAGAGTCCTCGCTGCATGCCCGGCCCAACAGAATTGCAGGGTGTGGTGTGGAACACAGAAAGAGATAGAGAGACTCATCCTCCAGCCGGGGTCAGTCTGAGAGAAATTGGCTGGGGTCCCAGTCTCACTCTTCTTGCGGGTGCCATTTCCCAGCTGGGTTCCTTACCCCTCTGGTGCAGCAGCAGCTGGTAGAGCCGGTAAACCCCCTCCCTGGTCTGCCGGCTGATGTCCTTGGCTGGGTCACTGACAGACAGAGCTAGCTGTGCCATGTGGTGACCCATCCTGGGGAATTCCGCTGAGTTCTAATGGACGGGAGAGGGAGAGGGGACTCCATCAGCATTTTCCTGTCAGCTCCCAGTCCCCCCCGGGCCAGGACTCTCCTTCCCCTCAGCCCCTCTGCAGGAGATGCTAGAGGATAGGAGCTAGAGCCAGACCCTTAATTTCCTCTGCCCCCAAGGAAGCCTGGAGCATAGGGCTGTGGGCAGGGCCCTCCATGAGGACTTGCTTCCCCAGCTGCTCCAGCATGACAGGGAGGCATGAACCTGGAGCACAGTCCCCTTAAAAGCCCAGAGTCACCACTTAACTAGGACAAGAAGAACTTGACTCAAGCCAGGCTCACTCTCTGCTCTGACTCTGCCTCCCCAAGAGGAACACTCCTAACCCACAGCCCCTGCAGCAGCAGATCCTACAGCCCGTCGGAGCCAGATCATCTACGCCTGGAGTCAGAGGTCACTTACGTCAAACTCAGGGAGGGTGATGGTGAATCTGAGCAGGGCCGTGCTGCTCTTAACGGCCCTGGCTCTCTCTCGCGGCACCCTGGACACGATCCAGTAGTTAATGTGCTGTGGGGAAAGGAGGCATTGCACTGACTGCTCTGACCAAGGATGCCCACTGGGGGCCCGGCTAGGAGGACAGACTGGAAAATGGATCTAAGAGTGAAGGTAAAATTGCCCCCACCCCTCTCATCGGGCTCACCTCCAAGATGTACTGGAGCCTGTCGGTGTCTGGGGGCTCTGCCAGCAGGTTCCCCAGCATGGCGTCCAGGAGGTCTGGCAAGACCCTAGGCAGATCCTGAAAGCAAGGGAGAGCCATGGGTCAGAGTTAGGGAAACTGGGGCTACACCTGCCACAGGATGGGAAGTGGGGTCTCTGGGAAGCACTGGTGAGACCCCCAAACACATATCCTGACCTCTCTCATTCACATCCCACTGCAGGCAATTAGCAAGGATTCATGGCAGGATGACAGCTGGCTCTTCAATCCATGACTTTAGCATGATCTACCTGCACTTGGGTGGTGTCCTTCTCCACGCCCAGGGTGAAGACGGCGTGCAGGGCAGCTCGGAGGAGGTGGGTCTCCAGCTCTGGCTCCACGGCAGGTGTCATGGTGCTGGCAAGAGAGAGGAGCCGGTATTAGACTGTGCAGTGCGGGGATGGGACTGGCACCAACACGCAGGTGAAACTGCAGGGAAATAGGCACAGGCTGGTGAGAATGGAAACTGAGGCACCGAGCCAGGGAATGACAAGGCCAAGGTTTCTCAGACAGACAGTGGCAGGGCAGGAATAGCCCCTGTTCCCTGGACCCTGCTGCCCCTCCTGTATCTGATCCTGGGAGTGAGCCTCTCCCCAAAGCCGTTGCAATGTTACTGGAGTGAAAAGAACAGCCCAGCCAGGAGAGAGTGAACCTTCCCCGCACCTCTGCCAGAGGAGCCACCCTTGGGCGGTGACCTGGGAGTGGGAGGGGCAGTGACTCCCCGCCCTGGGCCTGAGCAGCACTGGGGTTAGGGGAACCGGGCCGGAGGGTCTCGGTACCTGAGGTTGCCCACAGCAATCAGGGAGTTAGCGAGGACGGCGCCAGGTGGAGAGTTATCAGGCAGCTCCTCAATGAGCTCCTGTGAGACCCAAAGGAGACAAAGGAGCGTGTGAGATTCGTGCCACACTGACACTTCTCAGTGAGGAGATTACACAGCCAGGGCCCCACACAGCCAGCAGGATCCCCCCACCTGCCCCCTGCTCCTCTGATTCCTGCCCAATAGTGACCACTCTCCAAATTTCTCCCGTCTCTTCTCCCCAGTCTTCAGCCCCAGCAATCCCTGCCCTCTGCTGCCCCTCCAGCACCAACAATGCCCCATCCATTGGCCTGGGGAGACCCCTGCCCCTCCCATGTCTCTGTCTTTCCTCCAGCTGCTGGAAGCCGTGTCTAGCTCACCACAATCCTCTCCGCCACAGCCGCCTTGCAACAGTGCGGCTCCAATGTGTCCTGCCCTCTCTGCTGTGCAGCGAGACGCGGGGTGGATGGCGTGCAGGAACACGAGCTGCTGGGCCTCCTCCTGCACCCACCAGGAGTGGGGTTAGGGGAGAGAGAGCCAGTTAGCCAGGGACCTCCCTGCCCCCACACAGCAGCTGCAGGACTCAGGCCTGAATGGGGGATAGTGGGGACCCGCCCATTGTCCAAATCACCCACCACTCCACCACAAGCAGGGTCAGGGACTCGGACAGTGCCTGTGGGGGGAGGAGACCCGGCTGGTGTGTGACAGACACCCCCACCTCTGGGGTTCCAGATCATGGAGGAGAAAGGTCCCCATTAGGGCTGGTGGATCATCAGGGACAAGACCCTCTGCAGGGGGTCAGGTGCTGGGAAGGGGCAGGACAGTCTCGGTTCCAGCACAGCTGGGGTACGTTTGTACCTTTTCTCCGCCTTGGAGCTGCTCTCGGCTGTTATTGAGAGCAGCCTCCTCTGTGGCCACATCCACCCATTCCTCCTCCTCGTCCCCTGAGTCCCTGGCAGTCCCTGCACCAGGGAGAGAAGGGGAAGGGTGACGCCTGCTGCCACTCGGGGGAAGGACAGGGGCACGGTGGGGCAATGTGCCCCCTTCCCACCACCGGGACCCAGGGCAGATCGGGCCCCACACTCCCCCCTCTCAGTGATGCCTTCAGCCCCCAACTCCTTCAGGAGCCCATAGCAAAGAGACCCCCCCAGACTGTCCTGGACTCCCTGAGAGGTGCCTCCCCCCAACTGGAGCACCGAGGACCAAAGTGGCAGCATCTAGTGTCAGTGGGGTTCATGTGGCTCAGGCCTGACCCCTGGGCCGGGGACCCGCCCCCATAGCACTGATCGGGGGCCTGGGCCCAGGGAGTTCACAGCCCCGCCCTCACCTCTCCCTGAGCCCAGCCTGACTCCTCACCTGGAACAAAGCAGCGGCGCCCATCGGCCTCGCTGCTGCCCGAGTCCCAGGCACTGCTGCTGTCCCATGGGGAGCGGGCCGAGCTGCTGGTGGTGGGACAGGGATCCTCCACCTCCTGCCCTGGGGAGGCTGGAAGGTCCTCAGTAACCGGGCAGGGCGATGCCTCCTGCTGGGAATCAGGGCTGGGCTCCTGGGGCCGCTGCTGCCCACACAACATGTCCCAGAGTCACCCTGCCCGGCTCCCCTCCTGCGCTGGGTCCTGCCTGCCGAGCCGCAGCCTGGCCCAGTTCCATTTCGACCTGGCCTCTCCCACCTCGGCGCCTGCGCTGGGAGCGGGTTTTCTCCACCAGAAGGCTGGGCACTTCCACCTCCTGGTCTGGCCGGGAGCTCCTTCCCCGCCAGTGGGGACGGAGGAGCCGCTCTGCTCCTGGGAAGCTGCTTCCCTCAGCCTCTGGGGCCACCTGCAGAGCCTTCTTCCTGAACATCCTCAGGAGCCTGGCCATCCTGGAACCGAGCGGGGAGCGGGCGTGAGTCTGGGGTCAAGGCAGCCTCTCACTAACCAGCCTGTTTGGTCCCTCTCCATCCCTGCCCCAGCCAGAGCAGCTCCTTCTCCCCCACAGGGGTGCACGTAATGCAATCTACACGCACTGGCAGGAGTTCATTGCATGATCTGCTCCCAGCGTTCCCCCTCGTCACCCCTGGGGCTGCAATGCCCGGGGAGTCTCCTCCTTTTCGAACACTGGATTCATTCACTTTGGACAAGCAGCTCCCTCCTGCCGTCCCAGGCCACACTCGCCCCCCTGGCTAGAGAAGGAACAGAACCCATGAGTCCGGACTTCTCCTGGGAAACCATTCCCCACGTCAAAGTCCCGAGGCAGAGCAAGGCCAGGGCCCCTGCCTTTCGCATTGATTTCCATGCTCAGCAGCTCACAGGGTCTGGCCCAGCTCAGAGACGCTCAGCCTGGGGAACGGTCTCCCACAAGGGAAGGGTTGGGATCCCCATTGCTGGGACCTTTCCAAACACACTGGAGACGGCTCTGGAGAAGCCCCTCCCCGGTCTGAGAGCGAGAGGCTCCTGGGGGCGGTTTGCAAATCCAATCTCCTTTGGGAGAGATTCTTTCCCCCTCTTTCTGCCTCTCCCCAGACAGACAGGGGACGCCAACGGGGAACCCTAATGCCACTCACTTGCTCTGCTGACGGAGCGATGGATGGAGGATGTTCAGTGTCATCCCTCGCCCTTCTCCTCACTCCCCAAAGCCAAGGCAGGCTGGAGAGGGTGGTGGTGACCTGAGAAGTTACCCTGCTCAGCCAGCAGGCAATGTGATAGCACTGGGCGATCGACTGGCTGTGAAAACAAGAGTCTGTCTTATTGCCAAGGGACAGAGAAACTCGGCCAGCAGCCGGGGGTGCAGAACACTGGCCTAGTGCGGGGGTGACAGCGCCTCCGGGATCCTGACATCCCGGCACTTTACACACCTTCCTGGAGCCTCCCAACCCCCCTGGTCTGTAGAGGCTGCGACCCCAACCCCACTGATGAGAACCAGGCCTGGGGCGGGGAAGCTACTGGCTCAGGGTCACACCAAGTGTCAGAGCCAGGGATGGGACCCAGCAGTCCTTATTTCCAGGCCCCTTCACTAACCACTGCTGCACACTCCCTCCCACAGCTGGCAATTACAACCAGGCCCTCATGTCCAGTCCCCCTGCTTTGAGAGGGAGTGTGCTCCGCTGGAGTGTTTGGAGCAGGGAACTGGGAGTCAGGACTCCTGGGTTCCATTGCTGGTTTCCTATTGACCTGTGGGACTTGGGGTAAGTTGCTGCCCCCTCTAGGCTCTGTCCCCAGCAGTCAAATGGGGATTTCATACTTTCCCACTATTGGAAAGTGCTGGGAGAATCCCCCAGCAAAAGCTGCTCTGACAGTGCTAAGCAGCATCTGACCATTGGAGGTCGGAGCGCACTGCCCAGGAGGAGGAGTGTTTGGCTCCGGGCTGTTGGAGTACGGGCTTGCAACCATCTGTGCACACATATTATACTAATTGCATCTAGACCACATCTCCCTAGTTTGTTTGTGAGAATGTCCTTATTAACACCAAGATGGATCACATCTACTGTTTACCCACCTCCACTAGGCCCGTAACCCTGCCAAAGAAGGAGCTAGGATTGGTTTGGAATGATTTGTTCTTGACAAGTCCATGCTCCCTAGTCCTAAGAACCATATTGTCCTGTAGGTGCTGACAAACTGATTGTTTAATAAGGAGTTCCAGTATCTTTCCAGGTATGTTAATGGATGGGAAGACGTTCTTTTTCAGGGATCTCTGACGAGAACTGGGGCACAGCACTTAGTTTGTTGAGGCCATAAAATGGAGACAGGCACCTCTTCTCTCCTCCCAGCACCCCAGATACCTAAAAGGGTGGGACTCACATCCCTCAATGGGCTTTAAAAAAGACAATGGTTACAATGTGGCCCCGACCATTTCTGGTTTCTGCAGACTAGATGTTTTAGCAAAGTTTAGAATTCCTTGGTGCTCAACACCGTGAAACTCCCCTTTCTCCTTCACAAAGGGCTTTAACGCCCCTTATCTCACCCAGGCTCTCGACTGCCCAAAGTTGGAGAATTGTCCCTGTTCCCATTGCAGAGCACCCCCCACGACACACACACAGAGTCCTCCTGGTGGTGGGAGGGGAACAGAGGAAAGGACAGAAGACGTAAGAGATGAAGAGAAAGGAGGGAGGGATGGAGGAAAAGGTAAAACAAAAAGGACAAACCCTAATGTCACCAGTGATTCTAAGGGACAAAATCCCAGGTGGGGAATAAAATTCAACCACCTTAAGCTAGTGTTTTCCATGCCTAGAATTCAGCTGGCGCCAGATGCAGCAGACTGAACAGGTTCCAAACCTCTCGGAGGCTCTTACCTTCTAAACAGGGACGTCTGTTTTCTAGTAAAATCAGGAAAAAGAAAAGAGAAAACTCAAAAGAGGTTCCTCCTGGCGCTCATGTACGTGAACCTAAATACTCTCTCAGTCCTCAAAGAGAGACCTCGAGAAGGAGACTTGCTGAAGCAAAGCTACAGGGGACTCTGAGGTTTCCCTGGCCCTGCGCCCCTGTCCTGCCTGGCTGATGTCAGCATCTCTCTATGAGGTCACCACCTCCCCAGCACCTTTGACCAATAGGCTGAGGTCCTGCAAAAGGCCTTTGTGATGTCACTGTCACACCCACCCCTCCCCTGCAGTGTTAATGTCCTGCTGCAGGCCAGACACTTTGGAGGTTTGAGCTACTCCCTGTGGATCACCCCGCTCAATGAGTGTTCATTCTAGGAAGCAAGCCGGCTAGACAGTAAACCAGCAGATGCTGCTCCCAATACTACACTCGGTTTCTCAGAAATGAGTAGACTTTATGGGCAGAAGAGACAGTTAGAGCATCTAATCTGACCCCCTGCATATCACAGGCCTCCTGTCTACCACAATAGCTACTGTTGGGGCAAACACATTCCGGAAAGGCATCTAGTCTTTATTAAATGACATCAAGAGACGGAGAATCCACCACTTTCCTTGGTAGCTTCTTCCTGTGGTCAGTCATCCTCACTGTTGAATATTTGTGCCTTATTTGTCACAGGAATTTGTCTCTTCTCACCTTACAGCCATTCCCAAACCTCAGCCAGCATTTGTAGGTGACAAATCTCACGAATTGTCACAGATTGCGGTGTTAGTAGAGGAGGTTTTGGAATTAACTGATAAGTCACTGGGACCAGATGGCATTCACCCAAGAGTTCTGAAAGAACTCAGATGTGAAATTGCGGAACTACTAATTATGGTTTGTAACCTGTCCTTTAAATCAGCTTCTGTATCCATGACTGGAGGATAGCTAATGTAACGCCAATATTTTAAAAGGGCACTATTGGTGATCCCGGGAATTACAGACTAGTAAGTCTAATGTCAGTACCGGGCAAATTAGTTAGAACAATTGTAAAGAATAAAATTGTCAGACACATAGAAGAACATAAATTGTTGGGCAAAAGTCAACATAGTTTAAGTAAAGGGAAATCATGTCTTACTAATCTATTAGAGTTCTTTGAAGGGGTCAACAAACATGTGGACAAGGGGGATCCAGTGGACATAGTGTACTTAGATTTCCAGAAAGCCTTTGACAAGGTCCCTCACCAAAGGGTCTTATGTAAATTAAGTTGTCATGGGATAAGAGGGAAGAGCCTTTCGTGGATTGAGAACTGGTTAAAAGACAGGGAACAAAGGGTAGGAATAAATGGTAAATTTTCAGAATGGAGAGGTGTAACTAGTGGTGTACCCTAAGGGTCAGTCCTAGGACCAATGCTATTCAACTTATTCATAAATGATCTGGAGAAAGGGGTAAAAAGTGAGGTAGCAAAGTTTGCAGATGATACTAAAGTGCTCAAGATAGTTAAGACCAAAGCAGACTGTGAAGAACTTCAAAAAGATCTCCCAAAACTAAGTGATTGGGCAACAAAATGGCAAATGAAATTTAATGTGGACAACGTAAAGTAATGTACATTGGGAAAAATAACCCCAACTATACATACAATATGATGGGGGCTAATTTAGCTACAACGAATCAGGAAAAAGATCTTGGAGTCATCGTGGATAGTTCTCTGAAGACTTCCACGCAGTGTGCAGCGGCAGTCAAAAAAGCAAACAGGATGTTAGGAATCATTAAAAAGGGGATAGAGAATAAGACGGAGAATATCTTATTGCCCTTATATAAATCCATGGTACACCCACATCTTGAATACTGTGTACAGATGTGGTCTCCTCATCTCAAAAAAGATATACTGGCATTAGAAAAGGTTCAGAGAAGGGCAATTAAAATGATTAGAGGTTTGGAAGGGGTCCCATATGAGGAGAGATTCAAGAGGCTAGGACTTTTCAGCTTGGAAAAGAGGAGACTATGGGGGGATATGATAGAGGTATATGAAATCATGAGTGATGTGAAGAAAGTGAATAAGGAAAAGTTATTTACTTGTTCCCATAATATAAGAACTCCACTAGTAACCTCCCTCCAGCCTGATAGTTCACCTTTCAGTACGACCCGTTGTAGTCTCCCCTTTAACCAGTTCCTTATCCACCTTTAAATTTTCATATTGATCCTCATCTTTTCCAATTTAGCTAATAATTCCCCATGTGGAACCGTATCAAATGCCTTACTGAAATCGAGGTAAATTAGATCCACTGCGTTTCCTTTGTCTAAAAAATCTGTTACCTTCTCAAAGAAGGAGATCAGGTTGGTTTGGCACGATCTACCTTTTGTAAAGCCATGTTGTATTTTGTCCCAATTACTATTGACCTCAATGTCCTTAACTACTTTCTCCTTCAAAACATTTTCTGAGACCTTGCATACTACAGATGTCAAACTAACAGGCCTGTAGTTACCTGGATCACTTTTTTTCCCTTTCTTAAAGCTAGGAACTATGTTAGCAATTCTCCAGTCATATGGCACAACCCCTGAGTTTACTGATTCATTAACATTTTTTGCTAATGGGTTTGCAATTTCATGTGCCAGTTCCTTTAATATTCTTGGATGAAGATTATCTGGGCCCCCCGATTTAGTCCCATTAAGTTGTTCGAGTTTGGCCTCTAACTCGGATGTGGTAATATCTACCTCCATATCCTCATTCCCATTTGTCATCCTACCATTATCTCTAAGCTCCTCATTAGCCTCTTAAAGACTGAGGCAAAGTATTTGTTTAGATATTGGGCCATGCCTAGATTATCCTTAACCTCCACTCCATCCTCAGTGTTTAGTGGTCCCACTTCTTCTTTCATTATTTTCTTCTGATTTATATGGCTATAAAACCTTTTACTATTGGTTTGAATTCCCTTTGCAAGGTCCAACTCTACATGGCTTTCGGCCTTTCTCACTTTGTCCCTACATGTTCTGACCTCAGTAAGGTAGCTTTCCTTGCTGATCACTCCCATCTTCCACACCTTGTAGGCTTTCTGCTTTTTCTTAATCATCTCTCTGAGATGCTTGCTCATCCAACTTGGTTTACAACTCCTGCCTATGAATTTTTCCCCCTTTCTTGGGATGCAGGCTTCTGATAGTTTCTGCAACTTTGACTTGAAGTAATTCCAGGCCTTCTCCGCCTTTAGATCCACAAGTTCTTCAGTCCAATCCACTTCCCCAACTAATTTCCTTAATTTTTTAAAGTTAGCCCTTTTGAAATCAAAAACCCTAGTCACAGATCTATTTTTGTTTACCCTTCCATTTAGTTTAAACTGAATTAGCTCATGATCGCTCAAACCAAGGCTGTCCCCTACAACCATTTCTTCTAAGAGATCCTCACTACTCACCAAAACCAAATCTAAAATGGCATCCCCTCTTGTTGGTTCAGCAACTACTTGGTGAAGGAATCCATCAGCTATCACATCTAGGAAAATCTGAGCCCTATTATATTACTAGCACTTGTCCTCCAGTCTATATCTGGGAAGTTAAAGTCTCCCATGATCACACAAATCCCATTAGTATTTATGTCATTAAAAACATTAAAGAGGTCTCTATCCCTATCCAAATCAGACTCCTGTTCTAACAGACAGCAAACCCCCCAAAGACAGGGATAGAGCCCAGGAATCGAGATGGTGGGGAAATTTCATTGAAACCGTTTCTGACAGAAAATCCTATTCAAACTAAACCAGTTTGTTTCTTGAAATCATATCAAATGGCAATGAAAATTCTTTGTCACAATGTGTTAAATTGTCTCGTCGCACTCAAAGAGGAGACACTTAGATCTCAAAAATTAGATAAGATGCTTCAGTCTGAGCTAAATAGTTGCTGCTCTTAACAATTGCAAAATAATACAACACAAATAAAATAAACTATTTCAGCCATTCTATTATGTCCTAATCTGCTCTGAGTAAACATGATAGGACACCTCATCTTATGCACTGCTCCTAGTGACACTCTCCAATAGATCCCCATCCTCCACCCGCCGGGAGATAGGTAGGGGCGGATTGTTATCCCTACTTGAAAGAGGGAGAAGCTGAGGCTGAGAAAGGAGAATTGACTTGTCTTAGGTCACACAGCCAGTCCGTGGCAGAGTTGGGAATAGGACCCAAGAGCCCTGATTTTCAAACTAACCATCGGATCTTGAATTTCAGACATTGAATGACCTGAATAAAGTGCTCTCAAGTGAGTTCCAGACCAGCAAGAGTCATAGTAATTATTCAGCAAGTATTTTAGGAGAACTGGAATGGCAGAGAAAATAATGAACTGCAGAGAAGCAGCAAAATTTGTCGAACATATGACTGGTTATGACTATTTACTTGGTCTTAAAAGAAAACAACAGGGACCTGAGTCTCCTCCCTGTCAATAACCCCCTGCTCAGCCAATCAGGGTAGAGACCGAGGGGCGGGAGGATGAGGGTTCTCACCAGAGAGCCCAAAGGATGGCCCAGGTCACCGGTGGGGATCACTGTCTGAGCACTATTTCAACCCCACATTTTTCGGTGGACCTCCCACAATGGGAGTTGTAGAGCACCCCCCACGACACACACACACCCCTCCTGGTGGTGGGAGGGGAATGGGGAAAGAACAAAAGAAGTAAGAGATGAAGAGAAAGGAGGGAGGGATGGAGGAAAAGGTAAAAGAAAAAGGACAAACCTTAATGTCCCCAGAGATTCTAAGGGACAAAATCCCAGGTGGGGAATAAAATTTGGCCACCTTAAGCTAGTGTTTTCCATGCCTAAAATTCAGCTGGCGCCAGATGCAGCAGACTGAACAGGTTCCAAACCTCTCGGAGGCTCTTACCTTCTAAACAGGGATGTCAGTTTTCTAGTGAAATCAGGAAAAAGAAAGGAGAAAACTCAAAAGAGGTTCCTCCTGGTGCTCACATACATGAAGCCAAATACTCTCTCAGACCTCAAAGAGAGATCTCGAGAAGGAGACTTGCTGAAGCAAAGCCACAGGGGTTTCTGAGGTTTCCCTGTCCCTGCGCCCCTGTCCTGCCTGATGTCAGCATCCCTCTGTGAGGTCACCACCTCCCCAGCACCTTTGGCCAATAGGCTGAGGTCCTGCAAAAGGCCTTTGTGATGTCACTGCCACACCCACCCCTCCCCTGCAGTGCTAATGTCCTGCCGCAGGCCAGACACTTTGGAGGTTTGAGCTACTCCCTGTGGATCACCCCACTCAATGAGTGTTCATTCTAGGAAGCAAGCCAGCTAGACAGTAAAACATCACAAGCTGCTCCCAATGCTACACTCGGTTTCTCAGAAATGAGTAGACTTTATGGCCAGAAGAGACCGTTAGAGCATCTAATCTGACCCCCTGCATATCACAGGCCTCCTGTCTACCACAATAGCTAATTTTGGGGCAAACACATTCCGGAAAGGCATCTAGTCTTTATTAATGACATCAAGAGATGGAGAATCCACCACTTTCCTTGGTAGCTTCTTCCTGTGGTCAATCATCCTCGCTGTTGAATATTTGTGCCTTATTTGTCATAGGAATTTGTCTCTTTTCACCTTCCAGCCATTGGGTCTTGTTCTGCCTTTCTCTGCTAGACTAGAGAGCCCTTTAATACCCAGTATTTTCTCTCCATTAAGGCATTTCAACACTTCAATGAAGTCCCCTTCAATCTTCTTTTGATAAGCTAAACAGGTTGAGCTCTTCCAATAGCTCACTAGAAGGCATTTTTCTCCAGCCCTCAGAACATTTGGTGGCTCTTTGCTGCCCCAGCTCCAATTTCTAGGACCATCTTTTTCAAAGGAGGACACCAGGACTGGAGGCAGTATTCCAATAGCAGTCTCACTGCTGCTGTGTCACCTCCCTATCCTACTCACAGCTCTGCTCCTTCGTCTAATGATGGCTTTAGCCCTGTTCACCACAGCATCACACTGGGAGCTCATGTTGAGTGGCTTCTCCACTCTGGCCCCTAAATCCTTTTCAGAGTCACTGCTTTCCTGGATACACGTCCCCATTCTGGAGGTGTGGCCGGCGTGCCTTGTGGCTACGTATAGGACCTTGCATTGGGCTCTGCTCAAACTTGTTTTCTTTGAATGGGTCCAGCTGGCCGAATGAGCCAGATCGCTCTGTATCACTGCCCTCTCCCCATCAGGAATTACCACTCTGCCTGTATTTTGTCACCCCCCAATCTTATCCGCAGTGATTGTATGTTTTCTCCCAATTCATTGATAACAATTATTTTAAAAAATTAGTCCTTGAGAGCTTCTTCAGACCCTTAGTACCCAGGACCTGCTCCCCACATCACAGTGAGAAATGCTGTCCAGCCCTGCTGGTACATAGGGGATAAGCACAGAACAAACGTACCTTTGGGAGCTGTGTTGTCCATAGGCTCTGAACAACATGTGGGGGTCAGCAGATTACAAACGCACGACAGACCTGTAGTGTAGACAGGCCCCAACTGTGTCTCGGTTTCCCACCCTGTAAAATGGGGAGAACAAACAAAAGCTTGATTAGCTCCATTTGATAGCTGGGGAAACCGAGGCACCCAGCGGTGCAGAGACTCGCTCATGGTTCCAAAGCCAGGAATAGAAAACAGCAGATCTGATAGCCAGGCCTGGGACCTAACCCTGGTTTTCCTGGCCTTGCTGCTCTAAGTTTAGTCACAGCCTCCATGTCTTTTCCCCCATGTCCCTTAACCCCACGTCACTGCAGAAGAGAGATTTTCTGGTAGCCAGCTGGCTCTCCTGCATGTGGATGTCGTTCCAAAAGACGTGCTCTGGCTCAGTCCCATGCTATGGTTGGCTGAAGGAACCACTTGGTCACATTCTAGGGCCTGAGTTATACAGGAGGGGCGACTAGATGCACATAATGGTCCTTTCTGACCTGAACCTCTATCAATCGCTACATTTTCAGCTGCTAGGAAGAGAACTCTGGACCTATTTTCTCTCATTCACTTTCAGTCGGAATAATTTCAATCCAGGCCAAAGGATTTCCTCTTCCATTGTGTCTTCAGCACCTTTGGGAGCAACCAGTTACTGTTACCCACAGGTTACCAGTTTCAACCTGTCCCAGGGTGAGATGGCCAGGAAAGGGGTTGGAGCTCAACTGCACCTGGCCCAGGTGATGCAGCTCCCTAGGGCGAAGGGAATAAGTGTGGGGGTCACGTGACAAGATGCAGCCTGTGACTAGGACCCAGGCCTACTGAGAGATAGAAGGGCAGCCTGTGCTCAGCCAGGAGAGAGACCCCAAGGGAAGCAGGCATGGGAGGGGCTTGGAGAGTCCTTTAAAGGTCAGGGACAAGCTGGGAAGGGGCCAGGCTGAGCACTAAGGACCAGGCCCTAGGAGGGAAAGACAGGGCAGTTTAGGAGATGGGGCAGATAGTCCAGTTGGTTTCGGCTCCCAGGACCAGACACCCAGAGGTGAAGGTGATTGTCGGGGCTTCTGTCCTTCTTCCCCAGTGTAGATTTGATAGTGGAGAAGACTGATGCCGTAAGGGGGAAGTGAGTTACCCCAAGGTCACCCAGTGAGTTTATATCACGAATGCATACACGGAAGGATCCAATAGAAACATGGATTTTCCAGTCTCTTCTTTTTAGGAGTCCCCAGGGCTAAGGTAAAACCCCTGCTGCCCCTCCCCATTCTGCTCACCTCCAAGATGTGCTGGAGTTTGTCTGTGCTGGGGGGTGCTGTCAGCAGGATCGAGAGCTCGTCATCCATGTTCTCTGGGCAGGCCTTGCTCAGAGCCTGCCAGCGGAGGGAGACCAGGGGTCAGGAGCCTGCATTAGCACCGGTGTGCCATTGACCAGGAGCTGGCTGAGGTAAGCGCCGCCTGGCCGGAGCTCGCACCCAGAAACCCTGCCCCAGGTCGGATCCCCCTCCCACACCCAAATTCCCTCCCAGACCTCACACCCAGCACCCCAACCCCCTGCCCCAGGTCGGAACCCCCTCCTGTACCCTAATCCCTCCCAGACCCCACACCCCCACCCGCACCCCAATCCCCTACCCCAGCCCTGAGCCCCCTCCCGCACCCAAACTCCCTCCCAGACCTCACACCCGGCACCCCAACCCCTTGCCCCAGGTCGGAACCCCCTCCTGTACCCTAATCCCTCCCAGACCCCACACCCCCACCCACACCCCAATCCCCTACCCTAGCCCTGAGCCCCCTCCAGCACCCAGACTCCCTCCCAGAGTCCGCACCCCAACCCTCTGCCCCAGCCCGGATCCCCCTCTGGCACTCCAAACCCCTACTCTCCAGCCCAATCCCAGAGCCTGCATCCCCACCGGAGCCCTCACCCCTCCCTGCACTCCAACCCCCAGTTCCAGCCCAGTGAAAGTGAGTGAGGGTGTGAGAGCGAGCGACTGAGGGAGGTGGGCTGGGCTGGAGTGAGTGGGGGTGGGGCCTTGGGGAAGGGCATGAAAGGGGTTGGGTCAAGGGCGTTTGGTTTTGTGCAAGTAGAAAGTTGACAACCCTACTTAAGGACCTTTGAAAAGCAGCCTCCTTAGCACCGCTCCTGATACCAGGGGCCAAGGCGCCCCCGGACATGAGAACCACAATAGGCCAGAGCAAAACGCTGCGTTAGAAATCGGAGCTCAGGCTGCCAAGCGAACGATAGCTGACAGACAGGAGATGCGGGAATTAAGGTTGTGCCTTCAGCCAGCAACTGGTGTTCATCCGTTTGCACCACACACACACCTGTAGCCAGGGCCACTATTAACTTCCCTGCCTGTTTAGCATCTCTCGGTCCTTACTGTGCCCATCACCGTGGTGTCTGAGTGGCAAACCAAGGGTTTGACGTGTGCATATGAAACTGCCTGACTGGAAGGACGTGGTTTGGTGTGGATCAGTGACTGCTGGGGCGATTGGTGGCAGAAGGCTCTGAGGGCCTGGCTCATTCTGACCTGGCTCATTCCAATGGCTTCTACAGCTGAGAGCAGCCCAGTCTCCTGCCTGGGTCCAACGCAAACCAGGAAGTACAGGTCCACGGTTAATAAGAGCAGCTCAAAAGATCATTTTCGCTGAGCCCAGCCCTGCACAGATTTCCAGCTTAGGTTTGCATTTTCAGCAAAAGTTCTTCTTGATTATTTTCTCCCAACCCCCTTCTGCCTCCATAATAGCCAGCCACCCCATCAGTCGCATCCTGGGGCGCTCCAGGGACAGCGTATGTGCACGTCTGTATATATATGTATGTGTACATGTGTGTACGTGTATGTGCACATGAGTGTGTGCACATGTGAGTGTGCATGTGTATGTGTGTACATGTACCCCAGTCAGATGTATACATCTGGATTTCCTTTGAAAGAATTTTCAAATTGAGCTGATCAAGTGCAATGGCAAAGCACCCAATTCCTCTGCCCCCCAACTGCCTTCGCTGCTTTAACGTACAACCTGCTCTGCTGGCACCTCTCACTCCTGAAAGCCCTAACGCTCCAGGGGAGCAGGCCGTGCCCTGCCCTGCCCTGGCTGCCCCGAGTGTTACCTCAGAGGGAATCGTTCCAGATTCCAATGGGTGGCAGGTCCAGGGAAGAGCCTTATCTGGGGGAGGCTGTACCAGACCCGCCCGACCCAGGCAGGCTCCCAGGTACTCTCTGCTCAGGGCTGATAAGGCTTCTTAGCAGTTTCTCTCCAAACAAATTCCAGTTCAAGACACCTGAGAGCTCCACAGCAGGGCAGCATCCCCAGAGCGCAGCAGGGCGGGGGTTAGGGGGAGCAGTCGGTAGCAGCACCTGCCCCTCGTACGGCAGGAGCGAGAAGTGCCAGCCACGTGCTGCCTCCAGCCCCAGAGGCCAGGTGAGAGTGAATTCCCACGTCCCCGCATGATTGGTTCCTTCACTCTTCTACACTTACATGGATTTCCAATGTCAATGTTTCTAACATCAGCTTTGCCAGCTCTCCTTACACCTTTGTCTGCTAGAGCAAAAACCTGAAATGCAGCTACCTCCTCCTGCTGGGTGACTATAGACCTTAATGACAGAGCTCGGAACTGCTTAGTCAAGCTGACTAGCTGCAGCCCCTCGGGTTGCCTGCTCGAAGGTGTGCTGGCCAGGCCACAAGTCATTTCTGTGCCTCTTCCCTGCTCCTTCTCAGCATTTGAACATCATTTGACTAGTGTGAACAAGAGTCTATACTGGGGAGAGCCCAGGGTGAGAGAGTCACTAGACTCTTGTCAAGGCTGCTTCCCCACTCTGAACTTTAGGGTACAAATGTGGGGGCCTGCATGAAAACTGCTAAGCTTAACTACCAGCCTAGATCTGGTCCACTGCCACCATTCCCAAGTGGATTCCCTTCCCTGGGAAGCCTTGAGAAACCTTTCACCAATTCCCTGGTGAATACAGATCCAACCCCCTTGGATCTAAAAACAAGGAGAAATTAACCATCCCCCTCCTTCCTCCCACCAACTCCTGGTGGATCAAGTTCCAAACCTCTTGGATCTTAAAACAAGGAGAAATCAATCAGGTTCTTAAAAAGAAGGCTTTTAATTAAAGAAAAAAGGTAAAAAACATCTCTGTAAAATCAGGATGGAAAATAACTTTACAGGGTAATCAAACTTAAAGAGCTCAGAGGACCCCCCTTTAGCCTCAGGTTCAAAGTACAGCAAACAGGTAAACACTCTAGTAAAAGGTACATTTACATGTTGAGAAAACAAAGTAAAAACTAACACGCCTTGCCTGGCTGCTTACTTACAAGTTTGAAATATGAGAGACTTGTTCAGAAAGATGTGGAGAACCTGGATTGATATCTGGTCCCTCTCAGTCCCAAGAGCGAATGACTTCCCAAACAAAGAGCACAAACAAAAGCCTTCCCCGCACCAAGATTTGAAAGTATCTTGTCCCCTTATTGGTCCTTTGGGTCAGGTGTCAGCCAGGTTATCCGAGCTTCTTAACCCTTTACAGGTAAAAGGATTTTGGAGTCTCTGGCCAGGAGGGATTTTATAGTACTGTACACAGGAGAGCTGTTACCCTTCCCTTTATAGTTATGACAACTCTGGTTATACAGTGCTCTGTATACATCTGTGAAGCAGGAGTGCTGAAACCCCAGTCACAGCCGGGGTCCAGCCCCAGAGAGCGCCAGTCTGGCCCTGGGGGGTGGGGGTGGGAGGACGACATGGAGAGCAGTTTGGTCCGATGGAGGGGACTGCTGCCAGGTGGCTCATGGGGAGGGGCGGGGGTGGGCTGTGGCGTATGAAGAGTTCAGGTTGTTTTGGAAGGGGAGGGGTAGCCATGTTCCGGGGGGAGTTGGGGTGTGGGTGGGACCCCAAGTTGGGGGGAATGGTGCAGGGGAATCCTGGGTTTGGCAGGGAGCCCCCAGTCAGCAAAACGGCTGAGCAAGCTGGCTGCCCGGGACAGGCTGAGAATGTCCCCGCTTGCAGCGTCATGCTCCAGCCTGGCGAGGGATAGGTGGCTGGGGAGGGCACCAAGCGCAGCCTGCAATGGGCAGAGTGGGGGGTGGGGGTGGCTCCCAGCACGGACAGTGGAGATGGGAGGCGGGAAGGGGAGAGGTCAGTGCCCTGGGCAGGGGGATCCCCCGCTTCCCCACTGCAAAAATGCACACCCCCACCTCACCACCAGCAACCGAGATGGAGGGGACAGCTTAGTGCACGGGGGGGAGAGGTCCCTGATACTCCCAACTGCAAAATAGCAACCACCTCCCCCCTGTCTGCACCCCAGATGCTGAGGAGGGAGGAGGAAACCTTCCAGCTGCACCTCAGTGGCTTCCCAGCTTCCCTCCCCCTGAAAACATCCCTCTTTCCAAACCTGCCCCCCAAACTCCCCCCTATGCACGCTCTCCATGCAGGCTCTGTCAGGAAGGTCAATTAGACAGGGCCTTGTGTCCTGGGGATGCACTGAAGGGCCATGGTCAGGAGGGGAATGGAAAGATGCAGTTTGGGGGGGGGGGGGGGGCAATGCCCCTTCACATTCCCCCCCATCTTCACCCCTGCCAGTGGACCAGCCAGGACTACGTCATGGCCCATCTTTGGGCTACAGCCCACGATTTGGGAGCCCTGCCCGAGGGTGAACTTCATCAGGCCCAGCTGACTTGTTCTTTAGCCTGTTCTTTCCGTGTTCGGGGGGGGTGGAGGGGCGTGCTCCTGCCCCTGGCTGTTAGCATTAATGGTGTTCAGCATCTGGTCACAATGAACTTTGATTGAAGTGACTGAAGCCAAACAGGCAGGAAATGCTCAGATAAATACACTGCTAGGAGCTGGATTATACCATGTTATGGGTGGAGTTAAAATCTCATTGACACAGCTGTGAGGATGCACTCTTCATTTAAGACAGCTGGAAGCAACAGGTAAGGGGGCCTCGTGTAGAACAAGCCATGATGGCGTGTGCCCAGAAACTAGCCCCAGGTGGGCAGAGGATGCCACCGAGTATCGTCCCCTCCCATTTTCCCTCTGCTGTCCCCTTACCCAGTTTACGGGCCCAGCTCAGCAGAGTTTGAGAGTTCAGGAGGGGTTCGGGGGGTGTTCACCTCCTGCCCCAGGGAGAGAAGGGGTGGGACAGGGATGCCTCTGCCTCTGCTCTGCACCGCTGCAGCTCCATGCTCCCGTCTCTGCCTGGAGCTGCGATGCCATGCTGTGAGGGGCCTCCAGCCCGGAGTGAGTCCAACTCTTAGTGACTTCCCTGGCTAGGGGGAACCTCGCTGCTGCTCCCCCCTGTACTGTCTTTCACCACAGCACCGGCTCTATGGTGCCCAGGCAAACCGGCTTCACAGTGTTTTCAGCTCTAGGGATCACTGAGAAGAAACCAGGACTTCCAGCTGAGTCCAGTCAGCTCTGTCTTTAAGCACTGGGCAGACCCAACGTTTTGTAGGCGCCTTTCACCAAACCCACACACCCGGTGGGAACCCCTCTCCCCACCGCCCTCGGACTTTCAGTTCCATTTGGTATCACTAACCCCTGCTTAGCACGTGAGGTTACAGAGACTGAACCCCCACTCCCGCCATTGTCCCGACAGGTCACGGCCGGGTGAGGAGATCCCTGAGTGGGATGGGCTGGAGCGAGACTGCGCTGCTGCTGCATCTGTCCCACAGGGAAGAGGATCAAACTGGATTCATTCAGCGACTGTCAAGGCAGCTGCTCTCTGTGTCCCAGCTCTCTGGCTGGGATACAGGGGGCAGGAACTGGTGCATTAGAGGGAACAGCTCCACGTCCGTATAGTTCTGGAAAAGAGCACCCAGGCGGTTCACCCGCATGCACACTTCTCGACCCTGCAACTTGCCAGCACCTGGCACACGCCATTGAAATGTGCAACAAAGGACACGAGATGGGACCTGTTTATTTTGTTGCACGTGGCACCAGTTTGCTTAGTGTGATGTTCTCCAGTCTGCTCATTTGGGGAGCAGGTTTTGGGATGAGGGGGAGTTTGTGCTGTCACACAAACAACGAATGAATCTCCCACATGCAATTCATGCTGCCTCCTCCCCCCCGCCAGCACACCCCGAATGCCAGCTGCAGGCGGCCCCATAAGTCCGGCTGCCCCAACAAACTGGTAAAGCAGCTTCCAGTGGATTCTGGCTGATTCTGGCTACGCATCTGTGACGAACTGGGACTGTTCTTACTGTGGTCTTTGAATGCTGACAGGGGAGTGTGGCTAGGATAGTCTGCATTGGGGGATGGGAGACTGACCGGAGAATACCTGAGCATGTAACATGAGAACCCAGGAAGGGGTTAGAGGCCAGGTGACACCTTGGCCCGGGAAACTGAACAAAGGCTGTGGGAGGGGTCCCTGAAGGGAGAGTTTCAGGAGCTGGCTGGTGGAATGGCTGGGAGGCAGACAGGGCTCTGACCTCCCAAGGGGGCTGGGGTGCCTGAGGACCCCAAGATGGACCTAACTGAGGGGGTCCTGTTTTCTGTGCCTGCGGGACCTGTCTTGAACTGTGTCCCAGTCGTCTAAATAAACCTTCTGCTTTACTGGCTGGCTGAGAGTCATGGTGAATCGCAGGAAGCTGGGGGTGCAGGGCCCTGAGTCCCCCCACACTCCGTGACAGGATCACCCCCATCAGCTGGACGTGCTGGGCCGACCCCATGCACAACAGGGGCAGCAGCGCGGCCGCCCTCACGCTCTGATTGTGACTCGGGATTGTGGGGGCTTCTCACCTGTCCCATGGAAACGTGGCCAAAGGCGCCAATTGTCCCTTCATCAAAATGGCGCCATCTCCCACTGCTGCCAGCGGGGCTGAGGCCTGCGTGAGGGCTGCCCCGTCCCACGCTCTGTCTGCATGTGGCAGGCAGGCTGCCCTCCTGACGCTGGCTGCCACCTCCCGCTGGGCTCCAGGAGGCTGAAGCTGAGCCCACAGGCAGATTGGCTGAGGCCATGGTTCAGGGCCTGGACAGCGCATGGGGACTGTGAGGGGATGTGGGGGGAAGGCTGAGCGGGTTGCAGGGGGATGTGGGGGCAGGGATAGGGGGCAGGCTGAGGGGGACAGAGGGATATGGGCATGAGGGAGACAGAGTGTGCAGGGGGAACGCTGACAGGGGTAGTGGGTGTGGGGGGCAGGGAGAAGGCTGAGGGGGCCAGGGAGTGTGGGGTGCAGGGGGAAGGCTGAGGGGGGCATGGGGATGGGGCAGAGGGGAGGCTGAGGGGGTTGGAGGTGATCATGTGGGATATAAGAGCGGCTGAGGGAGGTGCAAGGGCATGTGGGGGCAGGGGGCAGAAGAATGTGGGGGAAGGTTAAGGGGGCCGGGGTGTGGGGAGCCGAGGGAGGCTGAGGGGGGTACAGGGGGATGGGGACAGGAAGGAGGCTAAGGGAGGCAGGAGGGAGGCTCAGGGAGATGTGGGGGGCAGGGGAGAGGCTAGGGTTTGTGCGCAGAGGACAGTGCTGGGGCTGGCAGATGGGGGGATCATGGCAGCTCTCCCAGCCAGGGAGGTGGGGTGGCCTTCCTCTCCCAGCAGCCGGGGCTGGGCCGTGCTGCAACGTTCCCAACTCTCAGGCAGGGCTGGCTCTAATTTTTTTGCCGCCCCAAGCAAAAAAAAAGAGTGCCGCCCTCCATAGCGCCGCCATAACACACGCCCTCAGCACCGCGACGCCACCCTACCCCCGCGGAGCGCTGTGTAGCCGAACACCCTGCCCCCCCCGCGAAGCGCCGCCGAACACCCCCCCCCCCCCGCAGAGTGCTGCCGAACACACCCCATCCCCGCGGAGCGCTGCCGAACACACCCCACCCCCGCGGAGCGCCACACCGCCGAACCCCCCAGCCCCCCGCGGAGCACCGCGCATCCAAACACCCCCCCGCAGAGCGCTGCCGAACACACCCCACCCCCGCGGAACGCCACACCTCCGAATCCCCCACCCCCTGCGGAGCGCCGCACATCCAAACACCCCCCTCCCGCAGAGCGCTGCCAAACACCCCCCCCCCGCGGAGCGCCGCCGACTCACATAGCCCCCCGCGGAGCGCCGCGTAGCCGAACATACACCCCCGCCGAGTGCCGCCAAATGCCGTGCCGTCGAACCCCCCAACCGAGCGCCGCGCCGTGCTGCTAAACCCTCCCACCGCCACACACATCTCCCACCGAGCGCCGCGCCGCCAAACACCCCACCGCCGAGCCACACTGCCAAACAGCGCCCCTGCCCCGCGGAGCGCCCTGCCGTGCCGCCACACCCCCCCCCCCCGGAGCACTGCTGCCGAATCCCACCCCCCAGTGTCCCCCATGCGCCCAGCCGATGAAACAAAAACAACCCACCCCACCCCCAGCGACCAAACTCCCCCCTCCAAAAAATCCCCACCACCCCAAGATTGGCCGCCCCTTACCAGATGCCGCCTCAAGCACGTGCTTCGTCGGCTGGTGCCTGGAGCCGGCCCTGGTCTCAGGGGCTGAGTGCGAGTCCCGGGCTTTGGGCACCAACAGGAGGAGCTGCCGTGATAGTGGGAGAAGCTCCTCTGACGCCGTGATGTTCAGGGCTGGGCCTGCGGGCAGAGCTCTGTGCGAGAGCCCCGGGGCTGAGGGCACAGACCTGCCCTGCTCTCCCCGCGTGTCTGACCCCATAGCAGAGAGGGTGCCAGGGCAGGGCACGGGGGACCTCAGCAGAGGAGAGGGCGGCGGGAGGCCGAGGAGTGTTGCTGCTGGGTGCAGACAGTACCAGGCAGTGGCTGGCAGTTCCCCTGCCTTACGGGGAGGAGAGGGGAAGTGGAGTCTCCATCGGGGCAGCCAGCAGGAGCCGGGCATTACAGGCTGACTTTTCTACCTGGGATGATCACACCCGTTGGCCGGGGAGTCAAAAGCCGGATGTAAAAACATGCTCTGATTTGTTTTCTTTTTAGAAGAAGGAGCCCACCAGCCTCACTGTTCCTTCTCCCACCTCTGGTGAATACTGGGTCAGCCGCATGGACAAGCCAGTCTGCTGCCTTGCTTCAGGGCTCAGTTTCTTCTTCAGCTGAGGAGAAAGGAACCATGGAACAGCAACATAACATCACAGTCCCGTTCCCCACCTGTCCTGTGGGGTCTTCTGGCCTTAGAGCTACTGGTCAGGGCCTCCCCCAGGCTGCGGGGGGCCACAGGGCCTGCTGGCCTCCTCGCAGCCTCTGCTGAGGCTACAGGAGAGAGGTCTCTTCAGTTTGCAGAAAGAAAGAAATCTCTGGGGTGAGCACACAGCAGATGTCTGTTTTCCCAGGGCCAGATGCTGCCACCTTGTCACTGGAAGGGCCCGTGTGACCTCTGACCACAGATGAGAGAGGACGCCCAGCCTGGCTAGACAGATTCCTTCCTGGCATGGCTGGGGACAGAAGCCTGCAGCCAAAGCTCACACTGCAGGAAATAACCTGCAGAGGCCTTTCATCTCCCCAGGGTCATACGTCACCACTAGGAGAATGTGAGCGCCGGAGCACTGGGGGAGCTGGGCTGAGATGGCATCCCAGGGCACAACCACCTGTGTCAAGTCCATTCGGATTCCACGCTCAGCAAACATGCAGGGAGCTCTGCGGTCAGGAGAGGTGCTGGTCAGAATTTGCCAGTGGAAATGTTTTTCCATCAGAAATTGCCAGCTTGTCAAAATCCAAACGTTTCGTGGGAACACGTTGATTTGGACAAACCTTCAGACAGAAAGCAGGCAGGTTTCGCACGGAAAGCTGCTTGGCTCCCTCCCAGCTTGCCCGCCTGCCCACCTGCTTGACAGGCTGATGGGGGGCCTGGGCTTCCAGGCTGGAACCAGCTGGAGAGCAGCAGAGAAGCCCCATCTCCTGAGACTGTAGCCCGTGGGGTGCAGAGAAGGACACAGCCCAGGGATGGACTCTTACTCTGCTGCCCTGCCCGAGGGGTGTCCAGCCTGGTTACAGCCGAAGGGTGGGACAGGGGCACAGTGAAGCTCAGCAGCAGCAGCTGGAAGTGGGAGGTGGAATGCACGTGGGTGTGCACACACGCACACTCACATGCACACACACATGCGCGCACATGCACACTCACGTGCGTGCACACACACGCACATGCGCACACATGAACACACGCACACGCATGCACACGCACACACATGCTCACACACTCACACACACGCACATGCACGCACACACACTCGCGCACATGCGCTCACACATGTGCACACACACATGCACACACACTCACACACGCGCACTCGCACACACGCGCGCACACACGCGCACACATGCATGCACACATGCGCGCACACCCATGCACACGCACACACACACATGCACGCACACGCTCACACCCGCGCAAACACACACACACACGTGCACACGCACACACACGTGCATCCCCCCGGCAAAGATTTTCAAAAGTGACCGGTGGTTTGGGGTGCCACTTCCTGACAGTCAGTTGCCTGAGAGGCTTTGGTCTCCCCAGGGCTGAAACGAAATCTTGCTCTTCCCAGTGGAAGGAGGCTGGGGTTTGGAATTGGGCTACTGCTGCCAGCCAGCTCGCTAAGGTGGGTACATATAGACAGGGATTTGCCATGCCCCCACCCCCCTTCCTAGCACCTTTCATGGTACAGCCCTGCTGAGAACACAGCCTCCATAATCCTAATGCAGGAATGGCCCGCTCAAGTCTCGCTGCCCAATTCCCTGCCACACAAGGGCTTGGCCCTTCCTGGGGCAAACAAGGGCAGCTCAAGGACTGGGCTGAGAGAGATCGTTTGAGGACATGCAGACAGCCTTTGCCGCAGTAAAATCCCACAGCAGAAATACCTCCCGACATAACACTTTCCATAGCATCCGGCTGGACACACTGGCTGCTCCAGAACCGCCTGGCTCCCTTCTGGACACCCTGCTGAGGGGGGCGTGCCCGCAGTCTGTGCGCAGTCTGGAGGTGCTCTGGTACGACTCATGTCACATGGCACGCAAGGAAGGAAGTGTCTGTCTCTTGCAGTATTGCATATTACTGGTCAGCGCTACGAGGGACATCCAGTCCAGCGCCATGCTCTGAATTAGTGAATGCATTTGGCACCCGTGCCAGCAGTGACACCTAGTGGTAACATCAATAATTGTGATCGTAAGTCCGCAAGTTTGAGTTCATATAACTAAAACACCGTGTTTGCCAACCACCTTGCAGCAGCTATTGGCACGTCGCAGCCATCCCTTAAAGACCTACTCAGAGCACAGCTTGCCATAGTATTTGACACGGTGAGAGATCTGGGCAATGTGACTGTTCCTAGTATTCTGTGGTTTTAGCTAGCTGTGCCTGTATTTTGAGGCGGGGTAGGGGGAAGAGGTTATGGGGCATTTGCTCATACTTAAGGGTGGTCTCACCAATATACTTGGTCCATGTGCTGCTTTTTAGGCCAGCTTGGTTCTGCGCATTGAGTCTTCACAGGAAACTTTAGTGAACTGCAAAAAGAACAGGAGTACTTGTGGCACCTTAGAGACTAACAAATTGATTAGAGCATAAGCTTTCGTGGACTACAGCCCACTTCTTCGGATGCATAAAATGGAACATATATTGAGGAGATATATATACACACATACAGAGAGCATGAGCTCCCATGAAAGCTTATGCCCAAATAAATCTGTTAGTCTTTAAGGTGCCACCGGACTCCTTGTTGTTTTTGTGGATACAGACTAACACAGCTACCCCGATACCTGAGCGACACGAACGGGCCTGAGTGGCTGTGTACGTAGGCGGTGAGTGACATGGACCCGTGGTGCCTGGGCTCCACCAATGTTCAGGCCGGGCCTCTCCCCGGCCCCGCCCCCGTGTGCTTTCCCCAGAGCAGCCCTGCGCAGCGGCTGGCTGCTGCCCCCCATGCTGCGCTCCCTCGCCGGCTGCTGGCTGGCTCCTTTCACGCTGCTCCCACCAGCACCGCTCCACCACTCTGGCTACAAGGGAGCGGGGCAGGCTGAGGCAGCTGCTGCTGCGGTCAGTGGCGGGAGGAGGCACATGTGATGTGAGAGCAGCCCTCCCCCAGGCCGTGACCCTTCACCAGTCAGGGCACATCCTCTGCACACCCCCACCCCCCCTGTGGGCAGCATGTACACAGCGCCGCGGGGGCTGGGGGAGAGGGGCCCTAGATGCACATGCAGTGTGCTGCCGGCAGCATTGCCAACAGCAATTCTGGGCCCCAGGGCAGATCAATCAAGGGGCCCCCTGCCCCCCTCCCTTCATCAGGGCCCCAGAACCTGCATGGGGCATATCAAAGCATCTTTGAATCAAGAGATGCTTTTCCCCAGAACAGGCAGAGCTACCACAGTAGCAGCCGGGGCCCCCGGGCCCTTTTAAATAACCTGGGCCCCTGGGCAATTGCCCCCTCTACCCCCCACCCTATTGGCAGGCCTGACCGGCAGAGAGAAGGGGACCCCTTCCCCAGAGCTCACTCCTGCCGGCGGGGAGAAGGCTGTTGGGGGAGTCCTCCTCTGGCCCCAGCCCCAAGGCAGCCTGCCTGCACCCCAAACTCCTCACTCCCCCCCCACATTGTGCAATATAGGGAAACTGTTAAACGCTTACTGTTTCCAGTCCATTTTTACATTATTTTCAATAAAATATATATAGGCAGGTGTGGGGGGGGGGGGGAGACTTGGACCTGTTCTGGGCACCACCAAAAATTATGCAAACCTGCCGCCCATGGCTGTGTAAAGGAGGTGGGGCACTAACCTCTCGGGTGCCTCCAAGCGGCAGGGTGCAGGACCACAGTCCTTTCTCACCCTGGTGCCCCATGAAGATTGCTAGCCGACCTTGGCTGGTATTCACCAGCTTAGCCCTCTGGCTGAGTGAACCCCTCCCAGGGCACTACAGAGTCCAATAGAGAAACAGTCCATTTGCCATCGCTAGCATCATCCAGCCTTTAAATTCAGCTCTTTGTTCAGGCGCCCGAATAAGCCCTGTCCCACTCTTGGGGTCGACACCACTTTGGCTGTGGCTGGTAGGGAACCTGGGCCCACTCACTACTCTGAGCTCCAGCCGCCATGCACTGCTAGCTCCATCCCTTTGCTACTGTATCCCTGGGCCTCTTCCTGCCAGTTATCTCCAGACCAGCATCCCCAGCTCCTTCTCTCTCTGCACGCCCAGCCATGTAAGTGCAGCCAGCCGGCCGCGAGTGAGCGAGCGAGCATTCCCCCCTTCCTAGAGAGCAGTGCCCTTGGCATGCCACTGGTCCCAGCTGGGAACTGACCTGTTCTGGCCAGGCAGTTCCTCCTATCTGGGCCAGCAGGGCCCTGATTGGCTGTTGCTAGTCCCTCTAGCCCTTGGAAGACCAGATCTCTCTGATTCCCAAAATGGCTGCTCTGGAGAGTCCGCTCTAGGCAAGCTTGGAGGACCCACCTTCACTGCTCTTTTCCTCTCTGCTTGCTGCTTCTTGGGGTTGAATGTAATAGGCCCGCAGGAATGTCATGACCCACAGGCCTCGAACCCGGGTCCACAGGAGCAGCCATGCTGCAACCCTCCACTTGGCCACCTGCTGACCCAGGACCCATGAATCCCAGCCCCAGTTTGAGGCTCCACCTCCAACACCCCATTGCCAGAACCCCAGAGCAGTTGATTGGCCTGCTGGCCCTTCTTAAGCCAGCAACAGGAACAGGAACAACTGGGACAGGAACAACTGTCTGAACAACTGGGATCCACTCTGTTCTGCACTGTAGACCTTATGTCTCCTGTTCCTGGCTGCACAGACATGCCGACAGACAGTGTGGATTGGAATAACACCTATAGCCCGGGAAGCTCTGAGGGCTCAAATGCCTCCACCTTCCTGCTCTCAGCATCCCATGGATATCGCTATGGAGTGCTGCTGGGCTCTATTTCTCTGTCCTCACAAAGAGATCTCTATGGACCCTCAGGACAACCACATCCCATCTCCTTATTGCACTGCCCCAGCAGAAACTCAGGCAAGGGGTGGTACAAAAACTCCTTCGGGGTGATGGTGCATGCTGAGGGACAGGAGGAGGCTGTACATGTCCTAGGCCCTTGCACAAGATGTGCTGACTGCAGGAAAGCTCCTTGTGCCCTCCTGTCCTGCACATGTGGGCCAGGGGCAGAGACATTCTGGCCATAAGTGTCTGGAGTTTTCTAAACTCTTTGACTCAGGGCATGGGATCTCAGCCTTACCAGTCAGCACAGGTGGGGAGAGGCGCAAAGCTGGCTCCAAGCCACTTTTGGAGCTCCCCAGTCATGAGGCCATTTTGTGCTGCACAAGTAGAGCAGCCTCGGGGCTGCTCTGCATTATAGTACTTGCCAGTGGCTGCAGTATGCCGGGCCTCGGGAGGGAGTGTAGGATTTGCTACAGCAGCTTTATGCCACCTGGGGATTTCCCCATGCCAAGGGAATCCTCAGCCTCAGCTGTCTGTTTAGGTCAGGTCTGTGTCATGTGATGTAATTAGGAAATCTTTGCAGACAAACACACAAGGACTCTGTGTATTTGTACAAACAATAGGAAGTGAAGATCAGTGAGGGTCTGTTGTGCTTTGCTGGCTAATTCAGTCTTCTCTTTATGCACGGCTGCATCATAGTCACCACCCTCACTGCCTTGCTGCTCCAGGCATTTGTTAATTGGAAGGTTTTCTCTTCTTAATACAAACCACAAACCAAGTCAAGATGAAGCCGCTAGCTGGTCATGTATTCTCTGACTTGCTATTTTAGCCCACAGCCATCAGATGGCAGTAGTAGAACACTCCACTGAGCACTAACCCTGTCTTACTAGGGCCTGGTCTACACCTAAAACTTAGGTCAACCTAGCTATGTCCTTCACCCCCTTGAGAAATGTAGTCAAGTCAACCTAAGCCCCAGTGTAGACACAATTAAGTCAATGGAGGAATTCTTACATCGACCTTGCTATTGCCTCTAAACTGGTACAAACTGTCTTCTTGCGGTTACCTATCAGCCATCTGCAACACTTCTAATGCCATCTTGTGACTTATTTTTGGATGTTTTTCTACATTTTCAAATATATTGATTTCAATTACAACAGCTCTAATAAATTTGTTAGTCTCTAAGGTGCCACAAGTACTCCTGTTCTTTTTGCGGATACAGACTAACACAGCTGCTACTCTGAAACCTGACAAAATACAAAGTGTACAGTGCTCACTATATTTATTTTTATTACAAATATTTGCACTGTAAAAAACAAAAGAAATAGTATTTTTCAACTCACCTCATACAAGTACTGCAGTGCAATCTCTTTATCATGAACATTGAATTTACAAATGTAGAATTATGTACAAATAATAACTGCATTCAAAAATAAAACAATGTAAAACTTTAGAGCCTGAAGTCAGAGGTGAAAGTAAGCTGGTACGGTACGGTACGCAGTGCCAGACCGGACTGGCTTCCCCAGGCTGGCGATTTAAAGGGCCCAGGGCTCCCTGCACCGTCTGGAGCCCAAGGCCCTTTAAATCACCTCCTGAGCCCTGCAATCTCTTTATTGTGAAAGTTTAACTTACAAATCTACATTTGTAAGTTAAGCTTTCACAATAAAAAGATTGCACTACAGTACTTGTATGAGGTGAATTGAATAATACTATTTCTTTTATCATTTTATAGTGCAATTGGTATTCTATTGTTTAACAGTGCGATTAATCGCAATTACTTTTTTTTAGTTAATCATGTGAGTTAACTGCGATTAATCAAGAGCCCTAGGTAGCTGTAGTTACTTAATAAGTTAGGATAAGTGAGTAAACTGTAGTGACTATAAGTCACAAGATGGCATTAGACGTGTTGCAGATGGCTGATAGGTAACCACAAGAAGACAGTTTGTACCAGTTTAGGGTATTTTTGGAGGGGAATATTAGTAGATGTTCACTGCAGGTAACTCTGGTAATCCAAATGACGTATATGTTAATGATCTTAACCTAATGAATATACTAACCTAGAACATGAGGACACCCCAACATTATGAGGGTGAGGAAGTTAAGATTTGGTAAGGAGGGAAGAGCACTGCATACATTTCCATGTGGGACATCGAGGCCTACAAAACGTCTGGTCTCTAGTACAGCCATTGGAGTTCTGCATTGGCAGTACTGGAGCCAGCCTTGGATCTGTCTCAGTCTCTAGAGCTCCCAAGGATAGTGGGAGGATAGATGTGTGATGGTGTGGGTTGCGCTCACAGTGTGGTACTGCCTCACTTTACTTGTCTGGATTGTTTGACTTATTGGACTGATCATTGTAATAATAAAACTTTTCGTTACTTCCCCGAGTGGGACTGTTGTTGTGGCTGTGTCCCATCGGGCTCCCACAGCAGTAATTCTGATAACTCTGGCCTTGATCTTGGGACAAGACGCTACCAAATTACAGAGTGTTAATTGGGGAAACCAAATTAATACCTTACTCAATAGATCAGGCAACACAGGAATTGTGATCATACCTGATATGGACTGGAGTGGGTCTGACCTCGTGGGCAGAGCAGGTGTCCAGGGTGGGGAATGAAACCAAGGGTCAGCACCAGAGTCTACTGCCAGTTACTGGAGCCAGGGGTCAGCCAGAGACAGGGTCAGAAGTGGGAGGCTGGGGTCGGAACCAGGACTGGCAACACATGATTGGAGGCGAGGGGTACGGGCAGGAACTGGAGGAGATGCAAGGATCAAGCACAGAGCAGGAGCATGGTGGGAACAGGAGCAAAGGCAGCGGTAAGGCAGGAACCAGGCATGAAGCGGGAAAAGGGTTGGGTGCGGGAGGCAAGCGCAAGCAGGGTCTGATGCAGCCACAACAGGAAACCACCTTGTTGCTCAGATAAACTTTCTGTGCCTCCTTCTGGCTTAAATAGCATGGTTGGACCAATCAGTGGAGCCAGGTGATCCTCCAATCAGGGCTCCCATGGGTAGTGTTTTGGCTGAGACCAGGATGCAGCAGCTGTCTGGGGACTCCCAGGCTTGGGTTCAAGAGCTGGGACATCACAATACCATGCTTCCTGTACAGCTTGGCTTTAGTGAATCTCATTTGAATCTCCTCCATCATAGGCTGTAAATCTTTACCTATTCAGTCACTGTCCCCCTCTGCCTCAGTGCCACCTTCCCATGAGATCCAGAGGACCTCTCTTCTTACTCCCCATACAGGAGGTCAAATGGGGCAAACGCTGTGGGCTTTGGGGGCACCTCATAAGCAATTAACAACTAGGGGAGCATTTCATCCCAGTCACTTGGCTCTCTTGTTTGCATATACCCCCAACATAGTTTTTGGAGTCCCATTGAACCTTTCAACTAAACTGTCTCCAGGTGATGTAGGGCAGATCTCAGCTGTTTTACCCCACACATTTAATTTAAAGGGAAATTTAAAAGTACAGTCACAAAAGTGAGATGCCTGCAAGCTGCATGGAAACATTTAAATAACACACAATATAGGCTCAAATTAAATGTGTACCCCAAATTTAAAAACAGTAAAAGACATAAAAAGAGTGCCACCATGGCTAAACTACAAAGTAAAAGAAGTGGTTAGAGGCCAGAAGGCATCCTTTAAAAACTGGAAGTCAAATCCTATTGAGGAAGCAAACAGAGACACATGGATGAGTTATTTTCATTTAATTTATTGAGATTAATTCAATGAAAATTATATTTTTTCCCTTTGTATTTCAACCATTCCCTATTTCATTTCAGCTCCGGCTGCTGCAACTACTGAGGTTAAAACAGAAGGATGCAGTGGAATCCCTCCTCTCTGCTGATTCTTCCCACGGTGACTTCTTAGAAGTCAGAAGAATCAGCAGAGAGGAGGGATTCCACTGCATCCTTCTGTTTTAACCTCAGTAGTTGCAGCAGCCGGAGCTGAAATGAAATAGGGAATGGTTGAAATACATGGATGAGTTACAGTCTTAGGTTTCAAAAGGCAATAGAGGCTTCTGGCACATCTGCAAGCTCTATTTGCCTGTTAGTGCTAACCCAGGCTAACCGGCTGGGGATCTCCTGCTTTTGCCTAGAAACACCTTGCGTCCCACCCCAGAATCCCAGCAGCACAGATGGGGTTTTTATCCCCCTCCTGCCAGGTGTCAGACTCAGCGGATGGGAGGGATCCACTTGCATGACTCATGTTCGGGGAGGAGAGCGGAACAATAATAAGAGCTTTAGTCCTGATGGTTTCTCACTCCAGATTCAGGGAGTTCCCAGTTGTAAGCCCCACCCCAGCCTGTCTGGTATCGATGGGTCTCCGCTTTCGGAAGGGGCGTAACAATTCCTGCAGAAGAGCACTCTTCACACTCATTAATGTCCCTCTCCTGCATGGCAATTCAGGCAGTCACAGAGGCTCAAACGACGCCCGCTCCAATATTACATGACCACGTGGAGCACAGATATGACAAGTGAGATAATTCATGCAGCAACTCCCAACTCTCAATAGAGCCTAACATGAAACTCTTGATAATACCTGTTTTATCAATCTGAACCCACGAGTGAGTCAAGCAGATTCCAGCTCTGCATCTGTCAGTGTCCAGTTGAGACAGGGGGACCTTGGCAGGAGCTGGCACCTAGCCTGCTGGTGTCACAGGTCTATCCAAGGTCACACGAGAAGCCTGTGGTAGAACCAGGAACTGAATCCCAATCTCCTGAATCCCAGTGCCCAGGACCATCAGCCTATGGATGGACAGATGGATGGCTGCCAGCGCCTTTGCTGGGTGGTACACGCTGGCGCACATCCAATGGCATTCCTGGAGTCATGTTCTCTCACTCTCAGGATAATTACTTCAATTACTCTAAAACGCATTTGCTAAAAAGCATTTTTGTTCAAGTGCATGACTCATCTGTCCTGCCTTGTGGAGGGGTTAAGGAAAGTTGTTTATATTAATTGAAGCCAGTTTGTTATTAAGTGGAAAAAAAGTTTAGACCTTCTGTTTCTTGTCATTATAGCTGCGCAATTGCAGGCCCAGGCAGGCCTCCCTGGGAAAGGCAAATCTCCTCTCCCTTGCACAAGGTTGTGTCCCTGCTGGGCAGAGGTGAGATTCTCTAGCAGTTCTACACTGCTCTGTGTTCAGAGGAGCGAGCAGGCCAGTATTGTGATCGCAGGGGGAAGGGTGCTTGCTTTTTAACTTCCGTTTTTATTCATTTGCACTCAGATGCAATTTGTGACCAGGCAAAAATGTAATTAATGCTAGAGTCAGGGGGCTGCCTCATTTCCCTAGGTGCCCAACATGGGCCTGATCCTGCACTCACTGTCATCAGCGGCAGCTTTTCCAGAGAGCTCAAAGGGCGCAGGCTCCGACCCTCTGTGCCTTCAGTGTGTACCTGTAAAATGTGCATATGCTCCTGTTGCGCGTCCACACTTGTGGCCATGCAGGATACAATATCTGCATTTTCTCATGGAGGCAAAATGCATACATATGGACACAAATGCAGGACTTGCATATGCAGAGGTTGCAACTACAATTTAGGCAACATATTTTTTAATGTGGCCCTTAGAAGCAAATCCTGTGTTGGACCTAGGTTTACCCATAAAAACTACTGGTCTGTTGACTGTAAGATTCTTGGGGCGGGGCCTTGGCACCATAAGTGTTTGTACAGCACCTAGCACAGCAGATGCCTGATCCTAATTCAGGCCTCCAACTGCTACTCTGGCATAATTCTTTAATGCTAATGCATATAAAATGGGCAGGGGCATGCCATCGATGTATGCAACACCTGCATTGCATGGCCAGGAATTAAAACACGGTTCACCTGGCTGCAGATTGAACCCCTTGGATGATTCTCTCTGGCCCCTGAAAGCGTATGGAGGATGCCATTTCATGGAACATCACTGAAAAGGCATGCAAGTGTTGAACTGACTACCTCAGGTGTTAATGGGGCCTTGCCATTATGTAAGTACAGAAGGGAGCATCTCTCTTTGCATGACTCAACAATTCAATAATTATTATTGAGACATCACTACAAGAAGGATGTGGAAAAATTGGAAAGAGTCCAGCGGAGGGCAACAAAAATGATTAGGGGGCTGGAACACATGACTTATGAGGAGAGGCTGAGGGAACTGGGATTGTTTAGTCTGCAGAAGAGAAGAATGAGGGGGGATTTGATAGCTGCTTTCAACTACCTGAAAGGGGGTTCCAAAGAGGATGGATCTAGACTGTTTTCAGTGATACCTGATGACAGAACAAGGAGTAATGGTCTCAAGTTGCAGTGGGGAAGGTTTAGGTTGGATATTAGAAAAAACTTTTTCACTAGGAGGGTGGTGAAGCACTGGAATGGATTACCTAGGGAGGTGGTGGAATCTCCTTCCTTAGAGGTTTTTAAGGTCAGGCTTAACAAAGCCCTGGCTGGGTTGATTTAGTTGAGAATTGGTTCTGCTTTGAGCAGGGGGTTGGACTAGATGACCTCCTGAGGTCCCTTCCAACCCTGATATTCTATGATTCTATGATCAGGCCATTGTACATTCTGGCAGTTGACTAGATTAAATGCACTATAGATGTTTAACATAGTTCTTTGAGGTTTGCATTCAGATACCATGGATCTACTAAAACTTCACATGTGCTGATAAGATCAATTAGACTGTATCTATATGGAAACATTGTTGAGTTCTTGAGGTGAGTTGATCTACTGCATTTCCGTATGGAAGACTAAAAAGGCATGCAAGTGTAGAGCTCAATACACAAGGCATGCAAGTGTAGAGCTCAATACACAAGGCATGCAAGTGTAGGGATGAATTATACGCGATAGAACAGAGCTATTTTTTTATCTGCCACCTACAAAGTTGCTGCATGCCTTACTAGCAATGTCACTGCATGCCCCTGAGGATGAGGCACTGGGCTACTCATTTGCATTGATTTGCTGTTATGCATATTCAGGATTATTTGGTGGTCCTGACATTGAATGGAGACATTTTAGGAGATCCTTGTTTCTTCTAGTTTGTATTCCCATCAGTCTTGAGGAAAATAAGAATAGTTCTCCGAGAATGGAGGCCCTGCTCCTGCAAACACTTACACAAAAGCTTCACTTTCACCTAACGTGTTCCAAGTCACTAAGGCCCTCACATGAACAGCCACGTGTTTGCAGGCTCAGGGCCTTAGGGTATGTCTATATTACAATAAAAGACCCCTGGCATAGCTGCAGCTGGTTCAGGTCACCTGACTGGGGCTTGGGCTGCAGGGCTATAAAACTGCAGTATGGATGTTCAGGCTCCAGCTGCAAGTGGGACTCTGAGACCCTGCGAGGGGGGCGGGCTTCAGAGGCTGGGCTCCAGCCGGAGCCCAAACATCCGCACTGGAATTTTGTATCCCTGCTGGAGCCCCACAAGGCCAAGTCAGCTGACCCAGGCTTTGAGACTCCGTGCCGCTGGGTTTTTATCACAATGTAGACGTCCCCAAAGTGCTATTCTTCTACTGACAGGGTATTTGGAGGAGACTGAGCACATGCTGCTGCCGCTCACTGTACTTGTCTTATCCAGTACATGATGCTAATTGTGTCTGCTCACCTCAGGATGTTGAACTTAAAAGTACCTTACACAGACAAATGAGTTATGTGGCTTGGATCTCTTAATCACACAGAAACAAGCAAACCATAAGAGGGGAGATGAACATTTATCCCAAATGGTAAGTGATCGGTCACTTTCCTTTTTGTTAGTTTGGGTTTCTGGGTAATCTTGGTGTATTTTCTGTTCAGTTCAGCTCAGCTCATGGAATTAGGAGTTTCCTTCTGCAGGGCAGAGATACAAGGATTCTCAGGAGAGGCTGCCACAATTCCTGTGCCCCACCTCTCTGCCAGCCAAGGAAAAAGGACCTGGGGAGCAACTCAGAAGTTGCCTAATAAGGATGCACTTAGCTAGCACAGAGCAGAATTTTACCCTTATTTATCAACACTTAGTTAAGCAGCTCTGAGGCTGCATTACAGATGTTGGCAAATAGAAATTAAGGGTATATCTTCCTATGTGCTTCAACTGAACAGAATAATAAGAAGAAATGCTGTCTGATTGCAGATGTGTTTGTTTCGGTGCTTTGATCTCATCTAGAGTTAGATAACCTGGGGGAAAGCTTGATTAATTCAACGGGCATAAACCCGCCTCACGCTGCCTAGGCTTGGCACAGTGCAAAGACACTGAGTGCTGAGTTGATGCACGCACAATCTCACATGCATCCACATGGACACATACATGTTCTCTCCACGTGCACACAAATATGCACACACTCTCACATACATGTGCATGTGCACACACACGTGCTCTCACGCACACACATGCACACATATGCACATGTACTCTCTCTCACACACACGCAGGCACACATGCACACACACACTCGTGTGCACACATGCACACTCACACATACGCCCGCGCCCATGCACATACATTGCCGCAGTCAGTGCTCTGGGGGCAGATTCCCTGGCTGGCCTGCTCCCGTTTGTGCTGCCCAGGTGGTGCAGAAACCCCCCAACAGGCTCCTGCGGGGGATTCTGCCTGTGTAGAGAAGTCCCCACCGGCCTAGCGGGGCCCTACGTGTCCTTCCCTGCAGCTCCCGGCGCCAGAGGCATATTGGGGCAGGACGGGGAAGCCTGGCGCGTGCTGTGCTCAGATGGCAGGTGGCCCCTGGCCAACTGGAATAAGTTAGAGCTGCCCCTGGGTTCAAGTCTGGTCTGGGGCAGAGAACTGGGGAGTGTCGCTGGCTGTTTGCTCTCAGCTTTTCTTTCCCGCTGCCCAGAGTGGTTGCATGGGGAAGGGGGGCCAGCCTGCACTAGGGGCTCCTGTAGGCTCAGGCGCAGCCAGTGGAGCTCCTGTATCCTGCTCTCCCAGAGGCTTCTGCAGCCCATGGAGCAGCCAGCTGCTTTCTGCTCCTCTAGGGCAGTGCAACAACGGCCAGTGAGCAGCTGCAGCAGGCAAGGGGCAGCCTGTGCTCAGTGGGGCTGGACTCTTCCCCAGGGCTGCAGGGGAGCCCCCCCCCCGGCACTGCGCAGTGACAGTCTGATGCCATCGGGCGTGGCACCAGTCCATGGGCACATACCCAAAGGCCACAACGTTCCGCCTCAGGGGCCACCAGCCCCCCGGCAGGTTGGACGCTGCTGTTCTAGACCCTTCGCTTTATACCACCAAGACTTTGGTTAAGTCTGAGCCAACCAACCCAGCTCCAGAGCCCTGGCCAGGTCCTTGGCTGGTGTCTATGGGCACAGCGCAGCTCACTCACTCGCAGAGCCTCGGGCTTTTAATGCAAAACTAAGGCAAGTTACAGACCTGTGCAGCGGGGCTCGCAGGAGTTGATACATTTAGAAATAGGCAAAAAACCCGGCCCCCTTCCAATGTTCCCAACAATCCGAAGTACCCGACGTGAAGGCACGCGCCGGCATGTGGACCCAGTGGGCAGCCACGCCCTGGCCTGGCTGCGGGGCTAGCCGAAATGGCTAGTCTCGTGCAGCCCTGCTGTGATCACCCAGCAATCCCAGACTAACCGGAGCGGGGCACTAGCCGCTGTGCTGCCAAGCAATGCCCAGGGCTTCCCTCGCTCCGAGCCGGCTACATGAGCAGCTCACGTCACTTCATTCAACCCTCTTGGCCAAATCTCCCCCCCGCAGCTCGCAGCCCGCAGTGTAACGGACAGCAGGGTTCAGACCTCCCGGTTTCACTCCGATTTGCGCCCCTGACAGCTTTCCGGAAGCCACAGGATTCACCCGCAGCCCAGCCTGCTCCCCCATGTCAGCGGGGATATCGCCATGGATCGCGGCCCGGGGAGGCCCGGCCAGCGCAGAGACAGAGGCGGGTTTTCATTCCACTGCCAGTTCTGAAAAATCGGGGGGGAGGGGGGGGGTTACTTTGAACTGAATCAAAAACAACCCCCCCCCTTCTTTTTTTTTCAAAATTTTCGTTGATTGAAAAGTAAATAATCATTTTAAAAAATCATTTCAGGTCAAATGAAACGTTTTGTTCAACTCCAGACAAAATATTTAGCTTCAATTTTCAGCATTTGAAAAGGTTGTTGACTCTTTAAAATAAAATTAAAAGAAATGTTTAAATGAAGTCTGAACCAGAAACCGAAATATTGTTCCAAACAGATCAAACACGAAACGTTTCCATTTGTTTCGGGGGGGTTTTAGGTTATTTTGGACCAAAATGAGTTGGCAAAACCGACACTGCAGAGAACACGGCCACGCTGCCCACGCGGGATTGGTTGTTTTGTTTGTTTGTTTTTTTGGCCAGAAACAATTTTGTACAGAAGTTTTGCCCCGCTCTATAGCTGGTGCTCCCCGGATTCTAGCGGGAGTTTTTCCGGAGTAAGGACCATACAATCCGTGTGCCAAGCTGGGCCCGAGTTTACCTATTGTAAGTAAAGCATTGTACATCGCCCCCGCTCGCTTCCCCGGTCTTGTCCTGCTGCTTCGCGTCCTAACCTCCCCCAGCTGCCCGACCCCCAGGCGGTCTGGCGGTGTAACATTTCCCCCCGGTGCTGGTATTAGCCCCAGCACGGCTGCAGCGAGTGGCACCGGGCCTTGGCGTGTGGCACCGGGCCTTGGCGTGTGGCATTTCCTGAGCCGGAATATCAGCATCTCTCTCCCCTTGGGATCAACAGTACCGGGATTTCAAACCACTGTCCCGAACGCTAGCCCACACCGCACGTGCAAACTCAACACACTCGGTCCGCGGTGGCGAAGGGGCCTGTATTTGCCACCGAAGTTCTGTCTGACTGCTACAGCCGGACCGGAGTTTGCTTGTATAAATATTAGGGTAAATCTAGGTTCGGAAACCTTCTTCTCTCTCTCTTTTGGAGGTCTGGGTTTTCTCTCACACACTATACTACATTTTTACCTTTCTAGCAGTGAAGCATTTCAAATATGGGTAAGATTGTCAAGAGTGGCTGGCTGCCCACTTCGATGCGCTGTAAAGGGGCTGATTTTCAGAAAACTGCGCAGCACTTGCTCTCTGAACATCAGTGTCTCCGGTTGAGCAAAACACCATTTTCAGGTACAAATTTCCCCAAACAGAAAAGGGCTGGATCCAGCACTCCTTGCTCAGGGAGTTGTGATAGTCACGTCAATGGGCCCACTCGAGTAAGAGTTTGTGGAGTGGGGTCCACATTCTGCCCGCATCCCTTGTGCGCGCAAATCACCCCCTGAACTCCAGGGGAACGTTGTGAGCAGGAACACACTTGGAACAGAGCCAGTGGGACTGCTCAGCTGAACAGAGCAACTCGGGGCGCCCCTAGGATCAGGATCAGGCCCTTACACGTCAAGCTCTTTGGGGTGAAGAACAATTTGCTGCCAGCTCCTAAAGACTCGGGGCTGTATATATTCATTACAAATACTTATAAAAAGAAGAACAGGAGTACTTGTGGCACCTTAGAGACTAACAAATTTATTAGAACATAAGCTTTCGTGGACTACAGCCCACTTCTTCGGATGCATCCGAAGAAGTGGGCTGTAGTCCAGGAAAGCTTATGCTCTAATAAATTTGTTAGTCTCTAAAGTGCCACAAGTACTCCTGTTCTTCTTTTTGCGGATACAGACTAACACGGCTGCTACTCTGAAACAAATACTTATGTTCATTTCAAAACATCGCTTTGCTGCCTCATACATTGCAAACGAGCAGACTGGTGCTAGCTGCTAGGGACAATTCGGGGAAAAGCCTCCCAAAGCCCAACTGACCGGTGTGGGCTTGCGGCACAATGACCAAGGAAAACACAGAAGCAGAGGCAGCCCGGCCCCGCGAGCAGCACCCGATATCCTGAATGTGAGCAGGCTGCTGGGTGACCGTGGGAAGTCTCTTCCCCACGCTGGGCCTCAGTTTCCTTCCGCTATCTGTGAAGGGAAAGTACTACTGGCATCTCCCCCCGGCTGGACACTCGGACCCATTCGGGGATGGGCGGCTTTTTTTTCAATTTAGCTTAGGCCCCTTCCCACGCAACAAACTAAACTGAAACCAGAGTTTTACATTTTACACCGTACTACGCGCACCCATCTGGGGGTGACACCTATATAGCGGCATCGTTTTATTTCACCTGCCTTAGTTTACACCAGTAGAACTTCCCCCCGTAGACTCGCCCTGAGACAGCGAGTTCGGCGGGGTGGGGTGGGGGGCTGTGTAGTGTATTGTGCAGCGCCTCTCACTGAGGCAAACAACCAGTCCGCCTGGGCTGCCTCTCCAGCCAGCGCTGAGTTCATAAAACCTCGCTCCCAAAAGGCTGGTGTCAGTGGCTTTGGCTCCGGTCCTGATTTCCCAGTTAAGTGGCTTTTTTCCACTAATCAGACCGGGGAGGAGAAAGCGCTGTCTGCGGCCAGGGGACGGAATCTCACTTAAACTTCAGCCGGGAGATGAAACAAACCCAGCGTGGTGTGATCGCGCTGCTGCTCTGGGAACTCGCACTGCCCCTACCTGGAAGGAGCGGAGCGGAAAGCTGACCTGGGGCACATGACTAACGAGGGAGCGGCCCACGAATTAGCCAGGGGATGGGGAGGTTAAGCTACTTGCCTAAGACCCGTGAAGAGAACTGGAAATCTTGGTTTTAAAGATGGAAACCCAACGCAGTGCTGCCGGGAGAGCCATTTATTGCGGGGACACGTCCTAGGCCGTTAGGAACAGAACTGCGGGCACCCCCACCCCGTCTTTGGGATCTGAAGTAACGGGAGTCAAGGACCGATGAGTCCGGGCCAGAAGGACTTTATGGTTCATGTGGAATTGGGTCTTGTGCAGGAACAGCTCGGGCTCTCTCCGTTCCCGGTACTGCCCTGCACCGCGCAGGGCCCCGGGGGGCAGAGAGGCGCCGCCGATGTGGGGAACAGCCCCCGCGCCCCATCGCTCCCCACGCGGGGCGAGTCCTGGAGCCAGTTCCGGGCGCAAGCAAAGGGGAACAACGCTGACTACTCGCCGTGTCCTGGGCCGCGGCCGGGGGCTTTGCCAGACGTCCGTCTCGGTGTCCTCCCGAGTCCCGCACGGCCGCTCTGCACAGCGCAGCGGGAGCCACCCCTGGCTAGCCACGGCCCCGCGGGGACCCCGTTGGAGCCCATGGGGCCGGCTCCCTGCTCCTCACTCCCGGCGGCGCGGCTCGGTCCTTCCGGCGACCGCTCCAGCGCCAGCCCGGGGCCGGCCCCTTCACATGGCCGGGACGAACCTCTCCACAGCGCCGGGGTAGGGCGCGGGGCGCAGGTAGGCGCCGGGGCCGCCCAGCTGCGCGCCGGGGCCGTAGCCGTGGGCCAGCGCAGGGCAGGGCCCGGGGGACATGCGGCCGTAGAAGTCCCGGCTGTCGCCGCCGAGCGGGGGCGAGGCGGACAGGGCCAGGCGGCCGGGCGGGTACAGCTGGCCGTTGCCCTGCGGGTAGGGCCCCTGGGTGAGCGGCAGCGGCGCGCCGGGGCCCGGGTACGGGTAGGAGACGGCGCCCCCGGCGCAGCCCGGGCTGGCGTAGGCGGCTCCCCCGAAGGCGCAGGAGCTGGCAGTGCCCGGGGCCAGCTCGGGGCTGAGCGGGCGGCCGGGCTGCGGTACGAGCTGGGCGCCGGGCGGCCCCCCGAGGCCGAAGAGGCGGCGCGGGGCGGCGGGGTAGCAGGCGGCGGGCGGCCCGAAGGCCCCGTCGGGCGCGGGGCCCGGGTAGGTGGAGAGGTCGCTGCGCTTGAAGCGCTTCCTCCGGCGCAGGAAGCTGCCGCTCTCGAACATGTCGCGGGCCGCCGGGTCCAGCGCCCAGTAGTTGCCCTTGCCCGGGCGGCCCGGCTCCCGCGGCACCTTGACGAAGCAGTCGTTGAGGGTCAGGTTGTGGCGGATGCTGTTCTGCCACTTGCGCGGCCCGTCGCGGTAGAAGGCGAAGCGCTCGGTGATGAAGCGGTAGATGCCGCCCAGCGTGAGGCGCCGCTCTGGGGCTTGCGCGATGGCCATGGCGATGAGGGCGATGTAGCTGTACGGGGGCTTGCCCCGCTGCACCGGCCGCTTCCGCCGCCGCCCCGCGCCCCGCGCTCCCGCCTCGGGCGGCCCCGGCTCCGCCTTCACCAGGGGCATGAGCAGGAGGCCGGGCTCGGCGCGGCTGGCCCCGCACAGGGGCTGCTGGCTCTCCGCGGTCATCCCCGGCCGGCCCCTACCCCTGGCGCGCAAGCTCCGCTCCGGGGCTCCCGAGGCCGGCGACTCAGTCCAAGAGGGGCGCGATGGGGCGCAGGAACTCACTGCTGATGGGCGCGGGGGAGGCTCGGGCTCCGGGCCGCCCGGGGCAGGGAGGTCGGTGACTCCAGACCCAGGGCTGCGGGAGCTGCTGCCCCCATCACCATTAACTTGTGCCCGGCTGGCCGCTGGGCAGGGAGCCCGGGGCGGAGGGCGCCGCAGCTCCCGGCGCGCAGGTAACCCCGCCGGCCCGGCAAAGGAGGCGTGGGGGCGGGACTCCCTCCTTTTATGCCGCCTGCTGAGCCGCGATCTTCGGCTCCTTCTGTGCCTGCCGTACCTGGGCAGCCGGCACTCCCACCTGCCCGGGCCATCGCCTCCGCCCCCAGCGCCTTAAAGAGACAGGCCGGGCAGGGGCGCAGCCTCCCTGACGCACCTGCAGGAAGGGGCTGACCTGTCCAGAGCCGTGGCAGCCGCGGGGAAGGATATGCCCGAGCCCTTCCCCCACCTTCCCAGGTAACTCCTGACTCCGAGGCTCCAGAGTCGGGAATGGGCGCGGCGCAGGAGAGGAGCCGACAGCCCGAAAAGCAGAGAGCCCATGCCCGCTCTCGGGCTCGGGAGCCCCGTGGGCAGCGTGCGCTCTGGAGAAGCGCTGGAGCGGAGCCAGGCGGGGTCGGGGCGTAGCTTTCTCCAGGGTCAGCGCAAGGCGCCAGGAGAGGGGCGCACTGGGCTGGGGAGAGGCACCTGGAGCCCGCCAGGCGCCAGGACATCGTGCCCAGGACTCCCCCACTGCTCTGGCCAGCGCCTTCCTGGAGTGGGGTCCCGGGCTGTAATCCTGAAATAGCGCCTTGTGCCCTGGAGCTCCGTCCCCGAGCCCGCCTGGGGTTTGCATCGCTGGGGACGTACCCCTACAATAGGCCTCGGGTGCCCTGCGGCGGGCGCCTCCTTGGAGAGAGGGGCCCGTGCGTTCTCCTGGGTTTGTGCAGCGCCTGGCACGGCGGGGGCCCCGCGCCCAATCACAACAGCAGCGTGAACAAAACATGAACGATTAGCGCCTCGATGCGCCTTTCTGAAGCGCCCCCTACTCGGCTTAGGGCCTCACCGGCCGGTAGCGATAAAACTCCGCACTCGCTATAATAACCGCGGCGAGCGAATCACACAGCAACGAAACCCGCGTCCGCCCGAGGCCCCCGTCCGATTCGTTAGGGGCTGGGCTGGGATTCGTGCGGAGCTGCGGGAACTGGGGCCGAAGCCGTGTCTAAACGGGGGCAGCGGTTTAAGATCGACATGAGGAGCTGGCTGGTCGTGTTCAAACGGATTCCTTGTGTCCAGTGCATTTCAATTGCAATGAGTGAAAGTGACCAGTCTAAACTTTTCTGAATGCGGCTATAACCTATTTCCTACAATGCTGAAACGCGGAGCCCGTCCGGGTGTGTGTGTACGGAGGTGTCTCTAACTCCTTTGCACAGCGGATGTAGACACTAGAGAGACAAGCTGGGTGAGGAATTATCTTTTATTGAACCAACCTACTCCTCAGAACTTTTGTTCTGTTCTAGTCTTGTTCATTAGCAGAAGTTGCTCCAATCCCAGATATTACCTCACCCACCCTGTCTCCCTGGTGTCCTGGGACCAACATAGCTACAACACCGCAAACAGCAACGTGTGTGCTGCACAGGGATGCTTGTCTCCAAATGCTGGACACGCCCCAAGGCTACATGCGCCAGGGATTTTTGCCTCCCAAAGCAAAAACAATTTTGGCTGCCCCCCCTTCTTTAATTACCCCACCCCCCGGCCCGCCTCAACTCCGCCCCTTCCCCAAATCCCCAGCCCTGCCTCCTCCCCCCAGGCTCTCAAGCCTAGGAGGGAGGGAGGGGGAGAAGCCGGCAAGGGCGCCACGGCCACTCGGAGTCTCCCCACCCTCCCAGGTTTGAGAGCCTGGGAGGGAGGGGGAGACTCCGAGTGGCCGCGGAGCCGGCGCCGCTTCTCCCCCTCCCTCCCAGGCTCCCAAGCCTGGGAGGGAGAGGGAGCAGCGGCACGGGAAACGGCCGCTCGGGATCTCCCCCTCCCTCCCAGGTTTGAGAGCCTGGGAGGGAGGGCGAGTAGCGGCGCGCGAATCAGCTGTTTTGCGCGCTGTGGCAGCAGCAGCGGAGGTGAGCTAGGGCGGCCGGGGCACATTTTTAGGGGCGGCATTCTGGCGCCGGCCATGCCGCCCCTAAAAATGTGCCGCCCCAAGCACCAGCTTGTTTTGCTGGTACCTAGAGCCGGCCCTGCCATGCGCCTTCCCTTACAGAGCACCTAATTTTAGACTCGCGGTCAGGCCAGGACAGCTGTGTTTGGATCCCCGTTTTCACACCAGTTTATCGGGTTTGCACTTTTCTTAGAGATTTGCCAACCCGGGGCTTTTAGAGACTTCTCTGTAGTAAATTAAATTAAATAAGAAAAATAAAGCATGCGCACCATCCCCTTAAAAACCCCAGGTAATAAACCAGAGAACAACCGGGACCGAACACTCCTCTTTATTTTATGCTTTCAAAATACACAGACAGTAAAGTCCAATTCTTACCTATGAACACGTGCAAAACCCGACCCCAAACCTACCTCTGCTAACTGTACAGAGCGCTCATTAGATTTCCCAGCGCAGCGTTTGTGTCTGTTCCTTTGTAACAAGTAGCTGACATAACATAACCCCCGGGGATACAATCTGTACAATACCAGAAGAGGAATATATTCACAATGAAATTGAAGCAACGTGGCTTTTGGGATGCAAACTGGGGGGCTCTGTATCTTCGCACACAAACGCACTGTGAGGCAGGTTTCTTCCTCACAGTGGCAGAGTGTGTTGGACTGCAGATTGATTTTCTGATCATTATAAAGTAGGGACTAGAATAAATACTGCCCTGCGCTGTGACGTCTGTTTGTTGGTGGGGGATTGGTTTTCTTTCCAGTATTGCAAACACATTTTTCAGTCCCTGTTGGCAGGGGCAGCGAGTTATATGGGCCTGGGGTGCCCGTGCTCCAGGAATATTCAGGGCCCGGGGCCTCCACCAATGTTTGGGGCTAGGTTTCTCCGCCAGCCCTGCCTGCTGCCCCTGGGCGATTTAAAAGGGCCTGGGGGCCCCTGGCCACCGCCATCACCACTGGCAGCAAACAGCGGGTCTAAAGCAGCTTCGCTCCAGGCCACTCCCAGAAGCCGCTGGAACGGTCCTATGGCCCCGGAGGGGGGTGTCTCCGTGTGCTGCCCCTGCCCGGAGCACCATCTCCACAGCTCCCATTGGCCGGTAACTGCAGCCAATGGGAGCTGCGGGGGCAGGGCCAGTTTTAGGAAGTGCGGGGCCCAATTCGAACATTTTCAGGGGGCCCCGACAGGGATGACTTAAACAAAACAAAAAAACCCTAGAAAAATCTACCTTTCATTTCTTCCATGTATTATTTACTTTCCATAACTATATAAATAATAACAAAATTATATATTACATACATTGCGTAATGTATGCGGATACATGCTAACCCTATCTAAAGCTAGGGTAAAGATGCCCCCCCCCCGGGACCCTTTCCCCATCCACCCCCCTTCCCTGTCCTCTCGGGTTCAGCGTTTGGATGTTCTAAGCCAATTGTTAAACTGCGGCCTGACTGTCGGGCTCTCCCTGTGCCCCGCTTGCATTACCTCGCCTGCACCGCAGGGAATTGCCACAGCCAGCCTGCGCGCCTACAAACCAAACCCCGCTTCTGAAGTCCCCGGGCACCTGCTCCCCACGGGGAGCCAGGCGCTAAACCAGCACTCCGCTGCGCACAGGAGGAAGGGAGCAGCACCCTGGGACATTGGAGTGAGGAAGCCAGGTTTCTGGCACTGTCCAAGCGCGGCCACGCCCATCATGGGGACAGCAGCCAGGTGAGAAGCGCCCCCAAAGCCTGGAATGAAAGTGGTCTGGCCCTGCGTTAGGGCTAGTGGTGTAAACCCGTGGCCAGGCTGCAGGGCCTGGAGCGGAGCGCGTTCTCCCCTGGTGCTGGGATGGGACAGAGCAGAGGTAGGTTATTTTGCCTGTTTACATTTGGCAGCTCAGTAAGTTAAACAGGAGTGTTTATTCAGCGTTACAGTAACAGCATTTCCATTCTTCCAAGGCAAGTAAATAACAGTTATAGAACAAGTAACCCCAGCGGGAGAAGAGCCTGGACATCACTTGGAGATGCTGTGTGATTTGTGATCACAACAGAAAGGGTAGAAATTCAATGAGGAAATTGGTTATGATATAATATAAGTATAGTGTATAACTATAAAATAAGGACAATAACAATCATAGTAATACATTCTTCTGCTGATTTGTAATCTCCGAGACCCTGACTTCTGTTTTAAAAGTCAATTACGTCCAGAGAAAGGGTTGGAATAATGCACCTTCCTAATTCCACAAGCGATTTGCTCCTGTGGCGTTCACGCACTTTACTGACAAACTACGATTTACTCTAGCAGTGCGGGGACAAGACATCTGGGGGACCTGTGCTGGGGCCAACGCCTCTGCCTGCAGCCAAAACTGCTGACCACAGAGACTTTATGAATGGCACCATTAGACGAGGGAGGAAGAGCTTTGCCTGACTCTCAGAGCCCATCTTTGCACGGCTGGCAATTAGGGGGAAAAAAACAACAATTTATAACTGTTAAGTAGAGCAAATCTGATACGGGAATCATTGAGCAAGATTAAATATGGGACCCTGCCAGGTCATTTGACAAAGTCACTGGTAAGAATATAATATTTGGCTAGACACCCAAATACTCATTTGATAGAAACCAATTGCTACTCAGATTGTAAATCTTTGGGGCACTGACAGTCTTTTTGTTCTGTGTCTGCACAGCTCCTAACACAATGAGGATGGTCCATGGCTAGAGCTCTTTGGTGCTATCACAACACAAACAATGATAAATTATAATAATGTATACACAGTTTCAAGAACTCTGCATGCAATTATAGTGATTGCACATGGAAAAGTGCTGCTGTTTTGCATGAATTCTTGCACATGCTCCTGGGCCTCTCTCTACTGAAAATCTGGGTCTGAAAATTCCATCCGAACTTTCTGATTCCAGAAAGCATCCAGATATTATCCTAGAGTATCCAACATCTCCCTCCTTGTTCTACTGAAATTAAGGACAAAACTACCATTGATGTCGTCAGAGAGCTCAAATGCAGGCCAGAAGCTCTCCGGTACCTTTGAAACACCTGACATTGAAGTGCCCTGCTGCCCACCATGATCCTGTAGGGCCCAATGCTGAGCACACTGAAGTCAAGGGCAACACGCCATTGCCTTCAGTGGGAGCAAGATCAAGTCCTTAGGTGGCTCATCTTAACTGTAACATTATAACTTTGTATGTAGGGCAGCTTCCTTTCCTTTGGAAGATAAAACAGCCCCAGAGACCAATAGGAGTCGATCTTTGTGTTCTGAGGGTGGCAGCACATCTACTAGGATCTGCCCTCTGCCTTTTGCGTAGCTGGGTGCATAGATAAATGTGTCTTTGGGCAGGGGTTCTCTGGCATTGCTTCTGGGAACTGTGCTCAATGTTTCATTCATATCCAGGCCCAGGAGTGTCTTTTGCTGTGTCTACCACATGCCTCTTCTTGGCTGGCTAAGTCTAAGGGTGTTCATGGATGTTCAGGAATACGTGCTCAGTTCACTATTGTTATTCCCTTGTCCAATCAGGGAGCAAAAATACCACCACATGACTCAGTAGTAAACACACATATGCATACACCACCCACCGCTCCACCTCTCCATCGTTACTTGGGGGGCTGTTGCAGTTGGATATAGCCAGAGATGGGAGATAAAAAAGGGGGATGTTTAGATCAAGATGGGACATTTTTCAAAAGGATCTGCTCTAGCTCAGCCATAAATTCTGAGCCTGATGCAGGAATCAGCGGTTGAGGGTCTTAGGCCTTAAAGGTTGTGGGCTGTAGTCCACGAAAGCTTATGCTCTAATAAATTTGTTAGTCTCTAAGGTGCCACAAGTACTCCTGTTCTTCTTTTTTTAGGCCTTAAAATCTATCAAACAATAAAGGGGATGCAGCTGGGTGCAACCCAAGGATTGGGCCCTTATTTAAAAAAACAGCTTGTCTCTCCTCCAAGGTAACTGTGTTGGGGGAAGAGATTATTTTTTTAAAAAGAGAACAAAAAGACAGATGCTTTTAGCTATGCCTCATCTGCACTAGGTCTATTGACTTAACAAACAGGATGAACTATCTTTTGTTGATTAAAGACTTGGAGGTCATTTTTTTAATGTGACAGAAAGTGTGCTAAATTTGGATCAGTGTTGGCCACAATAAACACAGTAGAGTATTTAATTCTGCTTCTTTGACAAATAAAGTTTTGAAAAATTAATCTGGGTCAACATTTTTCCATCCAAATTTCTCAGTTTAAATGATGTGTGTGCCAAGCTCTGCAGTCCTCAACTGAGCAAAACTGGAATTGACTTTCAGGATCAGAACCCGCAGAATTTAGCTGTATATTTCTGCACTTGTGGCTGTCATCCCCCAGCCTCTGCAGAGGGTCACTCATTGGTTCTACTACATATAAATGAATCAATCTAACCAGAACACCACATTTTTGAAACTCCGAGTCCTAGACATAATTTCCACACATGGAAAGGTTCAACCTCTTTGGGCCCGTTGCCCTTACACTACTCCAGTTTTACAAGCGAGATCACTGAGATCCATGGAGTTACTTGGTGTGAATCTGCAGTGACCTGGTGGAGAGCCAGGCTCTATATTTGCTATTGAGGGTTTTAAATTTTTTTGCTTAGAATCTAAAATGTCGCAGACTCTCCTATCCCTTTGCTGTCTGCCAATAGTGGCTACAAATATGGACCCACAGAGAGCAAATCCTGCTCCTCTCACTCTCTCACGCAGGCCCAGCGAGGAAGAAAAACCATCCTAGTGCACAACCTAAGCCCTGCCTCAGGGCTGTGGGAGGAGAGAGCCACAGCGGGAGCAGCCATGAGCATGGAAAGCCTTGTTCGCTGTATAAGATGGCCACCTGTAGGCCAGCACAGAGGGCTGCGATGGGGACAGGCTGGAAGACGGTCCATAGGATGCCCATTTATCTGCATCTGGTGGCTTTAGCGCCTTGTACAAATGATGCGGCGTCTGCAGGGTGTGTGTGGGTGCATTCAGGGATGTCTGGCTGTGTGGAAGGCCCAGAGCCTGGCTCTGGGTAGGTCAGGTAGATTTCACCTCAACAACCTCCTCCCCCCTTCCTCTCTGCCCAGAACCTGATTGCTTGGTCTCTGTGTGGGCGAAATGGCCTTCACTGTGAGGCAATACACAGAGAGGTTTGGCATCACTATTAGTATAGTAATGGTGCACACTAACCCTTCATTAGTCCTAGACAACACACCATTCAGCCATTCTCCTGGTAACTCAAATCACCACGTTTAAGCAGCAGATTACATTTATTAAATAACTATGTGATTGCTTTATCTGTGACTATGAAAGACGTTGAATAACAAAACAACACCACAGACAACAGCATGGGCAGCATAAATAGGAGCTAAGGACTCAACACATCTCTCAGTCCTACAATGATGTCCCTTTATTGAAAGGAACCCACTGAGTGTAGGTTCAACACCAGAGATGGCTTTGTCGTCTGTTAATATTGTTTTTACCACTGAACAGTGACAAGGGCAGGGTCTTGCCAAGTGTTGCTATTTTGCGAACAGCAGCTATGCAAATCCATCATACCCATTAAAAAGGAGAGCCTGACTCTGACAGGGAATAGGCAAAGTATTTTAATGCTCTCTTTGGAAACTGAAAATTGCTTGCTATGCTTGATTGCAGGCCTGGTGAGTTTTGCATCACTGCTGTTCCACCCACGGCACTATATGTCAGCTCCTCATGAAAATTTCCAGGCCGGCATCTTTGAATAGCTCCCAGGCTGCCAGCATGAGAAGAGGCTCTTTATATTTTGCCTATCAAATCACCAGTTTGGTCTGTCTGTTTACAGGTTAGTAAAGTTTAATTCCATAATAATATTAACAAATCAGTGACCCAGTCCAGCTTTACTTGGAAGTTCTGCCTGGGTAAGGAGTGCTGGCTTGAGCATAGTAGCAGAAATTCATTACTTCGCAGAGAGCCTGTACCAGCCTATACACCATTTCAGTCCTGCTTAGTGGGGCAAGGAACATTGCAATAATAGACCTTAACAAAGGCTATTGATAGATACCCTTGACCTAACTTCACACAGTGAGACAGCATTCAGAACCGATCTCCTTATGCTCCCGGGGGGTTGTCAGTTCAGAACAATGCCCTTTGGGTTATAAGATCCATCAGCTACTTTCAAGAGACTGATGGACTGTCTGCTGACTGAGCATGTAGGGATCTGTGCTGCAAACCATGATGGTTTTCAGGAAGGCTTGGAAGGAACCTTTGGAGCACTTATGAGCAGCATTTCAAGAGGTGCTAATGACAGGTGTGAGTATGGACCCAAACAGACATTGCCAAGGGTACAGAGAAATAAAATCTTGGGTATTTTCACGGAGCAGAAAGAAAAGGCAATGACCCAGGCAATGATGGAGGCTAAATTTCCTATCAACAAGAGAGTAGAGAAGTCTTTATAGGGCTTCCTCCACCTCACAAACAAGGAACACCCCCAGCCCATTTTCAGAGCAACTTTTCAGAGAAGAGCCCCCACTTGAACACTTACATAACACTTTATATTTTCAAAGCACTTTACAAACATCAATTCATCTAAATATATTGAGCTGACAGAGGCTATGATGCAGTTAGTTGATGGATTTGATAATAAATATCTCAGGAGACTTACCTAAGGCCTTTAGATAGCAGAGATGAGAGACCTGGGAATGAGAAGACAAGCTCTACATCCTTCTCAGGGTGAGCCCCATCATATACATGCAGAGAAGTAGGATCCTACCAGCAAGTGTTGACTGGAGGCCAGATGGAAGAAAACACGGGTGGAAGCCAAAGTTGGATAGATTTCTCAGTGACACAATGAAGGCCGAAACCAATTGGAATGAGAGGTGAACAGAAGTAAGATAATCGTATGGCCAAGCTCAAAAGTTTGAGTTAGGCCCCTCACAAAATCATGAGATTGGCCCAACAATTATGAGATTTTATTTTAAAACAATTATATCGTGTTCTTTGTCTTCTGATTTTTGAAAAAAAAGAAAAAACCCTCCCACCCCCGCTTGTGTGAGACAATTCCAGAGCAGCCGGCTCTGGCAGATTTGCACCCAGGAAGGAGACTTTGGCTCCAGCCTCAGGAGCTCTCTCATTAGCAACAGCCTGAGGTATCCAGTCCCTCATCGGCATGAACCTGATTTGAGATTGAGACTGCTTTCTGGACATTGAAATGTATTAAACCAAGTTCTAGGCTTTGTTAGCCCCACCTCAATTAACACTGTGCCCCAGAGTCCCATATTTTCCCTTTCCTGCAGCCCTGCAGCAACCTCGCCCATGTAGCTTCATGTCAGTCTTGCATGGCACCAGCCCCACATCTGCTGCCCCCTGCGCCACAGTCCCACCAGGCCTGATGTTGCAGGGAGGGAGAAGGAAGGAGGGAGCAGACTGACCCATTGCTAACAGGAGGGGAGCCCACATCCATGGCCACCTGTCACCTCCCAACATAGTCCTGGGACACATCACCCACACAGCATAACTCTTCTACACTTCTGCTATGAACAATGTGTCCCCACTTACCTATCTCACACTCTGGCTACTCATATGCAAACCACCCGCACTGTCTATATTAGCCAGCTACAGAGCCAAAGAGCCTCCTGCACTTCACCCTCCTGTTTCTGAACCAGGCACAGCATCTTGCTTTCTTTCCATGCTCCATAGGCAGACCAAAGACCAGGCCATATCCCTACTTCAGCCAAGAGATTGCAACACTTTCATATCATACCCTCTCCGTCACTCTTTCTTTTCTACATCAGTTCCCTGTAAACCTGCCTTGTCCTGCCTTAATTTGCAGACTAGATACACCACAATCTTAATCCCACTTTAACAAATGCTGGGGAACGATTAAAGGTTTTCAATCTCCAAGCACTTTTCAGTAGCATGATAGTGCTACTCCAGTAATCTGTTAGGGATTTATACTAGTGCCCATCACTGAGGTATCTGAGCATCCTCTAGATTGGCAGTGATGTTCTAAATGCGCTTTATGTAACTTGTGGCTCTTCTCCCTTTTTGGGTTAAAGGAAACTGCTTGGAGTAGGGATGGTGTGTGATGGTGGGGGCAGCATGAAGCAGAGCACACTGCAAATGCCATGCTGCACACGATAGAAAAGCATTACCAGTGAGGCAAGCTGAAAGATATTGGTTAGGGATTTTAAGACCATAGAACTAAAAATAGCTGGAATTACAAAGACAGAATATGCTAAATAGCCCCTTTAGGTATTTTGAAAACAAAATTTAAAACAGAAATGGTTAGAGCTTGTTGGAAAATGGGGAACAAAAACTGTGAAAACTTTCACAAACCGTTCATTTCAATTTTTGTATGAAAATTGTGTTTTTGTCAACATTTTCTGGCCAGCTCTATAAATACTGGGATATGATGGACAAATCCCACCATCCTTACTGGAGCAGAGCTCCCATGGAAGTCCGTTTGCTTAAGTAAGGACCAAACCATTTGGTCCTAAACGAGAAAAAGTGGTTATTGCACATGCTCAGTAACTCTTCTTCTTTTGACCAACTGTACAGCTTCTTGGCCAGATCTTCATCTGGCATGCCTCTCTTGGTATTGACACCTTCTTCTCAATTATTGGGAGTGGACCACATCCATCCTGCTAAATTGGCCTTCAACATTGGTTCTGCACTTGTAAAGTAACTCCTTTCTCTTCATGTGCCAATATATATTTATGCCTGTATCTGTAATTTTCACTCCATGCATCTGAAGAAGTGGGTTTTTTACCCACGAAAGCTTATGCCCAAATAAATCTGTTAGGGTTTAAGGCGCCACTGGGCTCCGTGTTGTTTCTGAGGACTTCTATTGAAGCCAATGGATCTGTAACAATTTATGCCAGCAGAGAATCTTCCCCTTTACTTTTTAATATGCACGTGCTCTATATGTGTATAATCCAATTAGTATATGTTTTAGAAAGAGTTCTTCTGTGTGTTGGGTGCATTTTTAAATATCAAGGTGAGACTGACTGCCTTAATTTTGAACATCCCAATTTTAGTTCTATTGTCACGCCTTCATTTTATTAGGATTTAAACATCTTTTCATTTTTGATATTTGTCTGTCAAAGACTGCGCCATATTTTTTGGTGTAGAGCAAGAAAATGCATTGTTAAGCAGGGTTATTGCCATAATAGAGATCTGTTGAAATGAGCTTCACCGTATGGTTCACATATGAGTTCCAGTCCGGTCATCTCACATCCCGTCATAGCAAAGAAATAGGGAAATGACCCAAGAACACAGGCAAAATGATTTCTAAAAATACCAGCTGCTCAGATCTCATTCCTCTCACCTGGCTTGAGTAGTTTTGCTTATTCAGGTTATGTTTCTTTCAATGCAAATCACAGATTTGCCAGATGACAGACCATTATTCACAATTATTTCTTCCAGCAATAATTTATTTAAGAACCCATAACTGTTACTAGTAGTGCAATTGTCATCCACAAAAATGGGACCCTGTAATACCAGGGTACAAAATACATGGGAATGACAGAGGAGGTTGTGCTAGTGGGGGCATGACACTATATAGAATCATAGGACTGGAAGGGACCTTGAGAAGTCATCTAGTCCAGTCATCTAGTCCTGCACTCATGGCAGGACTAAGTGTTATCTAGATCATCCCTGACTGGAGATTTTTAAGAGCAGTTTAAACAAACCCCTATGATGGAGATTCCACAGGCAATTTATTCCAGTGCTTAACCACCCTGACAGTTAGGAAGTTTTTCCTAACGTCTAACCTAAACCTCCTTTGCTGCAATTTAAGCCCATTGCTTCTTGTCCTAACCTCAGAGGTTAAGAAGAACAATTTTTCTCTCTCCTCCTTGTAACAACCTTTTATGTACTTGAAAACTGTTATCATGTCCCCTCTCAGTCTTCTCTTCTCCAGACTCAACAAACCCATTTTTTTCAATCTTCTCTCATAGGTCATGTTTTCTAGACCTTTAATCATTTTTGTTGCTCTTCTCTGGACTTTCTCCAATTTGTCCACATCTTTCCTGAAATGTGGCGCCCAGAACTGGACACAATACTCCACTTGAGGCCTAATCAGCACAGAATAGAGCAGAAGAATTACTTCTCGTGTCTTGCTTACAATACTCCTGGTAATACATCCCAGAATGATGTTCACTTTTTTTGCAACAGTGTTACATTGTTGACTCATATTTAGCTTGTGGTCCACTATGACCCCCAGATCCCTTTCCCAGTACTTCTTCCTAGGCAGTCATTTCCCACTTTGTATGTGTGCCACTGATTGTTCCTTCCTACATGGAGTACTTTGCATTTGTCCTTACTGAATTTCATCCTGTTTACTTCAGATCATTTCTCCAGTTTGTCCAGATCATTTTGAATTTTAACCATATCCTCCAAAGCACTTGCAACCCCTCTCAGCTTGTTATCGTCCGCAAACTTTATATGTGCACTCTCTATGCCATTATCTAAATCACTGATGAAGATATTGAACAGAACTGGACCCAGAACTGATCCCTGCGGGACCCCACTCGTTATGCCCTTCCAGCATGACTGTGAACCACTGATAACTGCTCTCTGGGAATGGTTTTCCAACCAGTTTTGCACCCACCTTATAGTATTTCACTATGTGAAAGAAAGCATAGCATCAAATACAGTAAAAAAGTTAAATGAATCAAACCGTACCATAGAATCTCTATGGATAAAAATTCCAAAGAGTATAGCAGTAGGAATATATTACCGACCATCTGACCAGGATGTTGATGGTGAAATACTCAGGGAGATTAGAGAAGCTTTAAAAACAACAACTCATTAATAATGGGGATTTCAACTATCCCCATATTGACTGGGAACATGTCACCACGGGACGGGATACAGAGATAAAGTTTCTAGACACCATTAATGACTGCTTGTTGGAGCAGCTAGTCCTGGAACCCACAAGGGGAGGCAATTCTTGATTTAGTCCTAGGTGGACCACAGGATGTGGTCCAAGAGGTGAATATAAATGAACCGCTTGGTAATAGTGACCATAATGTAATGAAATTTAACTTCTTTGTGTGTGGGGGGGAGGGGGGGATACCAAAGAAGCTCACCATGGTAGGATTTAACTTCGAAAAGGAGAGCTATACAAAAATGAGGCTACTTAAATAGAAGTTAAAAGGAACAGTCACAAGAGTGAAATGCCTGCAAGCTACATGGAAACTTTTTAAAAACATCATAATAGAGGTTCAAATTCAGTGTATACCCAAAATTAAAAAACATAGTAAGAAGACCAAAAAAATGCAACCATGGCTGAACAACGGAGTAAAAGAGGCAGTTAGAGGCAAAAAGACATCCTTTAAAAATTGGAAGTCAAATTCTATTGAGGAAAATATAAAGGAGAATGAACTCTGGCAAGTCAAAAGCAAAAGTATAATTAGGCAGGCCAAAAAAGAATTTGAAGAATAACTAGCAAAAGACACAAAAACTAACAGCAATTTTTTTTAAGTACATCAGAAGCAGGAAGCCTGTCAAACAATCAGTGGGGTCACTGGACGATCAAGATGCTAAAGGAGCACTCAAGGAAGACAAAGCCATTGTGGAGAAGCTAAATGAATTCTTTGCATCAGTCTTCACTGCAGTGGGTGTGAGGGAGATTTCCACACCTGAGCCATTCTTATTAGGTGACAAATCTGAAGAACTATCCTAGATGGTGGTGTCAGTAGAGGAAGTTTGGGAACAAATTGATAAATTAAATAGTAATAAATCACAGGACCAGATGGTATCACCCAAGAGTTCTGAAGGAAATCAAATAGGAAATTGCAGAACTACTAACTGTGGTATGTAACATATCACTTAAATCAGCATCTGTACCAGGTGACTGGAGGATAGTTAACGTGATGCTAATTTTTAAAAAAGGCTCCAGAGGTGATCCTGGCAATTATAGGCCAGTAAGCCTAAATTCAGTACCAGGCAAATTTGTTGAAACTGTAGTAAAGAACAGAATTATCAGCAGGGCCGGCTCTACTGTTTTTGCCGCCCCAAGCAGCGTGCCAAATTGCCACCCTGGACGGCAGGGGCAGTCCATGTGCCGTTAGGGCGGCACGCACGTTTCCGCGGTGGCGGCAATTCGGCGGCAGCTTCAGCAGGAAGACAGAAGCTGCTGCCAAATTGCCGCCGCGGACAGCTGAACATAGAAGCTGCCGCCGAATTGCCGTCACCGTGGAAACGCGCGTGCTGCCGTAATGGCACATGGACTGCCCCCACCGTCCGCGGCGGCAATTCGGCACGCTGTTTGGGGGCAAAAACACACGGACTGCCGCCCCTTGCAGATTGCCGCCCCAAGCACCTGCTTGGAAGGCTGGTGCCTGGAGCCGGCCCTGATTATCAGACACATAGATGAACACGATTTGTTGGGGGAAGAGTCAATATGGCTTTTGTGAAGGGAAATCATGCCTCACCAATCTTTGAGGTGGTCAACAAACATGTGGACAAGGGTGATCAAGTGGATACATGCATCTGACGAAGTGGGCATTCACCCATGAAAGCTTATGCTCCAATACATTTGTTAGTCTTAAAGGTGCCACAGGACTCTGTTGCTTTTCAAGTGGATATAGTCGTCTTAGACTTTCAGAAAGCCTTTGACAAAGTTCCTCACCAAAGGCTCTTAAGCAATGTAAGCAGTCGTGGGATAAGAGGGAACGTTCTCTCATGGATCAGGTTTCAGAGTAGCAGCCGTGTTAGTCTGTATCCGCAAAAAGAACAGGAGTACTTGTGGCACCTTAGAGTCTAAGGTGGATCAGTAACTTGTTAAAAGACAGGAAACAAAGGGTAGGAATAAATGGTCAGTTTTCAGAATGGAGAGAGGTAAATAGTGGTGTCCCCCAGGGGTCTGTACTGGGACCAGTGCTGTTCAACATAGTCATAAGTGATCTGGAAAAAGGGGTAAACAGGTGGCAAAGTTTGCAGGGAATACAAAACTACTCAAGATAGTTAAGTTCAAAGCAGACTGCAAAGAGCTACAAAAGGATCTCTCAAAACTGGGTGACTGGGCAACCAAATGGCAGATGAAATTCAATGTTGACAAATTCAAAGTAATGCACACTGGAAAACATAATACCAACTATACATATAAAATGATGAGGTCCAAATTAGCTGTTACCACTCAAGAAAGAGATCTTGGAGTCATTGTGGATAGTTCTCTGAAAACAGCCACTCAATGTGCAGCGGCAGTCAAAAAAGCGAACAGAATGTTGGGAATCATTAAGAAAGGGATAAGATAGTAAATATCATAATGCCACTATATAAATCCACAGTACATCCACACCCTGAATATTGTGTGCAGTTCTAGTTACTCAATCTCAAAAAAGATATATTAGAAATGGAAACAAAAGGTAACAAAAATGATTAGGGGTATGGAACAGCTTCTATATGAGGAGAGATTAAAACGATTGGAACTTTTCAGTTTGGAAAAGAGATGACTAAGGAGGAGTGTGACTGGGTCCTCTCACTGCAGGTGGTGCCTCCTCCTGGCTGTCTGAGGGATTAGCTCTACCAGGCATTGCACCCTCCTCTGGAGGTGTCATCTCCTACCCTGTTTCACCCTGCAGCCCCTCTCGCCCCAGGAACTTTAGCTACTCTTCATGACTTGGTCCTCAGGTTGGATCACCATATGTATTCCCCTTCCAGGAGCGATGTAACAAAGTATTTTCTGAGCAAACCATACCAGTCAGTCGGCTGTCCTCTGCCTGGTCGGTGCCACATCCCCAGTGCCTGGGCCCACCCTCTACTCCAGGTTCCAACTCAGGGGCCCTCCGATCAAAAAGCCTGGGCCTGCACTGACCTGCCTTGCTGCTTTCCTTTTGTACTTTTTCCTACTTTCCTGGCTTCCCCCCTTTCTGGTCTCATCAACCTCCCAACTCCTTCCTCTCAAGGAGTGACTACAGCCTATTTCCCTGAAGCCCCTTTCTGCTGTCTGTTCCCTGGCTTTATGGAAGTCCTGCCTGTTCCTGCCCAGCGGAGCCTGTTCCCAATCAATCCCCTACTCCCTGGCTCCTCCTCCAGGTGCAGCCTGTGGAGTTAATTGGCCCACCTAGATACCTTAGCCCCTTAAAGTCCTGTGTGGGGTAGATACCCCATCACAGGGAGATATGATAAAGGTCTATAAAATCATGAATGGTGTGGAGAAAGTCAATAAGGAAGCTTTATTTATCCCCTTCACAAAAACCAGGGGTCACCTAATGAAATTAATAGGTAGCAGGTTTAAAACAAATATAAGGAAGTACTTCACACAACGGCCAGTCAACCTGTGGAATTCCTTGATGGGGAGGTTGTGAAGGCCAAAAGTATAACTGGTTTCAAAAAACAATTGGAAAAATTCATGGAGGACAGGTCCATCAGTGGCTATTAGCCAAGATGGTCAGGGACTCAATCCCCATGCTGAAGGTGTCCCTAGGCCTCTGACTACCAGATGCTAAGACTAGATGACAGGGGATGGAGTACTTCATTATTGCCCTGTTCTGTTCATTATTGCCCTCTGAAGCATCTGGCATTGGCCACTGTTGGAAGACAGGATACTGGGCTAGATGGACCATTGGTTTGACCCAATATGCCCATTCTTATGTTCTTAATAACAAAATTTGCTGGAAGAAAGGGAAGAATTTTCAAGTTGTAGCTTTTTGAGAATTCAACCTTCCCTCTCTGCATCTCTCGTTTTCTTTGCATTCAACTGGGCGCAGTAACATGGGTTGTTTTTTTTCATGAAATTTCTTAGTTATCTTTAAAAATTAAGAAAGGAAAATATAGGGGAAAAAAAAGTAAAAAATAAAAATATACACATGTTTAACACAATTATTTGAATGACAATCTGTACCAGAAATGCATCATTCACTGTTCTTTATTCTCCTATATGACATGTTTCTGTCTTCCAATCTGGGAGCAGAGATACATTCATGATTCACTTCTATAGATTATTTTAAAGAGTAATTGCTATAGATTCTCTTCTGGTTTAATTCTTCCTTAATGCTCTAGGACTTTTCCATAAAGGTATGCATGGGGTACATCTGCTGCTTGAGCAGATACTGGGCAAATGTGGGGCGTCTTCGTTAGTGTGTTTATATGTGTAATGTGTATGTAGGAGGAGCTGGCCCCAGCTGCAGCACTATGGAGTTATACAATGGCACACTACTGCTTAAAGATTTCAGTGCAGATACACTCAAGGCTTCGTGCCGTGTGATCTGTGTCCAGGGAAGTCTCTGTGCACAGAAAGGGCTAAATTCTGCCCTAGCCACCAAGAGGAGAGGGAGGGTGGAGAGATTGGTGTCCATGAGAGACATGATTCAGAGCACAGACTGCTGTTCCTTCAGGGAGGGAGACAAGGTGGCTCCCAGCCCAGCAAGTAGCATCAGGCAGGACCCAAAGGCACAAGTGGGAGCACTAAGGGGTTAACAGTAGGCAGAGCGCAGGGGGTTATGAGGCGCAGGGGTGAGAGCTAAGCTGCAGGCAGCACCAGAGCAGTGCCAAGCTCTGAAGAGGACGAGGAGCCCAGATGGAGAGAAGTGCCCAATGCCCACTAGCATTCGCTGGCAGTTGGGTGTCAGAGGCCCTGAAGGAGGCACCCAGCACCAACGGATGCTTGCTGGGAGTTGGGTCTCTGATGGCCTGAAGCCCCTGTGAAAATCACAGCCCATGTGCCTCCTTGTTCTCTGCCTGTCCCACGCCGACCTCCCACCAGGGAAAGGGCTGGGAAGGGAGAGAGCAGATCAGTGCTCCTCTTCCTCCTTTCCCACCCCATCCCGGTCCAGGGGCCCTGCAGAACCGGCCCTGTGATCAAGGATGATTGACATTAGCACCTGTCCTCTATGCCAGCCGTCCAATCGGCATTCCCGAGCCATGGCACTTTTCCAGGCCATATGGGAAGTAGCAATGGGCTTACTCTGCAGCAAGGCAGTGGCTAGGGCCGCCAACTTTCTACTCGCACAAAACCAAACACTCTTGCCCCGCCCCACCCCTCCTCCAAGGCCCCACCCTCTGCCCCACCCTTATCCGAGACCCCGCTCCCACTCACTCCATCCCCCCTCTCTCTATCTCTCACTCTCCCCACCGTCATGCACTCGTTCATTTTCACCGGGCTGGTTCAGAGGGTTGGGGTGTGGGAGTGGGTGAGGGCTCTGGCTGGGGGGGTGCGGGCAGGGCCAGCTCTAACTTTTTTGCCGCCCCAGGCAAAAAAGAAGAGCTCCACCCCGCCGTAACACTCCCCACCAAGTGCTGCGCCGCCGACCGCCGCCCCGCCCAGCGCTGCGCTGCGCCGGGCCGCCCAAGCCCCCCACCCCCCAAGCGCCGGGTCGCCCAAAACCCCCGGAGCGCCGTGCCGCTCAAACCCCCAAGCGCTGCACTGGGCCGCCGAAACCCCCCGAGCGCCTCACTGGACCTCCCAACCCCCCCGAGCGCCTCGCCGGGCCGCCCAAACCCCCGCCCCCACCCGAGCACCTGGCCGGGCTGCCCAAACCTTCAGAGCACTGCGCCGGGCCAGCCAACCCCCGCCCCCCCGCCAGTGCCGGGCCGGGCCTACCAAACCCACAAGCGCCACGCTGGGCCGCCCAAACCCACGCCCCTCCGGAGCCGCCACGCCGGGCCGCCCAAACCCCCACTCCCCCAGAGCGCCGTGTTGCCAAACCCCCCGCCCCCCCCACAGCACCACGCCACGCCACCGAAACAAAACAAAATCCTCGAGCGCCGCCCTGCGAACAAAAACAAAAACACCGCGAGCACCCCCCACCACCCCAACATTGGCTGCCCCTTATAAGGTGCTGCCCCAAGCGCGTGCTTGGTCGGCTGGTGCCTGGAGCCGGCCCTGGGTGCGGGCTCTGGGTAGGGCTGGGGATGATGGGGTTGGGATGCAGGACAGGGCTCCAGGCTGGGATTGAGGGGTTTCACAGGGCAGGAGGGGGATCAGAACTGGGGCAGGGGGTTAGGCACAGGGGGGGGGAGTGAAGGCTCCAGCTGTGGGTGCTGGCTCTGGGGTGGAGCTGGAGATGAGGGGTTTGGGGCGCAGGAGGGTGCTCTGGGCTGGGATCGAGGGGTTCGAAGGGCAGGAGGGGGAATCAGGGCTGGGGCAGGGGCTTAGGGTGTGGGAGGGGATCAGGGGGTCAGGGTCCAGGCGGTGCTTACCTCAAGCAGCTCCAGGAAGCAGCAGCATGTCTCCCCTCCAGCTCCCACATGGAGGCAGGGCCAGGCGGCTCTGCACACTGCCCTGTCTGCAGGCGCCACCCCTATATTTCCTATTGGCTGAGGTTCCCAGCCAATGGGAGCTGCGGAGCTGGTGCCTGGGGCGGGGACAGTGCAGGGAGCCCCCAAGCTGCCCCTATGTATAGGAGCCAGAGGGAGACATGCCACTGCTTTCGGGAGCTGAGCGGAGCGACATCTGGTAGGGAGCCTGCCTTAGCCCTGTGGTGCCACCAACTGGACTTTTAACTGAAACCACCAGGGTCCCTTTTTGACCGGGCATTCCGGCTGAAAACCAGACACCTGGCAACCCTAGCAGTGGTGGATTAATGCATGGGGCCCAGCCAATTTGGAGGGCCCCCCAGGAGTGCCGGAATCTGTGTAGAAATTGGGGCAGTACCAGCACTGGAACTGTGGCCCCAGCCCCTACTTCTCCTCTTTCCCCCCAAAAGCCCTGACCCCTGACCAGGCCAGAATCCGGAGCCAGGCCGTGGTAAGAGCTGCCCAGGGAGCCCAGGCTGCTGTGGGGAGCCCTGGAGCCTGCACCTGCCCTGGGCAGGGGGATGGGGTGCCCCAGAGCAACCCCCGGCCTGTATCCCTGCTTCCTGGGACATGATGTCCAGGGCAGGTGGAGGGTCCGTTGCTCCCCACAGCAGCCTGGGCTCCCTAGGCAGCTCTTACCATGGCCAGACCAGGGGGTGGGCCTCAGGGGGAAAAGGAGGAACAGGGGGAAGGGCTCTGGGGCGAGCAGGGGGCTAAGGCCCACCAAAGCACAGACGCTGTGTTTTGGTGGGGATCTGTGCTTTGCAGTGGGGGAGCTGCTCAACTTATCAGCTCCCCTGCCGCGAAGCGCAGTCCCTGCCGCGCCTGCCTGAGGCCACTACGCCCATGTTAACAAGTGGGCAGGCCTGGCCCTCCCACTCTTCCAAGTTTCTAACTCTCAGGGTAGTTCAGCTCTGGAACAGGTTTCTGAGGGAGGTGGTGGAATCCCGCACTGGAGTCTTTTCAGAACAGGTGGGACAAACACCTGTCAGGGCTGGTCTAGGTTGACTTGATCCTGCCTCAGTACAGGGCTGGACTTGGTGACCTCTCAAGGTCCCTTCTGGCCCGACATGTCTATGGAGGGAGAGGAGACTGTAACACACACAGAAATTCAGGCCATCCTGTTGTAACAACCAGGCAAGGTACTAACAAGCTTCAACAGGACTTTATTCTTACAGTGGAAACCTCTTTACCAAGCTGCTGCTGCACCCTCTGTACCTCTCACTTTGCCTCCTCAACTCCTCCCCCCTCCTTCCTGTTTCCTGTCCTTTCAGACTCCCAACAACCAGTGCTCCCAGTTCTCATAATTACAAGCAACATCTAAACACCACATTCCCTCAGCAGCCACCAAATGACGCTGGGGAGAGTCAGGAGAGGATCACGGCTGCCAGATACAGGAACTGTTCTGTCAGGGCAAGAGTACATTTAAAGGCTGTAGTGCTTTAATGAAGATACTGTTGGGAGAGAGCTCACACATTGGCATAGTTAATCCACGCCCCCAAGAGGCAGTAACTATGTTGGAAGAGAAGCTCTCCCAGCCAGCGACATAGCGCTATCTACACTGGGGGTTAGGTCAGTATAACCTCGTCGCAGAGACTGTCACACACACATACACTCACACACCCCTTTACATGTATTGCAATAACTGGGCCTACAAATTTACTCTAATTGTGATTTGAACTGTAAAAAAGGAGTAAAAATTTATAAAACATTACAATAACCTACAACAACAAATGTTGCTGAAAAAAGGTATGAAAGGGAGACAGAAAAACTGAATTAGCCAAAGGAAAAAGCCTCCTGGTATAACTCAAAGATTGTGTTTAAGATCATGATGATAAACCCAGGAAGCGTGGGATCAGAAATCAGTGAGGCAACATTGGTGTGTTGGAAAGGAGGCCAGAATAATGACGGGCTGTTCCACCCACCATTCCCTTTCTTTTACAGAGAGAGACTTTAGGGAGAAAAAATGGTTACTGGAGCAAGCTTCACCATCATAGCTGCTACCCCACCATTCTTCATCCAAATCCTGAGGGATGTCCTGACCAGACTGGGCCAGAGAGAGGGACCAGATGATATTGACACCACCAGCAGCTCCAGCTGAATGCCAACCATCACTTGGGATGTGTGTGAGATTTTGTTTTCCCTCCACCCCAACATGTCCTTTTCCTTCCTTCCCTTATTTCTTCTTTTCAACTTCTTTCTTCTGTCTCATTAGGGTCTGGCTTAGCCAGCCAAGACTGCATATTTTGAAACACTGCTGTAGGCCTGTGACCAGGGAGGCAGCTACGAGTAATGCCCTAAACAGCCCAGTGCTGGCACAAGTTTGTCATGTATGGTCTCGGAGTGCCTGCTCAGACCCAGTGCCATGCCTGTGTTTATCCAGCAGGGAGGCTGCAAGTGAGAGTCAGCACCAGAGGCAGATGCTGCTTTTTCTGTCTTTGCTGTTCTTTTGTCTCCCCTTTTGTCTTGTTTTGTTTTCTAGGAAACAGGATCAGAATTTAATAATGCCAGCACCAATGATAGCTCCAGCCCAGCTCCCCTAACTTCTCTTCTCCCCAAAAAGAACAGTTATCAAAAACCTCAAAACTGACTCGGAGACTGTCAAACAAAGGGTTTTTTCCTTCTAAAAACTCTCTCCAGTTCCCAGGGAAGGGAAGAAAGAGGGCTGTTGTAAAGTATTAAGTCCAGGCTTTCATGTGTACATGTGAAAGGCTTTAGCTGTTTTTCCTTCTTTTCTATATCTTCAATAAAAGGATTTGTAATGGTGTGTTTCCCATGGTACTAAAGCAGGCTAACGTCTCTGTATGCCAAGCCCCAGACCTTGTTGAATGCTGTTTAATGTTGGACAGTGACTGGGTGGTGTGAACACCTTTGGCCCATACGTTCCATCTAAATTAATACAACACACTACAAACACACGACTAATAGCACATACACAACACACACATTTGGGCACACCACACTATCCATGGGCACACACTATTCAGATATGTTTGCATACACATGCAACACTATACACAAACACAAATACACACTATACACATGTGCATACCCTATACACATGTACACACACAGACAGAGACTTGGTCAAAGAACTCAGAGCTTTGGCTGTATGTTGAGTCTGGGCACTTTGGGCATCCATCCTTTATTTAGATGTGTAAGCAGGAGCTGAGCTTTCGGGGGCGCCGAGCCCTGTATGCAGCATGTAGGGGTGTGTGCCAGGCCACAGACTTGGCAGCAGGGAACCTTTGGCCAGTTAGTTGAAAGTATCGGGAGAAATCCCGAAGGTAACATGAAGTCTCCATTGCTGTAGGACTAATATTAGAATTGCTGAGCAAAAGGCAATCAGCCACGTGCTGCCAGCAGGGCTGTGCAACAGCCAGGCAAGCCAGTGCCAGGCAGAGGCTTTTCTTTACTAGCTGCAGGAGGTGGGGTGGTCCCTGCCCAGTGCAGGAGGTGTTTTGTTCCTGTCACTTGTGATACACCTCCATTGTTTGGGGAGTGTTAATTCTTTCTCCAAAACTAGTCCGGGCAATACCAACCAGGAGGACTGAGAAGGAAGAGTTAATCCTGGGGTAGTGACTCATTTTGGCGCTGGGATTGGCAGAAAGAGGTGGTGGGGATGAGAAGTTCAGGTACAGCAAAGGGGAACGGAGCCTGTAGTAAAACTCTGTGGTTTGGAGCTTGACAGTAACTGCTGCACAATCAAAGTTTGAAAAAACCCCAACAAATTGCTGTAGTCCAAACCTTGGCAGTGGCTATTGCAGCTCAGTGTTTCTGCCTGTTCTTGCACAGACAGGCACTTTCCACACGAGCTGCAGATGGGATTGAGTCTCATTGGCCAGGTCTACACTACCATGTGGTTCAGAGGTGTGAATCAGCCACCCGCTGAGTGAGGTAAGTTACACTAACTAAGCGCCAGTGTGGCCAGCACTATGTCAGCAGGAGAGCTGCTCCTGCCACGCACGGAGGTGGTTTTATTAAGCTGACAGGCGACCTCTCTGTCATTCGCATAGCCAGTCTTCAAGAGATGCGCTATAGTGGCCCAGATGCATTGGTGCAGCTGCGCGGCTGTAGCGCTGCTAGTGTAGACCAACCCCTTGTCACCACACAGGAATGGAGACCCCTTTTTACAGAAACAGGTCAGGCAATTAAATTAGTCAGTAAATGGCATTGAAACAATGTTCACGGGAGTCAAGTCTGCTCAGAAAAGGCTGGAAGGCCCAAGGACTTTGGGGTACTTTGGCACCTATCCGCCTCCTCGGGCTCCTAAATCCACTGTTTAGGCACCAGGGACATTTTCAAAACATCCACTCAGCTGCCATCTAACTCAGGAGGTTCCTAAGTCCCTGCTGGTCAGCATTTGCTGTGCTGATGCTGCCTCACCGCTAACAAGCAGCTCAGAAGCCTTGCTCCAGCCCAGGCCTGGGAGGCCACAAAGTTGGATTCTCCAACCATGCGGGTGAATGCCCAGCTCAGCAGCAGGGCCCGATCCTGTAGGCTTGCTGCGCACACCTGACAGCAGGAGGGCGGGATGCAGGCCACCAATGTGGGAACCAGCACAACACAGGCACAAGACAGCTGGGGAACCAAGGACAAGTACGGTAAGCATGACGGGGCACAGGGGCTGGAATTAGAGGTGCTGGGGAGGTAGCCGCACCCGTGGCTTGAAATGGTTTCCATCATATGTAGATTTTACAGTTTGGTTCAATGGCTCTCAGTATCCCCACTATACACACTGCTCCAGCGCCCCTGGGAGAGATCTGGAGTATGAGCGGGGGGGGGGGGGGTGTTCAGTTGCCAGGGCAGGGGCTACCTAAGTGCCTAACTCCAGGAGAGGGTTCATGGCGGAGGACCCTGAGCAGAGGGAGGGGCCTCTCTCTTGCCCCCACTGTTAATCTTTGGCCATGATGAAAACGGATCATTTAATCCTGCTCTTTGCTCTCCGTCTCACAGTCAGTTCTTCACCAGGCCAATGCTTTTCATCTCACCCCCTCGCTCAGCAGCTTTTGTAGCAGCCTTTTGTGCTGGACCTTGGCCAGGCTTTTTGGAATCTAAATAAATGATGCCCTCTGGTTCTCCTTCTCGCCACTACTTCAGTGACAAGTTCAAAGAATTCCCAGAGGTGGTGAGGCACGATTTTCCTGTGCAGAATCCAGGCTGGTTGGACCCTATTAGATCAGTCCAAGGGTTTGGTTATTCTATTCTGATGATCATTTCAATGAATGTAACCGGCACAGATGAAAGGCTTATTGGGCTATAACTCCATGGCTCACCCCTTGAGTCTGTATTAAATATAGGAACAATCTTTGCTCCCCTCTAATCCTCTGCAACAGCCATTGTGTTTAATAAGAGATTCCATATTTCTGTTAAATAGCTAAGATCCTTCAGAAGGCTGGGCAGTAACCCTGCTGGGTCTGGTGACCTACTGCTTTGTTCCAGCACCTCTTCTTCTGATCTTTCAATCTCTGCAAATACTTCATGTTCATCACCAGGAAAAAGAGAGGTCCAGGGTAGGGGTCTGCCCCACATCATCTGTGGCAAAGACGGACTCAGTGATATCATTTAGCATCTCAGCAATGTCCTTATCAGCCTTGATTTTTAAAAACATTTTAGGAAACTGTTCTCCTCTCTGATCCACACACTGGATCTTGATTCCCATGCTCTGAAATTACTTCACACAATATCCCTGTAAGGTGGGAAAACCGAGGCAGAAAAGTTAAGTGACTTGCCCAGGGACCCACAGGGAGTCAGTGTCAGAACCACTATTAGCATTCCAAATGCCTACCTCACCCTCCTCAGCTCAGACCTGAGACCATGCTTCTCTGCATAGCAGAACTCCTGTATGGCCTTTGCTTCAGAGGCTGGTGTTACAGGAGCTCTGCTCTTTGTCTCGATAAAACGCCAGCACTTCGACCCAAGCCCTCACAGGCATTTAGGTGTTGCTCCTCTCAGCCCTGCAATGCTTGTCCCTGAGGTGCCCTGCTGCTAAGTGAAACCCTCAGCCCTGAACTCAGCGCCCAGGCTCCCCGCACAATGCATGGGCAGTGAGGGGCCTAGGCCAGGGGCCCTCAGAGGCCAAAGCTGAGCAGGGGAGCTGCCTAAGCCAGCCAGGAGTGGAATGACAAGGAGACGAGCAGGAAGGGACACCCTGGTGTACTGGGCTGATAGGCCAAAGACAGGCATCTCCCTCTGCTCAGGCTCTTCAGCTAGTGCTGTGCTGCCATCCTGCCGCCTACCCCGCCAGCAGGGCCCACTCCGCGTGTGCTCTGATTGAGCACGGCTAACACCTGAATGCTGACAGGCCCCACAGCAGGGGGACTGGATGCAGGCCACCAATCCAAGGTGTCTGCTACAGTGGGCATCCTCCACCTTGCTCTGCGGCACCCAGCTATGACCACGGCCAGACAAGAACCTGGGCGAGATGGAGCTCGGGTCCGATCCAGTCTGGCAATTCCCATGTTCCCATCAGTGGGATTTTTCAAGAACCTTGGCACCTAACTCCTATTGATGGCAATAGGAGTTAGGCACCTAATCTGCTTAGGTGCTTTTGAAAATCACAGTCGGTGTTCCTACCTGCCCCATTGATAGCTGCTGGGAAAGGGCACTGGCCGCAGGAAGATCCGGGCCCTCCAGACAGGAAGGTGGAAAAGCACAGGGCAAGACAGGTGAGACACTGCCAGAGAAATATATTTTCTGAGGCCAGGGCAGTCCCAGCACCGAACATCTAAAATGGCGATTCTCAGACCTCAGGGGTTCAGGAGCCAAATTAGCGTTCAACATTCCCCAAAAGAGCCACAGGAGTGTCAATTCATTGGCTCATCTACCAGAGATTCATATTTAAGCAGCTTGACAGGGGACATAGTTAGTTGAATAATATATTATTCTCACAGCAAAATGACTGACCAAGTATTATTATTTTATAAACTACAATTGGTTAATACCACAGTAAAAGCCTCCTGATTGGTTAATAATTATATCACACCATGTTTTAATATCATGTGCTGCAAAGAGCTGGAGGAGACACGTTAAAGAGCCCCTTGTGGCTCACGAGCCACAGTCTGAGTATCACTGCTCCAAAATCAAATTGGTCACAACAGGGTCCCCCACACCTATGCATCACATTGTCAATTCTCTCACCCCTCTGAAACTCAATACACAGATTTCAGAGTTTCAGAGTAGCAGCCGTGTTAGTCTGTATCCGCAAAAAGAAGAACAGGAGTACTTGTGGCACCTTAGAGACTAACAGATTTATTAGAGCATAAGCTTTCATGGACTACAGCCCACTTCTTCGGATGCATATAGTATATATACTATATAGAGCTTATGCTCTAATAAATCTGTTAGTCTCTAAGGTGCCACAAGTACTCCTGTTCTTTTTGTCAATACACAGACTCGCTCAGTGATTTTCCCCATGGCATTTGATTTGGCCAGGCGAGGATATACCAGACAGTGACCGGCAGCTGACCCTCCAAAGGCTCAGTGTATTTGGCAGGGACTGTAGGTCCAGAATGATGCAGTGTGCATCCCGAAGCGAGGAGGAAGGAATGGTATTGCTCAGTCAGTATTTGATAGAAGCCTTGGGTGATGCGAGTGGGGCCGTAAGTGGCTGATCACACACATAATCCTAAGTACCATGATTGCCCATGACAATGGTGAACACTTCAGTCAGCACCTACAGTCACCCATGGTCCCGCCGTGGGTTCCACAGACGCATTCTCCTGCTGATTGTACCCAGCAGAAGTGTAGCACTCCTGGAATGTTCACCCCGTGCAATCTGAAACCACTGACGTCTCCAACCCTGAAAAACTGAATTGATCATGGTAGTTCTGACTGCACCATCCTGGCTTGGCACTGCCACCAGACTGCAGTTACACAACAAGAGACCCACTACGTGCTGCCTTTTGGGGGACTTGCCTATACTTGGGTGGTGCTGGAGGGCACAATGCCAAAGACCTGGGGGTAAGTCTGCACTGCAGTTGCGAGTGAGCTTCCCAGCCCAAGTGAACAGACACGCTAGCTCTGCGTGAGCTAGCGCACTAAAGATAGCAGTGTGGCCGTCGTGCCTGGGGGTAGCCACCCGAGTACAGACCAGGGGGCCAGGCAGGCTTGTACTTAAGTGACTAGCCCAAGCCACTGCCTGTGGCACAAAACCCACAGAGCTAGTTTTAGCGCACTAGCTTGACCCGAGCTAGCATGTGTCTGCCTCCCTGGGCTGGGAGGCACGCTCCCAGCTGCAGTGTAGACATCCCCTGCATGACCTGAACCAACCAAGGACCACAATAATTGTTCAAAAAGCGTTACCTGCCACGACTTCTGGGTGATAGAAAACAAAATTTAGACAGAAAACGATGATATCAGTGACAGCCAATCACAAGCCTCCCTTTTGTGCCAAACCACTTTCTGCCCAGCCCTCTCTACATTCAGAACACCAGGGCGGCGTCACTGCCATGGCATGTACTGGATGGACTGGCTTTTTAAGAAAAATGGATTTCATCTCGGTACATCTGGGCCTCGCCTTGCCAGCTCTTTCCTAATCCGGCCAGCTGCTCAAAAGAGCTCTCAGTGCAGCTGTTAAAACTAGCTTGTGAGTCATCATAACTCTTCATCTATATCTCACCAAGACCATGGGCGGCAACAGGAAACTCCACGACTCGTTCTTTTGTACAGACACATGTCAAAGAAAAGAATGCCTGGCAGCAGCAGCGGCAGCTTGCTAGAGGCACTGGCTCCGGCCAAGGCGTGGGAGTGGGCAGGCAAGGTACGATAGCAGTCTGGCACCTACTCTGCAGTCACACATGCTCTGTCTCTCCAAGGACCTGTCCCAGACCAGAAGAAGAGCTCTGTGTAGCGCCTATGCTTCTCTCTCTCACCAAGAGAAGCTGGTGCAGTAAAAGGTATTCCCTCCCCGGCCTTGCCTCTCTCTGCACTGAGGTTTTTCAGGCAAGTGAGGACAGAGGATGACATCCTGGCCCCAGCGAAGTCAATAGGCGTTTTGCCACTGGTGTTAATGCGGCCTAAAATCTCACATCTCACTCCCCAAGTACCTCCTGAGGATCTTCCAGTTCTCCCTGCTTTAGGCTTGCTCCCTCCTTTCATGGACCTTCAGCGGACTCCTTGGCTTTCTTTTCACACTATTATATACGCAGGGTAGTTGTAGTCGTGTAGGTCCCAGGGTTTTAGAGAGACAAGGTGGGTGAAGTCATATCTATTATTGGACAAACTTCGGTACCTAGTCCAGACCCGAAGAGCAGCTCTGTGTGGTTCAAAAGCTCATCTCTCTCACCAGGACGAGTTGGTTCAATACAAGATATTACCTCACCCACTTGTCACACTATTATATAGACAGAGAACTATTTCTTAAGTGATTATTCAAGGGACTGACAACAATTTGCTGCCAAACCGAGGTGCTCTCCTGCCACAGATGGGACAGTGGGTGAGATTTTCAAAGCAGTTTTGGCATATTAGACACATGTTTCCCATTCAAATGTATACAACATGCTGCTTTGAAAATCTCAACCTGTCTGTGGATTCTCTGGGTGGCCTCTTGGGGCAGGTGATTGCCTAATACTGGTGAACTCCGTGCAACAGGCATCTACTGCTGCATAATAAATAAGGGAGCAACGCTTCCTCCTTCCCATGTGACCCGTGAGGTAAGGCCAGGGGTGAGGAAAGAGGGCAGATCTCACAGGGCTCCTCCAGGCACAGCCATTTTCCAACAAGGTCATGACCAGGGCATAGCCAGGGTGCAGGTAAACACAGTGCAAACACTGTGCCCACACACAACGCGGCTGCCAGCTGTATTTTGTAACTGCTCATAACCAAGCTTGTACATGGCTGTTGCTCAACCTAGGTACAGAAACAGTTATACCACAGTGCAGACAAGGACACACATCTACGGCACGCCCTGCACTCCTCCCAGCTCCCTCTCTCCAGGAAGAAAGGGCACAGGGAATTGCACCATACACTCTGTCTCACTTGAGCCATCCCCTCCAGAGTGCTGCCTGGATTAATAGCGGGATCAGGCTGGTTTCTCTTGGCCAGTTTCTGCTGCAGCTACTGCAACATGCATCTTACTGGCAGCATCCAGTTTTATTAGGCAGCTGACCTGTTATGCTAGCTACTGCCACCTGATGCAATGGAATCATAGAATATCAGGGTTGGAAGGGACCTCAGGAGGCAGGACCGGCTCTAGCTTTTTTGCCGCCATGGGAAAAAGCAAAAAAAAAACAAAAAAAACCCCGCAGCCGCAGGGAGTGCGTGGAGGGCGGTCAAGGCGGCTCGCAGAGGGGTGAAGGGCAGCGCCTAGCAGCCGGGCGAGAGGGGCTCCCCCCTCCGGCCTTGGGGTGCCTCTCCCAGCCAGGCAGGCGGAGCCCCCGGGGACTGCAGGAGGTACTGGCTCAGCCGCTCCTTTAAAGGCGGCTCGGCTGGGCCGGACTCAGAGCGACGCGGGAGGTAGAGGCCGGTGCAGGCGGCAGGGAGTGGTGCGTCCCAGGGAGCCCGGCAGCATGGTGAATGGCGGGGATCGCTAGTTCCTGCCCCCCCGGGCTGGGGTCCATGCCTCTGCAGGGCTGGACTGGGACTGGCGGAGCGTGGGGAGCCGGCCAAAAGCAAAGCAAAAAAGAAAGAACCACGGCAGGTTGGCCGGAATGTACCATCCCAAGACTGGCCGGAATGCCGCCCCTTACAGTGTACCGCCCCAGGCACGTGCTTTCTCGTCTGGTGCCTGGAGCTGGCCCTGTCAGGAGGTCATCTACTCCCACCCCCTGCTCAAAGCAGGACCAATCCCCACCTAAATCATCCCAGCCAGGGCTTTGTCAAGCCTGACCTTAAAAACCTCTAAGGAAGGAGATTCCACCACCTCCCTAGGTAACCCATTTCAGTGCTTCACCACCTTCCTAGTGAAAAAGTTTTTCCTAATATCCAACCTAGACCTCCTCCACTGCAACTTGAGACCATTACTCCTTGTTCTGTCATCTGCCACCACTGAGAACAGTCTAGAGCCATGCTGTTTGGATCCCCCTTTCAGGTAGTTGAAAGCAGCTATCAAATCCCCCCTCATTCTTCTCTTCTGCAGACTAAACAATCCCACTTCCCTCAGCCTCTCCTCATAAGTCATGTGTTCCAGCCCCCTAATCATTTTTGTTGCCCTCCGCTGGACTCTCTCCAATTTTTCCACATTCTTCTTATAGTGTGGGGCCCAAAACTGGACACAGTACTCCAGATGAGGCCTCACCAATGCCGAATAGAGGGGAATGATCACTTCCCTCAATCTTTTGGCAATGCCCCTACTTATACAGCCCAAATGCCATTAGCCTTCTTGGCAACAAGGGCACACTATTGACTCATATCCAGCTTCTCGTCCACTGTGACCCCTAGGTCCTTTTCTGCAGAACTGCACCTAGCCATTCAGTCCCTAGTCTGTAGCAGTGCATGGGAGTCTTCCATCCTAAATGCAGGACTCTGCACTTGTCCTTGTTGAACCTCATCAGATTTCTTTTGGCCCAATCCTCCAATTTGTCTAGTAGACCCGTGATCAGACACTGCAATAAGGAACATGCTTGGGATCAGTGGCCAGGAGACTATCCAAAGTTCCTGCTAGAAGGTGCCAGCATGCGTATGAATAGATTTCAATCAGACTCACAGAACCCAGATGAAGAGTGCTGCTAGAGAATCAAGGCATCGCAAGGCTGAGATAGCCAGATGTAGGAGCATTATCCAAAGACCTTGGCTTTGTGGGTACCTGCCTGTGATTTCAGGCATGATTCCTAGCAAACACCCAAACCTCCCCATGTGTACATGAGCCACCTGCTGTGACAGAGAGACCATGTGGATGACCAAGGTGACAGGATAGTGTGCTGCCTTCTGAGGGCCAAGACACAAGACATCAGGCTAAGACTGGATAGGCTTTTGAGGTCAACAGGAAAGGTTCCATTGTTGGTTGCCCTTCGAAAGTTGTTCTAATGGTTAATTACTTGGCTAAAAAAGTTACACCTTAATTCTAATCTGAATTTGTCTAGTTCAGCATCCAGCCATGGACTTTGTTCTCCCTTTTTCTGTTAGATTAAAGAGCTTTCCGCTCTCAGGAACCTGCTCTCTAGCTTGATACTTATAGCCCATGATCCATCACCTCTTAACCTTTTGATTGAGGTAGGTTTTCCAGACCTCAATGTAGCGTTTCTCTGAATCCTTTCCAATCTATCAACATCCTTCCTGAAGTGTGGACACGAGAACTACCGGTAATGGTCTCACCCCGTCTTATACAGAAGTGATACCGTCTCCCTACTCCTACTTGAGATTGCCCTGCTTACACATCCAAGGATCACATTTGCTCTGTTGAATATGACCTCCCAGTGCGATGCAGTAGCTGGTCATGTTCAACTGGTTATCCACCAGTATCCCTCTGCCCCCATGTCCTTTTCAGAGTCACCACTTTCCAAAATGCAGCTCCCCAGCCTATAAGTGTGACGTACATTCTCGGTTCCTAGATGCATGACCTTGCATTTGGCCATATTAAAACACATGAGCCCAGTTTACGAAGCAATCCAGATTGGTATGTCCTTATTATTCCACCACTCCACCAGTTCTTGTATCATGCATAAACTTTATTAGCAATTATGTTATATTTTCTTTCAGATCATTGATAAAGATATTGAATTGCATCAAGCCAAGAACAGATCCCTGTAAGACTCCACTAGAAACACCCATTGGACGATGATTCCCCATTCAGAATTACTACTTGAGATCTATAGGTTAGCCAGTTTATAACCCCTCTAACACATGGTGCACTGAGTTTTGCTTGTCTTTTGAAAGTGTTGTGCAGGTTTCCTTTGAGGATGAGGACTGATAGGTCAGATATAGAATGACTGCTTTGTGAAAAGTGTTCATCCACAGGTGATAGGGTGGTTTTGTCTTTTATAATTTTCCTTTGTGAGTTCGTGTGAGAGATCATAGTGATTGTCTGGTTTCACCACATAGTTATAAGGGCATTGAGCACCCTGGATGAGGTACACCACATATTGTGATTGGCATGTGTATGATCCATGGATCTTGAAAGGTCTGCTGTGGGAGGTGTTAATCATTGTTGCAGTGGAAATATGTCTGCAGGTTTTGCATCTGTTGTTCTAGAAAGGCGTGGTGGTGTTTTGAGTTGGTGTGTCCTGGTCCACAAAACCAATGATATACATCAATGATATTTTCATCCACTGGACAGATGGCTTAAACTCCCTCATACATTTCCACCGCAACTTCAACAACCAGCACTCATCCATTAAACTCTCTGGAACACTCCCACACCAGCATCAGCTTCCTGGACACCACGATCAGCTTCAACAGTGGAACCTTACAGACAACAAGATGCAAGAAACCCATGGATCACCACACCTACCTTCATAGAGCCACGAGCCACCCCAAACTCATCAAAAAGTCTTGTCTATTGCCAGCCACTCATACCACAGAAGAGGCTTTGAGCAGAAAGTCCAGGATACACACCTTAACACACTCACCTTCACCAAACAAGGACACTCCACTGGAGAAATAGATCACATCATGGAATCAGCCACCCAGATACCCCAAGAGAACCTACTTCGAAACAGAAATAATTCTCCCCCTTCTGACCGCGCTCCCTTAGTGGTCACCCCACACTGGAACCCATATGGGGTATCAGACAACTACAACCCATACATCATGGGGGCCACATTCCAAAATAAATCTTTCCCAACCTCCCATTTCTGGCCTTCAAACAACCCCCCAACCTCATCATCAGAAGCAAGCTCTCCCCAGACCAAGACACACCAACTTCAAGTGCTACCAGACTCTGACAGAAAAACAGATGCAAAACCTGCAGACATATCTACACTGCCACAATGATCAATATCCCCGACAACATCAATGGATCCTTCACATGCCCACCCAACATGTGGTGTACCTCATCTCCTCAACAACAGCTATGTGGATGAAACCTCTCTGGATTCATCCACATAGCAGGAGTGTTGTATGCAAGACACGAGAAGTAATTCTTCTGCTCTATTCTGCATTGATATGGCCTCAACTGGAATATTGTGTCCAGTTCTGGGCGCCATATTTCAGGAAAGATGTGGACAAATTGGAGAAAGTCCAGAGAAGAGCAACAAAAATGATTAAAGGTCTGGAAAACATGACCTATGATTGAAAAAAATTGGGTTTGTTTAGTCTGCAGAAGAGAAGACTGAGGGGGGACATGATAGTTTTCAAGTACATAAAAGGTTGTTACAAGGAAGAGGGCGAAAAATTGTTCTCATTAACCACTGATAGGACAAGAAGCAATGGGCTTAAATTGCAGCAAAAGAGGTTTAGGTTGGACAGTAGTACAAACTTCCTGTCAGGATGGTTAAGCACTGGAATAAATTGCCTAAGAACAGAGGCGATGCGTGGGAGGGGGGCAGGCAGATTTCTGTGAGTGTCGATCTGCCCTAGCAGAGCTGGATGGGCCATCTCATCTCAACATGCAGTGCAGCTGGAAAGCTGGGGGAGGCTACAGGAGGAAGGTAGTGGGGGGTGGAAAGGAACCCATGAGTGAGGGAAACAGAGCAGGATCTCACTTTTCTCAGACAGGGTCATCGCAGGTGCAGCGATGATGGTCAGGCATCCCCACTGGTGTGCTGAGGGCTGGTGTCATGGTGATACAATGCTCCTTGAGGCTCTCCAGCAAAGGACATAGACTCTGGATGAAGCAGAGGCCTATTGGCCTTTCCCCCCAGGAATCTCCCAGGCACCTCCCTCCATTTGAACCTCCCTTCCAAAGTGCCATTTTAAGGACCCCAAGGTGAGACTAATGGGTGGCACAGCCCAACCCTTGTTATCCCCTTGTCCATCAATTCGGCCTTGTTTCCAACGTAACAGTTCTGGTGCACTATTTCCAGTGCCGCCTTCCTCTTGTTCACCAGATGCAATCTCACCATCTCAGTCCTCGGGTGGGCTCAGGAGCTTGCCCAGCCTGTGTCCCGATTAGCATGGTTTGTTACAGGGAAATGGATCATTTCATAAGCTGTCACTCACTTTCCAGAATTGAGTTCACCCTTGAGGCCTGCCTGCCTGGCTCCATGCCCCATGCTGGAGCACATTTGCATAATCCACTCCTCAAGCATCATCAAACAAGCAGGTTCCCAAGTGTCCTGGTCTGCCTCAGGGTGATTCAGACAGAAATGGGGTTGCCCCAGACATTGTTCACTCAGCTCTGACCAGAGCCCAATGCCCCTCTAACTACCACTGTACATCCTTCACACCCCATCTTTCCCCACGCCCACTGGGCTCAGTTCCATTTGACCTACCCCCTCTACCCCGCTCATCCCCTCAGAGCTGGGAAGAGATGACACTTCTAGCCTCCCTCTCCCCAGTGTAGCCATTGCCAATCGCTCCCCCAGTAAGGCATGGCTGACGTGTCACCTTCCTCCCAGCCAATTCCGAAGAGCTGCCTATTCCTGATGGTCAGGGGTGGCATATCCCTTTGCTTCCTCTCCCATAGCCCAGAGGGGGTAGGCAAAGCAACAAAGCCCACTCTCCAATCCCACCTCTCCTCCCAGGGGTCTCCCCTGCTGTAGGGTTACCATATTCAAACATTTAAAAAAGAGGACACTCCATGGGGCCCCGGCCCCGCCCCCACTCCGCCCCTTCCCCGCCCCCAGTCCCACCCCAACCCCACCCCTTCCCCGCCCCCATTCCAACCCCTTCCCCAAAGTCCCTGCCCCAACTCTTCCCCCTCCTCTGAGCACCCCACATTCCCCCTCCTCCCTCCCGCTCTGATCTTGGTTGGGGGTTGCTAAGTGCTTCCCTGCTCCCCTCTCACCCTGCAGCCCCTGCACCCCGCCCCCCGCTCCTGCAGCCTCTGTGCCCCCTGCTCCCCACTGGCCCTGCAGCCCCTGCACCCCCCTGCCCCTGCAGCCTGTGCACCCCCCACCTGCCCTGCCCCTGCGCCCCCCTGCAGCCTCTATGCCCCTGCCTGCCCTGCTCCTCCTCACCCTGCAGCCTCTGCACCCCCACGCCTGCCCTGCCCCTGCGCCCCCCTGCCCTGCTCCTCCTCGCCCTGCAGCCCCTGTACCCCCCGCCCCTGCAGCCTCTGTGCCCCCGTCTGCCCTGCCCCTGCATCCCCCTGCCCCTGTAGCCTCTATGCTCCTGCCTGTTCTGCTCCTCCTCACCCTGCAGCCTCTGCACCCCCACGCCTGCCCTGCTCCCCCGCTCCCCCGGCAGCCTCTGCCTGGCGGGGGCTTCGGATGCTCAGCGGCGACCAGGGCAGCGAGGGTCCCTGCAGCCCCGGCACACGCCGCACTCCCTGCCCCGCGCCGCAGCCTCCTTCCTGCCGCGCGGGGTGATGGGGCCACAGGAAGGGTCCCCCAGTGGCCGGGGAGTCCCCGCCCATGACTAGGTTCGATGGGGACAGGTGAGCAAAGCCCACAGGTAAGTGGGGAACATGGAGACCGGGGAGATGGGTCGGAAACGAGAGGGAGTGTGGGCTATATTGGCAGAGAGAAAGGAGAGTCAGGACAAAACTGGGAGGAAAGATCAAACCAGTATCTTAGATGCCTATATACAAATGCGAGAAGTATGGGGAATAAGCAGGAAGAACTGGAAGTGCTAATAAATAAATACAACTATGACATTGTTGGCATCACTGAAACTTGGTGGGATAATACACATGATTGGAATGTTGGTGTGGATGGGTACAGCTTGCTCAGGAAGGATAGACAGGGGAAAAAGGGAGGAGGTGTTGCCTTATATATTAAAAATGTACACACTTGGACTGAGGTAGAGATGGACATAGGAGACGGAAGTGTTGAGAGTCTCTGGGTTAGGCTAAAAGGGGCAAAAAACTAGGGAGATGTCATGCTAGGAGTCTACTACAGGCCACCTAACCAGGTGGAAGAGGTGGATGAGGCTTTTTTCAAGCAACTAACAAAATCATCCAAAGCCCAAGATTTGGTGGTGATTGGGGACTTCAACTATCCGGATATATGTTGGGAAAATAACACAGCGGGGCACAGACTATCCAACAAATTCTTGGACTGCATTGGAGACAACTTTTTATTTCAGAAGGTTGAAAAAGCTACTAGGGGGGAAGCTGTTCTAGACTTGATTTTAACTAATAGGGAGGAACTCGTTGAGAATGTGAAAGTAGAAGGCAGCCTGGGTGAAAGTGATCATGAAATCATAGAGTTTGCAATTCTAAGGAAGGGTAGAAGGGAGAACAGCAAAATAGAGACAATGGATTTCAGGAAGGCAGATTTTGGGAAGCTCAGAGAGCTGATAGGTAAGGTCCCATGGGAATCAAGACTGAGGGGAAAAACAACTGAGGAGAGTTGGCAGTTTTTCAAAGGGACACTATTAAGGGCCCAAAAGCAAGCTATTCCGCTGGTTAGGAAAGATAGAAAATGTGGCAAAAGACCACCTTGGCTTAACCACGAGATCTTGCACGATCTAAAAAATAAAAAGGAGTCATAAAAAATGGAAACTAGGACAGATTACAAAGGATGAATATAGGCAAACAACACAGGAATGCAGGGGCAAGATTAGAAAGGCAAAGGCACAAAATGAGCTCAAACTAGCTACGGGAATAAAAGGAAACAAGAAGACTTTTTATCAATACATTAGAAGCAAGAGGAAGACCAAAGACAGGGTAGGCCCACTGCTTAGTGAAGAGGGAGAAACAGTAACAGGAAACTTGGAAATGGCAGAGATGCTTAATGACTTCTTTGTTTCGGTCTTCACAGAGAAGTCTGAAGGAATGCCTAACATAGTGAATACTAATGGGAAGGGGGTAGGTTTAGCGGATAAAATAAAAAAAGAACAAGTTAAAAGTTATAGGCAAACAACACAGGAATGCAGGGGCAAGATTAGAAAGGCAAAGGCACAAAATGAGCTCAAACTAGCTACGGGAATAAAAGGAAACAAGAAGACTTTTTATCAATACATTAGAAGCAAGAGGAAGACCAAAGACAGGGTAGGCCCACTGCTTAGTGAAGAGGGAGAAACAGTAACAGGAAACTTGGAAATGGCAGAGATGCTTAATGACTTCTTTGTTTCGGTCTTCACAGAGAAGTCTGAAGGAATGCCTAACATAGTGAATACTAATGGGAAGGGGGTAGGTTTAGCGGATAAAATAAAAAAAGAACAAGTTAAAAATCACTTAGAAAAGTTAGATGCCTGCAAGTCACCCGGGCCTGATGAAATGCATCCTAGAATACTCAAGGAGCTAATAGAGGAGGTATCTGAGCCTCTAGCTATTATCTTTGGAAAGTCATGGGAGACGGGAGAGATTCCAGAAGACTGGAAAAGGGCAAATATAGTGCCCATCTATAAAAAGGGAAATAAAAACAACCCAGGAAACTACAGACCAGTTAGTTTAACTTCTGTGCCAGGGAAGATAATGGAGCAAGTAATTAAGGAAATCATCTGCAAACACTTGGAAGGTGGTAAGGTGATAGGGAACAGCCAGCATGGATTTGTGAAGAACAAATCATGTCAAACCAATCTGATAGCTTTCTTTGATAGGATAACGAGCCTTGTGGATAAGGGTGAAGCGGTGGATGTGGTATACCTAGACTTTAGTAAGGCATTTGATACGGTCTCGCATGATATTCTTATCGATAAACTAGGCAAATACAATTTAGATGGGGCTACTATAAGGTGGGTGCATAACTGGCTGGATAACCGTACTCAGAGAGTTGTTATTAATGGTTCCCAATCCTGCTGGAAAGGCATAACGAGTGGGGTACCGCAGGGGTCTGTTTTGGGACCGGCTCTGTTCAATATCTTCATCAACGATTTAGATATTGGCATAGAAAGTACGCTTATTAAGTTTGCGGATGATACCAAACTGGGAGGGATTGCAACTACTTTGGAGGACAGGGTCATAATTCAAAATGATCTGGACAAATTGGAGAAATGGTCTGAGTTAAACAGGATGAAGTTTAACAAAGACAAATGCAAAGTGCTCCACTTAGGAAGGAAAAATCAATTTCACACATACAGAATGGGAAAAGACTGTCTAGGAAGGAGTACGGCAGAAAGGGATCTAGGGGTTATAGTGGACCACAAGCTAAATATGAGTCAACAGTGTGATGCTGTTGCAAAAAAAGCAAACATGATTCTGGGATGTATTAACAGGTGTGTTGTGAGCAAGACACGAGAAGTCATTCTTCCGCTCTACTCTGCTCTGGTTAGGCCTCAGCTGGAGTATTGTGTCCAGTTCTGGGCGCCGCATTTTAAAAAAGATGTGGAGAAATTGGAAAGGGTCCAAAGAAGAGCAACAAGAATGATTAAAGGTCTTGAGAACATGACCTATGAAGGAAGGCTGAAAGAATTGGGTTTGTTTAGTTTGGAAAAGAGAAGACTGAGAGGGGACATGATAGCAGTTTTCAGGTATCTAAAAGGGTGTCATAAGGAGGAGGGAGAGAACTTGTTCACCTTATCCTCTAAGGATAGAACCAGAAACAATGGGTTTAAACTGCAGCAAGAGAGGTCTAGGTTGGACATTAGGAAAAAGTTCCTAACTGTCAGGGTGGTTAAACACTGGAATAAATTGCCTAGGGAGGTTGTGGAATCTCCGTCTCTGGAGATATTTAAGAGTTAAGATTAAGAGTTAAGATTTAAGAGTAGGTTAGATAAATGTCTATCAGGGATGGTCTAGACAGTATTTGGTCCTGCCATGCGGGCAGGGGACTGGACTCGATGACCTCTCGAGGTCCCTTCCAGTCCTAGAATCTATGAATCTATGAGGGAAGCTAGAGCCGCTGGCTGGGCCCGGCCTCCCCGTGGTCCTGCAGGCTCGGCTGGGGCGCGCGGTCCGCCCGGCCTCCAGAGGCAGCAGGGGCCCCTCCGCCGCCTTCTGTGGCTGCGCTCCCCCTTCCCCCGCCCGAGCTCGCTACAATGTAGCCGGGCGGCTAGGCTGCACTGCGGACCCGGCGGGTCGTGCTGGGGCCGGGCGGACCCTGGCTTATGATGCCTTCCTATTTCCCCGGACATGTCCGGCTTTTTGGCAATTCCCCCCGGACGGGGATTTGAGTACCAAAAAGCCGGACATGTCCGGGGAAATCCGGAAGTATGGTAACCCTACCCTGCTGGGATGCAATTACTGATACGCCCCTGGTCTTTCCTAGGATGCAGGCAGTGGTAGATAAGCACATGCATCCACTGCACTGTGCACACCTGAACGAGACCCCTCCCTCAGTCACTGAGCTGTAGATCCAAACTGAGACTCAGCTTTCATCAGAATGATGAAAAACTCCAGGCCTCTTGTTTTCTGCTGCTGTGCTACTTCCCATCCATACAGACCCCGGCTGAGCTCAGGCAAGATACTCAGCTGGAAGCACAGCAGTTCTTCCTCAAGCCCAGTGAGTCACACTCAGCAATGCACCTAAAAGCTCGTTTGCTTTTTTCAACTCTGCTGAGCCTCTTGTGGTTGCTCTCAATCTATTAGTCACATCTTCTTCTCCCACCACCCAGCATAACGTACATGGAGTTTTCTGCAGCTCAGTCCTAATCAAATGCTTTTTGCCACTCAGGCATCACAAGCACAGCTACCCAGGTAAAGGTCAGACACACCGTAAGCTTAGCCCTAAAGGAATCACAATGCCACTAACATATCCCAAGACAAATGGAAAAGTCTCACCAAACATCTGGACCTTGTCTGCCAATCTCTTGGGAACTTTGCAGCGATGTTCTGGAGTTCAGTGCCTGGGCGTGACGGTGAGAGAAGTGTCTGTATAGGAACATGCCACTCCATGGGCGGTCACAGCATTCAAACCAACATGCTGGGTGCATTCCTTTACATTTCAGGTTGTGCATGCAAATAAATGGCTGGGCATGGCGATTTGGGGCCAGGTTCCACCCTCACACCAGTGAAAAGCTGGGAAGTTTCCACTGAAGTCCAGGGTTTTACTCTGGACACCAGCATAACAGACAGCAGAGGACAAGGATCTGACTAGCCCTGGTGTGGATGCCACCCCTGCAGCCCTTCTCCTCCCCTGAGTGCCACGCCCACTCCAGGCTAGCCTGGGCTCCAGTACAGACTGGGAGGGGAGGGACTGCACCTGCTCATGGAGGGCAAGGAGGGACAGTGAGGAGGCAAGGTCACAGCCAGTGCCTGCCCAAGGAGGTGAGCTCCCTTGCCCACATGGAGCCTGCACCTAGTGTATCAGGTGCCATCAGCTCAGAACCTTCCACCCACTTATACTGGGGGCAACATTTCCACTCAATACCCAGGCGTAAGTGACCAACAGGGTGCAGGGCACTAGAGAATCAGCACATGATGGACACACTAGTCAGCTCCACACTGCCCTCCACAGGCCCATGCCTCACACACACAGCTGAGCCAGAAACCGGTCCAATACAGTTGCTAATCGCAGTATAGTGTCTGGGGCTTAAATTTGCCTCCTCTCCCCTCATACAATACTTCATGGGAACCACAAGGGGAGGAATCAGCACTGGTCATTATACTGGCACCGTCTCATCTCACCATGTGACACAATGGATCCCAGGCTGCACCATTATCTCTGTACATCTTTACATATTGGCACTTATATCTCCGGAGTCGTCAGCCCTTCCTTGGGCTCACCTTAGCCATGGCCTCCAGGCGCTACTCCTTTCTAGGATGGAGAGGCCTTGGGAGAATCACTGGCTAATCTTGACTTCTCTGTTTCTCTCTCCTGATCATTTCTTCAGCCTGCACTGTCACTACCCAAGCGATATACATGCTGGCCGTGCTTAGCAGGAGCTATTCAGCTCCACAATGGCCCAAAACCTCATCCCTAAATGTGCTTTGGAGCCTGAACGAGCTATTTCCAGCGCTGAGCCCTTGTATGCCACGCCCCTGCTTTTACTGCGAAGATATAAACCAGGGGATTTAGGAGGAAAATGATGACACCGCTTTCACTGTTGCCAATTAGCATGGCTTCCCTGGCGCCAGCACATCACATGGTGAGATACAGGGCCGGCTCCAGGCACCAGGCACCCAAGCACATGCTTGGGGCGGCACCTGGTAAGGGGCGGCGGGGGGAGCGCAGCGCGGCATTCCGTGGGCAGGGGGGCGCTCGGCGGGGGGGCGGTGCTCCGGCGTGCGGCGCTCGGTGGGGGGCGGCGCGGGGGGGGGGGAGGAGTTCCGGTGGCGCTCGGCGGGGGGGGCGGCACGGCACAGCTCTCGGCTGGGGGGGGGGGGCGGCGCTCGGCGGGGGGGGGCTCGGGGGCGGCGCTTTTTTTTTGCTGCTTGGGGCAGCAAAAAAGCTAGAGCCGGCCCTTGTGAGATAAGAGGCAATCTGAACTCTGGAGCCCAGATCCACAGTTGGTGTAAACTGGTGTCAGTCCACTGGTTTCAGTGGAGTGAGGTCCATTTACACCAGCAGAGGATCTGGCCCTGAATTTCCCTGAGAGTTTAAATCAGAGCTGAACCACACACTCTGTGAACCCAGCAATTATGCGCCTTTGGCATCAGTTCCTCAACACCACCACAGAAGGTACAATGGGGGTGTTTAAGCGGTAGTGGGTATGCAAGAGGAAGTCACCTTTTCCACAGGAGGGGAATTGCTTGTCATCCTGGCTGTATTATCTGCCAGCAACTCATCCATCAAGGTCAGCGAAGAGAAACATTCCAGAGACACTCTCAGCCAGGAGAGAGGGGCAGGTTCAATCTCACTTGCTAGGCCCCTTTTTGCCTTGGTTATTCGTTTGCTTGTGCTCTCCCCTTGGCCGTGACAAGAGGGCAGGGGCATGCCCACTCAGAGCACCGCACTGCATTAACTCTTGAAGGAGGTATTGTCCATGGGCAGCCAGCTCCTCCTTCCTTCTCTCCACTTGGATGGGCTGCACTTTGCAGCATCTTTAAGCAGTTAAGTGTAGACTCAAGCCGCCTCCTTGTCATAACACACCAGGATCAGAATTTCTTTAGTAGGCCCCTGCGGGAGGGGAAAAGCTGGCTGAGTCTGACTCTGACAGCAGCTTTTAGCAGTCAGTGAAGCATGCAGATCTTGGGAACTCTTGCTTTCCAATTTGCCTATCTACTGAGAGGCAGTGTAGCCCAGCAGGGCCATGTGCCCTGAGCTGGGGGCTCCCCTCGTTTGGAACATGGTGCAAGACAGCGCTTTTGAGGCCATTGCCAATACAGGCAGTTTCAGACTAGCCAGTGAGATTGTTCCTCTGCAGATATGTTTTCAGAGGGACCCAGCCGATGAGTGGAGAAAGTTTCTATTCCTGATCATTCTCATACGACCGGATTCAGCTCCCATTTCAGTCAGTGGAAACTGTCATTGGCTGGATCAGGTCCTTCGACATTCCAAAGGGGTCTATCTGTTTGCTGGGTGTCAGCCTGCACCCCCACATATGGCAATGGGCAAAACCTGAGAGGAAACATTATGCTCTCTCATTTGAGGTTCTTGGCCAGACCAGAGTTTTCCCCTCGCTGAACTGCCAGCTGCTGGAGCTAGTGGAACCTAAGTGCCTTTACTAGTGGTAGGATCAAGTGGGTTAAGACTACGCAAAGACAGGGTGCCCGAGAGGCCCGACTCAGACAGCTGTGGCCAGGAGTCTCTTGCAAGGCAATGATTGCATCACACAGGGTATAAGGCTAGAGCATTTTTGACTTTTTCAGGCTTATTGATCCCAGTCCCCCAAGCCCTGTGCTCTTGTACTGTGGCTGCAGGAATGAGGGCAAGCGGTCTTTTACAGATACCTAGAATAGGCAGAAATTCAGTATTTCTAGATATTGCAGTTAAAATAATATTCACCATCCCAGAGAGAAAATGCTTCATTTGTCTGTTTCCTGAACATCCTCACCTGCAAGAGAAGCAGTGGAGCCCCAGAGATCCGTCAACACACAAACCCCTCCTCATTACTGGATCCTAGGGCACAGCCGCTCTGAGGAGATTGAAAGGCGAGCTAGTCATGAGTGCTGCCCATACATGTTTACCCAGGATTCTGGCTCCCCTCGGCAGCCTAAACCATGTACTTTTTGTCAGGTTTGTTTAAACAAGTACAGCTGAGGATCAACTGTTGCAGAATTCCATGAGTTTCAGTCATGCTAACCTTGGGTTACTGACATGTGATTTGCAGGACTCTTGCCAGGTTTGGTTCACTAGTGAAGCAGACAGGTGCAGTGAGAAAAGTGCTATTTGCCTGCGGTGTGCCAGTCCTGTGCACCTTTGATGAACTGCTGGCATTTTCTGTGAAGGCTCTGCTTCAAAATTCTCTTTTTAATTAACATACACCTGCCATCTGTAAAAGGAACTATACAACTTTTCACCGAGTTCCAAACATAGATCTTCCCGATGGACAATGTCCACCTAAAAGCTATTTAAATCCCTGCTGTCTCTCTCTCATTTCTTAAAAAAAGTGAAAATGAATGAGTATCCTACTCAGTGGAAATAAATTCCAAATAACCCAAAGGAGGGACACTTTGTGGTGCAAACTGGAGTCACTCTTTCAACCCAACCCGATAGGTCTAAAGGAAGAGCAAAGTATATTTTGCACCAGTGAGATTTCACATAACAGGGCCTTTCTTTACACAAACAAAATGTTAAATTCTGAGGAAGTACTTTCCAAGCTATTTTGTGACATGCGAAGCACAATCCAGCATATATAAAAATCATAAATAATAATTCCACAGTGTGAACAGAGTCAGGGATGCTTTTGATTTTGACAAACCAGGGCTGAGCAAACAGCTGTTGTATGGAGAGCTTATCTGAACTGTAAATACTGAAGCCCACGGAGATGCACAAGTTTACATCAGGCTTTCAATTTGGCCCACTGTTTTGTAATCACCACTAGCCCCTGAACAGAGAGCAGAGGAGATATGATTCATATGTAGGCTAACACTTAAGATAAAAATCTCAGCAAGCGTTTGTAATCAACAGAGAGCGTGTCCTGCCGCTAAGTGTTATGTTACAGAAGATCTGTTCTCTCATTTCCCAGAAATCTGTGTGACACTCCGCCCACCAATAAATCAGTCCCATCAAACTTTTCTTCATCATCATTGTGACAAAGTTCCTCCTCTATCTTGGTGGGTCCTGCGCTTATTGGCGGATTTTCTTGCCTCAGAGATTCACCACGTGGGTTGGGGAACAGCCCAGAGACCTTCCCCTCTGGAAGAACCCACAGTCCAGGTCAATTGGGAGGTTTGGGGGGAACCCGGGCCCGCCCTGTACTCCAGGTTCCAGCCCAGGGCCCTGTGGACTGCAGCTGTCTATAGTGAGTCCTGTAACAGCTGCATGACAGCTACAACTCCCTGGGCTACTTCCCCATGGCCTCCTCCAAACACCTTCCTTATTCTCACCACAGGACCTTCCTCCTGGTGTCTGATAACGCTTGTGCTCCTCAGTCCTCCAGCAGCACACCCTCTCACTCTCAGCTCCTTGCGCCTCTTGCTCCCAGCTCCTCACACTCACACCACAAACTGAAGTGAGCTCCTTTTTAAAACCCAGGTGCCCTGATTAGCCTGCCTTAATTGATTCTAGCAGCTTCTTCTTAATTGGCTCCAGGTGTCCTAATTAGCCTGCCTGCACTCTAGTGCAGCCCCTGCTCTGGTCACTCAGGGAACAGAAAACTGTTCATCCAGTGACCAGTATATTTGAGCTCTACCAGACTCCTGTACCCCACTGGTCTGGGTCTATCACATATCCCTCCCCCCTGCTCAACGCCAAGGGGTTGGGCAGCTTGGGACGCCAGACAGTGCACACGTGACAAGCCATCGGCGTTGCCATGACGGCTCCCTGCTCTGTGTTGCACACGGAACTGGAAAGGTTGGAGGGATAAGAACCATCTGGTCACCCTTGTGTTCTTCTCCTTGTTCCACTGCATCCATTGAAGAGGGGCATGGACGGTCACGAGGACAAATCTGCGCCCGAGCAGGTAGTAGCACAATGTTTCCATGGCCCATTTTACAGCGAGGCATTCTCTCTCCACCACTGCATATTTTTCTTCCCTTGGAAGGAGCTTCCGACTGAGGTATAGAATTGGGTGTTCCTCCTCCCCAACCATCTGTGATAGAACGGCCCCCAACCCTACTTCCGGTGCATCCGTCTGCAGGATAAACTCCTTGGTGAAATCAAGGGCTATCAGTATGGGGTTACTGCAGAGGGCAGTCCGTAGGTCTGTGAATGCTTCCTCTGCTGCGTCAGACCATCTCACCAGATCAGGTCCACGGGCTTTCACTAGGTCTGTCCGGGGGCTTGCCCTTGTGGCAAAGTGGGGGATAAATCGTCGGTAATACCCCACCACACCTAGGAACGCCCAGACTTGTTTCTTGCGACTTGGTCGGGGCCAATTTTGGATGGCCTCTAACTTGTTCACTTGGGGTTTTACCAAACCTTTTCCCACAATGTAGCCAAGATATTTGGCCTCTGTAAACCCTACAGCGCACTTGGCAGGGTTTGCTGTAAGGCCAGCTCTCCTGAAGGTATCGAGGACTGCCTCCACCTTCTCCAGGTGGGTTTCCCAGTCTGGGGTATGAATGACCACATCGTCCAAGTAGGCAGCAGCATAACTGTTATGCGGGCATAATAGCTTGTCCATGAGGCACTGGAAGGTAGCTGGGGCCCCATGTAGTCCAAAAGGGAGGACAGTATATTGAAAAAGACCCTCTGGTGTAGAGAACGCAGTCTTTTCCTTTGCGTCTTCTGCAAGGGGAATCTGCCAGTACCCCTTTGTCAAGTCTAGGGTAGTCAAGTACCGGGCATTACCCAGACGGTCCACTAGCTCATCTATGCGAGGTATGGGGTACGCGTCGAACTGGGATACTTTGTGTAGTCACCGGAAGTCGTTGCAAAATCTTGTGGTGCCATCAGGTTTGGGCACCAGCACGATTGGGCTGGACCACTGACTGTGGGATTCTTCGATGATCCCCAACTCCAGCATTTTTTTTACTTCTGCTTTTATTTCCTCCCTTTTTGCCACTGGCACCCGATACAGCCTCATTGTTACTCTGGCCCCAGGGTTCGTGACGATGTGGTGATATGTCTCGGTTGTTCAACCCGGTTTTGTCGAGAACACATCTTGGTTCCGGAAGATCATCTCAGACACCTCATTCTTCTGGTCTGGTGTTAAATCGGGAGACACTCTCACCTGTTTGGAAGGCTTGTTTTCCTGGGTTAGGTCTTTTTGGACTGTTATGCATGCCTCTTGTGCATGCCAGGGTTTCAGAAGGTTAACGTGACAAATCTGTTCTTGTTTTCTGCGTTCTGGCTGCCGCACCTTGTAGGTTACTTCCCCCACGGGTTCAACCACCTCATAGGGCCCCTGCCATTGGGCCAGAAGCTTGCTTTCTGCCGTGGAGACCAACACCATAACCCGATCCTCTGGTTGGAACTGTCGCACTTTTGCCTGGCAATTGTAATGGGTTCACTGGGCCTCCTGTGCCTTCTCCAAATGTTACCATACAATAGGGGTAACCCGGGCTATCCGGTCTCGCATCTGCATTACATGCTCTATTATATTTCTCCCCTCATTGGGTTCCTCTTCCCAGATCTCTTTGGCGATATCTAGTATGCCACGGGGGTGATGCCCGTATAATAACTCGAAGGGGGAAAACCCAGTTGAGGCTTGTGGTACCTCCCGGATAGCGAACATAAGGTAGGGTAGTAGGGTGTCCCAATCCTTCCCGTCCTGACTTACCACCTTCCTTATCATAGCCTTGAGGGTTTGGTTAAACCTTTCTACCAACCCATCAGTCTGCGGATGGTAGACCGAAGTTCTCAGGGTATGTATATGGAGCAGCGTACAGAGGTCCTTCATTAGCTTCGACATAAATGGGGTTCCTTGGTCAGTTAATATCTCCTTCGGTAGCCCCATTCGGGCAAAGATCCCCACTGGCTCTTTGGCTATAGTTTTAGAGGCGGTATTCCGCAGGGGAACGGCTTCTGGGTAGCGAGTAGCATAGTCCAAAACAACAAGTGTATATCGGTGGCCCCGAGCCGTCTTCTCCAGTGGTCCCACTAGGTCCATGGCTATTCGCTCGAAGGGGACTTCTATGATGGGAAGGGGTACTAAAGATGCCCTCAAGTGAGGACGGGGACTGTGCAGCTGACACTCCAGGCAGGAGGCACAGTACCTCCGCACTTCTTCATGTACTCCGGGCCAGAAGACCATCGTAGGACTCATGCCAGTCTTCTCTACCCCCAAATGCCCCCCAAAAAGATGACTATGAGCCAGACTTAATACAGCGTTCTGGTGTTTTTGAGGTACTAGGATCTGCTGTACCTTCTGCCCCTGTACTGGTGCAACCCGGTATAAGAGATCCTTCTTCATTATGAAGTAGGGTCCTGGTCCTTGGGTTTTTCCTTCCATGGGGACTCCATCTATTTCAGTCACCTCCTTCCTAATGTTGTCATACCTTGGGTCTTCTGCCTGGTTCTGTCCAAAATTTCCTCTCCCGGGGCTAATCTGCCCAAGATCTAGGGGCCCAGTCTCTGTTGCCGCTACTGGTTCAGAAGCATTAGGGTGGAGGTCAGACTCAGGTGCTTCTCCCTCCTGCGTGGCCTCCTTTTCAGCTGCGCGGGTCCGCCTACCTACAAGAGCGACCCTCTGGCTTTGGGCCAGTATTCGGGTTCCCAAGGCCTTAGCTGCCCTTCTTTCCCTTTTTGTCTTTCTACCCTGTCTGGGAGTGGAGAACAAATCTGGGGATATTTCAGAGAAGATTGGGGGTTGACAGTCTGCTGTGGATGCCTCACCAATTTTAGGGTCCCCATCTTTCTCCAATCCCCCTACTGGGAGTAAGTTTCCAAACCCTGGGAAGTCCCTCCCTATGAGCACCGGGTATGGGAGTTTAGGGACTACACCTGCTGCTACCTCAGTAGTGTTCCCTTGGATCTCGATTTTTACTGGGATGGTGGGGTAGTAACTAACTGTCCCATGGACACATGTTATCCCCGTACGTTTAGCCTGCAGCAGCTGAGTACGCTTCACGAGCTTCCCTGAGATAAGCGTGATAGCACTCCCCAAATCAACCAGTGCCGTGGTCCCTACCCCATTTAGTTTCACTGGTCTGGTATACATATGTGGGGTTAGTGAGACCCCCACAAGGTGGATTAGGGAGCATGGATCTGCCCAGTTCCCCAGGTTACCCTGCATAGGCTCCTCAGCATTGGGACACTGTGCAGCTATGTGTCCCCACTCCCCGCAGGCATAACATCTGTATGGAGCCCTAGGCGTTCCCCACTCTCTTGGTTTGGGCAGTCTAACATCACGATCCTCTTCTCCCTCAGTGCTCCGACTCTTTGTGGCCTCTGATGGGCCTTCAGCCTCTCTCTTTTTCCACCTGGGCCCTCCTGGTGGCCCAGTCACCTGAACTTTAGGGCTTGGTGCTGCTAGTTTAACCCGGGGCGCCTCTTCCTTAACTGGTCGGGTCAGCTCCCTCGCTGTCCTTCACCTCTCTACCAGGGCGACAACCTCGTCATAGGTGCAGGGTTTGTTCTGGCTTACCCAGGCATGAAGGTCTGGTGGTAGTCCCCTCATGTATCGGTCGATGACCAGAACTGCTAGTATCTCTTCTGGACTCCGGGACTCTGTTTGCAACCACTTTTGTGCGAGATGGATGAGGTCATACAATTGGGACCGCGGGGTTTTGTCTTCCTGGTACCTCCAACCGTGATACTGCTGGGCCCGCACTGCTGTCGTTACCCCAGATCTGGCCAGGATCTCTGCTTTCAGCTGGGGGTAGTCTGCCGCAGCCTCTTCAGGCAGATCATGGTAGGCCTTCTGGGCCTCCCCACACAGGAATGGGGCAAGGATGCCAGACCACTGATCTCGAGGCCAGGCCTCCCGTAGGGCTGTCCTCTCAAAGGCCAGAAGGTATGCCTCTATATCATCCTCCCGTGTCATTTTCTGCAGCCAATGGCTGGCCCGTATGAGCCGCGTCCCATCATGGCCGCGATTCAGCTCTGTAAGGGACTTTACCTGGTTTATCAGTTCCCACAACATAGCTCGGTCTTGAGCAGCCTGGTCCATCAGCAGGCGATTAGTCTCTTGCTGCAGCCGCACTGCCTCCTGTTGGGCGGCTGCCTGGACATGGGTAGCCTCCTGCTGGGCCGCCGTAGCTTCTATCAATGCCCACACTACGTCATCCATTGTGGTGGGGAAAAAAAATAAACCCTCTCCCTTTATTTTTTTCTTTGTTGTTGTTGTTGTTTTTTAAATCACCCTCCTTCTTCCACCGTGCTGTGCACCCCAAGATCCCACTGCTAACACCAGTGTGACAAAGTTCCTCCTCTATCTTGGTGGGTCCTGCGCTTATTGGCAGATTTTCTTGCCTCAAAGATTCACCATGTGGGTTGGGGAACCGCCCAGAGACCTTCCCCTCTGGAAGAACCCACAGTCCAGGTCAATTGGGAGGTTTGGGGGGAACCCAGGCCCACCCTCTACTCCAGGTTCCAGCGCAGGGCCCTGTGGACTGCAGCTGTCTATAGTGCCTCCTGTAACAGCTGCATGACAGCTACAACTCCCTGGGCTACTTCCCCATGGCCTCCTCCAAACACCTTCCTTATTCTCACCACAGGACCTTCCTCCTGGTGTCTGATAACGCTTGTGCTCCTCAGTCCTCCAGCAGCACTCACTCTCAGCTCCTTGCACCTCTTGCTCCCAACTCCTCACACTCGCACCACAAACTGCAGTGAGCTCCTTTTTAAAACCCAGGTGCCCTGATTAGCCTGCCTTAATTGATTCTAGAAGCTTCTTCTTAATTGGCTCCAGGTGTCCTAATTAGCCTGCCTGCCTTAACTGGTTCTAGCAGGTTCCTGATTACTCTAGTACAGCCGCTGCTCTGGTCACTCAGGGAACAGAAAACAACTCATCCAGTGACCAGTATATTTGCCCTCTACCAGACTCTTGTACCCCACTGGTCTGGGTCTGTCACATCATCTATTCAGTGATATTTCCAGCTCCTGATAAGACGCAGTCTAGTGTGTTTCCCTGCTACATAGCCTTCTGCAGCAGTCCCAAGATATTGCCTCTACTAAAACAATTGGAGAGATTCATTCATTTTGTAACTCCATTTGACTTTGACGGGAAACACTGGAACAAAGCACTTGGGTAGATACGAAGACCACCCCTGAAGAACAGGGCAGGGCAAGGCAGAAACTGCTGGGGAGCAAGCTGAACCCCAGCACCCAGAGATGGGGGGTGCCTGAGGAAAGCTAGGACCATCTTTAAAAACCCTTCTTCCTTGCTGTGCTTTGTTCCTGCTGTTGAGATTAAATACTCTGTTCAAAAAGGCTGGTTTGGGTCACAGCTCCTAGAAAAGCAGACTTTGTAGGTAGCCAAACCATTTGGGCCTGCCTAGTAATCATGGGTGGCACACTGCGGGCTGCAGCCCAGGGACCTGCTCAGCAAATGGGAGAACTGTGGGGTTTCACCCTAGGGCAGGGGAAGGCACAGGGCCTGTGCTCTCTGGAAGGAGCCAAGGGCTCACTGCCCCCTGTAGCCATGAGAGCAGAGATTACACTGACATCAAGCAGCCAGCTCCTCAGCTGGTGTGAGCTGAGCTAGCTCCCAGGAAGTCACTTCATGCAGATTTGCACCAGCAAAGGCTGAGCCAGGCAGTGTTCTGCCTGCCCCAGGGCTGCAGGTCCATTTGCACTCACCTGCGCCCATGGCAGCATTAGGGACTAGCTTTGCGCGCTTGTGAAACGTACCCACTAGTATTACTACTATGACAGGGGCTAGCTGCAATCTGGTGGGCAAGGTGTTAAACAGAGACATGAAGGGACTTGCCCAAGGTCACAGACAAGGCCATTGACAGAGCTGGGACAAGAATATAGCTCTCCTGGCTCCAAGGCCGTTGCAAGGAAGTTTCGCGCCCTAGGTGAAACTTCCACCTTGCCCCCGCCCCCGCCCTGTGGCAGCTCCCCATCCCCCCCTCCACCCTGAGGTGCCCTCCCGCCCGTGGCAGCTTCCCTCCCCCGGGGAGCCGTGCGGCAGCTCCCCACCCCAGCTCACCTCTGCTCCGCCTCCTCCCCGAGCACGCCACCCTCACTCTAATTCTCCTCCCAGGCTTGCGGCACCAAACAACTGATTGGCGCCACAAGCCTGGGAGGCAGGAGAAGTGGGGCGGCAACCGCGCGCTCGGGGAGGAATGCTATAAAAAAAATTTGGGGGCACCGCTTTTTGGCGCCCCCAAATCTTGGCGCCCTAGGCAACTGCCTAGTTCGCCTTAATGGTAGCTCCGGCCCTGCCTGGCTCCCAGTCCAGTGCCCAATCAACTGGGCCATCCTGCCTCTCCACACAGGCTGCACATCGTCCCGGATTGCTCTGACCTTTGGCAGTGCCAGGCATCTGCAACTCACACTGAGGTCTATGAGAGCTGCTGGCCCCTCTGCACTTCAGGCCTTCCCTGCTCGCTGCCCAGAAACAGTTTCCATTTAGAGTGCTGTACCAACAGGGAGACAAATCGAGTGGAGAGCAGCAGGACCCTTCTCAAGCTTTACATGGGAGATGCTGTCTCTCCTGCCATGCCAATGGCAGCTTCCTGCTCTTCTCAGCTCCCTCCACACTAAGCCTGACCCCCTCCTCCTCTCTGAAGTGAGCAGCGCTGTGCTCTCCACAGCTCATCATCCCGGAAAGCTCAGAGGCCCATTGGCATTGCTGCCACTTGCATGGAATCGCCTTCCCATTGGCACCTGTCTGTCAGTTCCTAAGATCTCTATTTTCCCCTCTACGACGAGGTGGGTTTTGTGGGGTCAGCGCCATCACACAGACACAGACACTCCTCGGTCACCCCTCTGCCTAGAGGCAGCAGGTTGGTTTCCAGAGAAGGAAAAAATCAGTGACATGGGGTCTGCATGTTCTCCAAGTGTAACTTGCTTAATTTACACAGCTACACCAGTCCTGTTGTGAGATGCTCAAACAACGTGCAGGCAATCCAGTCTCCCAGGAATCTCAGCCGGATGTCCAGTCCCAGAATTGACTCTGATCACAGCCCAAGGTAAAGAACAAACTCTTTAGCTGTTCACAGATCCTGTGTAACCCAAAAACTAACACCACACCAAGTTTTCCCAGGAGTCAAAATTTGCTCACACACTAAGAAAAAGAACATCAGCCATAACAACATGCTAAGTCTGGTCCTAGATTCACAGATGCCAGAAGGAACTGTTGTGATCCTCTAAGCTGACCTCCTGGATAACAGGCCAGAGAACTGCCCCGAAATAATTCCTAGAGCAGACCTCTTTGAGTTCTAGCATTTTAGCATTAAAACAGAGATATTTTAAACCATCAGAGGGTTTTGGTGGGTTGGGAATTTTCTGTGCTTCATTTAATGAAGGGGAGGGGGGGAGCTTAGGGAAGTACCGAGTACACTGAGGCAGTGCCATCCTGTAAGGAACAGGATCTGCTCTGCTTAGAACAAAGCTGGGCACAGGCTGGAAGAAATGCCTCCTCCTGGGGCTGAGCATGGGGTCGCCCTTGTTTCACTTGGGAACAGCTGCAGGGCAGGTGATGGCAGATTCGAAACTCAAGCATCGTGCTGACCTGAGGCCACAGCACAGCTCACCAGCTTTAGCAAACCCCCCGAAGCAGAGCTGTGTCACTGGCTAAAGTCACATTGGCATGTTATGGGATCAAATCCAAATCCTTTCATTGGCCAACAACAAACCTAATTCCACTGCTAATGGCCTTCTCTGTGCAGCGATTGTAGAGAGCAGGAACAGTGATCACGACTTAGGCTTTCTACTCATAAAATGACATATTTGACATTCAGGTGCAATACATCAAATCCAGCCTCAGGAAATGGTGTAAATGCTCAGGATTTACTGGCAGGGGTTTCATGGCTTCTTTATTTGAAAAAAATACACTGTTTTTTTGCATTTATTTTGGAGGGGAAGGACCATGTGCCTTTCGAAGGTGAGAAACTTTCCTGCTGAGCAAGTGACACCCAAATGGCATTCCAAGTCCCATTGGTGAACTCTGGGTGCAGACCCAGCCCTACTGAAGTCAATGGGAGTGTTGCATTGACTTTGATGCAGCCAGGATTTCATCCTCTGCCCGGCAAGCCACTTCTTACCCTCCAGAGACACACTCCGCACCTTCCAAAATCAGGCTACTTATGTCGCTGCCCAGGAGCCTCACTTGCATCTGTTGCTGGAAATCTTGGCCCACAGCAACAATCACTTGAGATGCTTTTACACAGGAATAGTTAGTAAACTTCCCTTTATCATTGCGGAGCCAAGACCCCTAGCCCAGAAGCCCTTACTAATGCGTTAATTCGGATTTGAAAGGGACTGTTGGAGTAAGGGTTACTTGTGTAAGAAAAGGGTGTGGGATTGGGCCCTAAGTCAACAGCTGACCAAAGTGAACACTCACCAATGGTCATTTAGTCTGTGGCTGTTTTGGCAGCTGAAGGTGCTGCTATTTCTGAGAAGCGCTTTGGCTGGGAGGGCGAAACGCCTCCCTCCATGGCTGTCCCCCCTGAGATAAGCATGACCCGAGCTGTTGATGCTGTAGGGGAGTTGTGCTGCACTAGCAGACAGTCAGTGGTTCATGGATTTCTAGGATGGAGAGGGTTCAGAAATCCAGGATCCATTTTTAAGTGGTTTCAGGGTTTTTTCTAGTGATAAAGTTGTCAGTTCTCCACACTGCAGCTGAGTCTTGTGTCATCGAATTGCCTGCTGGGCAGGGGCGGCTCTATGTATTTTGCCGCCCCAAGCATGGCAGTCAGGTAGCTTTCGGCGGTGTGTCTGCGGGAGGTCTGGCTGGTAACACGGATTCAGCGGCATGCCTGCAGGAGGTCCGCCGGTCCCGCGCCTTCGGCGTACCCGCTGCCGAATTGCCACCGAAGTTGCGGGACTGTCGGACCTCCTGCAGGCACGCCGCCGAAGGCTGCCTGTCTGCCGCCCCCACAGCGACCGTCAGGCCACCCCCCACGGCTTTCCTCCCCAGGCACGCGCTTGCTGCGCTGGTGCTTGGAGCCGCCCCTGCTGCAGGGATCAGGCAGGAATTCATAGCCTGGTGGATAGAAGAGGTCAAAGTACTGACCTCTGCTCAGAGCCTCTGAAAACCAGGCTTTCAGCCTGTGAGCCCTGCATTGTGAAATTCTCTAGGTACTTTCTGGGGTCATTACCTTCCTCTGAATCACCAGGAACTGACCATGGCAGCAGGCTGCATGTGTAACGCCAACAGACCCCAGAGGTCGCCGGCGGGGACCTCTGCAGCTTAGTGCATGAGCCTCTACTACCTGAGCGAAAAGCCAACTGGCCCTTAGCTAAGGCTGTGGAGCAGACTCATTTTATCTCTCTCTAAGTGGTCTCGGTGCCACTAGATGGGACAGAGCACCAACCCCAGGAGGTGTGTGGGTTACACATGGACCAATCGTCTGATCTGCTATGGCAGCCCATTTATCTAGGTAAAAGAAGAACAATCAGGGTCTCTTGATGGGAGGGGCAAAGGAGATGAGCTCTCAGACTGATGACACATGTGACATGACTAGGAAGTCTGGTGAGCTGGACGGGAGACAGGGAATCGAATTTGCTAGTACAGCTGGTTGGGAAACAGGATGTCCATTCCAATTCCCAAATTGGAACAAAAAAATTAAAATTTTGACATTTACCATGGAATAAAAATTCAGAAATATCTCATTTCAGAAATATCAAAGTGAACTGACTGAAACATTTCCTCAATGTCAAACAACATACAACAATAAATAGTAGAACCAAAATTTAATATTAAAAATTAAAAGTTTGAAAAGCTAAAGTAAAAGTCAAAACAAAATGCAATGCTAAAGTCAGAGTGACTCAGAACAAAAAAGTCAAAATGAAATACTCCAATTGTTTCCATATTCTTTTTATCAAAAATACTATTGAATGCAACATGTTCCCGTGAAACATTTCAGTTCTGACAAATCAGCAATTTCGAATGGAAAGCTGTTCTGTCCAAACCATTTTGATCAGCTCTGTTTGCTAGGTACATTGGTGGTAGTTGCCAGAGAGTAACCTAAGAAAAATTCTTCAGAGAACTTAAAGCTTGGCTCATATGTAAATGAACTTTCCTTTAACCTGCCTGTTGTCCTGAATGTCCTATTGTGGGGGAAACCACACACTCTATTCTTTTTCTTCCCTGCTGCATAAGAATTCTGTCATGATGTATGGAAACTTGCAAGGAAATCCACCCATTGTATCCATCAGAGTTAGAAAGTTCATGTTTTGTTGATCAGATAAAGGGTGTGAGTAGCACATAGGAAATGCAATAATAAAAACTAGCAAACAGCTTCTCTCATTAGAAAAGGCGAGTTTTAATGCTTTCATTATCTCAGGACAAAAAGCAAGCTACTGGAGTGGGTTTTGTACGGCAAAGACATCAGACGTTCTCAGCAGGCGGGGTGTTCTTTTGTCTGATATCGTGACAAAGCCATACAAGGACTAATCCCTGGAGAATACCTGCTGAGGGCTGACAGCCATAAAGCATTTCCCTGCCCACCTTCCCTTAATCCTGCAGGTACTGTACGGGCTGCAGGTTCTGGCTGCTGCAGCAGGGAGCAGAGGATGTTGCCTTCCAGGTGATTGCAGGTGTGGAGCATGCTCTCTCTCTCTCTCTCTCTCTCTCTCTCACACACACACACACACACACACACACACACACACACACACACACACACAGAGTTGCTCTTGCCGTGGCTTGGGCAGATATTTCTAATGAAGAGTGTTGTGACTGGCTCTGGAGGGCAGCCACTGTTCACCACCCAATGCACAGAGAAGTTTTCAGTGTCAATTCTGCCTTGTTCAGGCATTTTACAGGAAAACCCAAAACATTGGTCTATTTCCTCCTGTACTGTGAACATTGCCCATGGCACTAGGTGTGTGGGAGGCATTTCTTTCATTGTGCTCACAGACCATGTCACAAAGTGCTGCAGCCCCTCCTATGTAAGGCTGGGGCAGGGTTGTTGTGTTGCTAGGCTGTGGAACCAGCTAGGTGCTTCTGTAACACCAACAGACCCTGGTTGTCGGCAGGCGGGATTGAACCTGGGGCCACAATGCATGAGCCTCTATTGGAGGAGCTGAAAGCCAACGGGCTGTTAGTTAAGGCTGTAGAGCAGACTCATTTCACCTCTCTCTTTCAGTGGTCTCGGTGCCACTAGATAGGACAGAACACCACAGCCTGGAGCTGTGTGGGTTACACTTCCAGACTCCAAATGGACACTGAACACCCGAATGGGGCACGAGACAGTTGCCAGGACAACCTGAGTTCAAATCAGACACACCAAGAATGGAGGTCAGTGTCTGTCCGGTGGAGGACCATTGTAGGAGGTACTGGTAAGACTCCTCTGGAGCATGGTGGACAATTTGGGTCGTCCATGTGCAAGAATGAGTAAGTTAAACTGGAGCAGGTGCAGAGAAGAGCTATTGGCGGATCAGGGCCTGTCTTATGAGGAGGCTGGAGGAGCTTGGCTAGCAAAAAGAAGGTTGGGTGGGAGGGACTGATTCTCTCTGTGAATTTGTTAGGGGGGTAAATACCAGGGAGAGTGAAGAGCTATTTAAACTAAGGGACAAGGCTGGCACAGAACATATGGATATGAACTGGCCATGTGCACATTCAGGCAGGAAATGAGAAGCATGTCTCTAACCATCAGAGGGGTGAGGTTCAGGGACAGCTCCCAACAGGAACTGATGGGGCAAATGACATAATTAGTGGGATGCTGGGTGGGGAGGGCCGATGCGCTGAGGTGGCACTGATCATTCTCTCCCTGGTGCTTGGTTGGCTGGTTCTTGATCACATGCTCAGGGTCTCACTGATCACAGTATGTGGGGCCAGGAAGGGATGTTCCCCCGGTCTCTTGGCAGTGAGCTTGGGGTCTTTTGTCTTCCTCTGTAGCATGTGGATGCGGGTCACTTGCCAGGGTTATTGGGGTGAATCTCACTTTATCATTTCCCTGCCATTGCCCTCCTGTTCTCTGCCTGTGGGACATCCTAGTCTAGTCTCCTGGGGGAGTCTCATTGACTTGGTCTCATTTCCATCGTTGGGCTTATTGTGCAGGTGCTGACAAAGGTGCGGGAACTAAAGGTGTGGGGGGTGCTGCAGCACCCCCGGGTTTTGTGGGGGGTCCCGGCTGCTGACCCTGTGCTCTGCTCCCACCCTCAGCTGTGGTAACAGCCTCAGCCCCCTTACCCTGTCCGCATCCCCCTCCCTCCTGGAACCACAGCCCGGTCCTGGCCCGAGCTCTGGGGAGAGGGGGCACAGACAGAGGTAAGGGGGGGTATAAGGTAAAAAGTTTGGGGACCACTGGCTTTCAGCACCCCCCCCCCCAAAAAAAGTGTTCCAGCACCACTGTGTGTTGGGGCCTGTGCTGTACAGGAGGTCAGACTACATCAGGGGTAGGCAACCTATGGCATGCGTGCCAAAGGCGGCACGCAAGCTGATTTTCAGTGGCACTCACACTGCCCGGGTCCTGGCCACTGGTCCGGGGGCTCTGCATTTTAATTTAATTTTAAACGAAGCTTCTTAAACATTTTAAAAACCTTATTTACTTTACATACAACAATAGTTTAGTTATATATTATAGACTTATAGAAAGAGACCTTCTAAAAACTTTTAAATGTATTACTGGCACGCGAAACGTTAAATTAGAGTGAATGAATGAAGACTCGGCACACCACTTGTGAAAGGTTGCCGACCCCTGGACTAGATTATCAGTGATCCCTTCTGGCCTTAAATGCTGACTCCAGAGCTCTGCGGTGGAACAGCTGCACACTACTCTTGCCCCAAAGTGATTTCATTAAGTGGTAACCACTATATTTTAACATGTAAATGTATCATTAGTACTTTCTATGTTATAGTTCATGGAATCACGGTGATCTGTTGACTTAAATATCACATGTTATACGGATAAATGATTGGTGGCCCCTGGGTTCTTGTCTCAGAAGTAGTCCATGGTATATGAAGATTGAGAGCCACATCTTCAGAGAATTACCGGCAGCTTTACAATGTATTTGGTATAACTGTAACTGCAAAGAGTGCACTGCGGTAGAAAGAGTGAATACAAGCAGGCAGTAACAGACTTCTCTCTCCCTGTCTGGCCATTTGGCATTGTGTATTGTATGCATCTCAGTATAGGCCTATTCGCCTACTGAGCTGGGGCTAAATGAGAGATTGTGAAATCTACAAGAAGAAATAAACAGCAGGGGTGGCCTGGTTATGGCACAAGACAAAGGAGTGTTCTGGTCAGGGCCGGCTCTAGGCACCAGCAAACCAAGCACGTGCTTGGGGCAGCACATTTTCAAGGGCAGCCTAGAACCAGCCCTGGCAGCAGCAGCAGTTCGTGCGCGGGGGGCGCCCTATAGGCGCTGCAGTTCGCGCCACGGGGGAGCAGCACCCACACCTTGTGGCTGGGCCAGGCAGGCTTTGAGCGGGGGACACTCAGGCTGGGGGACACCCCACGGGGCACACGGAGCCACCTGCAGGTGCCACAGGGCGGCCGCCCCCCAGAGCTGCAGCTGGGGCTGGGCGAAGCGGCCCAAGCAGCCCAGGGACTGTGGCAGGGCGGCCAGAAGCAGCAGCAGCAGCAGGGCTAGGGTTACCATTCGTCCGGATTCCCCCGGACATGTCCGGATTTTTGAACTAAAAATAGCATCCGGGGGGAATTTGTTAATGTCCGGACTTCCCCCCCCCCCATGCAGAGCACGCGCGGCTAACAGGGCAGCCGGATGGTGCCACTTACATGTGGCTCCGACAGCGAGAGAGAGTCCCTCCTCCCCCTGCCCCATAGCTCACTCACTCCCTGCATTAGCCTCCGGCAGTCTGGAGCTCCTCCCCCGCTGCTGCCCAGCATACCGGAGAATGGCTCAGACAGTTCCTGAGCAAGCTCGCAGAGAGCCCTTAGGCGAACCGAAGGCCAACGACAAGGGAGCCAGGGGGTTGGAGAAGGGGCAGGGAGGTTCTAGAGGGGGCAGTCAAGAGACGGGGGGGGGGGTCGGGAGTTCGGGGGGGGCTTTCTGGGGGTGTGGATAAGGTTTTGGGCAGTCAGGGTACAGGTAGGGGGTAGGGTCCTGGGGGGCAGTTTGGGGGGGTCTTAGGAGGGGGCAGTCAGGGGACAAGAGGCAGGGAGGCTTAGGTAGGGGGTGGGGTTCTGGAGGGCAGTTAGGAGCAGGGGTCCCAGGAGGGGGCAGTCAGGGGACAAGGAGCGGGGGGGGGGGTTGGGAGTTCTGGGGGGGGGCTGTCAGGGGGCAGGAGTGGGGAGAGGGATCGGAGCAGCCAATGGGACAGGGAGCAGAAGGGTTTAGATGGGTCGGGAGTTCTGGGTGGGGGCTGTCAGGGGGTGGGGAGTGGTTGGATGGGGCGTGGGAGTCCCAGGGGTCTGTCTGGGGGTGGAGGTGTGGATAAGGGTTGGAGCAGTCAGGGCACAGGTAGGGGGTAGGGTCCTAGGTGGCCAGTTAGGATGGGGGGAGGGTCTCAGGAGGGGGCAGTCAGGGGACAAGAGGCAGGGAGGCTTAGGTAGGGGGTGAAGTCTTGGGGGGGGGCAGTTAGGGGCAGGGGTCCCAGGAGGGGGCAGTCAGGGGACAAGGAGCGGGGGGGAGGGTTGGGAGTTCTGAGGGGGGCGGGGCCAGGGCAGGACAGGGGCGGGGCTCCGCCCGTCCTCTTTTTTGCTTGCTGAAATATGGTAACCCTAAGCGGGGCCATAGAGGGCGGAGCGCTGCCATGCGAGGCCCACATCCCACTCTCCAGGGCTCCACTCCCTCTGGGGCTACCCTGCCCCGGCTCCTCAGCCCTCTGCCGGGGCGGTCCCCCGGCTCTGCCCTCCCGGGTCCCGGCTGGTCCTGGAGGCGGGAACCCTGGCTGGAGGGACCCTGGGCTGAGGCGCGGCCCGGGAGCCCTGCTGCTTTCCCCGACCCTGCCAGTGCCGGACCAGCTGGAGGTGAGGGGGGAGCAGGCAGAGTCATCACTGGTGGGGGGAGCCCAGGCTGGGGCAGCAGGGGGTGTGGGGAGGGGGGAAGAGAGAGCCCAGGGCTGGGGCAGCTGGGGGTGGGGGGGGGAAGAGAGAGCCCAGGGCTGGGGTGGCAGGGGGTGCGGGTGGGAGGGGGGAAGAGAGAACCCAGGGGTGGGGTGGGGGGCAGCCAAAATATTTTTTTGCTTGGGGCGGCCAAAAACCTAGAGCCGGCCCTGGTTCTGGTATATCTGGAGGAGAAAGGAATCCTTCACTGAGCCCACAAACTGACAGCAAATTTGTCTCATGAGAGGAAGGTCACAGCCAAGCCTGGTTATAAAGCTCTGAATGGATTTGGGGGGAGCAATACTTGGTTAGACATGAGAGTATCTTGTTAGTTAAGAGTAGACTTTAGAATGCATGTTATGATTTTATTGCATATGTAACCATTTGTTTCTGATACTTCTACTTGCATCTCTGGCCTTTGTTAAATAAACTTACACTGAATTTCATGGTAACACACAGCACGTAGATCTGTTTTAAGTGAGCAGTGACCAGAGATGGACGGGGGAAGCTGGGGTGCCCTGTTTCTTTTGAAGCAGTGACTCTGTGAATACAGTGGGTGTCCAGTGGGCCAGGTGCTGGACACTCTGGGATTGGCTTGAGGGCTGGAGTGTTCCAGTTGCTAGCCTGCAGAGTGACAATGGGCCCTGCAAGGCCTAGAGGGCAGAGCTTGTGTTGCCTGTGGCCGGTGGAGTTGGGGAGCTGACCTCCAGCAGGCACAGATAAGACTCCCTCAGGCTAAGGGAAGGGGCAGTGACGTGCCTCACAACCTTGGGCACCCCCAGGAAGTGTCACAGTGAGGCTTTTAGGGAAGGTAAAAATGGGTGGATTCTCAGGGAAATGATCTGAGGTCATCTGAAGATCCCCATTCCCAACTGGCTTATGCTTTGTTGCATTAGCAGTAGGTGCCATGTTCAGCACACAGCACAATGAGGCTTCAGTATTCAGATACTAGCTTGTTTTCTTTCCCATGATTTTACCCACACCAATATTCAGTTTGAAGGCCTGGGTTTCAGATTCTCATCTGTCAGAACAGCAGCCACCATCTCATGGACCACCTGGGTCAGAATCAGACCTAGCGTAACTGAGTTGAAATCCACTGAGCTTCACCCATGTACACCCAGTCTAGATTAGAGCTTGTGTGTGCATGCACATTTAAAATGTACATAAAAGTATATCACATTCACCATCATTTTAGAAGCAATGGATGTTCAAATTACTAAGAGTTACTGTGCAGTGTGATCATGGGCAATTTTACTCCTCCCTCTGCCATCAGTATTATTGTGACTCTGTGCATAGCTGACAAGCCAAATCCCAGGCCTGGAGACTATTACTCAGCCAGGTGTTTAGAGCTGACTACTTCCCAATGGAGTCAGCTCAGCAAAGAGTACTCGTTCTGTGACAGGATTAACTTTAGCAAAACATTTCACCAAACCTTTCTGGCAACAGACAAATGGAACAGCTTTCATAGACAGTGATATGTCACTTACTCACCTTCTCAGGCTTGAGATGTATGAAAGGTAATGTCCAAAGTAAATGAAAGGCTTATAAAAATACAAATGAGAAATAATTACATTCATCCTTAACTGAACCACCAAATTTCAGTTTGACCCAGAGCTACCTGCTTTAAGGACTCTGGATATCAGGGAGTTCAAAGCAACAGTAACATCCTGAAGTTTGATTCTTCTGAATTCCTCTGCTAGTGGAATCCAGAAAGTTGGGTCGCCCCCGCCAAGTGCTGAGCGCCTGCAACTCCCACTGTAGCCAATGAGATGTGCGTGTGCTCAGTGTTGTGTTCACAGCACACAGAGAGACGTTAGATAAACATAAAATACTCTTGCTAGAATATAGATATGCATCCGAAGAAGTGGGCTGTAGTCCACGAAAGCTTATGCTCTAATAAATTTGTTAGTCTCTAAAGTGCCACAAGTACTCCTGTTCTTCTTTTTGCGGATACAGACTAACACGGCTGCTACTCTGAAACCTGTCATCTTGCTAGAAGGTTGCAATGTCACAGTATTTTATTTCTTAAAATCCAGAAACTTAATGCACAAGAACCAAAACCAGAGAGAGACAAAGCAGGCTGTTCCCTGTGGCAGAGAGGCGTAGCTCACCTAACCTTGCTCTAGGCTGGCTATTGGCAGACTGACTGCCCAAGACGCCAGATCGCAGGCTTTCCTACATGGCACCTAACCTGCAAGCAGGACCAGGAAACCACTTAGAACAAAGTAAAAGCTTGTAATATTAATAGTTTCCAATACACCACTCTCAGCACTTCTGAGAATCCTGCCACAGGCCCCTACAAAAATGAGGAGAACCCATTCCTCTCAATTACTAATGTAACCCTTCTGCCAGGCCAAGTTGATAGCAGCAAGGGCCGGGTTCAGTACATAGGGGTCCCCTCCCAACAGCGTGACACAAAACCAGCTCGAGCCCCCACCCAGTGACCTGGGAAAATCTTACACACGCCCCTGAGTGCCTCAAAGAGGCAATACTTCCCCTCTTGCAAGCACAGAGTCTTGGTGTAGCAGCAGATATTTAATAACATGAGGTAAACGACATAGCATTAAATTGGGAAAACACCACAACTAGAGTTCATAGACCAAACCATGAGCAAAGATCCACCCCAGCAAATTGGGCTGTGTCCTTTCCTGTTGGTTCTTGAAACCAGCAACCCAAGAATCACCAAAGTCCCAAAAGTCCAACAACCCCCAAAGTCTCTGTCCCTGGTCAGTGCAGCCCCAGAGTTCAAAAGGGGGGCACGCAGGGTGTTAAGGGGCACCTTACGTGATCCGAGGCCGACTGGCCGCCTCTCCATGGGGTTCCGCCGCAGCCTTCACCACAAGCCGCTCCACTCCACCAGCCGTCCCACAAACTGCTCTGCTCTGCTCTACCAGCTGCTCTGCTCCGCTCCACTCCCTGACCTGTGAGCCGCTTGGCTCCGCTCCGCTCCAACCGTCCCTTGGGCCGCTCCAACCGTCCCCGCAAGGCTCCGCTCTGCTAGCTGCTCCTCCAGCCGCCCCCGCAAACTGCTCCGCCAGCCACTTAGCAATATAGCTTCAGGCTCCCCCACTAGTTAACACAGCTTCAGTGATCTCAGCTCTTAGTAACTTTAGCTCTTTCGTGATTTCAGCTCTTAGCAATTTCAGCTCATAGTAGGGGAGCCCCAGTGCTAGTGCACCATTGGCCCAAAGTGAATTCAGCTCAGCAGCCTGTAACTAGACACCTAATGGAATCAAAGTTAGCTCTGACATTCATCAGTGGAGAGAGGAGGAGGTGCAATTGGTGTTTCGGGCTCACAAAAGGTGGGGCCCATACCACCAGGTACAAATACCTACCCCTAATCTCTCTCAATTCACTAGGTTTTGTAACCCATGCCCCTTGTCAAGCAAGTGCTACTTAGGTAATGGTGAGTCCTTCTGTCATACAACAGTTCCACTGGCCTTGATTCACAGAATCAGGGTAACAACACTTTATTCTTCCTGCCCCAATAACAGAGAAACTGAGGATCCCACACCAGCCAAAGTACCCAGTTTCAGTTGCTGTTGTTTCATGCCAGGCGAGTGGGTGTGCCTATGCAAACAAGATCAGCCCCTGGAGTTCTTTTCCACTCGCCATAATTCACCACCAGATGTTAGGGTAGAGCTCATCCTGATTCTGCTTACATCTACACAACTCCTGTGCGCTACTGCAGACTGACCTGGGGCGCACAGGCTGGCGGTTGCAATGGAATAGTTATATTTTCTATACTAATGGGCCACATTCAGCACTTTCAGACTCAGCTGTCAGACATACAGGTGTCAGCAGCACCCACCCAGAACTCGGAGCACTTTCCCAGCAGTTTTCAGAGTAGCAGCCGTGTTAGTCTGTATCCACAAAAAGAACAAGAGTACTTGTGGCACCTTAGAGACTAACAAATTTATTAGAGCATAAGCTTTCGTGACATAAGCTTTCCCAGCAGTGACATTCAGTCAATGCCAATAAGTAATCCTTAGTAACTGACTGCTATAGAGCTCTACTCCATCAGTCAAACGACAAGAGCCCTTTCGCCAGCACCCACACTCCATACCTGCCATCTGTGGGGGGCTGTGTGCTGAGCCTAGAGCCTGCTAGGCAACGCTGAGCGCTTCCGAACGAGGATCTAGCCCCATCCTTTGATCCCTACTCTCTTTAGGGTCCCTTGGCAAGGGGACAAGGAGAGCGGGGGCTAAAAACTTAGCTTCTAAGCAACTAGGAGGAGCTAGTGAAGAGGAGCAGCGAACAGGGGAGTTTTGTGAGGGATGGGAGAGAGGGAGCGTGACAGCCAGATACACCTAACAAACATTCTCTAAACTTAGGCTGATAAACACCGCAGCCCCAAACAAAAAAAAACAGAGAAAAAAGGACACCCTGCAAGGATCAGAATGATAGAGGCGGAAGTCCAGCAGCAGAGTGGGGACTATCCTGTTGTAGTCTTTTGTTCTATTTAATGTTAATTATACTCCAGTGGGTTCGGCTCTACAGTCTCAAGTTCAACAGAGTCACCTCTGCTTGTTCTGGATCCAGAGCCCATAGGAACACATGAAGCCATAGGCAAATGACACATACACTCACAAGAGCATCTATCTTTTAACAGTTTTATTAAAGTTACCAACAAAGTTATAAGTGTCACAGCATATACAATTCCTAAAGGTAAGCACCATGTACCAGTTATACCTACAGATGTACTCACATCCTCCTAGATGGTGTCAGTCTGTCGGCCCTCTCATGGATTGATCATTAATACGGGGGTGGTTCCTGCTGGAGTTTCCCATAGGAAGCTCAATTTTCCTGCTCTGGGCACCCTTTTTTATTCTGTGATTCAGTCTATACCTACATTCTGCGCATGTACATGAACGTGTCAACCCGCTCTTTCTTATTGGTCTGTGTCCCCTAGAAACACAAGGGACTCCGAATGCCATAGACTGGGTAGGTTCTCATTAACATTGACGTACCACCGTTATCTTGTGGTTAAGACACATGTTGGAGACAACAGCTGCAGTTACAGCATTTTATAATTTAAATTTAATCTTCCCAGCTAAACTTTCGCAATATTACCAGTTGGTACCTCTTTTCACATAAGCTTTCGGGTTATTTCTCAGTCATTGATTTATGTCATCATTTCTTGTCTCCAAAGCCTAAAATAGCTAAGCTAAAGTCTTGCAGGCCTCAGCCTACAGGTTCTTGAGTTTCAGCTTTTCTTACTGACGTCTACTACATGGTTCCTCTAAATACTGATCAAGCTTCTACTTCTATAATCCTAAAAATTAACTCTAATTAACATACAATGAATATATATGATATAACATGATTAACCATAACATCACACAATAAATGGATAACAAACTAAAATCACTGGCTACACAGTGTATTGCACTGAATGCAGCACGTACAATTACTTGCCTTGTGGGCTGGTGGCAGGCATATGTGTGCATTCGATGCAAGCAGCTCACGGCCCTCAGAGACCAAATATGAGCCTTGAAGACCAGAGCAGCTGAACTGCACTAGCTAAGGGAGACAGAGGTACAGAGAAGAGACTTTCCAGGACACAGCAGAGTGGTCCCAACCCCAGTCTGACAGTCTCTGTGCTGTTGAGGAGAATGAAAGTCTCAGGGAAGGAGAACAAACTGGAATGGAAGAAAATGATCCCATAATTGGGATCCTCCTTTCAGATGATATCGTGGTGTCCTCTTGCACTGAGGATACCTCTCCGAGGGAGGGGCCCCAGTTATTAGGAAGAGATACGTAATAGTAATGGGGGATTCAATCATTCAAAATATAAATAGCTGGGTTTGTGATGACAAGGAGAACCGCATGATGAATTACCTGCTGGGTATTAAGGCAAAAAGGCATCCTTTAAAAAAGGAACATAAACTCTGGCAAGTCAAGTATAATTAGGCAGGCCAAAAAAGAATTTGAAGAGCTACTATCAAAAGACACAAAAGCTTACAGCAATTTTTTATTTTTAAATTACATCAGAAGCAAGAAGTCTGCCAAACAATCAGTGGGGCCACTGGATGATCGAGGTGCTGAAGGAGCACTCAAGTAAGACAAGGCTATTGCAGAGAAGCTAAATGAATTCTTTGCATCGGTCTGCACTCCAGAGGATGTGAGGGAGATTCCACACCATTCTTGTTTAGGTGACAAATCTGAGAAACTATCCCAGATTGAGGTGTCAATAGAGGAGGTTTTGTAACAAATTGATAAACTAAACAGTAATAAATCACCAGGACTAGATGGTATTCACCCAAGAGTTCTGAAGGAACTCATATGAAATTGCAGAACGACTAAGTGTGGTATGGAAACTGTTGCTTAAATCAGCCTCTGTAACAGATGACTGGAGGATAGCTAATGTAACGCTGAGTTTTTAAGAAGGCTGCAGAGGTGATCCCAGCAATTACAGGCTGGGATAACTTCAATACCAGACAAATTTTTTGAAACTATCTTAAAGAATAGAAGTATCAGACACATTCATGAACACAACATTTGAGGAAGAGCCAACATGGCTTTTGTAAAGTAAAATCATGCCTCACCAGTCTATTAGAATTCTTTGAGGGGGTCAACAAACATATGGACAAGGGTGATCAAGTGGATACAGTCATCTTAGACTTTCAGAAAGCCTTTAACAAGGTCCCTCACCAAAGACTCTTAAGCAAAGTAAGGAGTTATGGGATAACAGGGATCAGTAAGTGGTTAAAAGATAGGAAACAAACGGTAGAATTAAATGGTCAGTTTTCAGAATGGAGAGAGCTAAATAGCATGGTCCCCCAGGGATCTGTACTGGGACCAGTACTATTCAACATATTTTTAAACTATCTGGAAAAAGGGGTAAACAGTGAGGTGGCAAAATTTTCAGGCAGTGCAAAACTACACAAGATAGTTAAGTCCAAAGCAGATTGCGAAGAGTTATAAAGGGATCTCACAAAACTGGGCAACAAAATGGCAGATACATTCAATATTGATAAGTGCAAAGTAATGCACATTGGAAAATGTAATCCCAACCATACATGCAAAATGATAAGGTCTAAATTAGCTGTTCCCAAGTTCTCTTTCCTCAGTGGTGTCATCTTGGATAGTTCTCTGAAAACATCCATTTAATGTGCAGCACTAGTAAAAAAAAAATTAAAAGCTAGCCAAATTTTAGGAACCATTAGGAAAGGGATAGATAATAAGACAGAAAATATCAAAATGCTACTATATAAATCCCTGACACGCCCACACCTTGAATATTGCATGCAGACGTGGTCACCCTATCTCAAAAAAGATATATTAAAAATGGACAATGTACAGAGAAGGGCAACAAAAACAATTAGGGGTACAGAACAGTTTCCATATGAGGAGACATTAAAAAGATTGGGATTGTTCAGACTGGAAAAGAGATGACTAACGGGGGGATATGATAGAGCTCTATAAAATCATGACTGGTGCGGAGAAAGTGAATAGGGAAGTGTTATTTACCCCTTCACATAACAGAAGAACCAGGGGTCACCCAATGAAATTAATAGGAAAAAGGTTTAACACACACAAAAGAAAGTACTTCTTCACATAATGCACAGTCAGCTTGTGGAACTCATTGCCAGGGGATGCTGTGAAGGCCAAGACTATAACAGGGTTCAAAAAAGAACTAGGTAAGTTCATGGAGGACAATGGCATTGAACTAGGTAAGTTCAATGGCTATTAGCCAGGATGGGCAGGGGCACAACCCCATGCAATGGGTGTCCCTAGCCTCTGATTGACAGAAGCTGGGACTAGACAATAGGGGACGGATCACTCAAAATTGCCCTGTTCTGTTAATTCTCTCTGAAGCATCTGGCACCAGCCACTGTCAGAAGACAGGATACTGGGCTGGATGGACCATTGGTCTGACCCAGTATGGCCATTGTTATGTTCCCCAAAAGACTAGAAAAAAAATCATCTCACATCATAGATTCATACAGTTTAAGGCAAGCAGGGACCACCAGATCATGTAGTCTGACCTCCTGTTCAGCACAGGCCACCAACACCGCCCACACACTAAACCCAATATCTGCAATTACAACCCACAGGAGATTAGGCTATTATGTGCTGTAGGCAGAGAATAGGAGGGACTGAGGTGCCCCTGCAATAGCAGGAAATTGATTATGAGAGACATACCCAGATAATCCTGGCAAGTGATCCACACCCACATGCTACAAAGGAAGGCAAAAAACCTCCAAGGTCACTGCCAGTCTGGCCTGGGGGGAAATTCCTTCCCAATCCCACACGTTGCATCAGTTGGGTTCTTGTTTACCCAAGCACCTGAGAGAGAGAATGCTCAGAGCTCTGGCCCTCCCCAACCAGTGTCCCATCTCCAACTGGGGCCACCCCTGATGCTTCAGAGGCAGGAGACAATAAATAAAAATAAAACTCCAACTTACAAGTCCTGAAACCCTGAAGCATGTGATCAGCATGTCAAGGAGGGTACTAGATCTGGATTATTATACTCTAGGAAATGAGGTACATTCCAACATTGAAGGGCCTTCCCACAGGGCAGTCCCCTCCTTTCTTTGTCAAAGGGGGCTCTCGGACAAGGCCCTCTGCTGATTGCAAATGCAGCAGAAAGGCACAGGGAGAGAGCCTGCTTAACATTACAGCCTTTGCAGTCCCAAATCCAGCCCAGGGTTGTCTATTATGCCTTAAGGAGAAGTAGGAGCAGAGAGGTTATTTTACCTCTGTATTTGGCACTGGTGCTACCACTGCCGGAATCCTGTGCCCAGTTCTGGTGCTCACAATTCAAGAAGAATGTTAATACATTTGGAAGGGTTCAGAGAAGAGCCACGAGAACGATGAAGAGATTAGAAAACCTGCCTTAGTGATAGAGTCAAGGAGCTCAATCCGTTTAGCTTAGCAAAGAGAAGTTGAAGGAGAGACTTGATCTCAGTCTCCAAATACCTACATGGGGAACAGAAATTTGATGGTGGGCTCTTCAATCTACCCGACCAAGGTCTAACATGATCCTGGAATGGCTGGAAGTTGCAGATAGATGAATTCAGATTAGAAATAAGGTACACCTTTTTAACAGTGAGGGCACTGGAACAATTTACCAAGGGTTGTGGTGGATTCTCCGTCACTGGAAATATTATAATTAGGGCTGTTGATTAATCACAGTTAACTCACGTAATTTAGTCAAAAAAATTAATCGTGATTTAAAAAATTAATCACGATTAATCGCAGTTTTAATCACATTGTTAAATAATAGAATACTAACTGAGATTTATTAAATATTTTTGGTTGTTTTTCTACATTTTCAAATACACCTCTACCTTGATATAACGCTGTCCTTGGGAGCCAAAAAATCTTACAGCGTCATAGGTGAAACCGTGTTATATTGAACTTGCTTTGATCCGCCGGAGTGCACAGTCTCCGCCCCCACCCCCAGAGCACTGCTTTACCGCGTTATATTCAAATTCGTATTATATCAGGTCGCGTTATATTGGGGCAGAGGTGTATATTGATTTAAATTACAGCACAGAATATAAAGTGTACAGTGCTCATTTATATTATTTTTTATTACATATATTTGCACCATGAAACTGATAAAAGAAACAATCACCTAATACAAGTACTGTAGTGCAGAGGTTCTCAAAGCCAGTCCGCCGCTTGTTCAGGGAAAGCCCCTGGAGGGTCGGGCCAGATTGTTTACCTGCCGCATACGCAGGTTTGCCGCTCCAGGCCAATAGGGGCTGCAGGAAGCAGCGCGGGCCGAGGGACGTGCTGGCCGCCCTTCCTGCAACCCCCATTGGCCTGGAACAGCGAACCATGGCCAGTGGGATCCGCGATCGGCCGAACCTGCGGACGCAGCAGGTAAACAAACCAGCCTGGCCTGCCAGGGGCTTTCCCTGAACAAGCAGTGGACCGGCTTTGAGAACCACTGCTTTAGTGCAATCTCTTTATTGTAAAAGTGCAACTTACAAATGCAGATTTTTTTTGTTATATAAGTGCACTCAAAAAACAAAACAATGCAAAACTTTAGAGCCTGCAAGTCCACTCAGTCTTACTTCTTGTTCAGCCGATCGCTAAGACAAACAAGTTTATTTACATTTACGGGAGATAATGCTGCCCACTTCTTATTTACAATGTCACCAGAAAGTGAGAACAGGTGTTTGCATGGGACTTTTGTAGCCAGCATTGCAAGGTATTTATTTGCCAGATATGCTAAACATTAATATGCCCCTTCATGCTTCGACCCCCATTCCAGAGGACATGCTTCCAGCTGATGACACTCATTAAGAAAATAATGCATTAATTAAATTTGTGACTGAACTCCTTGGAGGAGAATTGTATGACTCCAGCTCTATTTTACCTGCATTCTGCCATATATTTTATGTTATAGCAGTCTCAGATGATGACCCAGCACATGTTGTTCATTTTAAGAACACTTTCACTGCAGATTTGACAAAATGCAAAGAAGGTACCAATGTGAGATTTCTAAAAATAGCTACAGCACTCGACCCAAGGTTTAAGAATCTGAAGTGCCTTCCAAAATCTGAGATGGATGAGGTGTGGAGCATGCTTTCAGAAGTCTTAAAAGAGCAACACTCCAATGTGGAAACTACAGAACCAGAACCACCAAAAAAGAAAATCAACCTTCTGCTGGTGGCATCTGACTCAGATAATGAAAATGAACATGTGTCAGTCCGCACTCCTTTGGATCGTTATCGAGCAGAATCAATCATCAGCATGGAAGCATGTCCCCTGGAATGGTGGTTGAAGCATGAAGCTTTAGCGCATCTGGCATCTGACCCAGCACAATGGGTCAAAGGATTGTGGAATGTCTGCATGCAGTGTCACCAACTCTTGTGATTATATTCTGACTTTCATTATATTTGGGGGGTTTTAAAGCCCCAGGTCCTGGAATCATGTCATCATGTGAGAATCTCAACTTTCACTTTTAAAAAAAGTTTCTAGCCCTCATGGCTGCAGAGAAAAGCTTGAAACCCTAAGGTTCAAAAACAGAAGACAAATAAAAAGAAACCAACTTTTTCTTTTAATTTCATGAGTTTTAAGCCAGACTCATGATTTTTGAATGCTTGGAATTGGCAATGAGGTGGGTGATCTCCCTATCGGGGGAAAGGGTACATATTTAATTTTGTATCTGTATCTATTTAAGAGGGGCCCTGATCTGGAGTATCTTGTATGTGATACCGTAGGTGACAGCTCCCATTGCCTATTACTGAACCCAGCTCTGATGGGAAATGGACCCTCTCTATCCCAAACACAACTTTACATGATTGCTTCCACTTGGCAGGTCTGCCCCTCATAGGCGCCGACTTCCCCTCTGCCCAGTGGGTGCTCGACCCCCCCCAACTCCGCTCCTGCCCCATCCTTGCCCCACCCCATTCTACCCCTTTCCCAAATTCCCCAGCCCACCTTTTCTCACCCCAGCCCCGCCCCTTTGTGCCCCATTCCACCCCCTTCCCCCAAGTCCCCGCCCCTGCCCTGCCTCTTCTCTGCTTCCTCCCCTGAGCGTGCCACATCCTCACTCCTCCCCCTCCCTCCTGGAAAGTCCTAAGCACCTCCAAACAGCTGTTAGGCAGCAGGAAGCACTGGGAGGGGGAGGAGGAGGCGAGGCAGGGACGGGGGGAGCTTGGCTGCCGGTGGGTGCTCCAGCCCTGGAGCACCCCCGGAGTCGGTGCCTATGCTGCCCCTGGCATTTCAAAGACATGGGGAGACAAACACGCACTAGTTCTGCTCAAGCTAACAGCAGCAGTGCGGCCGCAGCAGCATGTCAGCAGCTCAGACTGGCCACCTGAGTCCGACCCACCCACCCCCGGGGTGTTCTCAGCTCCTTACCACCATAGCTCTTAGTATTGGTTTTTTAAATGGCTGCATGGGTGCCATGTTTCTTGAACAGCTCAAGAGGCTGAAACCAACCCAAAAACATTCATTAGCCAAAGGAAGAATCCAGCTGCTCCTAGATTTCCTCTGCTGTGTGACCCTGCTGAGGACAAGAAAAAAATAACTCCTCCTCACAGGGAAAGGATGAAAAATTCATCATGAGCATCACCCTAAAATTCAGAGCTCAGATTGGGCGCTTCAGTGTGCTCATTGATAATGGTCTCTGAGGAGGTGTGGACTGCAATGAATCTCCATAGATTTACAGTGCACAGGACTCAGTCAACTAGTGACCATTGGAACAGTTGCTGGTGATGGGAGAAACCTCAAATGCTCGGCAGAGTCTCTCAACCTATCTTGTTGATAGAGGAAATCAACTCTTGCATTGCTTTTTTTTAAATCTCACTATCTTTGTAGGAGCAAATAGAGAATTCATACCAGAAGAGGCTTGTTCCACTTTGCCTGAGCTCATCCCTCATGGAAACTGTATCTTGCTTCTCTGTGAAAGTCAGATCTTCTGATAGCCAACATACAGTCCTGATTCACCTCCCACTTGCCCTATGCCAGTGTGAAATCAGGAGTCACACCTGTATAAGGAGGAGAATAAGGGCCTACATCTGCTGCGTTAATCTCATCAATGACCTATCGCACCTCTATCAAGTCCTGCAGACAGCTCTTCTCCTAGAGATTCATGATGGAAGCATTTATGCCCTTGTGAAATATTTGCCTTAACAAATGCAACTGAAATCCCTCAAGCCGGCAAAGCCTCTGCAGCTTTAATGTACATGTTCATTACACAGTTGCCTGGTATGCTCTGGAGGCTCACATTGTATTTCAGTGAGAAAAACCAGTTTGATCAAATGCTTGCAGCAGAACCCAGCGTTCCGTACCACTGCACTTGTATGGAGTCAGTCAGACTTAACTAAGTACACAAAAAAGTGGATCCCACATTTCAGCAGCTAAAATCAGTGGGCAACAGAAAAATGTAGGTGCAGCAATTTCCCCCCACAACTCTTCCTAATTAAGCCTAAAAACTGTCTGACAGACGAGCCCAGCCCAGTCTTTCTGCAACCAGTCAGTACATGCATTTGTCAAGAGAACCCAGTGCAAATTTCACTCTTTTGATAATAAACTCTGGTTATAAATTGAAAGAATTAAAATGTGGCATTAAATTATATAAACAGCCAACGATTTAGAGGAAGGTCTCGTAAAACCAGACACATTCAGCCCATGCCCTATGTATTGAAATTCCATGGCAGGTTACTTAGAAAACCAATATTAGTTTATATCCACACTCTGCAGCATGAAATATATGAGCTGGGCTCCCTTTACAGTGCACCTCTGATCTTCATCGTGTGTGGTTAGACTGCAGAACACAAACAGGTACATTGCACTGCAGGCTCTGGGCCTGATCCTGGACTGGTGCAAATCAGCGAGCTCCATTGACCTCAGTGTAGCCAGGTCCATCTCCCACAGCTGAGGATCTAGCCCTGCATTTTCTCTGAACAACTTTCAGATCAAATGTGCTCAGAATCTGAGATTACAAGTGAAAAAAGAGGGTAGCTGAAGTTTTCCAAAGGGACTAGTGAACTTTTCGGTGCCGCACTTGACACCTTACAAGGCCTGATTTCCAGAGGGTAGATGAGCAGCATTTCTGAAAAATCAGGCACTTTTCTCCAGATGGGCCCCAAAATCACTTGTTGCTTTGGAGAATTTCTCAGTCACATTCCCACGCCAGGAAACCCCACATCCCAATGCACACTGAAAAAGCCAGCTGTGACAGAGGGACTGGGGGAGTATCTGGTCTAAGCAGACTCTCGCATATAGACCCTTTCGTTCCACTAACGAGGGATAACCTGCCACATTGCCCAGGGCTTGCCTTTAGTTGGAAAGTCATTCCGTGGCTAGATATATTCACACCAGGAAAGGCCGGGGCACTGGAACAAGAGAGGGCTAGAGACAAATTCTGCTGAGCCTGAGGGCACACACCATTTGGGGGTATTACTAGGGAAAAAACTGGCCACTTGTCCCCATCTGCATTGAAATAGAACCCATTGGCTAAAACAGAAGCGATTGCAAAATGGACACACTTTCAACTTATCTTACACATTGTCCAGTAGATTTAAAATAATCAATAGCTCAGGTGGTGCCAAGGGGCCAGGGGCCAGGAGCCTGGGTTGTAGGTAGCCAGACTTAGTGGTCAGAGTCCAAATGCCAGAGCCCAAGGTCAAGGCAGAGTCAGAGATCGGGGCAGAAGGTCAGAACCAAAGTCCAGATGCCATAGCCAAGGGTCGAGACGGAGTCAGGCCCAGGAATCAGAGCTGAGGGTCAGACCCAGATCACCTGAGAAAGACAGGAGCAGGGCTGGTTCCATGGTAGGGGCAAGACTGGAACAAGGCTGGGTGCAGGCAGAGTCTTGGCTGGAGCAGGGCTTGGAGGGAATCAGCGAATCCACAGACATGTGGGCTGGGGAACCTCTGCAGCTGCCGGCCTTAGGAGCAGGCCACTGTCTGCCTTAGACAATCAGGTGGTTGTAGTGTGGCTCAGCCATGCTCATTGGCTGCCTGGCAACAGGGCAGGCACAGCTGCAGGCCCTCACCCCTGGCGCCAGGCTTTGCTCAGAGCTGGCTGGCAGTGATACTTTGGCAAAGGGGAGCTCTCCAGTGGCAGAGCGGGCTTCTGCCCCAATGCCCCCTGCCCCAGCAGCCTAGGACATCTGTGTGACGGGCTGGGTCACAGAAACCCCCTTGGGAACTGCCAACTGATGTGCCAAGACTACTTCTGCCCCTGCTTTCCCTGCCAGCCTGGGACTCCAGCACCCTGTCCAACACAGACCCAGGGTCTGAACCACGTGCCCCAAAGCTGCAGACTTAACCTGAAAACAACTCACAGAAGTGTGCTTGTCTTTAACACTCAGATGCCCAACTCCCAATGGGGTCTAACCCCCAAATAAATCCATAAATTGTTCGCCCTCTATAACACTGATAGAGAGATATGCACAGCTGTTTGCCCCCCCAGGTATTAATATATACTTTGGGTCAATTAATAAGTAAAAAGTGATTTTATTAAATACAGAAAGTAGGATTTAAGTGGTTCCAATTAGTAATAGACAGAACATAGTGAATTACCAAGTAAAATAAAACACGCAAATACAGTAATAAAACTGAATACAGATAAAATCTCACCCTCAGAGATGTTTCAATAAGCTTCTTTCACAGACTGGACACCTTTCTAGTCTGGGCACAATCTTTTCCCCTGGTACTGCCCTTGTTCCAGCTCAGGTGGTAGCTAGGGGATTTCTCATGATTGCAGCCCCCTTTGTTCTGTTCCACCCCCTTATATAGCTTTGGCACCAGGTGGAAATCCTTTGTCCCTCTCTGGGTTCCCACTCCTCCTTCTAAATGGAAAGGCACCAGGTTAAAGATGGATTCCAGTTCAGGTGACATGATCACATGTCACTGTAAGACTTCATTACCCACTTGCCAGCACACATGTATACAGGAAGAATTATAGGTAAAACAGAGCCATCTGCAGACAATTGTCCTGTTAATGGGAGTCATCAAGATTTCAAACCACCATTAATTGCCCACACTTTGCATAATTACAGTAGGACCTCAAAGTTATATTTCATATTTCTAGTTTCAGATACAAGAGTGATAAATTTATACAAATAGGATGATCACACTCAGTAGATAATAAGCTTTGTAATGGTACCTTTAATGGTATCTGATTGCCAGCAGATCGAGGAACGTGATCGTTCCCCTTTATTCGACATTGGTGAGGCCTCATCTGGAATACTGTGTCCAGTTTTGGGCCCCACACTACAAGAAGGATGTGGAAAAATTGGAAAGAGTCCAGCGGAGGGCAACAAAAATGATTAGGGGTCTGGAGCATATGACTTATGAGGAGAGGCTGAGAGAACTAGGATTGTTTAGTCTCCAGAAGAGAAGAATGAGGGGGGATTTGATAGCAGCCTTCAACTACCTGAAGGGGGGTTCCAAAGAGGATGGAGCTCGGCTGTTCTCAGTGGTGGCAGATGACAGAACAAGGAGCAATGGTCTCAAGTTGCGGTGGGGGAAGTCCAGGTTGGATATCAGGAAAAACTATTTCACTAGGAGGGTGGTGAAACACTGGAATGCATTACCTAGGGAGGTGGTGGAGTCTCCTTCCTTGGAGGTTTTTAAGGCCCGGCTTGACAAAGCCCTGGCTGGGATGATTTAGCTGGGAATTGGTCCTGCTTTGAGCAGGGGGTTGGACTAGATGACCTCTTGAGGTCCCTTCCAACTCTGATATTCTATGATTCTATGATACCTTACAAGAGACCTTTTCCATGAAGCCTATTCCAGTTACATTATATTCACACTCATTGGCATATTTTCATAAAATCATATAGAGGGCAACGTCACAATCTGGTCAGGAGGGAAAGCTCCCAGCAGAGCTTTGCTGCGCTGAGCATCCCTGACAGAAAGTCCTTTAGAGACCACGGCCCAGTTGAATGAATTAGAGCCGCCCCATGTCCACTTTGACTAATGCTGGGACCAGCACAGAGCGTGAGATCAGAGCCTGCTCCCTGACACCAGCCACCCTACTCCCATGTGCCACGCAGGGCTCAGACATGGGGAATCTGGCCCCATGTCTGCAGCCAAAGCTGCCCTAGGCTCCCCACTGGGTTTCACTGTCCCTTAATGGGTAGAGCAGGGTCATCCCCAAGAACTGCACATTCTGGCCCCAATCCTGCCATTGCTACTCACCGTACTCTAGCTCCCTTCCACTCCCCCTGTCATGAGGCAGGCAGGGGCCAGCCCAGTCTGCAGCATGGCTGAGAACTGCTTCAGGGACCATTCCGCCTGCTGGGGATTATCACCCTGCCCCAGAGCACTCCTTATGCTGGGCGATGGGGCCACTCAGGGACTGCCCTTACACCAGGGAATACACAACAGCCCCCTTAGGCAGCGACTGGCTGAGAGGGTAGATTTACCATGGTTTCCTTTGCCACTGCCAGTGAAGAGTCTTTCCAATATTGATATGCTCCAAGCTCTGAGCATGGCACCCATGGACCGGAGCGGGAGCGGCAGGTGCGTGGCACTTTGGAAACCCAGGCCACTTATTCAGGTGCCTATGTCTGGATTTAAAGACTTCCCCACCCTGCATTTTGCAAATCTTGGCTAAATTGCTCCTGGGAGTTAATTATGCATGAGACATTGAAGCCAAAAGAAGTTAATTTTATAAGACAGTTGAAGGCGGCGGAAAATAGCCGTGTAGAAGGGAAGTGCCATTTCAGTCTCAGCTGTCACTAAACATACTTCAGTGGATGTGGTGCTAAATGATCAGGCTTGTGCCATTCTCATTCACTCTTTCTAGTGTAACCCCGAGCTAAGTATCAAAACAAACGGGTAGCACTGTGGTTCTCAGGCATTGTCCCTGCCTGGGAAGCTGGAGCTCATGGAGCACCTGTTGGGCTTTTGTTCTGCGTGTCTGTTTTGGTGTTATTATTATGTGTGGGTTAGCAAAGTAAATAATTCTGATTGCGCTTTAACGGCTAGCAGGGGTGCTGCAGAGCACCTGTCACCTTCACCAGGCTCCTCCCAGGGCAGTCAGTACATCCCGGAAGAGGTCCCAGCACACAGCTTGGCTAACCAATTATTCTTAGCACCAAGTTCAGCAAAGGTGGGCCATGAATACTCTTATGGATTGCTAAGGACACTAGAATCATAGAATATTAGGGTTGGAAGAGACCTCAGGAGTACATCTGGTCCTATCCCCTGCTCAAAGCAGGACCAACACCAACTAAATCATCCCAGCCAGGGCTTTGCCAAGCCAGGCCTCAAAAACCTCTAAGGAAGGAGATTCCACCACCTCCCTAGGTAACCCATTCCAGTGCTTCACCACCCTCCTAGTGAAATAGTGTTTCCTAATATCCAACCTAAGCCTCCCCCACTGCAACTTGAGACCATTGCTCCTTGTTCGGTCATCTGCCACCACTGAGAACAGCCGAGCTCCATCCTCTTTGGAACCCCCTTTCAGGTAGTTGAAGGCTGCTATCAAATCTCCCCTCACTCTTTTCTTCTTCAGACTAAACAAGCCCAGTTCCCTCAGCCGCTCCTCGTAAGTCATGTGCCCCAGCCCCCTAATCACTTTAGTTGCCCTCTGCTGGACTCTCTCCAATTTGTCCACATCCCTTCTGTAGTGGGGGGCCCAAAACTGGACACAATACTCCAGGTGTGGCCTCACCAGTGCCGAATAGAGGGGAATAATCATGTCCCTCGATCTGCTGGCAATGCCCCTACTTATACAGCCCAATATGCCATTGGCCTTCTTGGCAACGAGGGCACACTGCTGACTCATATCCAGCTTCTCGTCCACTATAATCCCCAGGTCCTTTTCTGCAGAACTGCTGCTTAGCCAGCAAGTTAATGAAGATCAGTTCTGATATTAAAAGTCTCAAGCTTCCGAGTCTGGCCCTGTGCCGCCGAGGAGCTGCTGTCTCCTCCTGTTGCACGAGGGCTTCCTTTTTGGTGTGCTTGGCCTTTTTGAGGGGAGGGAGGCAGATGTGATGCTGTGACTGGGTCTGCTCGGTCCATGCTGCCAGACGGGAAGCTGCCAGTGCTAATGGGAGGCTGATGGCTCCTGGGCCAGGGGCCTGGGGGTTGAAGGATCATGTGTATTGTGCTTTGTTGATAAATTGGTGAATTAGGAACTCTCCCCGCTTTATCTCAGCCCCATTTGGGACCATCATAAGTCCCATCCTATTTCACTGGAGCCCTCCAGCCAGTGTCTCCCTTCCACACACACGCGCCATGACTGAGGTCGCAGGCCAATGTGCTGGCATTGCACAGGAGTGTGCGACTGGCTGGTGGGGAGAAGGGCCAAGAACATGATGCCTGCTTGGGCCCTGCCATTGGGAAGCCTGATGAAATAGGCCCCATACTTGCTTGAAGTTGGCCTGATTTTGAGGTTGAATGATGTGATTTGAGCATATAATGTAACTGTACCTCGGTACAACCCACATTACCTCTGTAGGTGCAGCCTGGTGGCCTGTGTGCTCTGTCACTGCCCTGGCGAATGTTGCATAATGCAGGATGTGTAGCTTTTTATCAAAACTAAATTATCAAAGGAAAAAAGGCCCTTTTAAAACCCAGCAATTATCCTCGCTGGCAAAACACCCTGGGTGTTGGACACCCAAGATGCCGATCCTCTGTCTTAGATGCCAGGCTGTGTGCCTTGCTCACATGCTCACTGTCACACTGATGCCCACATTTGGGGTAGGGAAGGAATTTCCCCCCAGGCTGATTGGCAGGGATCTTGGGGGAGGGAGGGGTCGTCTGCCCCTGCAGCATGGGGTGTGGGGCACTCGCTACGATCATCTGGGCATCTCTGACCTAATCACTACCCTGCAATGGCAGAAGTACCTCGGTCCCTCCTGTTCTCTGCCTGTGGCTCACCATGGTTTGACTCCTAAGGCCTGAAATGCTGCGGTTTAACTGGGTTCGGCATAGGGGTATCTGGGTGGGATTCTCTGGCCTGTGCTGAACAGGGGGTCAGATCTGCTGGTCTAATGGCCCCTTTGGGCCTTGATCTCTGTGAAGCCATGTAACTGCCATACCTTCTCCTCATCCCTTTGGCATCCTTGCCTTCCCAGAGCCAGATTCATAACTGCTGGTGAGGGCGGTGTATACTTCCTGGCTCCAGCTTTGCCTGCTGCACCCTAGAGGTTATACACTGCCTGTCCTTCTGCCGTGCTTCCTCCAGAGGGAGCTGCTCCAAGGGCTGCTAGCAATGTGCTGCCCGGGCTTTAACAGGAGGTGTCATAGAATCGTTGGACTGCAAGGGACCTCGAGAGGTCTAGTCCAGTCCCCTGCACCCAAGGCAGGATTAAGTATTATCTAGACCATCCCTGACAGGGGTTTGTCCAACCTGCTCTTAAACATCTCCAATGATGGAGATTCCACAACCTCCCTAGGCAATTTATTCCAGTGCTTAACCACCCTGACAGTTCTGTAAAGCATTTCCCCAAGCCTGCAATGAACCACACCCCGGGCTGCAGGGGCTCCCAGCACAGAGAGGTGAGGGGATGGGAACCTATCTGGGAACTTTTTCAGATTTACACAAACTCTTTCTCACACCCCAGGGAGCAGGCAGCACCACTCAGTGACAGGGTCGGCTCCAGGCACCAGCCTGGTAAGTAGGTGCTTGGGGCGGCCGCTCGGGTCCAGCTATTCGGCGGCAATTCGGCGGACGGTCCCTCACTCCCGCTCAGAGTGAAGGACCGCCTGCCAAATTGCCACCGCAGATCGCGACTGCGATCGCGGCTTTTTTTTTTTTTGGCTGCTTGGGGCGGCCAAAACCCTGGAGCCGGCCATGCTCAGTGAGCTCACTGCCAATACTGATTCCACACTTGCTGTTTAGACTCAGGTTTGGGAGTTGGAATCTGAGGCTCAGTCAGGGCTGTTAGCATGAGATTAGGCCCATAATGGCAGAAATCACACAATCACACAGAGCTGATCTTGCCTGACTTCTGTCATCTTGATTGATGAAAATCTCACGCAGTCGGCAATACTCACGAGATTTCTACCACCTTGGGCTACAAACGCAGGAGACTGGCTGTTCCTCTGAGAGCTGAGCCAAACCCAGACTGCCCTTCTGTTTCTGGGTCCGGGTTTCAGAACCGAAATGGTGAAGAACCGGAATCGGAACCAGGGATCTGAATCATATGCTCCTTCCCAGCCCGACATTCCAGACTGTTCAGATTTGAGGCTCTGGCCTCCCTCTGCTGGTAAGATTTATACTTTCTTTCTGAATCGATAGTCGAATGTGAAGAGTGTTTGTGGGAGGGGGAGATCTGGGACTGTCGTCTCCAGGAATACCCACTAATTTGCTGCTAGCTGGTTCATTCTAAAGGCAAAATCTTTGCTCTGCACCCGTATTTTTATGCATCCCAGGAATAAGATATCATCCCAGGCAGGGAGTCTGAGCACTATCCAGAGAGGGGATTAGAGGCTGAGAAAATTGCTCCAATCCTTCCTTTCCATTGGGTGGCAGAATTCTAGCCAATGTCTCCCAAGAGCCTCCTGCAGCACATCACTGACCAGAGGCTGCTGATCAGTGCATGCTGCATCCACAGGCTTCCCTACCTTGCCTGTGGGCAGCAATGGACCCGGTAGGCCCCCGGCAGAGGGGAGATGGCAGCCACTCTCTGCCAGGTAACCTCCGTCTGGTGTACTGCTTGCATATGGGGGCAGTGCCAGAGCTGGACCAGCAGAAACCAGGGAGCCCTGTGAGGAACCTGTCTGTACAGACACACTCAGCGCAGGGTTGGCTCAGAAACATACCGCAGATGGGTAACTACTATCCGTTTCCTAACATGGAATTATTGAGTCCTTTTCAGTGGAGTGTGGGTTTAATACCCCTCTCCTCCAACACACACAGAGCGTGGCGCCTCTGCCAGGGACAGAGCAGTTTGCACAGGAGTGTGGACCTCACCAGGGGGCCGGGTCTTCACCAGATGAGCTGGGACGGCAGGAGTGTCTGAGGAGCAGGTTTCTATCAGTAAAACTACTTAGCGTTGCCAATTTGCAAAGTCTGGTATGGTTCCGACTGACCCATGTGCATGGCCTGAGGTCACAGAGTATGCGTGGGGAGGTCTGACTCCAGTGCTGTGTGCGTAGGGCCTTTGGGTGACCACTGCACTGTCTCCATGAGAACTGTGGGCTCCCCAGTGAGGGGTTCCCCACCTGTGTCAGTTTATGGACACCTTCATCAAGCACAGATCCTCCTGTGGATCATATCACCATAGGTGGACTTGATCACCACACATGGGAACTGGCCGGGTTCTGGAACCATTTCCTGGGAAGGCTTTCTGGTAACACGCTGTGGCAAGCAGTTTTTGGAAAGTGTAGGGGACAATTTCCTGGTGCGAGTGCTGGAGGAACCAACTAGGGGCAGAGCTCTTCTAGACCTGCTGCTCACAAACAGGGAAGAATTAGTAGGGGAAGCAAAAGTGGATGGGAACCTGGGGGCAGTGACCATGAGATGGTCGAGTTCAGGATCCTGACACAAGGAAGAAAGGAGAGCAGCAGAATACGAACCCTGGACTTCAGAAAAGCAGACTTTGACACCCTCAGGGAACTGATGGGCAGGATCCCCTGGGAGAATAACATGTGGGGGAAAGGAGTCCAGGAGAGCTGCTTGTAGTTTAAAGAATCCTTATTGAGGTTGCAGGAACAAACCATCCCAATGTGTAGAAAGAATAGTAAATGTGGCAGGCGACCAGCTTGGCTTAACAGTGAAATCCTTGCTGATCTTAAACACAAAAAAGAAGCTTACAAGAAGTGGAAGATTGGACAAACGACCAGGGAGGAGTATAAAAATATTGCTCAGGCATGCAGGAGTGAAATCAGGAAGGCCAAATCACACTTGGAGTTGCAGCTAGCAAGAGATGTTAAGAGTAACAAGAAGGGTTTCTTCAGGTATGTTAGCAACAAGAATAAGGCCAAGGAAGGTGTGGGCCCCTTACTGAATGAGGGAGGCAACCTAGTGACCGAGGATGTGGAAAAAGCTAATGTACTCAATGCTTTTTTTGCCTCTGTCTTCACGAACAAGGTCATCTCCCAGACTGCTGCACTAGGAAGCACAGTATGGGGAGGAGGTGACCAGCCCTCTGTGGAGAAAGAAGTGGTTCGGGACTATTTAGAAAAGCTGGACATGCATAAGTCCATGGGGCCGGATGCGCTGCATCCGATGGTGTTAAAGGAGTTGGCAGATGTGATTGCAGAGCCATTGGCCATTATCTTTGAAAACTCATGGCGATCGGGGGAGGTCCCGGATGACTGGAAAAAGGTTAGTGTAGTGCCCATCTTTAAAAAAGGGAAGAAGGAGGATCTGGGGAATTACAGGCCAGTCAGCCTCACCTCAGTCCCTGGAAAAATCATGGAGCAGGTCCTCAAGAAATCAATTTTGAAGCACTTAGAGGAGAGGAAAGTGATCAGGAACAGTCAGCATGGATTCGCCAAGGGCAAGTCATGCCTGACTAATCTAATTACCTTCTATGATGAGATAACTGGCTCTGTGGATGGGGGGAAAGCAGTGGATGTGTTATTCCTTGACTTTAGCAAAGCTTTTGATACGGTCTCCCACAGTATTCTTGCCGGCAAGTTAAAGAAGTATGGGTTGAGTGAATGGACTATAAGGTGGATAGAAAGCTGGCTGGTTCATCGGGCTCAACGGGTAGTGATCAACGGCTCCATGTCTAGTTGGCAGCCGGTATCAAGCGGAGTGCCCCAAGGGTCGTTCCTGGGGCCGGTTTTGTTCAATATCTTCATTAATGATCTGGAGGATGGCGTGAATTGCAGCCTCAGCAAGTTTGCAGATGACACTAAACTGGGAGGAGTGGTAGATATGCTGGAGGGTAGGGACAGGATACAGAGGGACCTAGACAAATTAGAGGACTGGGCCAAAAGAAATCTGATGAGGTTCAACAAGGACAATTGCAGAGTTCTGCACTTAGGACGGAAGAATCCCATGCACTGCTACAGACTAGGGACCGAATGGCTAGGCAGCAGTTCTGCAGAAAAGGACCTAGGGGTTATAGCAGCGAGAAGCTGGAGATGAGTCAACAGTGTGCACTTGTTGCCAAGAAGGCTAACGGCATTTGGGGCTGTATAAGTAGGAGCATTGCCATCAGATCGAGGGACGTGGTCATTCCCCTCTATTCGACATTGGTGAGGCCTCATCTGGAGTACTGTGTCCAGTTTTGGGCCCCACACTACAAGAAGGATGTGGAAAAAATTGGAAAGAGTCCAGAGGAGGGCAACAAAAATGATTAGGGGTCTGGAGCACATGACTTATGAGGAGAGGCTGAGGTAACTGGGATTGTTTAGTCTGCAGAAGAGAAGAATGAGGGGGGATTTGATAGCTGCTTTCAACTACCTGAAAGGGGGTTCCAAAGAGGATGGATCTAGACTGTTCTCAGTGGTACCAGATGACAGAACAAGGAGCAATGATCTCAAGTTGCAGTGGGGGAGGTCTAGGTTGGATATTAGGAAAAACGTTTTCACTAGGAGGGTGGTGAAGCACTGGAATGGGTTACCTAGGGAGGTGGTGGAATCTCCTTCCTTAGAGGTTTTTAAAGTCAGGCTTGACAAAGCCCTGGCTGGGATGATTTAGTTGGGAATTGGTCCTGCTTTGAGCAGGGGGTTGGACTAGATGACCTCCTGAGGTCCCTTCCAACCCTGATATTCTATGACAGTCCAGATGAGCAAGGTGAAACAGTTCTGACATGTTCATGGGAATTTTTGCAGGATCATTTAACAGCCATTTAAAAAATGTTCTGTTCCTATCCATCAGGGACAACACAGGTGTGAAATAAAACTTGAAGTTTCTTTCAAACGCCTCAGAGGGACAGAAAACGTTCAAAAGCTTGTTGGTGTTTATAGATATGCTTCCCACAAATTGAGCTGGAGACTGAATCTTGGAAATGTTCCCATACAATTGACAAACATTTATGCAGGTCTTGGGGGGAAAAAGTTTGCAAATGGATCAAAATGTCCTACAAGGTGTTGAAGGAAAAATGCCTTTCATTGACATAGGTTGCTCTGTCATTGGCATTCCTGTTGCCATCTTATTTCCTCTTGGCTTGCTGGCATTATTAAGGGAAGCAGGGAGTCATTAGCGTGGGCTCTTTAGCACTTGAGAGTTACTGGGGTGCATAAGTCCATTTTCACCAGGGTAGATCCAAACACCTCATGCACCAGGCCAGTAAACAGGACAGGAGCACGGCCACAACTGAAGGCCTTTCCCAAGCAAACCGAGGCACATGGCTCTCCTGCCCTGTGGAGTTCAGCGCTCTCCTGCATCACTACTACAATGTCCTACTGTGACCTTCGCCAAAGCTGGCTGCCACGATACTGGATGATCAACTAATTCTTTCCTGTTTCTTTGCAAAATTCCCCAAGGAGGCAAACACAGGAAGTGGCTCCTTATACACATAGTTTTTCACCCCTCTCCTGCAGTGCCCTCAACATAAGAGAAGAGCCCAATGGGACAGCAGTTAGATAGTTGTTAATAAAAAAGGAATGGGGGAGTTTTTCTTCTACAGCACTGGCTGGCTGCAGAGTGAGAGCAAGCACCAGAGCAGCCGTCAGCAGGGCTCAAGCAAGTTGGCTGAGGCATTAGACATTAGCCTTAATTCCGTTGGACTGAAGTCTCTATTAAAAAAACTTAAGATTGGCTCAGGGCACGTAGGCTGCCATGTACATTTTCCATGCCACTGCTAACCTCTTGAAAAGCTTTAATGACTTTCTCCAGCCATGTGATTTTATCAAATGTGCCCAGTGCCACAAGCACAGCACTGCAAAACTGATCATTCTTCACTGTTTTTTACTAATTAAATGGAGACCTGGAGGCATCCCCATGTGGCATTCTTGGATGGCACAGAACAGGCATAGAGGCTCCTTTCCCCTGCCGCCATAGGAAAGGGGGGGGGCTGATGCCCCATGTTGCCTTGATGCCCACCTGCTCTTTCATTCACTCCCTTGTGGGCCCTCCGCAGTTGGCATCAATCCAAGCAGCCTTGGCATGGGCACTGCAATGTGCTCAAAAGCCTGAGGCAGTTTTTAGAAAACCACTTGTAGTTACTGAATTGAGAACTGGCTAAAGTGGTCAGACCATCTACGGTAGGTTGAACTATGAAGCAGTAAGAAATTATTGAAGCCAACTTAACCAGGGGAGTTATATTTAGGACCCTTCATAATCCAATCCTCAAGTTACACCATTTGGGGGACGTTTTAAGGCTTTAGAGCAAACCAACGTAAAATAGACCTGAAATCAGTTTTCATCTGTTTCATTATTAATGACTATATCATGGTGGGTCCTGGATGCCAGAGCCGAGATTGGGGTGCGGCACGTACCGAACAAGCCCATCCCAGCCCTGAAAGTCTCACAATCTAAGTAGTCAAGACAGACAAACGGTGGGGAAAGAACGTACTGACCAAGAAGGGGAAGAGCATCTTTATACCCCAACTCGCCAACCTAGTTCGGAGAGCTTTACAGCAGGTTCAGAGGGGTCAGGTGACAAATGCCCACAGGTAAGATTTAAAAAGGTGACCTTTACAGAGGGCTAGGAAGTATTAGCACATAAGCTAACTTATGACTTAATTGGCCTCACAGAGACTTGGTGGATTAAGTCTTATGACAGGAATACTGGTACAGGGAGGCCTAATTTGTTCAGGAAGGACAGACAAGGAAAAAGGGAGGCGGGGTTGCATTATCCATCAAGAATATATACACTTGTTCTGAGGTCCACAAGGAGGAAAGCAGGACAGTTGAAGTTCTCTGGGTAAAGATAAGAAGGGAAAATAGGGGTGACAACATGGTAGGGGGTCTACTATAGACCAGCCAATCAGGAAGAGGAGGTTGATGAGGCATTTCTAGAACAAACAACACAAATATCCAAAACACAAGAAAGTGTATAAATATGCTGAAAATTGCCAGTTTTGGGGGGAGGCTGAGTCCCCCCAAACACAGACACCTTGCCTTCAAGGCAGGAGGGGGCAGAAAGGAGTGAGCAGTGGGCAGGAGATGCTCAGGGGAGAGGACCTAAGGGGAGGGGGCAGAGCGGGGACAGGAAGAGGTGGAGTGGGGCAGAGTGAGGGCAGGGCCTTGGGGAAGGAAGCGTCCCCCCCACACACCCTCCCCACTGAGCCCCAACCACCTACACCTGGACCCCCACCCAAATGAACCCCACCTCCCCTGCATCCAGACCCCCCCCCCCCCCCGCTGAGCTCCAACCATTTTCACTTGGTCTCCCCTGCAGACTCCCATTGCCCCTGCACCTGGAACCTCCCTGTGCATCCAGATCCCCCACCCAGACTGCCCCCCACAGAACCCTCTTACCCCCCCGCACAGAACCCTCTTACCCCCATCTGGATCCCCCCACACTAAGTCCCTCTGCACCTGGATCCTGCTGCCGGGCTGAGCCTCCCTGCCCACATCTGGTGTGCCTGGCCCAAAATTGCAGAATTTTAAAATATGATGCACAGAATTTGATGCAGAATTCCCTCAGGAATATGGGGCACTGTACAGCTGTGATGGTGGGACTGTGAAGGGGGTGCTGGACAGGAGGGGCTCTGTGGGTGGGGGAGCTGGGCAGGGTGTATAGTGTGCAGGGTGCTGTGCAGTTGTGGTGGGAGGTCAGCAGGAGGGGTCTCTGGGCAGGGGGTGCTGGGCATAGTGGGTCTGGGGGCATTGGGCATAGGCATCTGTGGGGCAGGTCTCTGGGCGAGAGGGCGCCGGGCGTAGGGATCTGAGGGTGAGGTCTCTGGGCGAGGGGGCGCCGGGCGTAGGGATCTGCGGGGGAGGTCTCTGGGCGAGGGGGCGCCGGGCGTAGGGATCTGCGGGGGAGGTCTCTGGGTGAGGGGGTGCCGGGCGTAGGGATCTGCGGGGGAGGTCTCTGGGCGAGGGGGCGCCGGGCGTAGGGATCTGCGGGGGAGGTCTCTGGGCGAGGGGGCGCCGGGCGTAGGGATCTGCGGGGGAGGTCTCTGGGCGAGGGGGCGCTGGGCGTAGGGATCTGCGGGGGAGGTCTCTGGGCGAGGGGGTGCTGGGCGTAGGGATCTGTGGGGAAGTCTCTGGGCGAGGGGGTGCTGGATATAGGGGCAGGGCACTGGGCAGGGGGCAGTGTGGAAGGGACATGCTAGCAGTGCAGGGCTGGGCAGGCCAGTGTGCGTCTAGCAGCTGTGGGTTTGTAACCAGTGCCCTTGTGCTGGGCTGAGTGGGGCCACTCCCGCATTGCCCCCAACCAGCCCCTCGCCTGTGGATTGCCCCCCATCACATGCCCTATTTCCCCAATGGAGCCCCACAAATATGTTTGGCGCCGGGCCCACAAAAAGTTAATCCGGCCCTGCCAACAGGGAACAATTGGTTGCAAATCTGGAGGTGGAAGGCATCGTGGGTGAAAGTGATCCTGAAATGATAGATTTCATGATTCTAAGGAAAGGAAGGAGAGGAGCGGAATAAAGACAATGGACTTCAAAAAAGCAGACTTTAACAAACTCCGAGAACTGATAGGGAAGGTCCAATGGGAAGAAAGGAGTTCAGGAGAGCTGGCAGTTTCTCAAGGAGACAATATTAGAGGCACAACTGCAAACTATCCTGATTCAAATGAAAGATAGGAAGAATAGCAAGATGCCAATATGGCTCCATCAGGACCTCTTTAATTACCTGAAAATCAAAAAGAAATCCTGCAAAAAGTGGAAAGATGGATGAATTGCTAAAGACAAATACAAAAGAATAGCACAAGAATGTAGGGACAAAATCAGAAAGGCTAATGAGGCACAAAATGAGTTACACCTAACAAGGGACATAAAAGGCAATAAGAAGAGGTCCTTTGAATACATTAATAGCAGGAGAAAGACAAAGGAAAGTGTAGGTCGTCTACTTAGCAGGGAAGGACAACTAATTTGATACCAGCCTTCAACTACCTGATGGGGGGGTTCCAAAGAGGATGGAGCTCGGCTGTTCTCAGTGGTAGCAGATGACAGAACAAGGAGCAAGGTCTCAAGTTGCAGTGGGGGAGGTCTAGGTTGGATATTAGGAAACATTATTTCACTAGGGAGATGGTGAAATCTCCTTCCTTGGAGGTTTTTAAGGTCAGGCTTGACAAAGCCCTGGCTGGGATGATTTAGTTGGTGTTGGTCCTGCTTTGAGCAGGGGGTTGGACTAGATGACCTTCTGAGGTCTCTTCCAACCCTAATCTTCTATTATTCTAATCACTGATGACATCATGAAGGCTGCAGTGTTTAATGCCTATTTTGCTTCTGTCTTCACTAACAAGGTTAATGGTGACCAGATTAACAATAAAGGGGAAGGAACAGGTTAAAGAATCTTTAGACAGGACAGAGGTATTCAAGTTGGCAGGGCCTGATGGAATTCATCCTGGGGTACTTAAGGAACTAGCAGAAGCAATCCTGGAACGGTTAGCAATTATCTTCGAGAACTGTTGGAGGATGGGTGAGGTCCGAGAAGACTGAAAAAGGACAGATTTAGCACATATCTTTAAAAAAAGGAAGAAAGAGGACCCAGGGAATTATAGACCAGGCAGCCTAACTTCTATACTTGGAAAGCTACTGGATCAAATTATTAAACAATCCATTTGTATGCACCCGGAGGATAATAGGGTTATAAGGAATAGCCAGCATGGATATGTCAAGAACAAAATGTGCCACCCCAATATAATTTCCTTCTTTAGCAGAGTTACTGGCCTAGTGCATGAGGGGGAAGCAGTAGATGTGATATATTTTGATTTTAGAAAGGCTTTTGACAGAGTCCCACATGACATTCTCATAAGCAAACTGGGGAAATGTGGTCTAGATGAAAATACTATAAACTTGGATAATGGAGGGGAGAGTGTGCTTCTAAAATTTGTGGATGACACCAAGCTGGGAGGGGTTGCAAGCACTTGGGAGGACAGGATTTGAATTCAAAACGTCCTTGACAAATTGGAGAACTGGTCTGAAATCAACAAGATGAAATTCAATAAAGACAAGTACTACACTTAGGAAGGAAAAATCAAATGCATGACTACAAAATGGGGAATAACTGGCTAGGTGGTAGTGCTGCTGAAAAGGATCTGGGAGCTATAGTGAATCACAAATTGAAATATGAGTCAAAATGTGATGCAGTTGCAAGAAAGGCTAATATCATTCTGGGGTGTATTAACAGTGTTGTATGTAAGAAATGGGAGGTAATTGTCCTGCTCTACTTGGCACTCATTTGGAATACTGTGTCCAATCCTCAGCACCACACTTGAGGAAAGATGTAGATAAATTGGAGAGTGCAGAGGAGAGGAACAAAAATGATCAAATTTTAGAAAACCTGACCTACGAGGAAAGGGTAAAAAAATGGGGACTGTTTAGTCTTGAGAAAAGAAGAGTGAGGGGGGACCTGATAACAGTCTTCCAATATGTTCAGGGCTGTTCTAAAAAGGACTGTGATGAATTGATCTCAATGTCCACCAAAGCTAGGACTAGACGTAATGGGCTTAATCTGCAGCAAAGGGAGATTTAGGTTAGATATCAGGAAAACTTTCTAACTCTAAGGATAGTTAAGCTCTGGAACAGGCTTCCAGGAGAGGATGCCAGGGATGGTTTAAGTTGACTTGCTCCTGACCTTGTGAGGTCCCTTCCAGCCCTATATTCCTGTGATTCTATGATTCTACTGTTATCCCCATTTCACAGATAGGGAACCAAGCCCTGGATCCACAAAAGGACTTAGGTATTGTGTTGCTGAGTGTTGCAATGCCTAGCTTTTACGCACCTAGGAAATCACAAGAACAGCACTGAGACCCACACAGCCTTAGGCCCCGTCTACACTGGCAAGTTTCTGAGCAGTATAGCAGCTCTGAGCGCTGTAACTCCCGAGGTGTGCACACTGCCAAGCCACTTAGTGTGCAGAAACTGCGCAGATGCAGTGCTCTACAAAAGCCCACCCTGATGAGAGGCGTACAGCTTTCTGCGCCGGGGCTACAGTGCTGCGGTGCCAGTGTAGACACCATGGTGATTACAGCACTGTGATTGGCCTCTGGGAGGTGTCCCACAATGCCTGTTCTCACCTCTCTGGTCATCGGTTTGAACTCTACTGCCCTGCCCTCAGGTGACCAACCATCAGTCCCACCCCATACATTCCTTTGCAAATTTGAAAGTCCCCTTCGTGTTTGCTCAGTGGCACGTGCAGTGGTCTCAGCGCATCTTTCCAGGTGACCATGCCTGCTCCACGCACCCGGCGATCCCCCGCTTGGAGCAATGCCGAGCTGCTGGACTTCACTGGCATTTGGGGAGAGGAGGCTATGCAGTCCCAGCTGTGCTCCAGCCTTAGGAATTATTATACCTACGGACAGATTTCTAGATGCATGATAGAAAGGGGCCGTGACCGGGACACACTGCAGTGCAGGGTCAAAGTGAAGGAGCTGCAGAACACCTACCACAAGGCACGGGAGGCAAACAGCCACTCTGGTGCTGCGCCCACGAGCTGCCGGCTCTACAAAGAGCTGGACGCGATACTCGGCAGTGACCCCCACCTCCGCTGCCAAGGCCACTGTGGATACTTCATTGGCTTGCGTGCCAGTCGAGAGTGGACCAAGCCAGGAGGAGACAATCTTGGACGAAGAGGGGGAGGGGGACCCAGAGGCAGAGGATGGCTCGGAGGTCAGAGATGCATGCAGCCGGGAGCTCTTTTCTACCCCAGAGGAGGCTAGCCAGTCACTGCAGTCGGAGCTTGGCGAAGCGCAAACAGGAGCGGAGGCCCCTGGTAAGTGGATCTGATTTTGGGAATCGCTGAAGCGAGTTGTTGGGGGCAGGAGGGTTGCAGAAATCAGGCTTGACTCCCACCTCATGCCTAGTCTGAGCGTCAGAACAGGCTGTTGATAGACTCCCTCAGAGATCTCCAGGAAACTCTCGTGGAGATACGGGGCAATCCGCTCCCGCAGGTTCCTCGGCAGAGCTGCTTTGTTTCTTGCCCCATTAACGGTAATTTTCCCACGCCACTGTGCCATCACGGTGGGGGAGGGGGGGCCATAGCTGCACAGAGGCTAACCGCATAGGGGCCAGGGTGGAAGCTGCAGGCTTGGAGAAGACCCTCCCTTGATTCCCTGCTCACCCTCAGCAGCGTGATATCTTCCATAATGATCACATCCTCTGGAAAGTGTGGGGACAGGAATGATTATCAGGCCCCCACTACAGTGCTGGCTCTCCCCAGGTGCACAAGAGCCATGTCCCCAGTGTACATCATGGTCCGGGAACTGTGATTTACCCTGCCCCTGCGGCAACTCACCATTTTGGGGGTCTTGTGGCTTATGTGTGCTTGCCTAGGGTCAGCCAGTTAGTGACAGGTGTGTGAGTACTGGCTGTGTTTTAAAGCACTGAATCAGTGTTGTCTGTGTTGCAAACAATACTGCTTCTGTAAAATGTAGCATTTAAACTTCACAGAGATGACCTTGGGAGGCCAGCCTCCCTTATTGGCGGCAGAACAGTTGCGAAGAATTCAAAAGCGGCCAAGAAGAACTAAGGAGGACTTTCTGCGTGAGGTTATGATGCACTCCGCCGCCGAGAAAAAGGAATTGAAGGAGTGGCGGGACAGCGAGAAGAGGGACTGAAAGGAGAACACGGCACACCAGAAAGAAGCCACGGAGCGGCTTTTAAGAGTTATGAAGCGCCAAGCAGACACACTCCAGGTGATACTAGCTCTCCAAAGCGAGCAGCTCCGTGCCAGCTCTCACCTGCAGCCGCTGTCGCAAAACTCTTTCCCATGCACCCCCCACACACACACACACACCACCAACACACTCTTATCAACCTCCTGGCTCCACTCTCTACCCGCAGCATTCCACTCCTCCCTCCTCACAGTCCAGCAGTGTGGACTCCCAATACCCACTGCACTCAACACCCAGCCATCTGCAGTTTGGCCCTGCTGAAGTACAGTACCCGCTGCATCGTACTCCAAAGGAGAAGGTTGGGTATGATCCCTGGACATACACAAATCTGTAGCCATCCTGGGACCCCTCCTCCTCTTGAGACCTTCCATTCCCCCATTCCTTCCATTCCCCCATCCCTGCTGATGAATTTTTTCATTTGACTCTCTCCTCTGGTTTCAGAGGGGTAGCCGTGTTAGTCTGAATCTGTAAAAAGCAACAGAGGGTCCTAGGGCACCTTTAAGACTAACAGAAGTATTGGGAGCATAAGCTTTCGTGGGTAAGAACCTCACTTCTTCAGATGCACTTCCTCCACTTGCATCTGAAGAAGTGAGGTTCTTACCCACGAAAGCTTATGCTCCCAATACTTCTGTTAGTCTTAAAGGTGCCACAGGACCCTCTGTTGCTCTCCTCTGGTTGTTGTCTTTCAATAAAATAATTGCATTTGTTTGAAAGCAATCTTTATTCTATTAAGTGAAAGCAAAAAGAGCACTGCAAAGCAACATACATACAGCTATGTTAAGGCCCCTTCTTGCATCATGTTCACCAATCACCTCCTAGCATTGCAAGCACTGCAATCCTGAGCATAGCAACAAATATTACTGGCTTTCAGCTTCAAATCGCTGCCTCAAAGCATCCCTGATCCTTATGGCCCTGTGCTGTGCCCCTCTAATAGTCCTGGTCTCTGGCTGTTCAAACTCAGCCTCCAGGTGCTGAGCTTCTGCGGTCCAGCCCTGAGTGAAGCTTTCACCCTTCCCTTCACAAATATTATGGAGTGCACAGCACGCAGCTATAAGCATAGGAATATTATCATCAGCCATGTCCAGCTTCCCATACAGGCATCGCCAGCGGGCTTTTAAACACCCAAATGCACATTTGTGCAAAGTCATCCATAATGTCACTCACGTTGCCCAGAGTCACGGTCTTTTGGAGCAGGATGCGATTAATGGCCCTGCTCACTTGCATCAACACCAGTCCAATGGTCGACTTTCCCACTCCGAACTTGTTAGCGACTGATCGGTAGCAGTCTGGAGTAGCCAGCTTCCACAGTGCAATTGCCATGGACTTCTCCAACGGCAGGGCAGCTCTCATTCTCGTGTCCTTGTGCCGCAAGACTGGTGTGAGCTCATCACACAGTCCCATGAATGTGGCTTTCCTCATGCGAAAGTTCTGCAGCCACTGCTCGTCATCCCAGATGTGCATCACGATGTGATCTCACCACTCAGTGCTTGTTTCACAAGCCCAAAAGTGGCGTTCCACTGTGGTCAGCACCTCCGTGAATGCCACAAGAAATCTCGTGTCGAAGCTACTACGCATGGCGAGATCAATCTTGCACTCCTCTTGCCTTTGTAGTTTAAGGAATAACTCCACTGCCACTTGTGACGTATTGGTCAGTGCGAACAGCATTCTTGTCAACAGTTTGGGATCTATTCCTGCAGCCCGAAAGAGGCAGGGCGCGCAGTACACAAACAGTTGAAAGATGGCGCCAAATGCGGACAGAAGCACAGGGATTGCTGGGATGCAAAGCAATTCATCACAGGGCATTGGGACAGACCCAGGATGCCCCGCGACCCCTTTCGCCTTCCCACAAGTCTTACTGGCAAAAGAGAAAAAGGTGCTCTGTGAGATAGCTGCCCAGAGTGCACCGCTCCAAATAGCGCTGCAAGTGCCAAAAGTGTGAACACGCTATTGCGCAAGCAGCTGTCAGTGTGAACACACAACAGCAGTTTTCCTTCGTCGCTCTCTGAGCGGCGCTGTAACTCTGCCAGTGTAGACGTGCCCTGAGTTAGGCACCTAGGCCTCCTATGCGACGAACGGGGAGAGATAGGCACCTTAGAATGTGATTCATGAAAGCCAGCACGGGGAGCCAATGGAGATGCCAATGAGAGGGCTGTGTGCTAAGCCCCACCCCTGTCAGGGAGATTGGTGCCTGTGGTCTGGGCTGCAAGGAGGTGCTGATCTCTGCTAGCGACCTGTGAACAGGCACCAGCCGCCCCAAGTCTGGCGACGTGGGCACCGAAGGCATTTCCTGCCGGAATGAGTCAGGCGCCCACCTTGCTCCGCATGAAACAGGCGCAGGAGGAGGAGATGCCACCTTATGACTTTCAGCCCGGTGGCCAGATCACTCAGCTGGGATGTGGGAGATCGAGGCTCAATCCTCCTCTCTGCCAGAGGGGGAGAAAAGGTCTGAACAGCATCTCTCACCCCAGCACGCTAAGCACTGGGCTCTGGGACTCCCCACTCTCTTCTGTTGAAGCTGCTCCACTCTGGAGAAATACAGAAAGGGTGATTGGAGCAGGGGGACTGGACCCTGAGCCCCCCTCCACCTAGGTGGGTGCCCTAAGTACTGGGCTACAGAATCATTCTTGCTCTTGCTTGCCCAGTGACTGTTGAAGTATTTATCCCCATTGGAACAGTCACTGGGTCATTAGTTCAGTGGTTAGGGCACACACATGGGAGACCCTTGTTCAAATCCTCTCTCCCCCTACAGCAGAGGGGGAAATTGAACCTGTGTCTCCCACATCCCCGCTGAGTGCTCTAACCGCTTGCTTAAAAGTTACCAGGTGGCACCACCTCCTCTGCACAGATTGTGCATGGGCCCTGTAAAGCGGTTCACTTACTGCAGGAGAACTCCCTGCGGCCTGGCATGGTGTGGCAGCTGTCTGTCACTCTAGTGGCCCCTGCTGACAGTCGCCATGTCATTGCGGTGGTATCTCTTCCGTAACTGCACCCTCCGGCCAGGTCACAATATTTGTGTCCACACCTTTTGGGGTAACAAAGTTCAACAAACAAAAGTCCAATCAGTAATTCCAAGGCCTTGTGTCAGGTCTCTGTCCCCTGACTCTGGCCCAAAAGTCATTGCATCCTTCCAGGTTCTGAATTATCCTTATCCCCTTATGTCAGAGGGCTTTAGGCCATCTTCCCTGTGGCTTGTGGGGAACCCAGGCCCTCCCTCTACACTGGGTGCCAGCCCTGGGACCCTATAACAAGCAGCCAAGGTCTGCACAGTCCTATTCCTTGCTACAGTTTTCTTGGGCTTCTTCCTCCCCAGTTTTTCTCAGGCTTTCTTCCCCACAATTTCTCTGGGTTGACCCTTCTTGCAGGAGTAGGATCCGAGGGCTTATATTCCCCCCACAGGTTTCATCCTCACCACCTCTCTGTTCCCAGGGAATCACTACACACTCCCTGCATGCAGCCCCCTTCTGCTACAAACTTCCACACTTTTGCTCCTGCCCAGCTGGGCTTCAGGATCAATTTAGCCTGGCTCTCCTGCCAGGTGCAGCCAGACATAACTGCCCTCTTAGACTCACATTAATTCATTTGGGCCTATGTGTGGTACAGGGAGCCTGCCTTAGCCCCGCTGCCACCCCGGAGCTGCTCAAGGTAAGCGGCGCCGGGCCAGAGCCTGCACCCCAAACCTTTCCTGCACCCCAACCCCCTGTCCTGAGTCCCCTAGCCCCCTGCCTTGAGCCCCCTGCCACACCCCTCCTGCACCCAACCCCCTGCCCTGAGCCTCCTCTCGCACTCCACACCCCCTCCTGCACCCAACCCCCTGCCCTGAGCCCCCCTAACCCCCTGCCCTGAGCCCCCTGCTGCACCCTGCACCCTTCCTGCACCCCAACCCCCTGCCCCAGCCCAACATTCATGTCCCTGCATACAATTTCCCCACCCAGATGTGGCCCTCGGGCCAAAAAGTTTGCCCACCCCTGCCCTAGAGGGAGGCAGCGGGTCGGTGCACATGGCCAGAGGCAGGAACATAGGTGTCAAGGGAACTTTTACCCTCAAAACTGAGGTGCTGAGTGGGTTTAGGCACCTCCAGGGTTCAGCGGGAGTTTTGTAGATTGCAGCAGAGCCTAAACTGGAACGTAGGCACCTATACACATGATTTAGGCACCCAAGTCTGGAGCTTAGGTGCCTAAATAACTTTGTGGATCTGGGCCAAAGTGACAAGCCCAAGGCCACAAAAAAGGTCTATGATAGAGCTAGGAATTGAATCTAATTCTCCTGAGTCCTAGTCTGGTTCCTTCAGGAGAAGACCCCACTATCTCCTTCCAATAGCATGCACACCCACAGAAAGTTCTATCTAAAGCATCCTTCAGGGATGGATCCTGGCAATATTTTAGCTTTCCAGTCTCTCGAATTATCATTTCACTGAAAGCAAAAACACTGGAAGCACTGCTGGTAAATCTTGTAATGGAATGAAGACTTGAAGAGATTCTTCTTTCATTAGCAGCAAGCCTCAGGGAACAGAAGGAGCACTTGACCGAGCTTAGTAAAACTTGAAGAACCTCTCCACCCATTCACTTACTAAAATGAGACTAAAAAGACTCGGAAAAAAAAAACCCCAACAACAAGCCAAGACCCACTTTCCGCAGCCTCAGTTTTCAGCACACTTTAGGCTTTTGTAAAGCAAACTCCTGTTTGCTCAGCAGCTGAGTGCACTGAGACGGGATGTAGCTGCATTCTCCAAGATTAGACTAACATTACAAAATGCATGTTTGTACTGCTGGCCTCCCAGCCAAGGAGATGGATGGCTTTGTGCTGTGCCTTTAACCAGCTGCAGAGACTCAAAAATGATCCTAACCAAACTGATTGACTAATGAGACTAATGTTATTACATTGACAAAGATTCTTTTGAAAGGTTGGGGAGACATTGTTGCTGGGATAGAACTTCTCCAAGCATAGATTAATGTAAGAGATTAGTTCAGAGGCAGCACTGCTGGACATGGGAGGTGGGGAGTCTGGGACTGCAGGTACAGTGTATTGAGTATTTTTGGTGCTAGTCAAACTCCAAACAAGGAGTATTCCCATATAAATTATTAACATTCCTGGAGATATGAGAAGTGGTACTTTTTTCCTAAGACAACACTGATTGGCTGAGGTTGTCATGTCACTCTTAGGAGTTGTCCACCCAGATGCAGCATTTTTGGACATCAGAGCAAGGTTGGACTTCTCACACCTCTCTTGGGGATGAAACCAGCTCCTGCCATAATATAGGAAGGCATACCTGAAAAGTCACTAGAGGTCTTCAGTGCTGGGGTTGTCAGGAGGGGATTAGAATTGATGAATTAACACTAATGATTCCATCAGCTGAACGATCCCATGAGGAGATGTAAAGAAACCTCAAAGGGAGTCGGTGGTTCCAGAATCTATTTAGTTAGTTTGTTCCAGTGCTTGCCTTTTAAAATAAAATTATGCTTCATTTTAAGGGAGGCTTCAAGTTCTTTATCTTTTTACTGCCCTCCCATTAATGGCTATCTCCATTGGTGGTACCACCCCAATGGCAGCTGCAAAGATGTTCACTGCTGAGAGTGTATAACATGATGATTTGTGCACCTATATTTGCCAAAGGAAGGAGGAGGAGGAAGGACCTCAAGAAATTACAGATGGAAAGGACCCATTAGTAGAGCTGGGCAGGAACAAGAATTTTCAGTTTGTGAGAAATTCCACAGTTTTTGAATTTGTTTTCATTCTGAATTGGAATGAAAATAAAGAATTTCAGAATTTCCCATGAAATAAAATTTTCTAAAACAATTTAATTTTGTGTCAATCAAAACATTTCACTTTAATAAAATCAAAACATTTTATTTCAATTTCAACTTTTTTATTTTTTCCTGTAACATAATATCAAAAACATCCCTCAAAATGAAGTAATTTCTTCATGAACAATCAAAATGTTCCATTCTGATACGGCCAAACCAAAAAGTTTTGATAATGCTTCATTTCAATTGTTTGATCAAAACAAAATTTCATTTAACTTAGCATGTTCTCATGGAATGTTTCAACTTTGAGGAATCTTTGTTTCCTGACCCCAAAAAAAATTCCATCTAAAGATTTTCCACCAGCTCTCCCTGTTGGGTCACACACAGCATTGCAGGGCTGCTCTGCACCGAACAGACACAAAATCCTGGGCTACACACAGCTTTTGTACCAAATTAAGTGTCTTGGTGCAGGATGTGATTTTCACCAAAATAATGAAATTATTATAACCTCTAGTTAAAGTGATATTACTCCATACAGGAATAAACTATACTGCTAGAAGCACCTTCATGCTGGTATAGCTGAATCTACACTAGACAAGATTTCATTGCTATTCAAGTATAGTTATAGCACTGCAATTTTTGTGTGTAGACAAGACCCAAGAGTTGTTCAGTCTAGATTTACATAGCTGTGGTTTTGGTTCATTCAAAAGTACAGCTGCTCTCTCTCTTCAGTTGCTGCTTCTCTCTGAGCTACTTTCTTTCAGTACTGAAAACAAAACAAAAAATAACAGCCAGCAACTAAATAAAGCTTCACTGCCCCATTCAAGGCCGAATTACAACAGCAGTAATCTCACCACCTTCAAGTTCTGCTGGGGGAAATTTCCCTCCTCTAATCTTAACGTTCTTTTGCCAGAAGCACGAACACACAGAAAACTGAACTTTGCCACCATTATTTGCATCCATTGTTCTATAAATGACAGATTTAGAGAGAGGTGGGGGGGAAAAAACCAACCCAGAGGTTGTCAGTTGTGTAAAAGCATTCCTTCCTTCTTTTCAGTGTGGGTGGTCCACTTGGCAGTTACTATGGTTTCAACATAAATGAGCACAAAAGAAGATGAGTAATGTGTGTGCAAATGCAGCAGTCTAATTGCATTATGTTTTGAAACCAGATTAGCCATGTGATTCATCTGTATATTGAATTGTGTTTAATGCGTGTATTTCACTAATTGGTGATCAAGTCAGAAACAGTGCACAGATATCATTACTACCATAGAATAACAAAGACATGTAAATATTTCGCTCTTTAAAACAAAGATGGGCATATCACTGACTGGTTTAATGGGCGACCCTGGGCAAGTCACTTCACCTGCCCATGTCTCTGTGTCCTGTAAAATGGGGACCTAGTGATACTGACCTCCTTTGTAAAGCCCTTTGAGAGCTAGGGGGTTTATTATTAACTATTTATTATTAATTATTATTTTACAGATGGGAGAACAGAAGCAAACAAATTCAGGCCAAACATTTCAAAAGTGCTCACTGATTTGGGATGCTTCAATTGCACCCAAAAGTTCGCTGCCCAATTTGAGATACTAGAGAGACAAGGTGGGTGAGGCAATATCTTTTATTGGACCAACTTCTGTTGGTGAGAGAGACAAGCTTCCGAACCACACAGAGTTGCTCTCCAGGTCTACAACAACACGCATACAATTTGAGATACCTCAAATGTGATTTTCAGAGATGCTGAGCACTTGCAGCTCCCACTGATGTCATATACTCTATATTTGCATAGTGCCTAGCCCAACATGGCCCTGGGCACTACAACTATATAAATGTAAAATAATAATACATTGAAGCTGTGAATGTTCTTTGCCTCTGAAAATTAGGCAAAAGGTATCTAAAGCTGTGTCCCCAAAAGCTGAGGTATCCAAACGTAGTGACTTTTGAAAATATTGGTCTAAGTGACTTGCCCAAGGTCACTGAGTGAGTCACTAGCAAAGCTAGGAACAAACCACAAATCTTCCAACTGCCAGTCTTGGGTCCTCTTCACTGGACCACCTGACACAGAATCTAGGGTATTTCCCTGACAATGGGAAATGCTGAAATTCTATTGCTTTTGAAGATACCTACTCATGCTAACACCCCATACAAGAAAACATTCAAATTAAGGTTTTATTATTAGGGTATTTATAGGTACAATGTAGGAAAAGTCTCCCTTTTTCCTCACTTTTTGCTGTTGCAGAAAACAAAGATGCAGTCAAGTAAGGGGGCCACAACTGGCGTTACTACTCAGGCAGAACTGCCATTGAACTAGAGGGGAGCGTTGTCTGCATATGGACTACAGAATCAGGCCTTAGGTCTGATTTAATTAATCCTAGCGTGCTTGTGTTGAATAGAAAATGCACTTTGAAATGTATACAGTTTACTTTCGTGTTTTAATTAGTTTTCCTAATAGATATTATAATAGCTCAGCTGCGTTCATAGACAAATAATTGCACCCTCCAGTGGTGAAAGTGTAACCCTGATTATGCCTGCAAGTGTTAATCAAAATCTGTTTAGTTTAGTGGTTAATGTGCCTGCTTTGTAATTCAAAGGGGCTGCACTGAAAGGTGACTTAAAGACATCATATATTTTTCACTCTGTATCTATCACATCACTACATTTTCAATATTACCTTTTCTTTATCATCCAAAAACTCTGCAATTAACAAAAAATATTTTAATTCTTTTAATTGAAGAAAATAAAAGTAATCTTAGTTTGCTAGTATTGTTCTAGATATCCAGGGAAGTCCCACAGAGTCCTGTAGAGATCAAAGTAAGGACTGACTTGACTAGGGATCAACGTATGCAGATGACACTAAGGCCTGGTCTACACTACAAAGTTGGGTTGATATAAGTGCACTTGGATTGACCTAGTTATGCATGTGTCTCCCACCAACGTAAGTGGTCTGTTACAGTGATGCAGTAATACCCCCTCTTCAAGTGCCACAGAGCTCCAGTCGACCTACTTAAGACAACACAGCATGAGTGCAGATACGGCATCATTTGTGTCGACCCTAACAATCCTCCATCAGCTGTCCCACAATGTCCCTGTCCCCACAACAGTGACCACTCTGTTCACAATTTTGAACTCCACTACCCAAGGGTCACAGAAAATGGAAACGCCTCTTACCTCCTCCCCCCATTCAAAATCCCCATGTGTTTTTGAAATGCCTTTTCCTGATTGCCCACCATGGCTAGCACACCTAGCAGCTCACCTTGTTGTGTGCATCCAACTGACCGACCAACCATGCCAGCTACACACACACAGAGCTACTAGACAAGTTCCTGTCTGAAGTCTTGGATCTCCTTGGCTGTGTGAAGAAGAGGCTGTGCAAGCTCAGCTGTGGAACAGCCATAGAAACAGTGACATCTTTGAGCAGATTGCACAGGGGATGCTGGCAAAGGGGCACAACATGGATCAGCAGCAGTGCTGTGTGAAAGCAAAAGAACTGAGCCAGGCATGTCACAAAGTTAGAGAAGGCAACAAGAAATCTGGTGCTGCCTCGCAGATCTGCCCTTTTACAACAAGCTGCATGCCATCCTTGGCAGTGTCCCCACCAGCACCCCACAAATGACTGTGGATACCCCAGAGGAGCCCAAGACAGAGACACCTGCCATGAACAACAACGAGGGGTGGGGACGCAGAGTGGGACTCAAACTATGCTGTGAACAAGGAACCAATTGAAAATCTGCAGGATCTAGCCAGTCCCACCAGACGAGCACAGATGAGCCTGCCGACAAACGGGAAGGGTAGGTATGTACAGGCATTATATCTTGCAATGGTTTTTGGTCTTTTCTTTCCCTCAGACCTTATCTCCCTCACTTCAGCTCTCCTCCCCCGGCCTTTGTTCCCCATTTAAAAATGGCACCCAGCCAGGGCCGGTGCTACCATTTAGGCAAACTAGGCGGTTGCCTAGGGTTCCAAGATTTGGGGGCGCCAAAAAGCAGTGCCCCCAATTTTTTTTACAGCATTCCTATGCCCCCTCCTCGAGCGCGCGGTCGCCACTCCACTTCTCCCACCTCCCAGGCTTGCAGCGCCAATCAGCTGTTTGGCACCACAAGCCTGGGAGGGGAGGAGAATTAGAGCGGGGGCGGCGTGCTCGGGGAGGAGGCGGAGCAGAGGTAAGCTGGGGTGGGGAGCTGCCGCACGGCTCCCCGGGGGGGGGGAGCTGCCACGGGGGCGGCGCCTCAGGGCAGAGGAGGGGAGCTGCTGCGGGGAGGGCGCCTCAGGGCGGGGGGGGGGCAGGGAGCTGCCGCACAGGGCTGGGGGGGGCGCAAGGTGGAAGTTTCGCCTAGGGCGCGAAACTTTCTTGCACCGGCCCTGCACCCAGCCCATCCACAAGTTGAGACAAAGGTAACGACTTTTCATTACTTTACTGGTATAATGTTAGAAAATAAAAGCTTCGGGATTACATTCTACAAAGGGTTGTATGGCAGCCCAGTTACACATTCCACCTCAGATCAGTGTCCTGTGCTTGGGTAGAGGTACAACAAACAGAGGCAGAGGCAGCTCCCACTTCTCATTTCGTTGGCTTGTTGGACTAGGCATGGGGGCCATGTGGCCATGTGGAATACTCTCTTTATCAGAAGAGGGATGTCCCTTTCATCATTTTGAGAGATCTTGATTCATCTTTCATGGAGATACTCAGAAATCCTCTCCTGAAGTTTTCTAGGGAGGCAGACTTTCTTCCCCCATGATAGGACACTTTCCCACACCAGTCAGTGATGAGTTTGGCTGGCACCATTGCAGTAAACAGGCTCGCAGCATAAGGTCATGGGCAGCTTCAGAACGACAGAAACATCTAGGTTCTCTGTGCCTTTGGAGTGAGGTATCAGCCAAAATCACTGCCTGGGAAACAGTGCCGTTATATTCACTGTCATTTTCCTATACCTGTATCCAGTGAGGGGGACCAAGCAGTATAGTTACATGCAATGGAGCACCCCCCCTTCTCCTAGCCACAGGGCCACCCAGAGGATTCAGGGGGCCTGGGGCAAAGCAGGGGAGCTGCGGCCAGGGCCGGCTTTAGGCACTGCGGGGCCCAATTCAAAGAAGCTGCCGCCGAAGTCCCGCCGCTGTCTTCGGTGGCACCTCAATCGCTGCCGCGGAGAAAGGTTCCCTCCGCTGAAATCATAGAATCATAGAATATCAGGGTTGGAAGGGACCTCAGAAGGTCATCTAGTCCAACCCCCTGCTCAAAGCAGGACCAATTCCCAACTAAATCATCCCAGCCAGGGCTTTGTCAAGCCTGACCTTACAAACCTCTAAGGAAGGAGTTTCCACCACCTCCCTAGGGAACCCATTCCAGTGCTTCACCACCCTCCTAGTGTAACTTTAGCGCCCTCATGGCCAAGATGAGTCTGCTCTGCAGGCAGCTCTGGCCAAGAGATGGCGCGCGCAGGAATGCAGCAGGAGAAATCCCTTCCACCCCAGGGACACCTGTTCCAAACCCCCCAGAGCGAACACACACACACACAGGAAAAGTACAGTGGATATAACAGGGGAAATATTTATTTACAGAGGAATGAGAGGAGAAAAACAACAAGGGGAAATATAGGGGGAGCAGTAGAACAGGGCTGTATCCAAGCCAAGGCCCCACGGGCCCAGTGGTAGCACAGTCTGGAAGGGCAGACACTGAGCAATGTGTCTGCACACAGAGTTCAGGAGTCCTGAGCAAAGTTCCAGCCCAGGGGTGAGTCTTGGGTGCTCCTGGTCATCTTCGGCGCCAGTGAACTTTCCCCCAACCAACCCCTCCGGTGCCCTCTTCTGCCGCTCTCTGCAAAGCCACGCAGAGCGACCACCTGCCCACTTAACTAGCTACAGCCTCCCTCCTTGTCCCCAATGCAGAGTCCCAAGCCCCAGTACTCACAGCCCCATGCAGCTCTGGGCAGCAGCGATACTGGGTCCGGCTCCGGCCTGTCCTTCTCGGGCGAGTCCTCCCTGGCACAGTGCTGCTCCTGGCTCCTGTCCTGGGGTGTCCCCGATCGGCCCTGTCCTTCCCAGGCTTCAGCCAGGTTCTCTCTGCTGCTCCCTTTTCCAGGGCCTGCAGCCTGCCTCTCCCTCTCCTTGGGGCTCCAGCCTGCCCCCTGGAGTTTCCCTCCTTTTTTCTTACTCTCCCCCTCCCCCTTAGGAAAAAGATTTAAAGGGCCATGCTCTCTAAACCCCAAAGGGGTTACACTAGTCAAAAAGTTTTTCCTAATATCCAATCTAAACCTCCCCCACTGCAACTTGAGACCATTACTCCTTGTTCTGTCATCTGCTACCACTGAGCACAGTCTAGACCCATCCTCTTTGGAACCCCCTTTCAGGTAGTTGAAAGCAGCTATCAAATCCCTCCTCATTCTTCTCTGAAGACTAAACAATTCCAGTTCCCTCAGCCTCTCCTCATAACTCATGTGCTCCAGCCCCCTAATCGTTTTTGTTACCCTCCACTGGACTCTTTCCAATTTTTCCACATCCTTCTTGTAGTGTGGGGCCAAAACTGGACACAGTACTCCAGATGAGGCCTCACCAACATTGACTAGAGGGGAATGATCACGTCCCTCGATCTGCTGGCAATGCTCCTACTTATACAGCCCAAAATGCTGTTAGCCTTCTTGGCAACAAGGGCACACTGTTGACTCATATCCAGCTTCTCGTCCACTGTAATCCTTACGTCCTTTTCTGCAGAACTGTCGCCTAGCCACTCGGTCCCTAGTCTGTAGCAGTGCATGGGATTCTTCCATCCTAAGTGCAGAACTCTGCACTTGTCCTTGTTGAACCTCATCAGATTTCTTTTGGCCCAATCCTCTAATTTGTCTAGGTCCCTCTGTATCCGATCCCTACCCTCCAGCATATCTACCTCTCCTCCCAGTCTAGTGTCATCTGCAAACTTGCTGAGAGTGCAGTCCACGCCATCCTCCAGTCATTAATGAAGATATTGAACAAAACCAGCTCCAGAACCAACCCTTGGGGCACTCCGCTTGATACCGGCTGCCAACTAGAGATAGAGCCATTGATCACTACCCGTTGAGCCCAACAATCTAGCCAGCTTTCTATCCACCTTATAGTCCATTCATCCAGCCCATCCTTCTTTAACTTGCTGGTAAGAATACTGTGGGAGACGTTATCAAAAGCTTTGCTAAAGTCATGGAATAACACGTCCACTGCTTTCCCCTCATCCACAGAGCCAGTTATCTCATCATAAAAGGCAATTAGGTTAGTCAGGCAAGACTTGCCCTTGGTGAATCCATGCTGACTGTTCCTGATCACTTTCCTCTCCTCGAAGTGCTTCAGAATTGATTCCTTGAGGACCTGCTCCATGATTTTTCCAGGGACTGAGGTGAGGCTGACTGGCCTGTAGTTCCCCGGATCCTCCTTCTTCCCTTTTTTAAAGATGGGCACTACATTAGCCTTTTTCCAGTCATCTGGGACCTCCCCCGATCGCCATGAGTTTTCAAAGATAATGGCCAACGGCTCTGCAATCACATCCTCCAACTCCTTTAGCACCCTAGGATGCAGTGCATCCGGCCCCATGGACTTGTGCTTGTCCAGCTTTTCTAAATAGTCCTGAACCACTTCTTTCTCCACAGAGGGCTGGTCACCTTCTCCCCATGCTGTGCTGCCCAGTTCAGCAGTCTGGGAGTTGACCTTGTTCGTGAAGACAGAGGCAAAAAAAGCATTGAGTACATTAGCTTTTTCCACATCCTCTGTCACTGGGTTGCCTCCCTCATTCAGTAAGGGGCCCACACTTTCCTTGACTTTCTTCTTGTTGCTAACATACCTGAAGAAACCCTTCTTGTTACTCTTAACATCTCTTGCTAGCTGCAACTCCAAGTGTGTTTTGGCCTTCCTGATTTCACTCCTGCATGCCTGAGCAATATTTTTATACTCCTCCCTGGTCATTTGTCCAATCTTCCACCTCTTGTAAGCTTCTTTTTTGTGTTTAAGATCAGCAAGGATTTCACTGTTAAGCCAAGATGGTCACCTGCCATATTTACTATTCTTTCTACACATTGGGATAGTTTGTTCCTACAGCCAGCTCTCAATTTCCCAGTTATGTTACCACACAGCCCTTCCTAAGCAAGCACATTTATTCTTAAAGTGAAAGCATTACAGAAAAAACAGATTAAAACTATAAAAATCCTACACACATGCTAATAAACTTACGAAAAGGCAACCCCTCCCCAACTCCAGCAAAGGCTCTGACAGTCAGTCCTTCAAACCTCCCTCCCCACCCCCCAACGTTTTTTTCTGTGGTTACAAGTTCATAACAGCCTTAGCTCAGAACAAGCACACCTATGCATAGGATAGTCTTTCCTTTATACAGCTTAGGCTTTTGATCTTGAGACTCACAGAAGAGGTAATCAGCTGACAATGGTCCCTTCTTCAGGGCACAGCTTCAAAAGGCTGGAATTTTGCATAACCAGGGCAGACGGGGGGAAGGGGGAGGAATTTGCATTCACCTTCCCCTAAATATTTCCTAGAAATTTCACTTCACTTGTATTGTCTCAGAAGTCCACTCTTGTCTGCCACATTATTCAATATAGTTCTTTGGTCATCCATGTCCACAATAATACATAACTTTTGCATTTAATACTGGACTCCAAAACACTAAAACTGAATTCAATAAGGTTTAATAAGGATATTGCAGGAAATTACCAGATCTGTCGCAATTATTAAATGTGAAGAGGCATTTAAGGGCAGTGTCCTGTATACCCCATCCACAATGGGACCAAATTCCACGGAAAAGCAACTGTAAATTCTGCTGCAATGACCACTAAATTCCATGGCAAAAACCCCTACCTTCTGCAGCCACATTAATATATTCCATCTCCACAGAATTCCCTTTCACTCCCATCCCCACCATAACTAAATAAACATAAAACTCTGGCTCAAAGGTGAAAATACTCATTGATGTAAAAGTTCAATGACTGTCATAGCAGGTGGGGTTTTCACCATGCTCTTCGGGTAGCCCAATTCTACTCCTCAGGCCTCAGATGCCATGTATGTCCAGGCAGCCTGGTTTGCAACCTCCCTCCTCACCATGTGCCCTAGGGAAGCTGCTGGCTTCAGCAGCTCAGATCTCCAACTCTCTAGGCCTTGGTTACAATGCTGTTCTCCAATCAGCCCAGTTGACCAAGCTACACTTCTGAAACAGAATGGAAGAGTGCAAGGAGTGTGACCTTTTATCCAGTTAACTCCCCCTTTTTTCAAAGGCTGCAGAGCAAGAGGAAGCAGCCCCCATGTCCTGGCAGGGCAGGGAGACACAAAGCATAATATCAGGTGTCTGACTGCAGCCAAACAGTGAATTCCATAACAAAAAGTGTTGGGAAAATGCCCTGACTGAGGTGCTTGGAGCAGCTCGTACAGCTGCGGTCTCAGGCTCTCTACAAATGCAGGAATATAACACTCCCATTGTTCATGTTTACAGCATTAACTCTGTAACCATACAACCTCAATATATATTATTTAATTAAATTAAAAATGAGATTTTAGAACACAGTACTGCTGCAAGAGTGAATTCCATGGTCATGGTATTACAGGATACACGGGGCCCTGTTTATAAGCTTTACAAACTCACTGAAATTGAAAAGCTGAGTACAGCTTTAAATACTGAGGAGTCACCTCCATAATATTTTTCAGTAAACAAGCTGAAGCCAAACACTGAAAAAGTGGCAAAAATGCTTAAAAGATTTCTATATAGCCTTTTGCCAAACCATGCTGGGTAGATGCATATGTAGGATACATAAGTATCATGAAAGCGGGCTGGAGCTAGAGCAGGAAAATATATCACAAACTTGGCAGATGGCTGTTGCTAGTTCCTGGCCTTCCTCATCTCCCAGCTGTGTGCACTTACTGCAGAGCAGAGATAGGACTTATCCATGATTCCCTGGGCCCACCCATGGGGTTCAAATGGTCTCCAAAGGAGATATTGCAGCAGGGAACTTTCCAAAGGGTTGGGAACAACTAACAGTGAGGGAGCTGCACGTGGATGTCTCTGTTCACTTTGTGGAGTGCCCACTATTGCATCCATCTTAGGCCTGGTCTACACTACAAGTTTAGGTCGACTTTAGCAGCGTTAAATCGAATTAAGCCTGGACACGTTTACACGACGAAGCCCTTTCTTTCGACTTAAGGGGCCCTTTAAACCGGTTTCTTTACTCCACCTCCGAAGAGGGGATTAGCGATAAAATCGGCCTCAGCGGGTCGGAATTGGGGAAGTGTGGGCAGAATTCGACGTTATTGGCCTCCAGGAGCTATCCCACAGTGCTTCATTGTGACTGCTCTGGACAGCACTCTCAACTCAGATGCAATGACCAGGTAGACAGGAAAAGCCCCGCGAACGTTTGAATTTCATTTCCTGTTTGCCCAGCGTGGAAAGCACAGGAGACCACGCAGAGCTCATCAGCACAGGTAACCGTGATGGAGTCCCAGGATCGCAAAAGAGCTCCAGCATGGACTGAACGGGAGGTACGGGATCTGCTCGCCATATGGGGAGATGAATCAGTGCTAGCTGAACTCCGTAGCAGTAAAAGAAATGGCAAAATATTAGAAAAGGTCTCCAGGGCCATGAAGGACAGAGGTCATAACAGGGACGCACAGCAGTGCCGCGTGAAAATTAAGGAGCTAAGGCAAGCCTACCACAAAGCCAGAGAGGCAAACGGAAGGTCCGGGGCACAGCCGCAAACATGCCGCTTCTACGCGGAGCCGCATGCCATGCTAGGGGGTGCAGCCACCACTACCCCAACCATGTGCTATGACTCCTTCACTGGAGAAACACACAGGGAAGAGGGTTCGGGGTATGAGGAAGAGGAGGATGAAGATAATGTGGATAGCTCACAGCAGCAAGGAAGCAGAGAAACCAGTTTCCCCAACAGCTAGGATATGTTTATCACCCTGGACCTGGAGCCAGTAACCCCCGAACTCACCCAAGGCGTGCTCCCAGACCCTGAGGGCACACAGGGGACCTCTGGTGAGTGTACCTTTGTAAATATTACACATGGTTTAAAAGCAAGCGTGTTTAATGATTAATGATTAATTTGCCCTGGCAATCGCGGCCAGTACAGCTACTGGAAAAGTCTGTTAACGTGTATGGGGATGGAGCGGAAATCCTCCAGGGACATCTCCAGAAAGCTCTCCTTCATGTACTCCCAAAGCCTTTGCAAAAGGTTTCTGGGGAGGGCTGCCTTATCCCGTCCGCCATGGTAGGACACTTTACCATGCCAGGCCAGTAGCACGTTGCATAACAAAGCACGGCAGTGTATGGTCCCGGTGTTTGCTGGCATGCAGACAACATCCATTCCTTATCGCTCTTTGTTATCCTCAGAAGAGTGATATCATTCACGGTCACCTGGTTGAAATGGGGTGATTTTATTAAGGGGACATTCAGAGGTGCCCGTTCCTGCTCAGCTGACCAGAAATGTTCCCCGCTGTTAGCCACATGGTGGGGGGGGAGGGGTGAAGTGATCATCCCAGAGAATTGGGTGTGTGTGGGAGAGGGGGGTTAGTTGGGTTTGTGCTGCATGTTAACCCAGGAACCGAAGCCCCTCCTTTTACATTGCAAAACCATTTTAAATGGCCAACCCAACGGGTGCTTGGTATGGGAAATGAGGGCGCTACTGTTTGAAACCATTCCCACATGTTAAGAAGGTGAAAAAAGCCAAAAGACTGTGGCTTACTGCCTGCAAGCCGAAATCTGTTGCCTGGCACTGTGTGAGTGATCTCTCACACCAAACCGGCAGGCCCTCAATATAAGAGGAAAAATGCGACCTTGTAACGAAAGCACATGTGCTGTGTAATGTGAACAGCAAAATTTAACGTGAAAGAGTGTACCCATTGTTCTCTAAAATGTGTCTTTTTTAACCACCTCTCCCTTCTCCTCCACCAGCTGCAAATGTTTCTCCTTCACAGAGGCTAGTGAAGATTAGAAGGAGAAAATGACGGACTCGGGATGACATGTTCACGGAGCTCCAGATGTCCTCCCACGCTGAAAGAGCACAGCAGAATGCGTGGAGGCAGTCAATGTCAGATTACAGAAAAGCACAGTATGAACGAGAGGAGAGGTGGCGGGCTGAATCGTGGTATGAACAGAGCAAGTGGCGGTCTGAAGATGATAGGTGGCGTCAGCTTGCTGACAGAAGGCAAGAGTCGATGCTCCGGCTGCTGGAGCATCAAACTGATATGCGCCAGCGTATGGTTGAGCTGCAGGAAAGGCAGCAGGAGCAGAGACCGCCGCTACAGCCCCTGTGTAACCAACAGCCCTCCTCCCCAAGTTCCATAGCCTCCTCACCCAGACGCCCAAGAACACGGTGGGGGGGCCTCCGGCCACCCAGTCACTCCATCCCAGATGATTGCCTGAGCATCAGAAGGCTGGCCTTCAATAAGAGTTAAAGTTTTAAACTGCAGTGTGTCCTTTTCCTTCCCTCCTCCCCCACCCATCCCGGGCTACCTTACCCTAGTTGTGTGATGAATTAATAAAGAATGCATGAATGTGAAGTAACAATGACTTTATTGCCTCTGCAAGTGGTGCTCGAAGGGGGAGGGGAAGGTGGAGTTTTTGGTTTACAGGGAAGTAGAGTGAACCAGATGGGGGGGGTGGGGCGGAGGGTTCATCAAGGAGAAACAAACAGAAGTTTCACACTGTAGCTTGGCCAGTCACAAAACTCGTTTTCAAAGCTTCTCTGATGCGCACCGCGCCCTGCTGTGCTCTTCTAACTGCCCTGGTGTCTGGCTGCGCGTAATCAGCGGCCAGGTGATGTGCCTCAACCTCCCACCCCGCCATAAATGTCTCCCCCTTACTCTCACAGATATTGTGGAGCGCACAGCAAGCATCAATAACAATGGGGATATTCTTTTCGCTGAGGTCTGAGTGAGTCAGTAAGCTGCGCCAGCGCACTTTTAAACGTCCAAATGCACATTCCACCACCATTCGGCACTTGCTCAGCCTGTAGTTGAATAGGTCCTGACTACTGTCCAGGCTGCCTGTGTACGGCTTCATGAGCTATGGCATTAAGGGGTAGGCTGGGTCCTCAAGGATAACTATAGGCATTTCAACATCCCCAACGGTTATTTTCTGGTCCGGGAAGAAAGTCCCTTCCTCCAGCTTTCGAAACAGACCAGAGTGCCTGAAGATGTGAGCATCATGTACCTTTCCCGGCCATCCCACGTTGATGTTGGTGAAACATCCCTTGTGATCCACCAGGGCTTGCAGCAGCATTGAAAAGTACCCCTTGCGGTTTATGTACTCAGTGGCTTGGTGCAGGTACAGGGAATTAAAATCAACAAAGGTGGCTGTGCATCAGGGAGAAACACAAACAACTGTCACACAGAATGCCCCCCCGCCCCAAAGATTGAACTCAAAACCCTGGGTTTAGCAGGCCGTTGATTTCACGGAGGGAGGGGGAAGCAAATTAATACAGAACAAATCTATTTTTTACATCTTAAGCTGGCAGACGACGGTGCAGCATGACTGATAGCCCTCGGCATCTTCTGGGTGCTTGGCAGAAAATACTGGGCGCTTGGCAGAAAATAGCATACTACGACTGATAGCCATCATCGTCGAGACTGTTCGATAGGACTGAGCATGTCTGCCCAGGTGCCCATGATTGACAGCCACTGCAGTACGACAACGACGGATATCAATCGTAATATACCATCTTCTACCAAAAGGCAAGAGGCTGCTGTTGTGTGCAATTCAGCCCCACATCTGCCAGCACCCAAATTGCCAATGAAGGCTACCAGTCATACTGCACCGTCTACTGCCAAAAGGCAATTAGCTGCTGCTGTGTAGCAATGCCGTACCACGTCTGCCGGCACCCAGATGACATATGGTGATGGTGAGCTGAGCTGAGCTGAGCAGGCTCCATGCTTGCCGTGGTATGTTGTCTGCACAGGTAACCCAGATAAAAAGGCGCAAATCGATTGTCTGCCGTTGCTCTGACTGAGGGGGAGGTGCCTGATGACATGTACCCAGAACCCCCCGCGACACTGTTTTCCATCATTCAGGCATTGGGATCTCAACCCAGAATTCCAATGGGCGGCGGAGACTGCGGGAACTGTGGGATAACTACCCATAGTGCAACGCTCCGGAAGTCGATGGTAGCCTCGGTACTGTGGACGTGGTCCGCCGACTTCATGCACTTAGAGCATTTTATGTGGGGACACACACAATCGGCTGTATACAACCGATTTCTATAAACCCGGGTTCTATAAATTCGACCTAATTTCGTAGTGTAGACATACCCTTAGTGTGATCCATGAAGAGAGCTGCCAGAGGACAGCGAGAGTGAGAGCAGCTGCATCTCAGGCATGTACAACAGACAGGCTGCAGATAATCCGGGACAGACCATCAGACACTTAGCACATGGGTTCCAGTGGCGGCGAAGGAAGGCAACAAGGGCTGGGGGGAGGAGGAGGGCCACAGGAAGCCCTGTTTCATGGCTTACCCAAGGCACCTGATGATCTTAATACAGCCCTTGGCCCAAGTGAGAGTCAACCATAGTGGTTCTTTTTGTCCCTTCAGTGTTATTGCTCTTCCTCTCCTTACTTATAGCCAGCACTCTTGTGACGTTTAATAGTTTGCAGCCCCGTTCCCAGCCCTGATCCTGCTCTGGCCGCAGATCCAGCCCCAGCCTTGACCCCCTTACTCCCGTCCGTGCCCTCCACCCCCAGAACCGCAGCCCCACTCCCGGCCCCAGCTCAGGGGGGTGTGGGGAAGGGGAATGGACAGGGGTAAGGGGAGGTGCAACCGTGAAAAGTTTGGAAACCACTGCATTACAAGTCCCTTAAGCCAGCCACTCACTGATGGGGTAGCCCTCCCGCCAAGTCCTTTATGTTCAGAAAGAATGCTCATATGCTCTATCCAGCTTTTGCATTGAAGATACTGTCATTAAATGGCTGGTATGCCCTGCTGCAATATATGTGTGGTATTTTGCCACAATTCTCAACTCTTTTTGTGCAGGAAGGCTGAAAGCTGCTCTTCCAGAACAAGAGGATTTGACTGGTAAATCACAGTGGGAAAGTTTTTCATTTCCTGGAATACTGATTGACAACAAAAGTGATGAGTAGCATGATAGCAATCTCAGTACCAGGAAAATCAACTTTTATATATGTCACAACCTGGTATTTCCTGTTCACAAATGTTAAATCAGTGAGACTTTCTACGGGTGTTATAAAGTAACCATACTGAGGAATAAAATTCTATGCAATAATAATAATAATACAAAAGCCACACCATTATTTAACAAATAAAAAAGCTATACAGTCTATGTTCACATCCTGTCGTCTCCTGTAATAACTGTGATGCTGGTAAGCCAGATGCCAGTTCTTGCTAAGTCTGTAGGCATCAGCTTAGCACTGACAAATTCATAACTAGAAACCAGACCAGCTCAGTTATATGTTAATATTGTTCAAGATAGGTGTTAGACTTGTAAGGATGTGTTTAATGTTCAAACTCTATATAATGCTTGTAAGTTCAATGATGCTGGAACACTTTAAATAGTGGGGGTGCTGAAAGTCAGTCACTTTACCCCTGTCCGTGCCCTCCCCACCCCCCAGAGCTGGGGCCAGGAGCAGGGCCATGTCTCTGGGAGGGGGGACAAGGATAGGGGTAAGGGGGCTGAGGCTGGGGCCACAGCTGAGGGCAGGCGCAGGGCCGGCAGCTGGAAGCTGGATCCCGGGCGAGGGTTCGGCAGCTGGGACCCTGCATAGGGGGCCAGAAGTGGAGCCCCAGGGGTGGGCCGGGAGCCCACGTGAGGGGCTAGGAGCGGAGCCCGAGCATGCGGCTGTCAGCCAGGACCCCTCCTCTGGGGCCAGGAGCAGAGCCCTGCGTGAAACCTGGGGGTGCTGCAGCACACACCACACCCCTAGTTCCCGTGCCTATGCGTAAATTACTGTATGCATTAATCTTACTTGTACTGTCTGTATTCCATGCTACAAGGTAAAATATGTTTGTTTTATAATAGTAAAAATGCCTGCTCGGAATATATGAACTCAGATGGGAAGAGTGGTTCTCCCCCACCCATCCAGGAGGACTATCAAAATTAAGTGGGACATCATAGTACCAAAGCTTTGTTAATTACCCCGTGGACAAGTTCGTGCAGAAAACCTCATTCCATTGGTTTGAATGCTGGAAGAGGGAAATACAAATAGCTAACTGTGGTAGGAAGAGAGCCTAAGACATAAGCTCTTGTATCAGAGGCTGGTATGAGGCATGACCTGCTCACAGAATCTGGCAAGAACAGGACTGATATTGCAGAAATACACATTCCTAAGAAGTGCTAGGCACAGAGTGCTCATGCAAACACCCTGACATCAAGTGGTATAATAACATCGTAGTATCAAAGATGGTACAAAAACATTCCTCAATGATAACAGAAACACACTGACCCCTCCTAAAAGATGTCAAGATAACAGTACATAACTTGTTTATATCCAGGTATTTCAGAGGGAGTATCTTTGGCCAGCCTAGGGGGCAGTGGAAAGTCCCACCACTGACTGAGCTACATCCATTGTCACAGGCAAACATGTCTTAGTATTCTCATAGAGTCTGCCAGGTGCTATTACCGTGCTTCATTGACAATAAACCTGACTGGGTGACTTTGTACCTTAACGGATCTTGTGGTCATTGGGCGGTTTGTTAGAGGTCTGCTGTGCCAACTGTCTGTGGAGAGCTAGGACAGTACACAGGGAGAACACACAGCCGAACATCTAACATTAATGTGAAGGTTTTTCATCTCTTTGCTGTTTGGATTTTCACAAAGGTTGGAGCTAAGAAACAAAAAGCAGAGAGCCTCAGGGTCGACATGGGTTAAGCCCTAAAAGACATTCAATGCTGACGGTTTACTACATCTGTTACCTTTTGAATCACAGACAAACTCATTTGTGCATATATGCTTGTTTGCTTTAACCTGTAAATAACTCTCTTATTTTTTTCCTAGTTAATAAACCTTTAGTTAGTTTATTACAGGATTGGCTATAGGGGTTGTCTTTCGTGTTAGATCTAAGGTATAAATTGATCTGGGGAAAGTGACTGGTCCCTTGGGAAAGGCCATCCTTAGGATTTATGGGGCCCCACACAGTATTATTAAACTGGTGGCCCTATACCCAATTGCAGTCCAGGCTCACAGCCCGGGGGTGTGGGGGGAGACGAGGAAGCAAAGGATACCGAGACGCCCGGCCCACCTCATGGTGGTGGAGAGTCACAGTTCCCTGCAGAGACCCCCGTACCCTCTCCCTCATGCGGAATACGCTGCACTGGTGCATTTGGCTCTGTGAATATGCCCCCTGCCTAACAGGGCCGGCTCTGGCTTTTTGGCCGCCCCAAGCAAAAAAAACCAAAAAAACAGGGTGGCCAGAACAGCAAAGCAAAAAAAAAAAAAAGCCTGCGGCGCAGCCGGAGCGCAGATGCAGGGGGACTGGCTGGGGGGGGGAGGGAGCGGGCGGGAGAGAGAGAGAGAGAGAAGGGGGCGGCCAGGGCTACAGCAGGGGCGCTGCCACGCGGCCCCTCCCGCTGCACTGCCTCCTGCCGCCTGCCGCGAGGGCTCCGCTCTGGTCAGCGGGGAGGGAAGGAAGAGGACTGTCCTGCAGGGCGCTCTGGTTCTCCGTGCCGCTGCCCCCTACAGGGCGGCCGGAGTGGAACAAGAACAAAAAAAAAAAAAGCGGCCGTGCCGTCCTAGGATTGGGCAGAATGCCGCCTCGAACAATCTGCCGCCGCAAGCACCAGCTTGCTCAGCTGGTGCCTGGAGCCGGCCCTGCTGCCTAAGCAGACTGCAGTGCGTGCTGGGTGTGCGGGAGCCGATCCACTCTTACCTGCTGTCATGGGCGGTGGGTGAAGCTGCCCCTTGGGGAGGCCAGCTCTCCAGCCCACCTCTTCTGCCTGTGGCCCCACCCATACTCCACCTCTGCTCTGCCCAGGGCCTGCCTCCCCCTCTGCCCAGGCCCCACCCTCTCCCCACTGTCTCCCTCCTCTCTTCCCTCCCCCTCCCTGCTCACCTCCTTCCAGCCAAATCCCTGAACCCAAATAAAGCAAATGACATTTGAAAAAAACACTTTTCTGCAATTTCTTTCTAAAGAAAATGGGGCATGTTTTCCACTGCAGGCCAGATGGTGAAGACTGGACATGCAGAAGGTACCTAATTAAAAGCACTAAACTTGGGAATAAAAAATATCAGTCACAGGTTTTTTGATATGCCCTGAAGTTTGTCAGAGATTTATTTGCAAAAACTTTGTAGTAAGGACGAGTCAGCTGTCTTGCTGAATACAACATTAAATATTATGGAATACATGATGCAGCTCGTCTCTGTTTTACATTTTCTTAATCAGTATTTCTAAGCTGATTTTATATTTTAAATGTACTCTTAAGCCTTCATAAAATAATCATTCCAGATTACTACATATCTAACTCACTGAAACAAAGACATTATTTTAAATTAATCAGTCACAGAGGTTTAGTGTGTTAATAACAATGTTCATTGCTTTTAGAAAAAGGGAACACTAATTTACTTTGTGTGATCTCCATAACAATAGACATGTTTATGAAATTTCACCAACTTTAAAAAATATGTTTCCAAAGATTTTAGGCATAACAAAGGATTTTATATCTTATTAGGTACTGATTTTGCTGGAGGGTTCTCTTAAAACTAGTTCATCAGATAGTTTCCCTTTCTTTACTTCTGACTCTGTCCAGCCATCTGGAAGGAAAGGGGTGTTGTCCCTTTAAGGGCTCTCTTCAATGGGAGCGGGGAGAGGGGTGAAGGGAGAAAGGGAAGGACAGAAAGGACAAGAAGACTTTGGAAGCAAGGTTTTTTTACTATAGTCATTAAAATTAAAATATATATTTTAGATAAGGGTGGTCTTTTGAAAGATTTATTTAAAAAACCATATATCTGAAGATCCAAGCATTTAAGGCTAAAGTTGATTGTGCCTCTAAAAAGCTATGCAAGGATTTTTTAGAGATGTGATTTTATAATCTTCACTAACTCACTGATGAAATATTTTTAAAGCAAATTTTAAACTAAGGTCCTATAGACTGACACGTTCTGAGTAAATATTACAGTGATGCACAACTGGTTTTGTCAGTAAATTCAGAAATGGACAGTATATACCTGGGGGTTGGCAAATGCCTGTTAAACGGCTTCATTACCACTTGAATGGCTATTTAACAGTTTCAGTGTTGTGCTAATAGGTGTGGCAGGCTGGAGGCTTTTTCACTTTTAAGTTACTAGATCCCCTCCATAGTAAGAGTCACCAGGCGGCAGCAGCCAGCTGTGGGAGCCTGCAGGAAGGGATAGGAAGAACAGGGATAGGAAGAGGCGGGAGGGTGGACACTAACCCAGCGGTGCCCCAAATTTTCAGATGCCCTACGCAGCCACATATGCTGCATATGCCTAAGGACGGCCCTGCCCTTGGGACTGGAAACAACCTGAATCTTTTGTGATTTTTGTGTAAGTGACCATTTATCACTAAGTCCAACTTGCCTGCATGGCAAGATAGACGGGTGAGCCCAAGGGGACTGTCTGTGACTCTATGGTAAGACTGGTGATCTGCAAGTTTATATTTGTTACTGGACTGGTGAAATCTAATGATAGAATATACCACTCGTTTGGGGTGTCTGCCCTGCTTTTGACAGTCTGCTCTGAGGTTGGCACTCTTGGTCATGAACCACTCCAGACACCATGACAATAATAACAACAACAACAAACTTGCATTAAAATCTCCTGTCAGGGAAGGATGGGTGTCTGGCTGGTGAGTCTTGCCCACATGCTCAGGGTTTAGCTGATCACCATATTTGGGGTCGGGAAGGAATTTTCCTCCAGGGCAGATTGGCAGAGGCCCCGGTGTGGGGGTTCACCTTCCTCTGCAGTGTGGGGCACGGATCACTTGCTGGAGGATTCTCTGCATCTTGAAGTCTTTAAACCACGATTTGAGGACTTCAATAGCTCAGACACAGGTTAGGGGTTTGATACAGGAGTGGGTGGGTGAGATTCTTTGGCCTGCGTTGTGCAAGAGGTCAGACTAGATTATCATAATGGTCCCTTCTGATCTTAAAGTCTATGATTCTATGCCAATTTTTGTCCATTGCACATTTACACGTCACTTCCTAAATTACCTGTTCTTTTCAAATCTGGTGCTGTGGCTTTCATCACTTTACACGTTTCTTTAATTATCTATCAGCCAAGATTGGAGACAATAACTGGGGGATAATAAATGAAGCAGAAAGACAGGTCAAACTACTGAGAAGATCCACTCCCACAGGCAGTGGGCAAATGAGAATTATGACAAATATAATTACCTTGGCAGTTCCCATTCTGTGTCATAGTGAGATGACTCACCACATCACTCTCTGATGCATGGCCTACGGTGTAGGCTAACTTGTAAAGAGGACTTGCAAAGTGGAACAGGTGCACTCTTTTTGTATTAGGAAATCAATTCATTTTATTTTGCATAAACTCTGTGTTTATTTTTCACCAATAATCTAGAGATATTTTACCTCAAATAAAAACACATTTAATAATGGCAAAAGTAGAAAATATGCATGACAAACCAAAAAATATTGATAGAAGAGCTATCTCAAGGACTATGCATATAAAGCTTTAAAAAAGGAAATCAATTTGTATGTCAAAGTGCTACTCCAAAAACATACTAGTTAGTGCGCTGTTACCAGCTAGTGTATGGCTACTGCACTGAGAACAAGTTAGTACACAGCTAGCATTTAGTGCATGGCAGTAGTTCAGTATTAATTAATGCATAGCTACTAGTGTGCAGCTGCCAGTAGATTAGTATTAGTACTGGCTTCCGGAAGTTGAGCACTAGTTAGTGGTTACCAGTAGTCAAGTACCAGTTAGCAGACAGCTACCAGTAGTGAATACAAGCTAAAGCATGGCTACTTTTATGAGTACTACTAGTGTATGACCTCCAGCTAGTATGTGATTGCTAGTGGGAGCAGAAGCGGATTAAGATTTACTAGGGCCCTGGGCACAAAGAACATTTGGCCCCATCCCAGGGGCTAGGGTCACTGCAACCAGAGGGGCCAAGGGGGCTAATGCCCCCCACACACACACACTTTTAAAAGTGCCTGCTCACTTTTTAACATGGGCATAGTAGCGTGGTGTTGAGTGGCGGCGGCAGCCTCTTCCCAGTGCAGGGCTGAGCCCCCCTCGCCACAGGGCCCTGCCCCATGCTCCTCCTCTTTCCCTCAATGCCCCAACCCTGGCCAGCCTGGAAGCTGGAGCCAGGCCATGGTAAGAGCCCAGGGGCGCCATTTCAGATTTGGGGGGGGGGAGGAGCAACTTTAACCATGATTCCACGGGCTACTTAGGCACCTGAAAACTGTAGGGTTTTTTGCAGATAACTTAGAAATTAGCTGACAGGAGGACTGTATCTAATTCCTATATAAAGACAGACAAAAACATATACAAACACCAATTAAAGTCATATTTAAGTTTATATGTAAGTTTAGAACAATCAGGAGAGAATAAAGCAAGATATTACTAATCCCAATACTTGAAGTATTATAAGAATGGCCGTACTGGGTCAGACCAAGGGTCCATCTAGCCCAGTATCCTGTCTGCCAACAGTAGCCAATGCCAGGTGCTTCAGATGGAATGAATAGAACAGGCAGTCACCAAGTGATCCATCCTCTGTCATCCACTCCCAGCTTCTGGCAAACAAAGAATAGGGACACAGAGCATGGGTTACATCCCATCCTGGCTAATAGCCATTGATGGACCTATCCTCTATGAACTTATCTAGTTCTTTTTTTAACCCCGTTATACTTTTGGCCTTCACAATCTCCCCTGGCAACCAGTTCCACAGGTTGACTGTGCAGGGTGTGAAGTAGTACTTCCTTTTTTTTTTTTTTTAAACCTGCTTTCATAGAATCATAGAATATCAGGGTTGGAAGGGACCTCAGGAGGTCATCTAGTCCAACCCCCTGCTCAAAGCAGGACCAATCCCCAGACATATTTTTGCTGCAGATCCCTAAATGGCCCCCTCAAGGATTGAACTCACAACCCTGAGTTTAGCAGGCCAATGCTCAAACCACTGAGCTATCCCTCCCCCCATACCTAATCCTAACCCTAACCCTATTAATTTCATTGGGTGACCCTTAGTTCTTGTGTTATGTGAAGGAGTAAATAACATTTTGTTATTCATTTTCTCCACACCAGTCAAAATTTTATGGACCTCTATCATAATCCCCCTTTAGTCGTCTCTTTTCTGAGCTGAAAAGTCCCAATCTTTTTAATCTCTCCTCATACAGGAGCTGTTCCATATCCCTAATTATTTTTGTTGCCCTTCTCTGTACCTTTTCCTATTCCGATATATCTTGTTTGAGATGGGGCAACCAGATATGCACACAATATTTAAGATGTGGGTATACCATGAATGTATATAGATAACAACACAGAAAATATCATAAAGTCTCTCTCTCTTTCCTAATGGTTCCTAATATTTTGTTAGCTTTTTTTACTGCCACTGCACATTGAGCAGATGTTTTCAGAGAACTATCTACAATGATTCCAAGATCTCTTTCTTGAGTGGTAATGCTAATTTAGACCCCATCATTTTGTCTAGTTGGGATCATGTTTTGCAATTTGCATTACTTTGCATTTACTGTCCTATATCAGTTTTGGAGCCTTAATACAAGAACTTTAACTGATAAATAAAATTCATGCAGAATATTTGCTCAGTATCACTGTCCTTACAACATCACACCAATCACCCTCAAATATCCATTTCAGGGTTCCCTCCCCACTCTGAACTCTGGGGTACAGATGTGGGGACCTGTCTGAAAGACCCCCTAAGCTTATTTCTACCAGCTTAGATTAAAACTCCCCAAGGCACAAATCCTTTGCTTGTCCATAGATGGTATTGCTGCCACCACCAAGTGATTTAGATAAACATCCAGGAAAAAGGGCCACTTGGAGTCCCTGTTTCCCCAAAATATTCCCCCAAGACCCTTCGCGCCCTTTCCTGGCGAGGCTTGAGAATAATATCCTCACCAATTGGTACAATATGAGCACAGACCAAACCCCTGGGTTTTTAGGACATTGAAAATCAATCAGGTTCTTAAAAGAAGAATTTTATTTAAAAAAAAAAAAAGTAAAAGAATCACACCTGTAAAATCAGGGGTAACTTTACAGGATAAATAAAAAGATTTAAAACACAGAGGATTCCCCTTTAGGCTCAGCTTCAAAGTTACAAAAAACAGGAATAAAACTCCCTCTTAGCATAGGGAAAATTCACAAGCTAAAACAAAAGATAATCTAACACATTTCCTTGCTATTACTTACAATTTTTGTAATCTTAGATGCTCATTTCAGGTATGTTTTTGGGAAATGTTTTTTCCTGCCTGGTCCCTCTCGTCCAGAGAGAGAACAAACAAAAAGCAGCACAAACAAAACCTCCCCCTCCCCCCAGATTTGAAAGTATCTTCTTTTCTTATTGGTCCTTTTGGTCAGGTGCCAACCAGGTTATTTGAGCTTCTTAACCCCTTACAGGTAAAGGAGGGATTTTATGCTACCCTTAGCTGTATGTTTCTGACAATCCACATACCTATTTTATTTTCATTTATATTACCTTCTGGAAAATTATAAGCAAGCAAATATATGCACTCTTAATTTGTATATCTCATTTCTCATTAAAAAGTTATAAAGTCTGAAGTAGTTGAGTTTCCCCTCAAACATTCTTCTAAAATATGGAATAACTAACAAATTAGAGAACAGATTTGTTTTGGCCCTGGCTTAAAAAAAAGGAAAGACGAAAAGCTTTTAAAATGATAATTGGAAAGAATATACTACAATCGATTGGCCAACATGGGTTTCCTACTAGCTCTGACACACCTGAAGGTGTATTTCCAGTATATAAAAATGTTATCGCTTTTTCACATGGCAATGTGTTTTCTTTTCCTATTAAGTTACTCAGTAATTAGAAATAAAATCTTAAACATTGTAATCTGTTTATACAATGCATTTGATATTTCTCCAGCACCAATGAAAACACATTTCATTTCAAGGTACTAAATGTTTAAAGATTCAAAACATAAAAATTAATTTAAAAATTGAACTTGCATTTCATCATCATCATCATATTACACCTCTGGCATTTAGGGCAGTGATGAAGCTCTTCCACTCCTGTCTGTTTCTGGCAAGTCCTTCAATGGTCAGTTTCAATCCGAATCAGTTTCCATCCGAAGCATATGACCTCCTGAGGTCTCTTCCCACCCTAATCTTCTATGATTCTATGACCAATCCATCACCAGTGGATCCTGGCAATGATGGTGCTCAGATCCTCTTGGCTGCACTGTGTCAATAAATCTTGGTTTGAGATTGTTCTGGGCCAAAAGATAGGGAGGATTTTTCTGAGGCAGGTTGTACGGAATGAAGATAGTTTGGACATGTCATACTTTCTCATTCCCCAGCATTCTGCACTATCATAGAATCATAGAATCATAGAATATCAGGGTTGGAAGGGACCTCAAGAGGTCATCTAGTCCAACCCCCTGCTCAAAGCAGGACCAATTCCCAACTAAATCATCCCAGCCAGGGCTTTGTCAAGCCGGGCCTTAAAAACCTCCAAGGAAGGAGACTCCACCACCTCCCTAGGTAACGCATTCCAGTGCTTCACCACCCTCTTAGTGAAATAGTGTTTCCTAATATCCAACCTGGACCTCCCCCACTGCAACTTGAGACCATTGCTCCTTGTTCTGTCATCTGCCACCACTGAGAACAGCCGAGCTCCATCCTCTTTGGAACCCCCTTTCAGGTAGTTGAAGGCTGCTATCAAATCCCCCCTCATTCTTCTCTTCTGGAGACTAAACAATCCCAGTTCCCTCAACCTCTCCTCATAAGTCATGTGCTCCAGACCCCTAATCATTTTTGTTGCCCTCCGCTGGACTCTTTCCAATTTTTCCACATCCTTCTTGTAGTGTGGGGCCAAAACTGGACACAGTATTCCAGATGAGGCCTCACCAATGTCGAATAAAGGGGAATGATCACGTTCCTCGATCTGCTGGGAATGCCCCTACTTATACTGCCCAAAATGCCGTTAGCCTTCTTGGCAACAAGAGCACACTGTTGACTCATATCCAGCTTCTCGTCCACTGTGACCCCTAGGTCCTTTTCTGCAGAACTGCTACCTAGCCATTTGGTCCCTAGTCTGTAGCAGTGCATGGGATTCTTCCGTCCTAAGTGCAGGACTCTGCACTTGTCCTTGTTGAACCTCATCAGGTTTTTTTTGGCCCAATCCTCTAATTTGTCTAGGTCCCTCTGTATCCGATCCCTACCCTCCAGCATATCTACCACTCCTCCCAGTTTAGTGTCATCTGAAAACTTGCTGAGAGTGCAGTCCACGCCATCCTCCAGTCATTAATGAAGATATTGAACAAAACCAGCCCCAGAACCAACCCTTGGGGCACTCCGCTTGATACCGGCTGCCAACTAGACATGGAGCCATTGATCACTACCCGTTGAGCCCGATGATCTAGCCAGCTTTCTATCCACCTTACAGTCCATTCATCCAGCCCATACTTCTTTAACTTGGTGGCAAGAATACTGTGGGAGACCGTATCAAAAGCTTTGCTAAAGTCAAGGACTAACACATCCTCTGCTTTCCCCTCATCCACAGAGCCAGTTATCTCATCATAAAAGGCAATTAGGTTAGTCAGGCATGACTTCCCCTTGGTGAATCCATGCTGACTGTTCCTGATCACTTTCCTCTCCTTTAAGTGTTTCATAATTGATTCCTTGAGGACCTGGTCCATGATTTTTCCAGGGACTGAGGTGAGGCTGACTGGCCTGTAGTTCCCCGGATCCTCCTTCTTCCCTTTTTTAAAGATGGGCACTACATTAGCCTTTTTCCAGTCATCTGGGACCTCCCCCGATCGCCATGAGTTTTCAAAAATAATGGCTAATGGCTCTGCAATCTCACCCGCCAACTCCTTTAGCACCCTCGGATGCAGCGCATCCGGCCCCATGGACTTGTGCACGTCCAGTTTTTCTAAATAGTCCTGAACCACTTCTTTCTCCACAGAGGGCTGGTCACCTTCTCCCCATATTGTGCTGCCCAGTGCAGCAGTCTGGGGGCTGACCTTGTTTGTGAAGACAGAGGCAAAAAAAGCATTGAGTACATTAGCTTTTTCCACATCCTTGGTCACTAGGTTGCCTCCCGCATTCAGTAAGGGGCCCACATTTCCTTGACTTTCTTCTTGTTGCTAACATAACATAACATAACATGAAGAAGTAGTGTTGAAAGTACGCAGCTCTGATAAATCTTGAGTTTGGTTTTGGTGCTGTATTTTGATGATTTCCAGACTGTATTTAAGCTTCTGAAGGTGCATTTACAAACAACTAAATCAGGGGTGGGCAAACTACGGCCTGCAGGCTGCATCCAGCCTGTCGGACCTTTTAATTTGGTTCTTGAGCTCCCGCCAGGGAGCAGGGTTGGGACTTTTCCCTCCTCTGGTGCTCCAGCCGGGCAGCAGGGTTGGGGGCTTACCTTGCTCCGCTTCGCACATGCAGCAGCTCCACACAGTTCCTGGAAGCAGGGGCAGCCAGGGGGTTCCACACGCTGCCCCCGCCCTAAGCGCCAGCTCTGCAACTCCCATTGGCTGGGAACTGCGGCCAATGGGAGCTGCGGCAGCGGTGCCTGCGGATGGGGCAGTGTGCACAGCAGCATGGCCCCTGCCTCTGCATGGGAGCCGGAGTGGGGACGGGCTGCTGATTCCAGAAGCCACTTCAGGTAAGGGCCACCCGGATCCTGCACCCCTGAGCCCCCCTCTTTCCCGCACCCCAACCGCCTGCCACAGCCCTGATCACCCTCCAAACCCTTTGATCCCAGCCTGGAGCACCCTCCTGCACCCCAAACCCCTCATCCCCAGCCCCACCCCAGAGTCTGCACCTCCAGCCAGAGCCCTCACCACCACCCTGTGCACCCCAATCCCCTGCCCCAGCCTGCCCTCCATATAATTTCCATACCTAGATGTGTCCCTCAGGCCAAAAAGTTTGCCCACCCCTGAATGAAATACTAGCCTTTATATCTTTCCTATGATTATGATAGGATAGTAATTCTATGTTTGGACTCTTCTGATATGATCGTATTCACAAGAGGAACATCGTTCCATGTTAACAGCATGTCAGTGTTTTTCGAAGTTTGGGTTGTGACCCAGTACTGGGTCACGGCATGTAAGGCACTGGGTGTTGCCTTGCTCAGCACCCAAGGACCCTAGCGGCTCTGATCAGCACTGCCAACCGGGATGTTAAAAGTTCCGTTAGCAGTGCTGCCCAGCTAAGGCAGGCTAGTGCCTACCTGTTCCGACACCATGCTGCACCCCAGAAGCGGCCAGCAGCGGGTCCAGCTTCTAGGCAGGGGGGCCACGGGGCTCCCCACGCTGCCCGCACCCTGAGCACTGGCTCTGCACTCCCATTGGCTGGTTCCTGGCCAATGGGAGCTGGGGGGGTGGTGCTTGCAGGTGAGAGCTGCGCGGAGCCACTTGTGCACCTCCGCCTAGGAGCCAGACCTGCTGCTGGCCGCTTCTGAGGTGAAGCACGGTCTGTGGTACCAGGACAGGCGGGAAGCCTGCCTCTGCACCTCAGCTTTGCCGCTGACCAGGAGCCGCCAAAGGTAAGCCCATGCCCCAATCCCCTGAGCCCCCCCAAATCCAGAACCCCTTCCTGCATCCCAAACCCCTCATCCCCAGCCTCACCCCAGAGCCTGCACCCCAGCCCAGAGCCCTGACCCTCTCTACACCCCAATCCACTGCCCCAGCCCTGAGCCCCTCCTACACCCCAAACCCCTCACCCCCACCTCCGTTGGGTGGCAGGCATCAACAATTTTCTTCAACTGGGTCCCCAGAAAAAAAGTTTGAAAACCATTGCTCTATGTGACACCATGAAGAAAAAAGATTAAAAATCTAATGTCTTTTTAAAAATCAGTTTCATCTAAGGGTATGTCTACACTACGGGATTAATCCGAATTTATATAATTCGAATTTGGGAAACAGATTGTATAAAGTCGAATGTATGCGGCCACACTAAGCACATTAATTCGGCGGTGTGCGTCCAAGTACCGGGGCTAGCGTCGATTTCTGGAGCGTTGCACTGTGGGTAGCTATCCCATAGCTATCCCATAGTTCCCGCAGTCTCCCGCGCCCATTGGAATTCTGGGTTGAGCTCCCAGTGCCTGATGGGACAAAAAACATTGTCGCAGGTGGTTCTGGGTACAGCCTCACCCCTCCCTCCCTCCCTGCATGAAAGCAACGGACGGCAGACAACCATTTCGCGCCTTTTTTCCTGGGTGAACACTGCAGATTCCATACCACGGCAAGCATGGAGCCCGCTCAGCTCAAGACAGCAGTCATGAACATTGTAAACACCTCGCGCGTTCTCATGGAGTTTATGCTGAGCCAGGACCAGAAAAACTAGGCGAGGAGGCAGTGGTGGCAGCAGCGCAGCGACAAGCGTGATGAGGACATGGACACGGACACGGACACGGACACAGAATTCTGTGAAACCGCGGGCCCCGGTGCTTTGGAGATCATGTTGTTAATGGAGCAGGTTCTATCCATGGAACGCCGATTCTGGGCAAGGGAAACAAGCACAGACTGGTGGGACCGCATAGTGTTGCAGGTGTGGGATGATTCCCAGTGGCTGCAGAACTTTCGCATGCGTAAGGGCACTTTCATGGAACTTTGTGACTTGCAGTCCCCTGCCCTGAAACGCCAGAATACCAAGATGAGAGCAGCCCTCACAGTTGAGAAGTGGGTGGCGATAGCCCTGTGGAAGCTTGCAACGCCAGACAGCTACCGGTCAGTCGGGAATCAATTTGGAGTGGGCAAATCTACTGTGGGGGCTGCTGTGATGCAAGTAGCCAAAGCAATCACTCAGGTGCTGCTATGAAAGGTAGTGACTCTGGGAAATGTGCAGGTCATAGTGGATGGCTTTGCTGCAATGGGATTCCCTAACTGTGGTAGGGCGATAGATGGAACCCATATCCCTATCTTGGCACCGGAGCACCAGGGTACCCAGTACATAAACCGCAAGGGGTACTTTTCAATGGTGCTGCAAGCACTTGTGGATCACAAGGGACGTTTCACCAACATCAACGTGGGCTGGCCGGGAAGGGTTCATGACGCTCGCGTCTTCAGGAACACTACTCTGTTTAAAGAGCTGCAGCAAGGGACTTACTTTCCAGACCAGAAAATAACCGTTGGGGATGTTGAAATGCCAATAGTTATTCTTGGGGACCCAGCCTACCCCTTAATGCCATGGCTCATGAAGCCATACACAGGCAGCCTGGACAGGAGTCAGGAGCTGTTCAACTACAGGCTGAGCAAGTGCAGAATGGTGGTAGAATGCGCATTTGGCCGTTTAAAAGGTCGCTGGTGATCGTTATTGACTCGCTCAGACCTCAGCCAAACCAATCTCCCCATTGTTATTTCTGCTTGCTGCGTGCTCCACGATCTCTGTGAAACTAAGGGGGAGACCTTTATGACGGGGTGGGAGGCTGAGGCAAATCGCCTGACTGCTGATTACGCGCAGCCAGACACGAGGGCGATTAGAAGAGCACACCAAGAAGCGCTGTGCATCAGAGAATCTTTGAAAACCAGTTTCATGACTGGCCAGGCTACAGTGTGAAATATCTGTTTGTTTCTCCTTCATGAAAACCCGCCCCCTTTATTGACTGATTTTCTGTAAGGAACCCACCCTCCCCCTTCCCCCAGCTTGCTTTCAAACCAAATAAAGTCACTATCGGTTAAAAATCATTTATTCTTTATTAATAGATTATAAAAAGAGGGAGGGAACCTGGGTGGGGTTTGGGAGGAGGATGGGTGGGAAGGAACAGGCCACTAAAAAAAGGTTAAAAAAATGACAGCCTTTTGCTTGGGCTGTCCACTGGGGTGGAATGGGAAGGTGTACGGAGCCTCCCCCCCACCCCCCGCGTTCTTACACGTCTGGGTGAGGAGGATATGGAACATGGGGAGGGGGGAGGGGGGTTATACAGGGGCTGTAGCGGCACTCTGTTTTCCTGCAGCCATTCCTGAAGCTCCACCAGACGCCGGAGCATGTCTGTTTGCTCACACAGCAGCCCCAGCGTTGCATCCTGCCTCCTCTGATCTTCCTGCCGCCACCTCTCATCTCGAGCATCTCTCCTCTCCTCACGTTGGTCCCTCATGTCCTCACGTTGGTCCCTCCTGTCCTCACGTTCACTGGCTTCTTTCCTATACTTTGAAACCATGTCCTTCCACTCATTCAGATGAGCTCTGTCACTGCGGGTGGATTCCATGATTTCTGCAAACATCTCGTCTCGCGTCTTCTTTTTCCGACGCCTTATCTGTGATAGCCTTCGGGACGGAGGAGGGAGGCTTGAAGAATTTGCAGCTGCTGTAGGGAGGGAGTGCATCCGAGTTCAGATTGCTGTCCAGAGCAGTCACAATGGTGCACTGTGGGTTAGCTCCCGGAGGCCAATACCATCAAATTGCGGCCACACTAACCCTAATTCGAAATGCTAAAATCGATTTTGGCGCTACTCCGCTCGTCGGGGTGGAGTACAGAAATCGATTTAAAGAGCCCTTTATTTCAAATTAAATGGCGTCATTGTGTGGACGGGTGCAGGGTTAATTCGAATTAACGCTGCTAAATCCAAATTAAAGTCGTAGTGTAGACCAGGCCTAATAAGACTATAAACACCATTATGCATTAATCGTAATCATATGGTTATTGCATGGCATCACTACAGGGCAGAGTTAAGACTGATTAGTGGCATTTCATTTGTTTATATCGGCATTTCTTTTCAGTTTAACCCTAACTCTGAATTTCCTAGTTTTATAATGCTTGTTTTTGTGATAATTACAACATTCCTATAATATTTTTACACTTAACCTTAACTCCATTTAAATTTAGTTTTTGTCTGTGAAATTACATAGAGCTGTAGATTTGGGTGTAAGGGTCTTGATGCGGTTCCATAAAGGGTTGTGGGATTTTAATCTCATTTTTGGCGAGTTCTGCAGGTCATTGTGCAGTAGGATCCTCGCATTTGCATTGACATGGTTAAGTGAGATGGCTGAACAGCTCTTCTAATCTGCAGAGGCTGGATCATAGAATCATAGAATATCAGAGTTGGAAGGGACCTCAAGAGGTCATCTAGTCCAACCCCCTGCTCAAAGCAGGACCAATTCCCAGCTAAATCATCCCAGCCAGGGCTTTGTCAAGCCAGGCCTTAAAAACCTCCAAGGAAGGAGACTCCACCACCTCCCTAGATAACGCATTCCAGTGTTTCACCACCCTCCTAGTGAAATAGTTTTTCCTGATATCCAACCTGGACCTCCCCCACTGCAACTTGAGACCATTGCTCCTTGTTCTGTCATCTGCCACCACTGAGAACAGCCGAGCTCCATCCTCTTTGGAACCCCCCTTCAGGGTGGATGTGTGATAAGACCGGGAGCCAGTCGACTGGAGTTGATTTGAACGTCCCCGACACTCTGCGCACAGTGTTATTGAGTGTCAAGGAGTTTAGTTTGACAGCTGTGAGACCACACTGGCACACGATATTCAGCTCAGAATATACCAAGGCAATTGTTGCAGTTCGTAAGGTCTGTGGACTGGCGCCCCATGATGTTCTGGCCAATTTTCTGATAAGCGCGACACAAGACCTGACCTTATCACGGGTGTTCTCAAGGTGTTCTCAAAAGGTCTAATTCCAGTCCAGTGTAACGCCAAGATACTTTGGATTAGCCTCATGGCTGACGCTTTCACTGCAGAACTGCACATCAAGTTTGGTATTAGCTATTTTATTGTTCAGCAGGAAAGCGGTTACCATGGGTTTTTCAGGTTAGGCCTGAGTTTCCAGCGTTGGAAATAATCAGCCATTGGGCTAAGATCTTGGGTTAGGGTGCAGCTGATGGTGTGAAGGCTTGTATGCTGAACAGCTAGGGCAATGTCAACCGCACAGATGAATTTCCTCGACTCCATCGCTAGTATATCCACGATGTACAGAAAGTCAGCCATGGCTATAAAGGATTGGTAAGAAATCTACCTTGAACCAAGGCTGTATCTTCTTGAGTTAAGTCTTAGCCACTAGAAAACATATTTTCTTTTTATTACCCTGTAACCATTTTGTCTTTATCCCTTAAAACCCCTCTTTCGTTTAAAGTAAAATGAGTTTATTAACAATCTAAACCAATCCAGTGCTGTGTTTGAACTGAAGTGATTGTTAACTCTAGTTAAAGCACTGGACATGAATGAGGACCTGTTCCCTGGATGCACCTCTCGCCAATTGTCCAAGCACAGGTATACGTGAACTCCCCTTCTTCTGAGAAAGGCCATCACCGCTGCCACCACACATTTGATGACAGGCAAAAGGAGAGAACCATGTACTGGTAGTGCTGGCTGGGGATGAGGAAACTCCTGTGGTATTGAAGACCACCACACAAAAACAGGCATTTTGGAGACTGAGAGCAGCAAACCAGTCATTGTGATTGAGAGCGGGCATAGTAGCAGCCAGAATAATCACATGGAATCTTATGTACTTGATCAGTTTGTTGAGACCACAGAGATCGAGGATACGTCTCATTCCTTCCTTGGGGATCAGACAGTACCGAGACTAAAACCCCTTTCTGCGAAGATGATGAGGAACCTCCTCTATAGCCCCCAGAGCACACTGGGTTGTACCTGCTGCAAAAGCAGTGACTCGTGAGGTGGGTCCCTGACAAAGGACGGGGCAGGGGTGGATAGGAAATGAATGGCATAACCCAATTCCACATTGCTCAGGAGTCATCTATCCATAGTTATGGTCTCCCTAGCACTGCAGAAGCGAGACAGCCTGTCTCTCTATAGATGGGACAGGGATACGATGTTCACAACTGGAGTGATGCTCTTGAAACACAAGTCAAATAAGCTGTCTAGTCAAACATGGGAAAGTCTAATGTGATTTATGCCCCTTTCTGGGGAAATCCTGCTTCCTTGCAGGCTTGGAGGACTGAAGGAAATATCAATGGGGATAACCCAGGGAGCTTAAAAAAATGTAATGTCTTGTCAGTTTTCTCCAAGAACAGAAGGCAAATAACAAACTGCAATTCCTCTATGCTCAGCTGGATCTCAGGAGCTATGCCGGAGTTTTGTAACCATGAGATTCTTCTCATTACTTCAGCTGAGGACATGCCTGGACAAAGAACATAAGAATGGCCATACTGGGTCAGACCAAAGGTCCATCCAGCCCAGTATCCTATCTGCTGACAGTGACCAATGCCAGGTGCCCCAGAGGGAGTGAATCTAACAGGTAATGATCAAGTGATCTCTCTCTTGCCATCCATCTCCACCCTCTGACAAACAGAGGCTAGGGACACCATTCCTTACCCATCCTGGCTAAAGCATCTGTTATATCTAGGGCTGACTGTAAGGATGTCTTGACCACTAAACAGCCTTCTAAATGGCCTTGAACCCCTCTCTGGAGGATTCTGGTAACTTATCCACAAATTTAAACATACCACCCCAGTTCACAAAATCATACTTCAACAGCAGAGCTTGCTGGTTGGCAATAAGCATCTACAAGGAGGAAGTCAAGTAGAACTTCCTCCTCATCAAATAAAGCCTTTTCAACTCTTTTTCTTTAGGCACAGATATATTTTCCCTGTTTCAGTCACTCATCTTCTGTCACCAGAGACTTGGTGGGATAACTCACATGACTGGAGTACTGTCATCGATGGATATAAACTGGTCAGGAAGGACAGGCAGGGCAGAAAAGGTGGAGGAGTTGTATTGTATGTAAGAGAGCAATACTGCTCAGACTGCTCAGAGCTCCAATATGAAACTGCATAAAAACCTGAGAGTCTCTGGATTAAGTTTAGAAGTGTGAGCAACAAGGGTGATGTCGTGATGGGAGTCTGCTATAGACCAACAGACCAGGGGGATGAGGTGGACGAGGCTTTCTTCCGGCAACTAACAGAAGTTACTAGATCGCAGGCCGTGGTTCTCATGGGGGACTTCAATCACCCCGATATTTGCTGGGAGAGCAATACAGCAGTGCACAGACAACCCAGGAAGTTTTTGGAGCATGTAGGGGACAATTTCCTGGTGCAAGAGCTGGAGGAACCAATTAGGGGCAGAGCTCTTCTTGACCTACTGCTCACAAACAGGGAAGAATTAGTAGAGGAAGCAAAAATGGATGGGAACCTGGGAGGCAGTGACCATGAGATGGTCGAGTTCAGGATCCTGACACAAGGAAGAAAGGAGAGCAGCAGAATATGGACCCTGGACTTCAGAAAAGCAGACTTTGACTCCCTCAGGGAACTGATGGGCAGGATCCCCTGGGAGAATAACATGAGGGGGAAAGCAGTCCAGGAGAGCTGGTTGTATTTTAAAAAATCCTTATTGAGGTTGCAGGAACAAACCATCCCAATGTGTAGAAAGAATAGTAAATATGGCAGGCAACCAGCTTGGCTTAACAGTGAAATCCTTGCTGAGCTTAAACACAAAAAAGAAGCTTATAAGAAGTGGAAGATTGGACAAATGACCAGGGAGGAGTATAAAAATATTGCTCAGGCACGCAGGAGTGAAATCAGGAAGGCCAAATCACACTTGGAGTTGCAGCTAGCAAGAGATGTTAAGAGTAACAAGAAGGGTTTCTTCAGGTATGTTAGCAACAAGAAGAAAGTCAAGGAAAGTGTGGGCCCCTTACTGAATGAGGGGAGGCAATCCAATGACAGAGGATGTGGAAAAAGCTAATGTGCTCAATGATTTTTTTGCCTCTGTCTTCATGAACAAGGTCAGCTCCCAGACTGCTGCACTGGGCAGCACAGCATGGGGAGGAGGTGACCAGCCCTCTGTGGAGAAAGAAGTGGTTCGGGACTATTTAGAAAAGCTGGATGAGCACAAGTCCATGGGGCCGGATGCGCTGCATCCGATGGTGTTAAAGGAGTTGGCGGTTGTGATTGCAGAGTCATTGGCCATTATCTTTGAAAATTCATGGTGATCAGTGGAGGTCCCAAATGAATGGAAAAAGGCTAATGTAGTGCCCATCTTTAAAAAAGGGAAGGAGGAGGATCCGGGGAATTACAGGCCAGTCAGCCTCACCTCAGTCCCTAGAAAAATCATGGAGCAGGTCCTCAAGGAATCAATTTTGAAGCACTTAGAGGAGAGGAAAGTGATCAGGAACAGTCAGCATGGATTCACCAAGGACAAGTCATGCCTGACTAACCTAATTGCCTTCTATGACGAGATAACCGGCTCTGAGGATGAGGGGAAAGCAGTAGACGTGTTATTCCTTGACTTTAGCGAAGCTTTTCATACGGTCTCCCACAGTATTCTTGCCGCCAAGTTAAAGAAGTATGGGCTGGATGAATGGACTATAAGGTGATAGAAAGGTGGCTAGATAGTCAGGCTCAACGGGTAGTGATCAATGGCTCCATGTCTACTTGGTAACCAGTATCAAGTGAAGTGCTCCAAAGGTCGGTCCTGAGTCCGGTTTTGTTCAATATCTTCATTAATGATCTGGAGGACTGCACCCTCAGCAAGTTTGCAGATGACACTAAACTGGGAGGAGTGGTAGATATGCTGGAGGGTAGGGATAGAATACAGAGGGACCTTGAGAAATTAGAGGATTGGGCCAAAAGAAATCTAATGAGGTTCAACAAGGACAAGTGCAGAGTCCTGCACTTAGGACAGAAGAATCGCCTGCACTGCTACAGACTAGGGACCGAGTGGCTAGGTAGCAGTTCTGCAGAAAAGGACCTAGGGGATACAGTGGACGAGAAGCTGGATATGAGTCAACAGTGTGCCCTTGTTGCCAAGAAGGCTAACGGCATTTTGGGCTGTATAAGTAGGAGCATTGCCAGCAGATTGAGGGATGCGATTATTCCCCTCTATTCGGCACTGGTGAGCCTCATCTGGAGTACTGTGTCCAGTTTTGGGCCCCACACTACAAGAAGGATGTGGAAAAATTGGAAAGAGTCCAACGGAAGGCAACAAAAATAATTAGGGAGCTGGAGCACATGACTTATGAGGAGAGGCTGAAGGAACTGGGATTGTTTAGTCTGCAGAAGAGAAGAATGAGGGGGGATTTGATAGCTGCTTTCAACTACCTGAAAGGGGGTTCCAAAGAGGATGGATCTAGGCTGTTCTCAGTGGTAGCAGATGACAGAACAAGGAGTAATGGTCTCAAGTTGCAGTGGGGGAGGTTTAGGTTGGATATTAGGAAAACTTTTTGACTAGGAGGGTGGTGAAGCACTAGAATGGGTTACCTAGGGAGGTGGTGGGATCTCCTTCCTTAGAGGTTTTAAAGGTCAGACTTGACAAAGCCTGGCTGGGATGATTTAGTTGGGGATTGGTCCTGCTTTGAGCAGGGGGTTGGACTAGATGACCTCTTGAGGTCCCTTCCAACCCTGATATTCTATTATTCTAATCTGGGAATTCGGAACTGGATGAGAGATAAAACATTTGAAGACCTGAACGGGTACAGAATATTTTTTGTCACTGCATTTTGCTATGGGCATTAATGAAGCCAGGGGATTTAGCAGGCTCTCATACTACTTCATTTACAGGGAGCGTGACTCTCCCAGGAGCTGAGGGATGGAGGATATCCACCAATTGACATTGTTTTCCTGAACAAACTCATCTTTAATACCTAAGGCTGGCACCATGCATCTGAGTGGATCCTGATACAATATGAAATCCCGAGGTGCCAGAGATGAGAACCATGTCATCTGGTGATGAGGAGGAAGATGGAAGTGAGATGAAGGGAATTCCTTGTGGGATAACATCCGACATCCCTCATGCAGTGGTGGGAACAGGGCCAGGGGGCCACTCTGTGCAGTGGAGGGGAGGAGGAAGGAGGCCAGGGGTCTCTCTGTGAGGTGTGGGGAGGGGCCAGAGAGGGATTCCCCTTGGGTCAGTGGGGGAGGAGGAAGGGGGCCAAGGGTCTGGTCTCCCTAGGGTGACCAGATGTCCTGATAAAATTGGGACTGTCCCAATATTTAGTTGTTTGTCCTGCGTCCCGACCAATGTATGGTCCGGACACAATTTGTCCTGATATTTTGCTTCGGCAGCAGCACTCCAGCATTTTTGTTTGTTTTGGCTTCGGCGGCGGTCCCCCCATGTGTCCCGATATTTTGTTCTTGTCATCTGGTCATCCTAGGTCTCCCTATGTGGTGTGTGGGAGGGGATCATGGAGGGATTCTCCATGGGACAGTGGGTGAGGAGCCTCAGAGGAAGGGGGTGGGGTCTCCCTGTATGGTGTGGGGAGGTGTGAGGGGGCCAGGGTGGGGTTTCCCACAGGGCAGTAGGGGAGGAGGAAGGGGGTGTGGTCTCCCTGTGGAGGGATTCTCCATGGGGCAGTGGGGGAGGGGGAAGGGGTGGCTCCCTGTGAGGTGTGGGGGAGGTGGGAGGGGCCAAAGAGGGATTCTCCATAGGGCAGTGGGGGAGGAGCCTCAGAGGAAGGGGGTGGGGTCTCCCTGTGTGGTGTGGGGGAGGGGGCCGGGGGGGAAGTAGGAAGGGGGTGGGGTCTCCCTGTGTGGTGTGGGGGAGGGGGCCAGGGGGGAGTAGGAAGGGGGTGGGGTCTCCCTGTGTGGTGTGGGGAAGGGGGCCGGGGGGAAAGTAGGAAGGGGGTGGGGTCTCCCTGTGTGGTGTGGGGGAGGGGGCCGGGGGGAAGTAGGAAGGGGGTGGGGTCTCCCTGTGTGGTGTGGGGGAGGGGGCCACGGGTGAGTAGGAAGGGGGTGGGGTCTCCCTGTGTGGTGTGGGGAAGGGGGCCGGGGGGGAAGTAGGAAGGGGGTGGGGTCTCCCTGTGTGGTGTGGGGGAGGGGGCCGGGGGGAAGTAGGAAGGGGGTGGGGTCTCCCTGTGTGGTGTGGGGGAGGGGGCGGGGGAGGAAGTAGGAAGGGGGGTGGGGTCTCCCTGTGTGGTGTGGGGGAGGGGGCCGGGGGGAAGTAGGAAGGGGGTGGGGTCTCCCTGTGTGGTGTGAGGGAGGGGGCCGGGGGGGGGAAGTAGGAAGGGGGTGGGGTCTCCCTGTGTGGTGTGGGGGAGGGGACGGGGGGGAAGTAGGAAGGGGGGTGGGGTCTCCCTGTGTGGTGTGGGGGAGGGGGCGGGGGAGGAAGTAGGAAGGGGGGGGTAGGGTCTCCCTGTGTGGTGTGGGGAAGGGGGCCAGGGGGGAGTAGGAAGGGGGTGGGGTCTCCCTGTGTGGTGTGGGGGAGGGGGAGGAAGTAGGAAGGGGGGGGTGGGGTCTCCATATGAGGTGTGGGGGAGGGGGCCACGGGGGGTAGTAGGAAGTGTGTGGTGTGGGGAAGGTGGGAGGGCCCCACGGAGCAGTAGGGGAGGAGAAAGCGGGGGGGGGTGGCTCGCTGCGCGGTTGAGGGGAGACGGAAGGTGGGGCTGGAGGCAGGTCTCCCCAAGTGGTGTCTGGGAGGGAAGCAGGGCCGGGAGGGGTTCCCCGGACGGGGGGGGGGAGAGGCAGGGAGCCCGCAGGCAGGAGGGGGAGCGAGGCCGCTCCCGTTCCGCCTGACGCCGCCTGAGGCGAAGGCCGCCAAGAGAAGAAGACGCCGCGCGCCTCTCGACTGCCCGGCACTAGCGCTGCGCGCGCCGGGCATTGCCCGCCCCCGTCCTTTTGGCGCATGCGCAGCAGCGGCTCGTCGCTTTGGGGAAGGTGCTGTTGGTGGCCGCGGCCTGAGGCCGGGGAGTGCGCGCTCCCTCCCCCCCGCCAGGTGATGTGCGCGAGCTGGCCGAGTGTTGTGGGGCGGGGACTCTGGAGGGATGGGCGGCCGGGGAGTGGGGAGGGGGCTGCTGGGTCGGGAGCGATGGGCGGGGGGCTGCTGCGTCGGGAGCGATGGGGAGGGGGCTGCTGGGGCGGGGAGCGATGGGGAGGGGCTGCTGGGTCGGGAGCGCTGGGCGGGGCTGCTGGGTCGGGAGCGATGGGCGGGGGGCTGCTGCGTCGGGAGCGATGGGTGGGGGGCTGCTGGGGCGGGGAGCGATGGGGAGGGGGCGGCTGGGACGGGAGCGATGGGGAGGGGGCTGTTGGGACTGGAGTGGAGAGGAGGGGGCTGCTGGGCATGAGGGGGGGCTGAAGGAGGAGCGTCCTGGGGCCACTGTGTGAGGAGGCCCCCCAGGGAGGGCCAGGGCTCTGTGGGCGGCTGCTGGTAGGCGCTGACATCTCCCCTTTCCTGACTGTAGGTCACTGGCCATGGAGGGCACAGGGCCTGCGGGGGAGACGCCCCCACTCTCTGCGGCCATGCGGGCAAAGATCGAGCGGAATCGCCAGCGGGCGCTGATGCTGCGACAGGCCCGCTTGGCTGCCCGGCCCTACCCTGCCGCCCCCAGCGAAGGTTTGCTCTGACCCCTGACCTCTTCTTGGCCTGTTTCCAGGCTGTGTGAACTGAGGGCCAGACTGTCCTGGTGCCTGTGGTGTTGGCCCACAGTAGGTAGCATCACCTGGAGTGCACCACAGTCACCAAGCGCAGGTCCTTGTACTGTGTAAATGAAAATGGTTACCGTAGCCGCTGCAAAGGCACCAGCTGGGTCCCAGCATGCCTTGTTCCATCCTGGTAGTCTCCACTCTGATCTGAATGGTGCATGGCATGCTGGAAGCTCTGGGGCCTGCCCAGAATAACAAGTTAGTGCATTGTGTAGTTAAACAAAACTTGATGAATCACTTGGTGATTCATAGAATATTAGGGTTGGAAGGGACCTCAGGTCATCTAGTCCAACCCCCTGCTCAAAACAGGACCAATCCCCAGACAGGTTTTTGCCCCAGATCCCTAAATGGCCCTCTTAAGGATTGAACTCTCAACTCTGGGTTTAGCAGGCCAATCCTCAAACCACTGAGCTATCCCTTATCCCTATTTTGTTCATTCCCTCTGGGGCACCTGGCCCTGGCCCTGGCCACGGCCATGGCCACTGTTGGACGGCAGGATACTGGGCTAGATGGACCTTTGGTCTGACCCAGTATGGCAATTCTTATGTTAAAACAACCTGCAAGTTAAAGCCAACTGATATTGATGTTAGTAGTACTGAGTCATATTGGCTTCTATTCTAAGAAGCAATGAATCATGGGACGGGAAATACAAATGGTTGACAAATGGAAAAGGCCAAAGTTGGCAGGGCAAATTGGTTTCTAAGAAAGTAATGCTTACGACTGAGAATTTAATTGATTAAAACTAAGAAAAATGAATAAAAATTATTATCTTATTATGGCCAAGCCTGGATAAAACTGATTACACTGCTCTACAGCCAAAATGCTTCTGAAATAAATGTAGTCAAACTTTACTAATTCTGGGTCACTGAGAATGAAAATGATGCTTAAAATTGTTGATTGGCTCTAGTTTTCAAGATATGCTATCGGGTCAGTAAATACAACCTTTGACTTAGGAATGGCGGAGGATAAGTGAGTTATAAAGGGAAGGGATCTCAGATTAAACCAGAAATGACTAAAATACATCTTTGACTGGATCTATGAATAAATCTATGACTGGGTTTGGACAGTACTTGCTTTTTAGGCAAAACAATGAATGATGCAATCTGAAGCTGGTATTGCGTCATACATGATATCAATTGCATCATGTTATTCCTAGAAGTCATGGATGATGCAATCATAACGAAGCTTACATCACTCTGCTGAACAAATTCTGCTGAACAAATTGCCCTATATCAGCTCTAGAAATCATACAGTGTCGTGCTCTCTTATTTGTCAGTGTTTGATTTTGCAAAGGGACACATTTCTGTTTAGCCAAAGTGAGCAGAGATGCCTCGTACTTGTGTGAACAGTGCAGATAACTTCTGCTATGTTTGTGGTGAAGTGACTTTTGCATCACAAAAGCGCAGTATAACCACTATGGTTAAGAAAGCCTATCACCTTTATTTTGGCTGCAAAATTGGAGATCAGGACAAGAGGTGGGCTCCACACATATGCTGCAACACTTGTGCAACAAATCTTCGCCAGTGGTTGAACAGGAAAAGGAAATCTATGCCTTTTGCAGTGCCAATGATTGGAGAGAGCCAACAGATCTTACCAGCAATTGTTACTTCTGCATGGTGCCTCCAGTTGGGAAAGGTGTGTCAAAGAAGAAAAAGTGGACTGTGCATTATCCAAACATTCCATCAGCTATACGCCCAGAACCCCACAGAGAAGGACTGCCGGTTCCTGATGCATCAGAATCATTCTCACTTGAGTCAGACGAGGAAGAGGATGAAACTTCTGGTCCTGAACCATCAATGTTACAGGACCCACATTTTCTCCCATTCTCCTCCTCTGAACCACACCTCCTAACACAAGGTGAACTGAATGACCTTGTCAGGGATTTGGAACTACCCAAGAGTAAGGCAGAGCTGTTGGGCTCCAGACTACAGCAGTGGAATCTCCTGGCAGGTGATGTTAGGGTTTCCATGTTCCGTGACCGTCAAAAGGATCTTGTCCCATTCTTCTTCATGGAAGGTGATCTTGTAGCCTGCAACCCTCAACATCGTTCACAATCCAGATGAGTGGAGACTGTTCATTGATTCATCGAAGACGAGTCTTAAAGCTGTTTTACTGCATAATGGCAATGTTTTGCCATCAATTCCAGTTGGTCATGCAGTCCATATGAAGGAAACCTATGACAACATGAAACAACTTTTGAGGTGCATAAACTATGACCAACATCAGTGGCAGCTTTGTGGTGATTTGAAGGTTGTTGCTCTCTTGCTTGGTCTGCAGACTGGATACACAAAGTACTGCTGTTTTCTCTGAGAATGGGATAGTCGTGCAAGAGATTCCCACTACATCAAGAAAGATTGGCCACTCCGACAGTCATTGGAGCCTGGGAGGAAAAGTGTTCAGCATCCACCTCTTGTTGAATCAAGGAAGATTTTGTTACCACCCTTACACATCAAGCTGGGTCTGATGAAGAACTTTGTCAAGGCCATTGACAAAACACAAGCAGCTTTCAAGTACCTCCGTGGAAAATTTCCAAGGTTAAGTGAAGCTAAGATAAAGGAAGGTGTCTTTCTTGGTCCTCAAATTCGTGAACTTCTTCGAGATGATGCATTTGACCATGCACTGCGTGGCAAGGAAAAGACGGCATGGAAAGCCTTCCAGTTAGTGGCAATAAATTTTCTCGGAAACAACAAGGCAGACAACTACAGGTTGTTGGTGGAAAACCTCCTCAAGGCATACAAAAGCCTTGGTTGCAACATGTCACTAAAGATACATTTTTTTGCACTCTCATCTAGATTTTTTTCCACCGAACTGCGGAGCAGTGAGCGATGAGCACAGCGAGCGATTTCACCAGGACATTGCAACAATGGAGAAACGCTATCAGGGCAAATGGAGCCCGTCAATGCTTGCAGACTATTGCTGGACAGTGACAAGAGATGCTCCATTTAATGAATACAAGAGACAAGCCAAGAAGCGCTGAGTAGACACTGAATAGGACTAAACTATGTACATAATAGTTTTTTCCCTTTTGTTTCATAATAAATTTTATTTATATAACCCTTTTGCTGATTTTTAAAGTGTTACATAAACAGGACAGGTGAAATATTATCATGTAAAGCAACCATAAACGCATGAAAAGACCTAGGTTTACAATTTATGATTAAAACTCTACTATCTATACAATATACATAGGCATACAATGTAAAAACTTAAATATCTTAGAAACAGTAGCCAATCAGTTGTTTTAATTGTCATATTTGAATTCAGCACATCAAAATATATAATAAAGAGCACATTTTATCTCTGAAGCAGACGACTTCTCAAAAATTGTAGACCAGTGTTATTCATACTCATTCTATGAACCTTTCGTAATCTGTTTTTTCCCATTTGTGAAAATACTTCAGAAATATGAGTTTACCATGTCATTTAATATATATTTTTAAAAGTAGCATTATCTTTTTATTTGGATCATAGAATACAACAAGAATTTACAGGCATAATTTACACTAACTTAAAATGTTTTGGAGAACAAAGGTGTCCAGTTTGTTGGTTTTTTGTTTTTTGTTCATTTGTTTTTTAAAAAGCCCAAACATTCATTTGTTGTGGCAACTTGTGCTTTATGAACTTTATGGGTTTTCTGTTATATAGCTGACAAATAGGAAAAGTCCATCTGGCAAATGTTAAATCTTCTTATATGATCACATAGTTCAACGTGCATTTATTTTGCTGTAGAATTGACTTCTTTCAAAAGGCTTTTCAGCTTCACCTTTTTCTAAAGCTTTTGCACTCTGGCTCCCAAGTATAGAAGAGTGCTTTGTTAGATTTCTGCTTTCTAACACACACCTCTCTGTTTGTTTCATTTAATTTAGGTAAAGCATGCGTTTTATAATCTCTGGACCCATGCGTCACAGGCATTAGGTATAGCTAAGGTTAAGATTTTGTCACGATTATTTTTAGTAAAAGTCAGGGACTGGTCACGGGCAGTAAACAAAAATTCACAGAAGCCCTTGACCTGTCCCTGACTTTTACTAAAAATAACCGTGACAAAATGGGGCTGATGGGGTATGAGAGCCCTAGCCCAGCTGCAGGAGGGAAGAGGGAGGTCCAGCAACCAGGGTGGATAAAAATCAATGATTTTAAAAAAAAAATCAGATTTTTTTAATTTAAATCGGATTTTTTTGATAAAATGCTTTTTGAGGAAAAAACCTATATAAAGATAGTTTTAATTAAGATACATTATAGCTCAAAGATATCTCATCGTGGAATAGGGATTATAAATACTATAGAATTAGAATGAGACAATATATTCACGTAATGTTTAAGAAAAGTTTTGTAAATGAGTTCCAATAGTTCATGGATTAGGGACTCAATTTTATGGGGTTCCAGGGGCTTCTGTATAGATTATTTAGGTTCATCTTTCTATCTACCCAATTGGACTCAGTGCTCAGTCTAAAAGATACCATCAGAGATGCTTAGTTTTGCAGTTCTTAAACTGTGGATTTGTGTCTCCAGAGATAATATGCTTGTTAACAGCAAAAATGTTTTTAAATAAATAAATAATATATAGAGGTGAGAAATAACAGACCTCAACTGTATTGTCCCTCTGCAAATTTGTGTACACAGAGTCAATCCCTTACCTCTCTCTAAAAGTGCAAAGTTTCAAAAAGTTCAATGAATAGAAGATTGTTGGGGGCGGAATAGATCTGGACAAGGAAAAGAAGTCTGGGGATAAATGTGAGAAGGGAGGGCCAGGCAGTAGAAACAAAAGTGAAACTGTTTGAGCAGCATATTCCATAAGTCTTGAGGTTTGAGATCTTCCATACCATTCTCTCACTAGAAGGGAAAATCTGTAATGGTAGCAGGCTGTAAAAGAGACCCAGTTTGGGAATATTTGAATGAAGTTCCTCTGGTGGGTGTCACGGAGTATTGGGGGACTCAGGGCCCTGCACCCCCGGCTTCCTGCGATTCACCATGACTCTCAGCCAGCCAGTAAAGCAGAAGGTTTATTTGGATGACAGGAATACAGTCCAAGACAGGTCTTGCAGGCACAGACAACAGGACCCCCTCAGTTAAGTCCAGCTTGGGGTCCCAGGGCATCCCAGCCCGCCCCCCTTCGGGGGGGTCAGAGCCATCTCTGTCTCCCAGCCATCTCTCCAGCCCGCTTCCAGCACACTCCCCTGTCAGCATCCACAGACCACAGTGAGAACAGGCCCAGTTCGTCACATCTCTCCCCCCTTCGAGACCGAACTGAGCAGGGTCACTTTAGCCAGTGACCCGGGGAAGTTCGAACCTATCCCCGTTCCCATGGATGCCCCCGCATCCCTCCCATTCCTTGGTGAGAATTACACCAGGCCCCTCCAGTTTCACGCCCCCCCTTAGGTTGGGGTGCTTGATGGCACTCGCAGTTCGCATGTGGGAAGGTTTATGCGGCCTGTGCCCTTTTCCCACCCCCATACCTCTGGGGCTCCAACTGGGCTGTGGTCTTCTCCCAGCACTCCAGTCTGGAGGTCTGTGCTTTGGGCTCTCTTGGTTTAGAGCCGCCCTTTTTACCTTGGCCACCCTCCGGAAAGGCTCCTCTATGCTGGGCAAGGGTCCTAAAGCTGTTTTCCCCTTGTCCCAGGCCTTCCTGCCCCTCTGACAGGGGTCACAGGATCGGCAGTACTGTCGGACAGTAACAAAGACCCCAGGCCAGTAAAAGCTCCGTAGCAGCCTCTGCTGGGTATGCCAGGTTCCCTGGTGCCCTGAGAGAGGAATGTCATGGGCCCGGCACAGCAGCTGGCGGCGATACTTCTGGGGTACCACCAGCTGCCTCCTGATCCCCCCTGACTCCATTTTCCCTGGGGGAGCCCATTCTCGGTACAGGAACCCCTTCTCCCACAGGAACCTTTTCCGGCCACCTCGTCCCATGGTCTGTACCGCATTGAGGTCGGCCAGGTCCCTTATCTTCCGCAAGGAGGGATCTCTCTGTAACTCGGCCTGGAACTCAGCAGCTGGGACAGGGATGGCCACCTGCTCTTTCTCGCCCGCTGGGTCCGAAGCTGCAGCCTCCCTGAGCCGTGTCCCTGGGCGTTCCCTCCCCACCAGGTTAGGGTCCTGCGCCTCAGGCAAGGCACCCCCCTCAAGGCCAGGGCGCAGTGCCCCTCGCCGGCTCTGACTGCGGGTCACAACTAAGGCGGTCTGGGGGCTGCTTGGCCAGTCCTCTAGGTCCCCCCCCATCAACACCTCAGTGGGCAAGTGGTGGTGCACTCCCACGTCCTTGGGGCCCTCCTTGGCCCCCCATTTCAGGTGTACCCTCGCTACGGGAACCTTGAATGGGGTCCCGCCCACCCCGGTCAGGGTCAGGAAGGTGTTGGGCACCACCCGATCTGGGGCCACCACCTCGGGCCGGGCCAGTGTCACCTCTGCGCCCGTGTCCCAGTATCCATAAACTTTCTTCCCATCCACCTCCAGGGGAACAAGGCACTCGCTCCGCAGGGACAGCCCCGCGCCAACCCTGTAAACGGAGAACTTTGAATCCGGAGCATCTGGCCCCCCAGAGAAGCTGGCCTGGGGCCCTTCTCTTTCTTGAGCAGTTGATAAGCTGCCAGCCCCTCTTGCGTGAGAAGCCTGCCCCTCGTCCGTCTGGGCCTCTACCAAGTTAACCCGGTGCGGGTTCGGTCTGCTCAGTCTGTCCTTGAGCTTGGGGCACTGGGCCCGAACGTGGCCTCTTCGGCCGCAGTAATAGCAGCTCAGGTCCCGTGGGTCCCCTCGAGCCGGTCGGTTGTCCCTGATGCTGGGCATTTCCCGGGGGAGGGGATTCCCAATATTCCCCCTTTGGGAGGTCCCAGGGTGACTCTCTCTCTGCATCGCGGCGGGCCTGTTCCTTTGGGGCTCCTCCCTGCCACCCCCTGACCAGCTCTTTACAAACTCATCAGCCAGCTGCCCGGCGTGTCGCGGGTTCTCTGGCTTTCTGTCCAGCAACCACAGCCTCAGGTCAGATGGGCACCGCTCATACAGTTGCTCCAGTACCAGCAGTTTAATCAGGTCCTCCTTCGTCTGGGCCCCACCAGCCCACTTGCTGGCGTATCTTTCCATGCGGGCGGCTAGTTGCAGATATGAGATCTCAGGGGTTTTATCCTGACTCCGGAACCTTTCCCGGTACATCTCAGGAGTCAGCCCAAACTCTCGTAGCAGGGCCTTTTTGAATAGTTCGTAGTCCCCTTTCTCTGCCTCTCCCAGTTGGCGATACAATGCCACGGATTTGGGGTCCAGTAAGGGGGTAAGGACCCGGAGTCTGTCCGCGGGATCAACCCGGTGCAGCTCGCAGGCCGTCTCAAAGGCCTCCAGGAAGTCATCCATGTCCTCCCCCTCCTTGTATGGGGCCATGATGCACTTATCAAAGCTCCGTGCAGTCCTGGGTCCCCCCTCACTCACCGCAGCCGGGGGTTCGCTGCCCTTCAATCTCGCCAGTTCCAGGTCATGCTGACGCTGTCTCTCTTCATGCTGTCTCTGTCTCTCTTTCTCCTCCCGTTCATGCTGACGCTGTCTCTCTTCATGCTGTCTCTGTTGTTCACGATCCTCCAGCTCCCTCAGTTTTAGCTCTTTCTCCCATTCCAGCCAATTCCGCTCCACGGATGCCGAACGTCGCCGGGAGGATCCTCTGCTGGCCGGCGGGCTTCGCCGGGGGGACCCCCTGCTGGCCGGGGGGGGTCACGGCGCCTTCGGTATTTGCTGGGCTCCTCCCCACCCTTCCCCTAGGCATAGGAAGGAGGGGTCTCGGGAAGCCCTCAGCAGCCGGCTGACCACTCCCAGCTGGGACAGACACTGGTGCCTGCGCTGCATTTGCCAGGCTGCTTCCCTGAGACACAGGGATCAGTTCATTCGCGCGATCTTCCGCCTCCAGCTGGGCAATGAGCTGTTCTTTGGTGAGCCTCCCAATGCGCAGCCGCCTCTGCTTGCACAGCTCCACCAGGTCGCTCTTAAGCCGCTTGGCATACATCTTCCTGCTGGCCACTCACCGGCCTGTGCGCTCACAGCTCCCCACAGTTCCCAGGGGGACCCCTAGTGTGCCAGCCCTTCTCGAGGTCACCACCTCTCTGCCAGGGTCGAGCTGCAGACTCCTCCGCCCCTGGGACCACTCGCTGCGATCCCCCCGGGGGACCCTGTTACTGCAAAAGTCCTTCTCACTGGTCACACACTCCCAGGGGTAATAACCGTCTCTCTCCCACTCTTCAGCGTGCCTGGTCCCCGTCAATCCCCCTTCGTTTTACTGCTCCCCAGTCACTTACTGCAGGAAGCGCCGTCCACGGGGTGCAGTAGATCCCACCGCTGCCACCAGTTGTCACGGAGTATTGGGGGACTCAGGGCCCTGCACCCCCGGCTTCCTGCGATTCACCATGACTCTCAGCCAGCCAGTAAAGCAGAAGGTTTATTTGGATGACAGGAATACAGTCCAAGACAGGTCTTGCAGGCACAGACAACAGGACCCCCTCAGTTAAGTCCAGCTTGGGGTCCCAGGGCATCCCAGCCCGCCCCCCTTCGGGGGGGTCAGAGCCATCTCTGTCTCCCAGCCATCTCTCCAGCCCGCTTCCAGCACACTCCCCTGTCAGCATCCACAGACCACAGTGAGAACAGGCCCAGTTCATCACATCGGGTAAGACAGGCATATGTGCAAAATGCAAACAGTGCAACAAAGAAATACAAGGCCTGGTTGCCCGAATGAAATACCATCATGAGAAGTGTTCCTTCTCAGGAGGAAGCTGCGTTAAAGATGATGAAAGGAACATGTCTGAACATGCAGGATCTTCAGGTTGGTAAACTTTTTTTTATTTCATATTTCTTTCTTAAGGACTGCCTGTCTTCCTTCTGGACTATTCTTGAATTCTTATGTTTGAGCAAAAATATAGTTGTTACTCTATGGTACTATCATTTCAGATGCAGTTGTGATAAAAAATAAGTAGCTGAAATAGGCAGAACTTCCTTTTATAATGTCACCTTTAAAGTAGTGCTGAGTTTCAGTGAATGCAATGAGCAATATTAAATGAGCAGTATGGTGGTAATAATTAAATAACTGCATTGACTTATTTTGTTTAGGAGAATCCATCCTCAACATACAGGATTCTGAAGACTATCCACCTTCAAGATCACCATCATTTTCTATAGTTCCAGAGTTATCTGCCAATGATAGTGTTTCAGTCACATCACGTATGTCACATAGCCACAGTATATCACCTGTAGCAAAAAGAAAAAAAAATCTCCATCATCCAAAAACAACCATAGATAAGTTTGTGATAAGAACCAGCAGATTACAAAAAGATGTAATTGATGAAAAAATTACCCGGTTTGTTTATGCAACAAACTTTCCTTTCTGTATGATTGAGAACCCACACTTCATTAACGTGGTTCAGTCATTAAGACCAGGACACCGTCCACCCAACAGAGCAGATGTCACAGGCAAATTGCTGGATAAAGTGTATGAAAGAGAAATTGAGCAGTGTGCAAAAGGTCTAGAGGGTGAAATTGTTAACTGAGTCTTGATGGGTGGAGCAATGTCCACAATGATCCTGTTGTATGTGCTTGTGTGACAACAGAAGAAGGGAATGTCTTCCTTACAGAAACAATTGATACATCAGGAAATGTACACACTTACAAGAATACTTACAAGAAGAAGCAGTAACAGCTATAACAAACTGTGAACAAAAATTCAAATGTCTAGTACACAGCTTGGTCACAGACGATACTGCATATGTATCCAAGATAATAAAAAGACGATTTCAAAGAGAGTCCCAAGCTAATAACATACGGTTGCGGTGCTCATTTGATGCACCTCCTAGCCAAAGACTTCAGTGTTTCAGAAATAAAGGCTAATGTTGTTGAAATTGCAAAATACTTCTGTAACAACCACTTTGCAGCAGCTGCTCTGAAAAAAGTGGGAGGAACCAAGCTAACTTTCCCACAAGACGTGCGATGGAACTCAGTAGTGGACTGTATATCAAGAACTGGCCTAATGTGATGACAGTTTGTGAATAAAATTGTGAAAAAATAGATGGCACCGTCACAGCCAAAATTCTCAACATTGGGCTTAAGAGAAATGTTGAACGCATGCTGAGTACCCTGAAGCCTATTTCTGTAGCCTTGAACAAAATGCAGGGAAATAGCTGTTTTATTGCTGATGCTGTTGAAATTTGGAAGGAACAGAGTGAGATCTTAAAATGAGAAATATGCAATGACAGAGTTAAATTACAAGCATTAAAAAAACGAATGGGACAAGCACTATCTTCAGCTCATTTTCTTGCAAATATTCTCAATGCTCGGTACCAGGGTCAAACCTGAACTGCTGAAGAAGAGGAGTTGGCTATGACATGGACATCCAGCAATCATCCCTCCAGAATGCCAACTATAATAAACTTCAGAGCTAAGGGTGAACCATTCAAGAAATATATGTTTACTGATGATGTTTTAAAGAAAGTGACACCAGTGAACTGTCGGAATTCACTTAAGCACTTGGATTCAGAGACTGTTGAAGTGATAATCTCACTTTTAACAGCAGTAGCTTCTTCTGCTGGTGTAGAAAGAATATTTTCTTCCTTTGGACTAATTCATTCCAAATTGAGAAATCATTTGGGACCTGAAAAAGTAAGAGAGCTTGTTTTTCTTTTCCAGATTATGAACAAACAGGAAAATGAAGACGACTGAGTTAGCTGCAGAAGCCAATATTTTAAGTTTCTCATGTTGACCTGGCTGACATAGTCGATTTAATTTTTGTGTTTTTTTTTAAATATCACATTTAACTATTTTAGTTAAAAACAATTTTTACAAAAGCAATCCTGATTTTAAAAAACTTGAATGTTTAACTAAATTCAAAAATTCATGTTTGTTTTTTTAAAATATTATATGTTTGCTCTTGAAGAAAAAAATCCAGAATACATCACGTTGTTGTTTTAGTTAAATAAAACAATTTAAATGTCTGTCTGGTGGTGATCTCCTCCTAATACAGCATGGCAAGAAAATCCTCCAAATATTAATGATTAACCTGTTGAACTGGAGATAATTCACCTCCCAATGACTTCATAAATATCTGTTTCAATTACCTTTGGAAAATGAAATAACCAAACAATCATTCATTTCCTGATATAGCTGTAAAACTAATCTGAAAAGTTTTCAAAATAAATCACTTCAAAAATGTATAGTGTGTACCTTCTAAAAATGAAATCTACATCTATCTCTGAGTAGCGAAGAATATGTATTAAGGTTATAACAACCAACAAGAATGCACTTTTATGTAGAAATCCATGATTAAATTGAGTCTTCCTGACTAGTGATTTAAATCAAATCCACCCTGCCAGCAACTGCTGTCCATGGTGGCTCAGCTGCAAGGAACCCCTGCCACCTGTGGTGGCTCAGAGCTGCAGGTTTGATGGCTTGGAGCTCCGGGGTTCCTTCGCCGACCCCGGTGGCTGGGAGCTGCGGGGGAGGGCTGAAGCGGAAAATGTCACAGATCTCTGGAAGTCACAGAAATTGTGACCTTCATGCCATAATCTTAGCCTTAGGTATAGCTTTCAAGAACAGTCTTCCACCAAGTTTGGTTCTTTTGTTGCTTTCCTTGCTCTGCAGTAACAGATATAGTGCAACCTATACATGTGTATTTTCCTTTGTACAACAAATGAATTCCCTTCAGCTGTTAGAAATCTGCCCTTGGAGTTGAATGATTCTCCACGTACCCTGCATGTCCTGGTCTCCTAGATCTAGGAGTTGTACTGACAGTGTATTTTGAAAGCAGAAAGATCTCCATGCTAGCTCATGAATGTTGGATGTGAAGGCCACATTTTGTAAATTAGTTTTGCAAATAATTTTGCATTTACATTGATGCATGCAATTCTTTTAGCCTTTAAATATGTTGACTTCTCTTGTTTGTCTTTTCAGGAAGTGCTAAAGTTAAAGCACCTCCAAAGATAATTGACACAGGGGGAGGATTCTTTCTGGAAGAGGAGGAAGAGGAGGAACACAAGGTTGAGAAAATTGTCCATCAGCCAGGTAACATGATTAATTTTGCAGAAAATGGCTATACTGGTCATTTATAGTTAATATGAACACACTATTAAAATGAATAAGCTGCTCCATTTTGTGGCACGCTAGCTGAACAGGAATTATGAAAAGTCAGCAATGGCTTCAGAGAAACCTGAAATACATTTGTGTGAAAAATGTGGCTTATTATACGTCCTTATGTATGGAAAGCTACTGGTTGGTAGTGAAAATGGTCATGTATTTTTCAATAATTAACCAGACAGACACTTAATTTAAGATAAATAAATGTCTGATGGGGGAAGGTGAGGATCTAAGTAACAGAATCTGTACAGTCTACACTCTTCTGGGTGCTTACAATTTTTACCTAATATATTCTGATTCCTCATTCTCTAGTAACAAATACTGATGCAACAGTCCCCTGCTATATAAAAGGTTTGAACACACTGGACCAGATCCTGAACTGGTGCAAATCAACATCTCCATTGATTTCAATGGCATTGATAAACTGTACAGTTAATTGCTTGACCACACTTTGGTTTGTTATTTTGTTAAGAAATATATTTGAGACCAAATAACCGTCAGACAGGCTTAATTAATACAGTACAGGAAAAAGGTTCTATATGATGCCAGTCTCCAAAGAGCAGACTTGTGCAGCAATGTTATGGTGTGCTCCCCAAAGTTACACCTCTAAAGCAATCCTTTTATACACTAAATTGTTGATCAGTAAAAGGTGTGACGGGTTGGACCCCTTGGGAAGTCACCTGATGTGCTGAGATACCACTGAGTCTACCTGTTCTGCCACCATGGGCCCCCTTTACCCTGTCTTGCTGAGCCAGGCTCTTAAAACCTCCTCTAACAGACACACGGGCAGGGCCACACCCAGCTGCAGATCAGCTCTGGGAAGACTCAGTTTAAGGGACTTGCGCCAGCACTCAGATGTCCCCCTCCCTTGGAGTACAGACCCAAAGATATATTCTATTCACCTCTTCCCTCAATGTGGAAGAGGGTATGCACAATTCCCTTCCCCTCCCCCCGGATAGCAATCACATAAACTGGGTTATATTATAAACCAGAAATAAATGTATTAACTATAACAGGTATATTTTAAATAGTTAAGGTGGTAGCAGACAGAACAAGGCAGATTACTAAGAAAATATAACAGAGCACGCAAACTAAGCTTAATACACTAAAGAAACTGATTACATGTATCAGAGTAGCATATACATGCTACTCCTGTTCTTTTTGTGATTACATGTAAGTTCTCACCCTAAATGTGGTTCTAATAATATTCTTCACAGGCCAGACACCCTTCCAGCCTGGGCCCAGTTCTTTCCCCCAGTTCAGTTTTAGTTGTTTGCAGCAGTCATCTCGGGTTGGGTAGCGGGGGAGAACTGACTACCTCAGTTACCTCACTCCCCACCCTTAAATAGGATTTGCATAAAGCGTGAGTCCTTTGTTTCCTAGTTTGACCCCCCTTCCCTTACAGTGGAAAGTTACAAGAAGTCTCTGGTAGTGTTTTAGCATCAGGTAACAAGACCACCTGACTCTGTACAAACTAATGCATACAAATAGGATAATCACATTCAGTAAATCATAACCTTTCCAATGATATCTCACATGAGCCATCTTGCATAAAGTATATCTTATGTCATAGTCACATCATAAGCATATTTTTATAAAGAATATGGAATGACATCACAAAGGGTACCATGTACAGTATTTGAAACTGGATTTAATTAATTAGCTTTCTACCTTGTTTGTTTCTGGTACCATGGTGTAGCCTTTTATCTTTTGTTCTGACCGTATGCATTCCAGGTACTAAGGGCCATAAAGACACCTCTTAGGTTTTAGTGTGGGTAACTCCTTTCCTGCTGCTCTGATGAAATAATTGTATGTCCAGATACTAACAGTTTTCCTATTTACTGAAGCCAAGGCTTACTTCAGCTAATGCAAGGTGTTATGGGATACTTACATAAGTGAAGAGGATTATGGTATAGGCCAGTTTAGGTAATATCACTGTTATAATATTTGTGCTTAATGTTATTGGTGTGTCTTGCATACTAATATATATATAATATATATATATATAATCTTCTGTTAGTCTCAAAGGTGCCACAGGACCCTCTGTTGCTTTTTAATATATATATGGTGCAGATAATACATAATCTCAATAATATTTATATACTAACCAGCATATATTAGTCAACAATGGGGCTGTACCAATTTATTACAGCTGACGATCTGATCCATGGTGTCCAGTAGTACCATTCTGGCAGTTGATACTTGTGGGAGTACTTGCTTAGGAGTGAAGTCAGCATTGTGTCCCATTACATAGTTAACAGCACTTCTTGTCAGTCACAGAAAGGGTGCTGTCTCAAGAATGATGGATTCAGGCATGAGGAAGTGGCAGGAGCAATAGGGAAGGGCCAAGTCCCCTGATAGAAGGTAGGCTATCAGGCGGGGAATGAAACTAAATGACAAAAGTGAAGAAGGGTGGGATGGGTGCTATTTTCTTGGCTGTTAAAATGCTTCCAGATTGCATCATTTCCCCACACTTTTCTGGGGAGGATCCCATGCATGTTCTTTTCAGCCCTACCTGCATTTTCTCCCTTCCCACATCTAAATTAATGAATAAAAACCTCCAGCAAAACCAACTTCTTCCTTTGTTATCTTCTTGCTTCATTCCATTCTGAATCAGCTGCAGGGCAAGTAATAACCTACAGGGCTTTGCCACTGAATCTCAGCTGTCAGTCGTGCTGCCCCAGATGCTCCAATATTTAAAATTTCAATAGTTGGGATATGGGCATCTACACTTCCGCCATTGCTGTTCAACCACTGGTAACTTCACTGTATTATTGTCCTAATAAAAATAGCTTTATACTGTTACTAATTAGTGGGAGTATGGTTTAATAATTACACAGCCTAATGCTAGAACTTGATTTTGAGACATGCTGAGCACCTACACTTTCCAGTATAAAATGCAAATTGTGATAACATTTAATTTTTGCCAGGTTAGGTCTGCTATAGATCTGAGTCTATAATTAGAATTGTCTGATACTTGAATGTCAACACTTCTAGGGTTTAAAAAAAAAATAAAAAAATCTAAAATATAAAGCTCCTCATTTGGCCTGAAGCAAATAGAAATATATTGAAAGTACTGTATGGTTAACTTTATGTTCTCCCACTCTAACCTGGTGCCATGTTAAGGGAACACTTCCCATATCTGACCTATCTGTAACAATCTAAACCAGAACCCCTTCTTGCAAGCTGTGAGTGTGCACGTGCACACATGCATACACTTCGAATGTTGAAATCGGAGAACTCCTTTTTAGAACTTTTATTCTTGGGATCTGTTACTTGTTATTTTGAAAGATAAAATGGCTTCAGTGGGACTCCAGACAGACAGAGGTCCATCTGCAAGGATCCAATTGCAAGATCATAGCCTTAGTTTGTTCTACAGAATTTTAGAAAACTCTTCAGAAGGGAAAACATGAATAGTGCATATTAAATATACGATATAAAAGCAACATTGTAAATTAATGTTAAGCTCTAGTAAGATCAACCCCAAATACTTTACCTAACTCAAATTATTTGTTCCCTTCTATTAGGACCTGTACTAGAATTTGATTACCTTATTTGTGAAGAATGTGGCAAACATTTCATGGACTCGTATCTCATGCAGCACTTTGATTGGGCAACATGCGATAATTGCAGGTATTGTAAATAATGGGCAAAAACTGTTTGGTAAATTATTAAATTAACTTAACTATTATTTTACTAGAATAAAAATTTGATTTTAATGATTTATACAGTTCTGTTGTAAAAACACATTTACATTAAAGGGCTATCAGAGGAATGTTATTGAATAAGATATTGTCAGTTGGAAAATTCTATGAATGGAATTGAATAAAGAAGAACAGGAGTACTTGTGGCACCTTAGAGACTAACAAATTTATTAGAGCATAAGCTTTCGTGGACTACAGCCCACTTCTTCGGATGCATCCGAGGAAGTGGGCTGTAGTCCACGAAAGCTTATGCTCTAATAAATTTGTTAGTCTCTAAGGTGCCACAAGTACTCCTGTTCTTCTTTTTGCGGATACAGACTAACACGGCTGCTACTCCGAAACCTGGAATTGAATAAGTTTGTGTTTTTCACAGTGGAAGTGCAAAAGAACCACATCTTTCACACATGCCTCTTAGTGCATGATGTGAAAAAAATACATAGTATGTTAGAAATGTATAGTCTCTTTACTTTACAGCATTCATATTGCATTGTTTAAATATGGTAATGGAGATTATTATCCCATCAAGATTATTACATATGTTCAAAGCAGTGAAATTAGTAAATAACAGATCAGTCATGCAAAGATCTATTTTTAAAAAACCACTGTGGTAGAAAAAGTGTTCAGCTATTTAAATAGTCAAATTAAACAAGACTTTTTATAGCTTCTGTAAGTTGGAGTAGATCTGTGATGGGGATGGTCAACTGAGTTAGCCCTAAGTATGTCTTTTAAATGTTGAAAACTGAATATTGAATAAATAGTTTTTGATGTGTTTATTTATTGGATCTTGTAGACATCACCTGATTGAATCTGACTGAATCCAGTTTTTTTTCCCACTGACATATGGCAATTTTTAAAATTTCAATATATCTATATATTTGTAGCAAATTGGGGAATATATTAAAATTATCTCCCTGATAAGGATTTAATTTATGTAATCATTTGGGCATATGATAAAAAGATTCAGGTGATACTTTGGATCAAGACAGGTGAAATAAATTTTTCAGATGCTCACTAGTACCTTGTGTAACCAGAATGTTCAATTGTCTCATTACTTATCCAATAAAAAATAAACACTTTTTTATTAAACCTTTTGCTTTATTTTATTATTCCTTGTGCATGCCAAATGTCTTGCATTTGAAAACTGCTTTGGTTGTATAATTTGTATTTGAAACAATGAAGATTTGAAAATATAGTATCCAATTATCCCCTCTTCTAGGAAAAACCTGTGGTAGGAGACAAACTCAGGTAGAAACTTTGGGGTGATTCCGGTAGGAGCCCATTCTCCTTTTCCCCCCCACTCCCCAAAAAACCCCCAAAACAAACAAAATAGAGGGGTTTCTAAATTAGTGCGTTGATATTGGAGTTCAGGAGGACTACTCGCATGACTAAGTTTGCAAGATCAAGGCCCACATTACAGTAGGGATGTAAGGTGCATTGTACAGTACATAATGAACTTTAATATTAGCCTGTTACATAATGCTTTTCACCTGTCTCTTTTAAAAAAAAATCTGTTTCAGAGATGTTGAAGGTAAGCATAAGCTTATAACAAGAACTGAGGCAAAGCAAGAGTACCTTCTTAAAGACTGTGACTTAGATAAGAGAGAACCGGTGCTCAAATTTATTTTGAAGAAAAACCCTCATAATTCACAGTGGGGTGACATGAAGCTTTACTTAAAATTACAGGTATGAAAATGTTTGTAAATTTTTCAAAATATATGGTCCTTTTTTGCATTTTCATGACATTATCACTACCATCCATAATTTAATCATTGTGGTACTGAACTCAGAATCTTTACCATTTAACAAAACTAAATACGTTGTACAGTGCATGCGATAGAATTTCAGTTGTCCCTGAAATAAATGGGAAAGGTTGAGTTTCTCCTATTCAGTAAGGAAGTTGTTTAGTGATAAGTTGTTGACTGAACTAGTATGTTGCAGAGGAAAAAATAACTTTTCTTTACTGACACAGAATCTGTATGGATCTGTTCTTTGAGTAAAAACATTTGCAACCCATTTGAAAAATATCAAGTTGCTTAAAGACATGTACATCTTAGAAGAAAACAACTGTCTTGAAATATGTTGGATCAGTATTTTGATTCCCTTAGAAATATAATTCATGCCTTAATATTCTTAAATGTGGATGTGTGAGAAATCAATTAGAGTTGGATTAGGCCCTTAATTAGTAGGTAATACTAGTTTTCCATGCATGAAAATCCATTTCAAACAAAGTAACCTCTCTTTTGTTTTATAAGGAAGCTTTATTAATGTGTGGGAGTGTCACAGGGTGCTCTACTCACAGCTGGGTGGCACCCCTTTCTGGCAATTCTGGGATTAGCTCCACCAGGTTCAGCGCCCCCTTTCCAGTCTTCCACTATTGTTGCTCTCCTCCCGCTCATGGAGTCACAGTACAGCTGCTTCATGACTCAGCCCTCCAGTCAGGTCACACTGTGATTTCCCCTTCCACAGGAGTTTTTCAAAAATCTCTGTACAATCAGCATCAGGCAGCCCTCATGCATGCTTCCCTGACTATGGTCACTCCCACAGTGATTCAGGCAGTCTTCCCCTTCACTGCTTTTAGCAATACCAATCTGCAGTGGATGGTATGGGAACCCAGGCCCACCCTCTATTCTGAGTTTCATTCCAGGGCCTTATAGCAAGCAGTTAAGGTCTGGGTCGTCACCAAGCCTACTGCTCTCTTCCCTAAACTACTTCCTACTATGTTTCTTTAAACTCTTTTTTTCCCCCAGCCTTCTAGTCAGACCCATCTCTCTCAGGCCTACTCGATAAACCCTTCCTCACAGATTCCTGTTCCCCCTTCCTTCTCCCTTACGGCAGGGAGAGCGACTGCAGGGTTCCTCCCTGTTGCCAGTCTCCTGGCTTTATAGGTGAGCTTCCTTCTAATTAGCACCCTCTACATCAGGGGTGGACAAACTTTCTGGCCCGAGGGCCACATCTGGGAATAGAAATTGTATGGCAGGCCATGAATGCTCACAAAATTGGGGTTGGGGTGCGGGAAGGGATGAGGGCTCTGGTTGGGGGGTGCAGGCTCAGAGGTGGGGCCAGAAATGAGGAGTTCAGGGTGCAGAAGAGGGCTCTGGGCTGGGGCGGGGTGAGGGGGGTGAGGGCTCTGGTTGGGGGTTTGGGCTCTAGGGTGTGGCTGGGAATAAGGAGATTGGGATGTAGGAGGCTGCTCTGGGCTGGGACCGAGGGGTTCGGAGGGCAGGAGGGGGATCAGGGTTGGGGCATGAGGAGAGGCTCGGGGTGGCGCTTACCACAATGGCTCCCAGAAGCAGCGGCACATCCCTTCTCCAGCTCCTACGCTGAGGCATGGCCAGGCAGGCTCCGCCCCTGCAGCTCCCATTGGAGCGGGGCCATTGGAGCGCGTAAGAGCTGGAGGGGGGCCATGCCGCAGCTTCCGGGAGCCACGTGGAGTGGCCCCCGACCCTGCTCCCTGGCTGGAGCGCTGGAACAGGGCAAGCCCCAGATGCCGCTGCCCAGCGGGAGCTCAAGGGCCGGCTTAAAAAGGCTGGCGGGCCGAATCCAGCCCACGGGACGTAGTTTGCCCATCCCTGCTCTACATAGCCTAAGTCTCCCCTCTGTGCAGCTTAATTGGATGATTGGGCCCACTTGGCCTAATTCAGCTCTTTCAGGGTGTGCACTCCACGCACTGCCGTCACAAGGGTCACAGGCAAAGAGGGAGCTAGCCAGGTGATGGAAGAGGGATTGTTGGTGGGATATAGCAACACAATAAAATTGTGTAAAGGAGAGTTCTATTCTAAACTAGAGCAGCTTATCTTTATCATTTCAGGGTAAAAAGGAATACACTTGTGGTCTATCCCGTAGGTAATAAAACGTTCGCTTGAAGTTTGGGGTAGTGAAGAAACGTTGCAAGAAGCAAGAGAAACCCGCCAAGATAATAGAGAAAAGATGAAACAGAAAAAGTTTGATAAAAAAGTTAAAGGTAAATGGTTAGAATTTAAACTAAGTTTTTTTTTTTAAGGTTTATTTTTTATAGGCTATCAAATAAAACCAGGTAGTAATTATTTGCTTCTGGACATGGAGAATTAGTGTAAATAATTTTTTACTACAGCTTCAGCTAGAGTAGTGTCTGTCTGTATTCATATTTATTTCCACGTCTAGTGATGTAGTGGGAAACTGACACTTTAATAATATGGCCAGATGAAAATTTTCATAACCATTAGAAATGTGGACACAACTTTGATAGTTTGGTACCACTGTTGTCTTGTTTATGTTCCCTGATGTACACCCACAATATATCATAAAGCTGCCTATCCAAATAACTTTTTCCTCACTTTGTTTGAATGAGAACATGTATTTTGTCTCCAGGAGCCTATTTTTGCCATTACTTATATGCATGCAGCAATATCAGTGGGAATTGATTGTATATGAAAGCTGAACTTAATCTGTAAGGTACAACATGCCTTTCCTTCCCTATATTTAGAACATTCAGCTCTGCAGTTTTTACTCGGCTGCATTGTCATTCTAGATAAATAAATTGAATACCTTGCAGTTTAATATCGAGGGGAAAGATGTTAATAACAGAGATCCAGTTTGAAAATATATTTTAATGAGACGATAGTGATGTAGGCTTCTTAATAGCAGTATAATAAGAAAAAGGCTATACTGGCATGTTTGGGTTTCCTTTACAGTATCTCTAATTTTGAGGCTTTATGCAGAGGTCCTGAGGTGGATAAGAGGTATTATAGGTCAGGACTGAGGCGTGATGAGGAATTTTACAAAATTACTCCTTTTAACTCCAATTTACCAAATTAAGTAATTCCAGGAATAAACTTTATAGGTAGGTAATGGGGCCTCAAATACTCACAACCAAGTCTGGCATATGAGATCACATCTTGGTTTTGTAAATCAAAAAAGTCAAAATTAAACCCTGGGCACCTGGCAGCTTTGAGGACTCCTATGTTTAGTTTCACATAGCCTCACCTATTTTATTACAAAAAAAATACCACACAGCCTCAATAATAAACTTGGAAGAATAACTAACCCGAATGCTCTTTCAGAGCTATTGTGGTCTCTTCATACAAGTAGTCCGTGTGGCTTGAATGGCAATACTTGCATGAATAAGGCAATCAGAATTTGGCTCTAGATATGTTTCAGAAACAACAGACATTCTCTCAGAATACATAAGTAATGTGAGTCTCCCTAAATACTGAGTTTCTTGTCCCTTAATCTGTTGTGGAATATCAGGGTTGGAAGGGAATATCAGGAGGTCATCTAGTCCAACCCCCTGCTCAAAGCAGGACCAATCCCCAGACAGATTTTTGCCCCAGTTCCCTAAATAGCCCCCTCAAGGATTGAACTCACAATCCTGGGTTTAGCAGGCCAATGCTCAAACTGCTGAGCTATCCCTTCCCTTTTGTTTGTTCTCTTCCCAAAGGTGTTTATCTTTAGTGCTGACTCTTTTTTTTAAATAACTACCATTTATTTACCATAGACTTGGTTTACATTTTTCATCAGAGCTCCGTCGAGCTGTTAGGAGCAGTGTGTGGAAAAGAGGAACAAGTTCCCACCAGCATGAGTACGGACCTGAAGAAAACATTCAAGAAGATACATACAAAAAGACATGTACTATATGTGGCCATGAATTAACATATGAGAAAATGTAATAGCCCTTGATTGATTTTACATAAAATGCACCTTTTGTAATGTTAATATTTTGTATCAAGTAAAATAAAAATGATTGAGAGTAAATCTTTGTGTGGGATTGCAGAGAAAACAGTACTCTTCAATCACAGAGGGATCTTTTAGACAAAATGGGTGATTTGTGACAAAACCCAGGGCTTAAATCAAGGGGGTTTGATGAGTGGTCATCTGGCTGTTGGGGCTGTAATTTAAGGGTATGTCTACATTGCAATTAAAAACCCATGGCTGGCCCATGCCAGCTGACTCGGGCTTGCAGGGCTCGTGCTAAGGGACTGTTTAATTATGGTGTAGATGTTTTGGCTCAGGCTGTAACCCCAGCCTGCATGTTTACACTGCAACAGTCCTTTAGCCCAAGCCCTGCAAGTTCAAGTCAACTGCCAGGGGCCAGCTGCGGATTTTTAATTGCAATGTAGACATACAGTAAGTTCCCATCCCTGTAGTGTAGCGAAGAGTTGGGATTAGAAGAAATGAGTCCCAGCTCACTGTCTTCTGTAGCGAAGATCTTGGCAGGTATAATATTACAATAAAGGTATCAAGGCTGAATCCCCATTCTGTCACTTCGAGTGCAGAAGGTGGGGGCCCGCATGGATTTTAAAAATTAATACTTGCCACACCAGGCTTTTATTAAACTCCCAAGGTTACAGCTTTTCTCTGACCTTGGCTTAGTAAACTCTGCCACCACCCAAATGCAAAAAACCCCTTTGGACCCAGGAAGGAACACTTGGGAATAGGAATAGGTTCCCTGTGGGGTACCCTCAAGCCCTTTCACCCCCCCTCCAGGAAAGAACTGAGAAAGAAAACAAAGGAAATTAGCTGTTGCTACCAGCTAATCAAACAACATGCACAAACCTCTTAGGACATCAAAAATCCAATCCTGTTCTTAAAGGTAAATTTTCTTAAAAACAAAAAGGAAGAAAATACATCTGGAACTAGATGGTAGATTTTAAAAGAGCAATTCCAAAAATTAAGCACCCAAAATAGCTTCTTGGGGGTTCAGCTTAAAGGTTACAAGCAAACAAAAGCATCCGGGGTTCGCACAGAGGCGTTCACGAGCCTTAAAAAATAAACAGAAATAAACCTAATCGCGTCTTCCTAAACATTCCTAATTTACTTAAAAGTGGTTCTAGATGTAATCCGATGTTTTTTATATCTGGTTCAAACTTGACACAGCATTCCTGCTGCCTGTCTCTTCAGCCCAGAGAGGGCAACAGACAAAGGGAAAGTTTCTTTCCCAGTTTTAAAAGTTCTACCTTCCCATTGGCTCTTTTGGTCAAGTGCCCACTTTTTTTTTCTTTTCTTTACCTGGGGGACTTTTTAATCCTTTATAGGTAAAGCAAGTAGAGAACAGCTACCAAGAGGGATTTTACAGCTAACTGGCTGGCTGGGTGTCCATCAAAGGGAGCTACCCCCACACACATACACTTCATTTATCACAAAAGGCAAGTGGGGTGAAGGTGGGAGAGTGGCAAAAGGGAAGTCGCATTTTGCTATCAAACTTTGATTAAATTAATTACATTCAAAAGTTTCTGTAACTTAGCAATTCTTTTTCCTAAACACTTCCCAAAACCAGCGTGGCTTATTCTGTGCCTGAGCCCATTTATGCCCCACGCCTTGCCAATGAAGGTGAGGTCACAGGACCATGCATACTTAGTCTTGTCTGTTTTCAGGAAAGCTTCATCTCCGTACATTCCTACTTATAATCAATATGCTTCTGAAATTTGGCTTTATCTGTACCTGGTGGGAAAGAGGGAACTGGGTTTTTCCCTTTCTCTGATTCTCTGAATTATTTTTTAAATTGCACATTGATGAAGCTCTCGGGTATGTTGAGATTGCTACTGTGGGACTTTCTTCTTGAAATATTTCTCCTCATAAGCTTTTTATTTATTTACTTATTTAAACTGGCCCTATCTGATTTTGGAAAAGCCTTTTGGTGGCTTCACCGATTAAAAGTTGGCAGGAGTCTTTCTTGAAAACTAACCCTAAATATAATAGGGGAAATAGTTCTTTGATGCAATTCTTGTAATTTGGAGAGCTTCTTTCCCTCAAATTGCTGGTGGGTGGGTTTTTGTTTTTTCTAAATAAACCAGTTTAATTTCTTTGGAGAACAAACTTGACAGGGAAACATTAAAGTAAGCTGAACTGGAAAAGTAAACAACCTGCAGAAAAAAATAAAATGAAGAAATTCACACTAAATTGAAAATAGTAAAGAATAAATGCTTGTTAGAGCTTTAATTAAAGATAACAGGTGAACTCTTTGTTCCACTGAAGTCAATGGGAGTTTTGCCATTGACAATGCAGTGGAGCCATGATTTTCTCCCTGGTGAATTATGCTAAAATTTATAATGTATTAGGTTTTCCTGAAGTATATGAGGGACAGCAGTGCTTCCATAATTAAGAGTGTTATGTTGAGATTGCACTTAAAATATTACGCAATGTGCAACACGTGGCTATGACCATGGGAATATTTTCCTCCTTGAGGCCTAATCTGACATAAAGGCATCGCCAGCACACCTTTAATCTGCCATATGCACATTCCGTGGTCATCCTGCACCTACTCAGCCTATTGTTGAACCGCTCCTTACTGCTATCTAGGTTTCCTGTGTACAGTTCTATGAGCCATGGCATTAAGGGGTACACTGGGTCTCCCAGGATCACTATGGGCATTTCAACATTCCCTATGGTGGTGATCTAGTCTGGAAAGAAAGTCCCTGCTTGCAGCTTTCTGTAAAGGCTGGTGTTCCTAAAGACTCATGCATCATGCACTTTTCCAGACCACCCTGCATTGATGTCAGTGAAACGTCCGCTGTGATCGACAAGCACCTGCAAAACCATGGAGAAGTACCTGTTCTGTTTGATGTACTCCATCACAAGATAGTCCAGGTCCAAAATTGGAATACACGTGCCATCTATCGCCCCTCCACAGTTAGGCAAATCCATTTCTGCAAAGCCATACACAATTTCACGCACCTTGCCAAGAGTCACAGTCTTTCACAGCAGGATGCAATTAATGGCTCTGCACACTTTCCTTAACACAGCCCCAACGGTTGACTTCCTGACTCCAAACTGATTCGTGACCAGCTAGTAGCAGTCTGGCGTCGCCAGCTTCCACACTGTGATCACCATGTGCTTCTCCCCCGAGAGGGCAGCTCTCATCTTGGTGTCCTTGCGCTGCAGGTCTGGGGCGAGCTCAGCACATAGTTTCAGGAAGGTGACTTTCCGCATCCGAAAGTTCTGCAGACACTGCTCGTCATCCTAGACCTGCAGAACAATGCAATCCCACCACGCAATGCTAGTTTCCTGAGCCCAGAAGCGATGTTCCCCCGTGTTCAGCTGTTTCATGAATGCCAAAAGCAATCTAATGTTGCTTCTATCCATGTCGGACAGCGCATCAGGCAACTGTAACTCCTGTTGCCTTCACAGCTTCAAGATTAACTCCACTGCCATTGGTGATGTGCTCCTGACAACTAGCAGCGCAGTGGAGAGCAGCGCAGGATCCATTCCTGCAGACAGAGATGGCGGGGCGAGCAGAAAACAAGGGACATTGAAAAATGCCATGAGCTGAAGATGGAAGCACATGGAATGCTGGACGGAAAGCAATGCATCATGGGACAATGAGCCTAGACCCATGATGTGCTGCGATCTGCTCCGCCTTCCCACAACACCTAGCAGCAGAAGATGGAGAGCTGAACTGTGGGATAGTTACCCAGAGCATATTGCTCTCACTGTTGATGCAACCGCCCCACGTGTGGACGCACTATGCCGACAGAGGAAGACAGTGTGAACATGCAACGATATTCTTTAAATGCTTTTTGATCGTCGACCAAACTTTTGGTGAAAAAAGTCTGCCAGTATAGGCATAGCCTAAGAGGTTAATTCGATGGGGAGAAAAATGTATTCAACCTCATCATTGCAAATGTGCACTGTGAATCAGCAGGCGCTGTTATCTAAATATGACCTCATAAAGTGGGGAGCTATGCCCAGATTTATTGATAAATTCCCAGAATCCTCCAGGGTAAAATTTAAGGGGTTAATTGCAGAAGGTCATCTCATGGCAAAGACGTTGTTGCAATCAGCACTGGATGTGGCAGACTTAACCTCAACTGTAATTATGAGAAGGGCTTTGTGATTGCAGAACTCCTTGAGGGCCATAGAGTTTTCAATGGTTGGGCTTGAATTTCCGAGAGCGCTGACAAGACACTACATTCTTTTAAGGACTCCCGTGCTACTTTGCATTCATTGGGGGTTTATACCCCAACTGTAAAGAGACGTCATTATGGAAGTCTGCAACAACAGCAGCAATACTGCTTGAAGTGATGGTGCCAGTAGTTGTCCTACCATGCTAGGCAGCAAGACTACTCCAGGAAGGGACACAAGTTACAGCCTTCTGGGTCCAGTTTTAACCAGCCAGCCTGTCCTCTGCCAGCTTCGAGCAAGCACCCATTTTGACTTGCATATCAAGAGCAGCATTCCAGTTGTGAACTCCCCAACCATCTCTCTCTCACTGGGGGACAGGCAGTCTCACTTCTACAGGGCTTGGGAAACAATAACCACAGAAAAATGGGTCTTAGGCACTGTGGGATTGGGTTCTGCCATTCAACTTCTGTCTATGCCCCCTTGCCGCCCCACTACCCCACCCCTTTTCAGGGACCTCGCTCACAAGTCACTTCTCCTTCAGCAGCTCCAGCCTCTGCACACTTCAGGAGCTATAGAGGAAGTTCCCCTGCAGCATCGGGGAAGGGATACTACTGATGGTATTTTGATCAGCCATGTAAAACTGAAAAATGAAGGGCTCAGCAGTTAGGAAATGCAGCATTAATGCTGGACACTCAATCTGAATTCTCATTTTATGTATGTCTTAAAATATGGTCGGTCTTGATATGTATTATTATTTCAGTTAACACAATATATAATAAAATCAGAATTTCTTATTCAACCTTTCATAGAGTAAGTTCCTGTACAGTTTGTAGCTTTCAGCCTTGGTTTGAGTTTTAAGTGTTGTCAGGTCTACAGCAATGCAAGTTTGCAGGAAGTTTGTTCAGTGGTTTAAATGTTACAGATGTTTAAAATCAGTCAGGTAAAGCTTTTTCTGGATTGATTTTTAAGCTAGTGGCATTCAGAGTGTTGGGTTGTCTGAATCTCTGGGACAGCTCTAATAGGATCGTCTTGTTTTGGAAATCATCAAAAAGTTGAACTCATCTCAAACGCCAGCCTGTCACATCCAAGCTGTTTAACTTCAGAAGTTCATAATGTGACATACTATACCTTGGGGGGCATCTTGTAACCCCCATATCCCTCATCTGTATATAATTGTGATATTGCATATAAAGCATGCCATGTGAGGTCTCAGGGAAAAGGTTATGATCGGCTGAAAGTCACTGTTCTATCTAAATATGTATAGCTTTAGTGCATATGAAGTTATGAGAATTGTGTTGTATGGTTGTCACTAAAACATGCTGTAAGTCGGGGAATCAGACAGATATTAGATCCCCAGAGCCAACAGCAAGGAAAGTAACCAACGCCCGGGCAGGTGTCAAACCACCATCAACAGCCATGGTCCAGCAAGGGAGTTACAATGCAATGACTCATCTGCATGAGGCCACACTAGGGGAATTGCTCAACCTTGCCTGGGAACTCAGCAATGCCCCACAGACATGCCTGGACTTGTGTTCTCCAAGCACGTGGACTAAGGGTATAAAACAGAACATGGGGCGCACACTTCACCTTTCTCCTGCCCCTACCTATGCTGCAAGCAACAAGGACACTGAGAAGACTTAAGACTCTAACAGAGGAGACTGGGCCAGGTTTCCAGGGTGAAATCTGTGTACTATGAACTGCAGTATCCAGTGGAGTGAGAAAAACTGCTTAATCTAGATGTTGCCCAATCTAATAGGGTTGAGAGTTTAGACTGCGTGCTTATATTTTATTTTCTGTTGGTAACCACTCAGATTTTAAGTGATAGGCAAAAAGTCAATCTTTTGTCAATAAAGTCAATAAACTTCTTTTACTGTTTATCTTTACCAGTGAGTTTGCCTGAAGTGTGGGCAAATCTGCTCAGATTTGCAAAGGCCAGTGTATATCTACTTTCAATTGATGAAGTGGTGACCCAATTAGTACATTTGCAATGCTTATCTTGAGCAGTGCAAGACAGTATATTCCTGAGGTACAAGGCTGGGTGGGGGGTGAGGAAGGAAATGTGGCTGGTGCCTTGCTCTGTATGATTCGTGAGTGGCTCTGGGAGCCTTCATGCAATCTAGCTGGGTGTGGGGCTCCACATTTGGTTGTGCTGAGTGGTAACAGCACCTAGAGGGGTTTGCTGGTTGTCACTAGCAAAGCATTGTGGGAGTAGGCCCAGGCTGGAGAGTTAAGGGGGCACAGCAGTCCCACAGTTCCAGGCTGCACCCCGGGGATCCCGGTACACACAAATTAAAAATACTGAAGTGATTTTCTCAAACTTGGCTTCTGTTGTAGATCTCTTTGCTGGATTAAACAGCAGATTTCTAATTTTGATTACATATGGTTTATTATCATTTGACAAGGCTACAGAATAATACGCTGGGAAAATTCATCAGATTGACCCAAACCCCCATACTCTGCCCTGTTGAGGAATGATGTGCCTGAGGTAGTTAGGGGCTGTCAGGAATAGAAGGCTGTTAACATTCTTCTGGTGGAGAAATCCCTCCAGGAGGGGAACTGGTAGACTGGTTACCTACTCTGGACACTAATTATTTTTACCGTTTGGGAGCTGATTACAGGAAAACCACCATTCTGGGATCAATGGGCATCTTTGAACAAAGATGAGCCTTGCTGTATGGCTGGCTTCCTAAGTGGTAGACAGCAGGCAATAAAGGATGATTGTATTCTCCTTTGCCTTTGTGAAAGTGACTACCAGCTTTTCCTGGGAGCACTTCCCTCCATCAGAACAGGGCCAGCTCTAGCTTTTTTGCCACCCCAGGCAAAAAAGAAGAGCTCCACCCCACCGTAACACCCCCACACCGGGCCGCTGAAACCCCCCCCCCCCGATTGCCGTGCCGGGCCGCCCAACCCCTCTCCCCCCCGAGCGCCAGGTCGCCCAAAACCCCCAGAGTGCCGGGCCGCCGAGAGCCGCGCCGGGCCACCGAACCTACCCGAGCGCCTCCCCGGGCCGCCCAAACCCCCAGAGCGCCGCGCCGCCCAAACCCCCGCCCCCCGCCCAGCGCCAGGCCAGGCCGCCCAAACCCCTGAGCACCATGCTGGGCTGCCCAAACCCCTGCCCCCCCGGAGCGCCACGCCGGCCGCCCAAACCCCCAAGCGCTGCGCCGGGCCGGGCCATGCCGGGCCACCCAAACCCCCGCCCACCCCAGCACCGCGCCACCGAAACAAACAAAAAAAGCCCCTTGAGTGCCGCCCCCGAACAAAAACAAAACCACCGCGAGCGCCTCCCGCCACCCCAACATTGGCCGCCCCTTATACGGTGCCGCCCCAAGCACGTGCTTGGTCGGCTGGTGCCTGGAGCCGGCCCTGCATTGGAAGGTGATTTCTCAAGCTTTTGCTGCACTTCCTGCTGCAGACCGGAAGCTCACAGCAGACATACATCCTGTAACTTCTGTCCAATGGCTGCATTACAGACATCAAAGGATGATCAAATAAACCAACTCTTTGACATTCTCTGTGTGCTCATACAGTTATACCAGGGTCTTTCATTCCACAATCACACAATACTGGTCAATGTGACATAGAAGCACAGCCAAAGAGACAGTGTAACATAACAGACGCGAACTGCACCCTAGCTAAACATACAAAGGCAGGAACCCATCCTGCAATGACCTTCACATGTGCTTAACTTTAAGCAGGTGATTAGTCCCATTGACTTCAATAGAACTTTCCTGCTTAAAATTAAGCATGATTGTGAATAAGTGAATAATCAGGGTCACAGCTTGTAACCTTGTCAGGGCAGCACATACAGGGTGATGCTGTAATACAAAAAAGAACGATGAGGTACAGTACAGTTATATGAATGGGCTGTGCTGGGTCACAATGTCGGGATATTTAAAATTGCCTGTGTTTGTGGACAATGGCTGTACATTTTTGGAAGGGCTTCTGTATTCCCCTGGGCAATTTTTGAATAATGAGATTTTATGACGTAGGCAACCATCGGGGAATGTTTATCTTTAGGATAAATTTGCCCTATTTAGATCCAGCTTGAATTTCCTAATTTTCATTGAATTAAAATCTCATACTTAGCAGTGCATTAACATTAGTTGCATATAATATGGTATGTATAAAATATACGATGGCTTGTTTATATCATTTATATTACAATATATGAACAAGTTTTGATACCAGTGATCAGTTATAACCACTCCCAGTTAGCAGGATTTCTTATATTTCTGTAGAAATAGTGGATATCAGAACGGGGCTACGAGTATGGAGTAGAGCTAAAATGCACCCATGGTAGAGTGGGAGCCAATAGCAGAGGCTAATCCTTATCCAGGATGAATAAGTATTTGAGGAGTAAGAATAATATTCCCATTGAAAAATGTAATTCCTTTTGGGAAGGAAGGAGATGAAATGCTAGGTTCTTTGCATCAGAATGTTTCCCATTCAGTATTAACCCTAAGTCTCCTGACCTTGGAGCATTTATTTCTGTTAATGTATTTCAGTTAGGAAGGGGGAGGAGGAGGACAAAAGAAACCCCATTGAATAAACTTTTATGGTGAACAGAAATATGGCTAGGGAGGAAACAGATGAATTGCTGCACCCAATTCACGTATACGTTTGTTTGTGATGAGCGTGACACGAGGGGAATTGGATGCTCGAATGGGTCCAGCGCTGATGTAAGCAATTACCCATTGCTCACACACACTCACCTCACATGGACGTGTCCACGGACTGTCTTTGCAGGTGCAGCAAGCAGAGGCACAAACCTTACCCTCTGGAACATTTGGCCAATGAGAGTGAGTCCTTTTCTGAGACCTCTGGGGTAACGGCTAGAGCCACAAGAGACTCAGGTGCCTAACGGACATTTTAAGTGCCACTGAGATCCTCAAAACCTCTGCTCAGCTGCCAGCTAAGCTTGTAGGTGCCTCAATTCCTTAGGCACCTAAATCTCCGCTGGTGGGCACATCCAAAACTACCTCTAAACCCTAAAGCCACTGAGCAGCTCAGCACCTTGCTCATGCCTGAACCCTGCTGGGATTCTCAAACTCGGCATTCCCCTGCCAAGCCTGATGTCAGGTGTTCTCAGAGCAGCCTGCCAGGCCTGGCCCCACACCCAGGGCAGCAGCCAGCCAGCAGATTGGAGTGCTAGCAATGCGCATAGAAGAGCCCATAGCTCAGTGGGTCAGGCGCTCACCCAGAACGCAGGGGACCTGTTCTCAAATCTCTTCTCTGTCTCATTTGGAGCAGGGACTTAAACTTGGGTCTCCCACCTCCCAGCTGAATGCCTTATCTTCCAGGCTACTGGCTAATTTGGGGTAGGGCCCCTCAATCTCTCCTACTGACACTAGTCTACTTTGAATAAATGAAATATTCATTGGGCCAGAGAGAGATTCCACTACAGCCTGGTGGCTTGGGCACTCCCCTGGGATGTGGGGGACCCAAGCCTTGGCTCTAATCAATAATTAATTACTCAAAGAGTGGAACCCCTCCCCCAGGCGAGACAGAAAGGCCCACCCCAGAATACCCAAACCCCCAGTGGTTGACACACACCCCAGGGCTGTAAGAAGTGTGTTCAAGTCCCTGTTCCAGAGCAGACACCTGAGGACGGGTCTCCCATGTCCAAGGAGCCTGGTTATGGGCTGTAACGGGATGGGGAACCCTGTGCTGGTTTCTCACAAGAAAAGACCAAGCCTCCAGGCTGTGAATTCAGAGCTGAGCAAGGCATCTACCTAGAGCTGAGAGTGGAGTGTAGCCCAGCCCCACCCCACTCCTTAGCGTTTCCTCCTGGCTAGCTTAGGCTTCTGTGCAGCCCAAACTTGGGTACCTCACTCTCCCTGCATTGTAAGGGGAACCATGGGCACCGAACTCAGGCCTGAGAATTCCCCTGGGTGGCAGGGCAGCTTGCAGTCAGGTGCTGCAACGCTGAGCTTTGCAATGCCCTGTGCAGATTAGCCCCAAGAGCTTTCCCACCGGCTCTGTACGGGGCGCCTCTGCTCTGTGATCCCAGCACCTCTAGCAGCATGCCTTCCCTTTCCGCTCTGTACGGGGCACCTCTGCTCTGTGATCCCCCATGGTGCCAGTACCTCTAACAGCATGCCTTCCCCTCCCGCTCCATACGGGATTGCCCCTGCTCTGTGATCCCCCGTGGTGCCAGTACCTCTAACAGCATGCCTTCCCCTCCTGCTCCGTACGGGGTGCCCCTGCTCTGTGATCCCCCGTGGTGCCAGTACCTCTAACAGCATGCCTTCCCCTCCCGCTCCGTACGGGGTGCCCCTGCTCTGTGATCCCCCGTGGTGCCAGCACCTCTAACAGCATGCCTTCCCCTCCCGCTCCGTACGGGGTGCCCCTGCTCTGTGATCCCCCGTGGTGCCAGCACCTCTAACAGCATGCCTTCCCCTCCCGCTCCGTACAGGGTGCCCCTGCTCTGTGATTCCAGCACCTCTAGGAGCATGCCTCCCCCTCCCGCTCCGTACGGGGTGCCCCTGCTCTGTGATCCCCCGTGGTGCCAGCACCTCTAACAGCATGCCTTCCCCTCCTGCTCCGTACGGGGTGCCCCTGCTCTGTGATTCCAGCACTTCTAGGAGCATACCTTCCCCTCCAGGCTTTGGCCAGGGCCCCTTTCACCTTCTTGGGCCTGAGGCTGCAGCTGTCACCACACCACAGAAAGGGATCCCAACTTGGCCAAGGCCAGCAAGTTTTTGACTGGGGCCATCTATAGGTGAAAAGGGTGGCCCAGCAGTAGGGGACCTCCACAGCCAGGTGTGCTGGGCAGGGAGAGGGGCGGCCTTGTGCCTGCCCCAGGTCAAGTGCAGCCTCGGGCTGATGGAAAGAATGAAAACACAGGAAACAAAGATGAGCAGCAGGGGAGCAAGCAGGAGGAAGAGGCTGCAGACCACCATGGTCACTGCATTGAGACAGGTCCGCACACACCAGCTGCAGCATGGCCAGGATCTCACATGCAAAGCGGTTGAGGATGTTTTGCCCACAGAAGGGCAACTGCAGGTTGCTGGCTGTGCCAGCAAGTTGATGGCACCAGTTTCCAGCACCCTGTATACAGTCTCCTATTCATGACAAAGGGGCAGTGCAGGGGGTTGCACATGACCATCTAGCGCCTGAATGCCATGAGAGTTAGAAGCATGCACTCCCACGGCCCCCAGGAGAGGGAGAGAAACATTTGCAACATACACCCCACACAGGAGTTGGGTTTGTGCTGGGCAAGGAGCTGGTGCAGCAATGGTGGGACAGAGATGTCTGTGTAACACATCCAGGCCGGAGAAATACTTGGGGGTGTGAAGACCAGGATCTAGTTTGCTTAGGGCAGTGGCCAGCAGGGTGATCAGGTACATGGCCAAGAAAGCACAAGCAGGCCTTCTGGAGTTCAGGTGGGTGAAGAGCCCCTGCTGTGCAAGAGCCAGCCTCAGCTTCTCCCACAGCTGGAGACAGAGGTTGCTTCTACTGCAGAAGAGCAAAAGACCTTCCCTTCCACCCTCAGCAGGTTCTGGGACTTTCCCGCTCCCCTCCAGGACTCCAGCATAATATTCCCTTTGGCTGGGGGTTACCCCACTACTAGCTTGAGACACAAGTAAAATAGCATCCCCAGTCAGACTTTCAACAGGGATATTACCCTGCACCCCCAAAATCCAGACACCTTCTAAAAACATTCCTGTTCCACATGCACCTTGGCCAAAGCCACAGGAATCTTATGTCCACCCACTGCCAGAAACTCCACTTCCTGGTCAGGTAACAACAGTCTTTTAGAGTATACTTCCCTTGACCAGAGAGAGCTGGGCTCCTGTGCCATTGCCCTAGGCACTGCTTGGTCTCTACTTTGGTAACCTTAATAAATTCCATATCTACCCTCTTAGGCCTGGTCTACACTACGACTTTAATTCGGATTTATCAGCTTTAATTCGAATTAACCCTGCAACCGTCCACACAACGACGCTATTTATTTCGATGTAAAGGGCCCTTTAAATCGATTTCTGTACTCCACCCCGACGAGCGGAGTAGCGCCAAAATCGATTTTAACATTTCGAATTAGGGATAGTGTGGCCGCAATTCGATGGTATTGGCCTCCGGAAGCTATCCCACAGTGCATCATTGTGACCGCTCTGGACAGCAATCTAAACTCGGATGCACTGGCCCGGTAGACAGGAAAAGCCCCGCGAACATTTGAATTTCATTTCCTGTTTGCCCAGCGTGGAGAGCACAGGTGACCACAGATAGGTCATCAGCACAGGTAACCATGCAGGCTGATAATCGAAAAAGAGCACCAGCATGACCGTGAGGGAGGTACTGGATCTGATCGCTGTATGGGGAGAGGATTCAGTGCTTGCAGAACTTCGTTCTAAAAGACGAAATGCAAAAAAACTTTTGAAAAAATCTCCAAGGGCATGATGGAGAGAGGCCACAATAGGGACTCTGAGCAGTGCCGCGTGAAAGTCAAGGAGCTCAGACAAGCCTATCAAAAAACAAAGGAGGCAAACGGTCACTCCGGCTCAGAGCCGCGGACATGCCGCTTCTACGCCGAGCTGCATGCAATTCTAGGGGGGGCTGCCACCACTACCCCACCTGTGATCGTGGATAGTCTCATCAGCGACGCCTGAGGATTCTGCCGATGGGGGAGAGGAGGAGGAGGAGGATGAGGATGAGCTTGCAGAGAGCACACAGCACTCCGTTCTCCCCAACAGCCAGGATCTTTTTCTCACCCTGACTGAAGTACGCTCCCAAGCCTCCCAAGCCAGTACCCAAGACTCTGACCCCATGGAAGGGACCTCAGGTGAGTTTCCCTTTTAAAATATAAAACTTGTTTTAAAAGCAAACGGTTTTTAATGATTACTTTGCCTGACTTTGCATTCGCGGTCAGTTCAGCTACTGGAAAAGTCTGTTAACGTGTCTGGGGATGGAGCGGAAATCCTCCAGGGACAGCTCCATGAAGCTCTCCTGGAGGTACTCCGAAAGCCTTGCCAGAAGGTTTCTGGGCAGTGCATCCTTATTCCCTCCTCCATGGTAGGACACTTGACCACGCCATGCTTGCAGCAAGTAATCTGGTATCATTGCCTGACAAAGCCTGGCAGCGTATGGTCCCGGTGTTTGCTGGCATTCAAGCAACATCCGTTCTTTATCTTGTTGTGTAATCCTCAGGAGAGTGATATCACTCCTGGTAACCTGGTTGAAATACGGGAACTTAATTAAGGGGACAGAGGTGGCCGTTCCTACTGGGCTGTTTGCCTGTGGCGGAAAATAAATCCTTCCCTGCAGTTAGCCAAGCGCAGATGGGAAATTGGGCCTGAGTTTTTCGCGTTTGGCTAGCAGGGATCTTCCCTGTTACCAGCCACGCGGTGGGGAGAGGGGTACCGTGATCATCCCAGAGAATTCATGGCGGGAGGGGGGCGGTGGCGGGGTGTGTGTGTGGTTAGTTTGGTGCCTGCAGGGATCTTCCCTGATACCAGCCACGCGGTGGGGGGGAGGGGTACAGCGATCATCCCAGAGAATTCATGGCGAGAGGGGGGGGTGGTTAGTTTGTTTTCTGGTGCTGCTGAATGTTAACAGAAAAACCGCAGCACTCTACAGGCTATGCTTGGTATGTGGGAAAGGAGGGCGCAGAAGCTGTAAGACAATGGCTTACCATGGCCGCATGCAAGCCGAATTCTGTTGCCCAGACCTGTGATCTCTAGCAGCAAAGCCACAGGCACTCAGCATTAAGAGGCAAAATGCGACCTTGCACAGAAATCACATGTGCTATGTAATGTGAATAGTGTTGGTCACCGTGAAAGAGTATAAGCATTGTTCTGCAAAATGTAGCTTTTTAAACAATTCTCTCTTTTTTCCCCTCCCTACAGCAGCTGCAAATTCCTCAAGCCTCCCTCCGCCATCCCGAAGGTTATCACAGATAAGGCGTCGTAAGAAGAGAACGCGAGACGAGATGTTTTCTGAAATTATGGAATCCAGCCGCAGTGACGGAGCTCATCTGAATGAGTGGAAGGAAACAGTTTCAAAGTATAGGAAAGAAGCCAGTGAACGTGAGGACAGGAGGGACCAACGTGAGGAGAGGAGGGACCAACGTGAGGAGAGGAGGGACGCTCGAGGTGAGAGGTGGCGGCAGGAAGACCAGAGAAGGCAGGATGCAACGCTGGGGCTGCTGCGTGAGCAAACAGACATGCTCCGGCGTCTGGTGGAGCTTCAGGAACGGCTGCTGGAAAACAGACTGCCGCTTCAGCCCCTGTTCCCCCCTCCCCCCTCCCCATGTTCCGTATCCTCCTCACCCAGACGTGTAAGAACGCGGGGGGGGAGGCTCCGTACACCTTCCCATTCCACCCCAGTAGACAGCCCAAGCAAAAGGCTGTCATTTTTTTAACCTTTTCTTTGTGGCTTTTTCCTTCCCAGCAATCCTCCTCCCAAACCCCACCCAGGTTCCCTCCCTCTTTTTCTAATCTATTAATAAAGAATAAATGATTTTTAAATGATAGTGACTTTATTTGGTTTGAAAGAAAGCTGGGGGAAGGGGGAGGGTGGGTTCCTTACAGAAAATCAGTCAATAAAGGGGGCGGGTTTTCATGAAGGAGAAACAAAACAGATATTTCACACTGTAGCCTGGCCAGTCATGAAACTGGTTTTTAAAGCTTCTCTGATGCACAGCGCTTCCTGGTGTGCTCTTCTAATCGCCCTGGTGTCTGGCTGCGCGTAATCAGCAGCCAGGCGATTTGCCTCAGCCTCCCACCCCGCCATAAAGGTCTCCCCCTTACTTTCACAGAGATTGTGGAGCACACAGCAAGCAGAAATAACAATGGGGAGATTTCTTTGGCTGAGGTCAGAGCGAGTCAATAATGATCGCCAGCGACCTTTTAAACGGCCAAATGCACATTCTACCACCATTCTGCACTTGCTTAGCCTATAGTTAAACAGCTCCTGACTCCTGTCCAGGCTGCCTGTGTACGGCTTCATAAGCCATGGCATTAAGGGGTAGGCTGGGTCCCCAAGAATAACTATTGGCATTTCAACATCCCCAACGGTTATTTTCTGGTCCGGAAAGTAAGTCCCTTGCTGCAGCTCTTTAAACAGAGTAGTGTTCCTGAAGACGCGAGCGTCATGAACCCTTCCCGCCCAGCCCGCGTTGATGTTGGTGAAACGTCCCTTGTGATCCACAAGTGCTTGCAGCACCATTGAAAAGTACCCCTTGCGGTTTATGTACTCGGTGGCTTGGTGCTCCGGTGCCAAGATAGGGATATGGGTTCCGTCTATCGCCCCACCACAGTTAGGGAATCCCATTGCAACAAAACCATCCACTATAGCCTGCACATTTCCCAGAGTCACTAACTTTCGTAGCAGCACCTGAGTGATTGCTTTGGCTACTTGCATCACAGCAGCCCCCACAGTAGATTTGCCCACTCCAAATTGATTCCCGACTGACCGGTAGCTGTCTGGCGTTGCAAGCTTCCACAGGGCTATCGCCACCCGCTTCTCAACTGTGAGGGCTGCTCTCATCTTGGTATTCTGGCGTTTCAGGGCAGGGGACAGCAAGTCAAAGTTCCATGAAAGTGCCCTTACGCATGCGAAAGTTCCGCAGCCACTGGGAATCGTCCCAGACCTGCAACACTATGCGGACCCACCAGTCTGTGCTTGTTTCCCTTGCCCAGAATCGGTGTTCCATGGATAGAATCTGCCCCATTAACAACATGATCTCCAAAGCACCGGGGCCCGTGGTTTCACAGAATTCTGTATCCGTGTCCATGTCCATGTCAATGTCCTCATCATGCTTGTCGCTGCGCTGCCGCCGCCGCTGCCTCCTCGCCTCGTTTTTCTGGTCCTGGCTGAGCATAAACTCCACGAGAATGCGTGAGGTGTTTACAATATTCATGACTGCTGTCTTGAGCTCAGCGGGCTCCATGCTTGCCGTGGTATGGAGTCTGCAGTGTGTTCACCCACCCAGGAAAAAAGGCGCGAAAATGGTTGTCTGCCGTCCGTTGCTTTCATGCAGGAAGGGAGGGAGGGAGGAGGTGAGGCTGTACCCAGAACCACCTGCGACGATGTTTTTTGTCCCATCAGGCACTGGGATCTTAACCCACAATCCCAATGGGCGCGGGAGACTGCGGGAACTATGGGATAGCTACCCACAGTGCAATGGTGCAGAAATAGACGCTAGCCCCGGTACTTGGACGCACACCACCGAATTAATGTGCTTAGTGTGGCCGCATTCATTTCGACTTTATACAACCTGTTTTTCAAATCCGAATTATATAAATTCGGATTAATCCCGTAGTGTAGACATACCCATAGGGTCAGTCCTCACAAGACGCACCAGGTGAACTGTAGGGACCGCTGGGGCTTCTGCGTTAAGGACAGCTGCATGAATATGGGTTAGATTCTTTTAGCTCATGGCCCTGATTTCTCAGGTTCTCACTAGAGTTACACTGGAAGCACCTTCTTGGACCCTCTTCCTTTGCAAGAGGCTTGTGAGAGGGATTTCAAGGAATGGAATGATCCAGAGGCAGGGGTATGAGTGCTTAAACTCCCAGCTACCCTTTCTTCCTGGGGGAAGAACAATCTCCCCCTTTACACTGGGTTTGTACCCCTCGTTCTGTGGCCTGGGCTTGCACAAAGAAATCAGGCAGAGTGGCCATTGCTTGAATGGAATCTCAAGATTTATCCCAGAATATATTCCTAACCTGATCTAGGGACCAAAAATTGATTCAAATCCTCAGCCCCCTTTCCCTTTACCCATTTTCTCATTAGCCGGGCAGCATCGCCAAGGGGACTGCTGTGACCCAGTGCCTTCCAATCTGCGACCCAGTACTGGGTTGTGACCTATGGTTTGAAAACCACTGGTCAACTTGGGGGGGGAGGGGAGGAGGGAGCTGTGTGCTGAGCCTAGTTACCTGCTAGGCAAGGCTGAGAACTTCCTAACAGGTCTCGAGCCCTGCCCTTTGATCCCTACTCCCTTTAGGGTCCTTTGACAAGGGGGCAGGGCTAATTAAGGGTGAACAGGGATTTAAAAAGCCAGCTCGTAAGTGACCAGATGGGCCAGTGAACACACAGAGCCAGCAAAGAGGGGAGTTTTTTGAGGGAGGGGAGAGAGGGAGCGTGAAAGCCAGATACACCTGATGAACAAAGCTGAAGGACCAAAAAGAATGCAGGCAGCAGAGTGGGGATATCCAATTTATTGCACTGAATACAGCACATACAAGTACCCGCCTTGTGGGCAGGTGGCGAATGTGTGCATTTGCTGCAAGCAGCTCATGGCCTTCAGAGACTGAGTACGAGCTCTGGAGACCAGAGCAGCTGAATTGGGAGACAGATAGGAACAGAGTAGAGTAGTCCTGCCCTCAATCTGAGGCTATGTCTACACAACTGCGGCACGTCAACCTATGCTACATAGCTCCAGCTCTGTGAATAATGTAGCTGGAGTCAACGTACCTTAGGTCGACACTATGGGGGTCAATGGGAGAAACTCTCGTCGACTTCCCTTACTCTTCTCGTCCAGGGTAGAGTACAGGGATCGACTGGAGAGCGATCTGCCGTTGATCTGGCAGGTCTTCACTAAACCCGCTAAATTGACTGCTGGTGGATCGATCTCAGAGCGTCCATCCGGGCTGTTGTGTAGACCTGCCCTGAGAGCCGCCGTGCTGTTGAGGAGGAGAAGGAATATCTTGGGAAAGGAGATCATCAAACTGGAATGAAGGGAAATGATCCCATAGTTGGGACCCTCCTTCCAGACGATGTCATGGTGTCCTCTTGCCTGAGGATACCCCTCCGAGGGAGGGGACCCCTATTATTAGGGGGAGACAGGTAATAGTAATGGGGGATTCAATCATTAGCAATATAGATAGCTGGATTTGCTATGACTGGGAGACCGTGAAATGCCTGCCAGCTACATGGAAACTTTTTAATTTTTAATACAGGCTAAAATTAAATGTTTATCTCAAATACAAAAAACAAACAAACAAAAACCCAGTAAGAGGACCAAAAAAAATGAGAGGGGCTAAACAGTAAAAGAGGCAGTTGCAGGGAAAAAAAAGCATCTTTTAAAAATTGGAAGTCAAATCCTTCTGAAGAAAATAGAAAGGAGCATAAACCCTGGCAAGTCAAAAGTATAATAAGCAGGCCAAAAAAAAATCCAAAGAACTAGCAAAAGATAAAAATTAACAGCAAAAATATGTAAGATTTCAGAGTAGCAGCCGTGTTAGTCTGTATCCGCAAAAAGAACAGGAGTACTTGTGGCACCTTAGAGACTAACAAATTTATTAGAGCATAAGCTTTCGTGGACTACAGCCCACTTCTTCGGATGCATCCGAAGAAGTGGGCTGTAGTCCACGAAAGCTTATGCTCTAATAAATTTGTTAGTTCTTTAAAAATATGTCAGTACATCAGAAGCAGGAAGGCTGCCAAACAATCAGTGGGGCCACTGGACAGCTGAGGTGCTAACAGAGCACTCAGGGAAGACAAGGCCATAGCAGAGAAGCTAAATGAATTCTTTGCATTGGCCTTCACTGCAGATGATTGAAGAAGATTCCCACACCTGAACCATTCTTATTATGTGACATATCTGAGGAACAGTCTCAGATTGAGGTGTCAATAGAGGTGGTTTTGGAACAAAATTAATAAATTATATAGTAAGTCACCAGGACCAGATGGTATCACCCAAGAGTTCTGAAGGATCTCAAATATGAAACTGCAGAACTACTAACTGTGGTATGTAACCTATCGCTTAAATCAGCCTCTGTACCAGATGACTTGAGGATAGCTAGTGTGACACCAATTCTTAAGAAAGGCTCCAGATGCGATCTGGGCAATTACAGGCCAGTAAGCCTAACTTCAGCACAGGGCAAACTGGTTGAAACTACATAAAGAACAAAATCATCACACACAAGTAAATACGATGTTGGGGAAGAGTCAACACAGCTTTTGTAAAGGGAAATCATGCCTCAACAATTATTAGAATTCTTTGAGAGGGTCAACCAATGTGGACAAGGGTGATATAGTGTACATGGACTTTTGGAAAAAGAAGGTCCCTCAAAGGCTCTTAAGCAAAGTAAGTGGTCATGGTGTAAGATGGAACATTCTCTCATGGATCAGTAACTGGTTAAAAGACAGAACACAAAGTGTAGGAACAGATGGTCGGTTTTCAGAACGGAGAGGGGTAAATAGAGTCCCGCAGGGATCTGTTCTGGGACCAGTGCTGTTCAACATATTGATAAATGATGTGGAAAAGGGGGTAAACAGTGAGGTGGCAAAATTTGTAGATGATACAAAATTACTCAAGACAGTAAAGTCCAAAGCAGACTGTGAAGAGTTAAAGGGATTTCACAAAACTGGGTGACTCAGCAATAAAATGGTAAATAAAATTCCATGTTGATAAATGCAAAATAATGAACATTGGAAAAACATAATCCCAATACATACAAAGCAATGGGGTCTAAATTAGCTGTTCCCATTCAAGAAAGATCTTTGAGTCATTGTGAATAGTTCTCTGAAAACATCCATTCCATGTGCAGCGGCAGTCAAAAAAGCGAACAATATTAGGAACCATTAGGAGAGAGAGATAATAAAATAGAAAATATAATACCTCTATATAAATCCATGGTAGGTCCTATACCTTGAATACTGCATGCAGCTCTGGTCACCCCATCTCAAAAAAGATGTATTAGATGTAGAAAAAGTACACATAAGGGCAACAAAAATGATTACAGTGTGGAACAGTTTCTGTATGGAGAGAGATTAAAAAGACTGGGACTTTTCAGCTGGAAAAAAAAAAGACAACTAAGGGGGGATATGATTGAGATCTACAAAATCATTATTAGTGTGGAAAAATAAGGAAGTGTTATTTACCCCTGCGCATAACACAAAAGCCAGGGTCCCCCAATGAAATTAATAGGCAGCAGGTTTAAAACAAACAAAAGGAAGTATTGCTTCACACAACACACAGTCAACCTGTGGAACTTATTGCCGGGGACGTTGTGAAGGCCAAGACTATAACTGGGTTCAAAAAAGAATTAGATAGAATCAATGGCTATTAGCCAACGTAGTCAGGGACAACCCCATGCTCTGGGTATCCCTAAACCGCTAAGAGATGCTGGGACAGGATGACAGGGGATGGATCACTAGATGATTCCCTGTTCTGTTCATTCCTTCTGAAGCATCTGGCATCAGTCACTGTCAGAAGACAGGATACTGGGCTAGATGGACCACTGGTCTGACCCAGTGTGGCCATTCTTAAGTTCTTAGGTGACCACAAGACTGCTGGTGGAAAAGTTACAATCAATGATAAAAGATTAACCTATTTACATTTTGTATTCAGTCTCTTCTTGGGAGAGAGGTTAGCATTTAAGGACAGCACACTGTCCACGGTGTTCAAATGGGAACTACGTGATTCAGAGAGCATCCAAGGAGAATCTAATTTGAACGGGAAACACCCTGCATGTGCTTCTATTATCTGTAAAAAGCAACAGAGGGTCCTGTGGCACCTTTGAGACTAACAGAAGTATTGGGAGCATAAGCTTTCGTGGGTAAGAACCTCACTTCTTCAGATGCAAGTAATGGAAATCTCCAGAGGCAGGTATAAATCAGTGTGGAGATAACGAGGTTAGTTCAATCAGGGAGGGTGAGGTGCTCTGCTAGCAGTTGAAGTGTGAACACCAAGGGAGCAGAAACTGCTTCTGTAGTTGGATAGCCATTCACAGTCTTTGTTTAATCAGGATTAAACAGGACCCTCTGTTGCTTTTTACAGATTCAGACTAACACGGCTACCCCTCTGATACCTTCTATTATCTGAATGATCTAGATATTTTGACAGGCACTGTAAGGTGGTAACTCATCTTTTTAGATGTTGGAAAGTAGCAATATATTCCTCAGAAGATGTCAGCATGAAGCTTCCAATTGTTAACACTTCCTACAAAATCTTTTGTAATGAACAGTTATGTTTATGAGCAGCATAATGTTTGTAATTACTGTAATAAAAAAAGACACCAGACAACAGATTTAAAAAACATATTTCAACTGTATTTCAACCACATTCTCTTTCAAACTGTGAAAAATCTATTCAGTTTGGTAATAAACCCATATGCTCTAGACTACTTCGTAAGCTTGACTCAGCGTTTCACATGCCTGAAGTTAAGATACTTTTCCTCTGCCTAACTAAAGAGAATTTATCAAGTTGCTCACTGAAGAGTTGCATGTCTGTCACATTCACAAGACACTCTATGACCTGCTTCACATTATGGTAATTCGGGGATTTGTTTGGTTTAAGGATTAGGCAGAGGTAACCAATTCTCTAATATTTTCCCTATTTATTTTTATATAAACGACAGAGGGAAGAAACAAAAAACAAACAAATGCTATGATGAAGCCAACATTCAAACCATTTAAAATTAAAGGACAAATTAAAAGAATTCATAATTATTCCACACCAGTCCTCTATCAGTCATAACAAAGGCCTATGTCGCTAAAACAGTTGATGTCTGTTACAGTACTGTATTGTTTACACAGAAGAATATGGTAAGCCATCTTGAATTCAAAGCTTCTTCCTTCCTCATGTCAAGTTTTCCCCTTTTTGTTTAAAAATATGAAATCAGTTTAAGTCCTGTAGATAAGACTCAGAATGTGAAAAATTCTCAGGCCTGCAGAGCACAGAATTGCTGAAATACAGCCAATATGTGATGGTCCAATTCAGCTGTAAACAGAAGGTTCTCCAAGGTCAGCATGTACTGCTGGATTATCTGATGATGCTGCAGACAGAGACAGACACCTTTATTACTCTTATTTGCCTTTATGTACCAAAGCATGCAGAGAACAGAACATGCATCAAACACAGCAGCCAAATTTCTGGCCAAAACTTAGGGCTACACGGGTGCTGGGCTGGGCTGCACATAATTTCTACCAGCTGCAAGGAAGGTGTAGCCTGGAGAGATGACAGGATGTAGGAACTGCATTTGCGTTTATATCTTGTATTGCTAAGTGCTTGTACTCTCCCTGTGCAAAACAAGCTGGAAGATGCTAGCAATGGTGACTCTACAGTCTGATCCTGAAGTGAGTTGGGGGTGGGCCTCTGCACATGCATGGAGGTAACTGTAGGCTTGGGCCCAAATACACACTAGGAGGCCATGTAAGCTTTGTTTACACATATGGGAGAGGAATCCACGTGAAGAATTACATACCACATCCTGTGCCTGTCACTTTCCGCCAAGTCATCTCAAACTTTAGTCTTTTTACACTGGTTACCAGATTTTAAAAAGAGACAGCAGAGTTCCAAAATTCTTGTGGTTTAATAGGGGTCTTTAAACATTCCCTCCCAGGGCTGCAGTCATTTCATAGATATGTTACAACTACCCTCTCAATCAATTCTTGGCACTTACATATAATAGCACCTCTTAGTGGATCCGAAAGTGCCTTTACAAGCATCAAGTCTTGATATATCCCTTCCGCTTTGTATTTACATCCATTTTACAATGGAGGGACAGTTAAATTGTTTACCTACAGTAACAGTCACTGGCAAAACTGGGATTAGAAGCAAGGAGACCTGCGCACAATCCACTGTGCTAACCAATTAGGACAACCCTGCCCCAGCCAGCTGTATTTTAATGAACTGAAGTGGATGAGGCTAGATGAACAGGACTGATTCTCAAATCACGAAGCATTAATCTACCCGCTGAATGAGACCAACCTGTAAGAAGATCTGCTGCAGTCTCTCTATACAGTTCTTGTACCAAGGCGTAATTACATCAATCCCACCAGTTTCACAGCGCACTAAATGCTCTGTTAATATCATAATGAAACGCTAAAAAAAAACAAAAAACAAAACAAAAAAAAAAGAATAGTTTTAAATGAAGTACTGGTTAAGCATGTCTTGGAACATGAAGGAAACTCACTCATCTTAGATAAGTGACAAAATAACTTCTGGACAAAATAATCCATGAGATATTCTACAGAAGTTATGAACAATCAAGTCTGAATAATTCATTTAAATTGAGAGATACTAAACACTGCATTTAGACAAACACTGCCTTTTGCTTGTTCAAGAAAGGCGCAATCCAGTATAAGAACTCCTTTATGCAAACACTTTGAAGTTGAACAAGTCCTCTCTAGGGGAAACCTAGAAGTTTCTTGCTCTGGAGTGGCTAGACCACATTACTAGCTTCCATAGTAAAGCTATTCAACCTTCCCCACACCTTCCAAATTCTAGTCCCCTTAAAAGTTGAGAGTTGCCAGAGGGATGAAATCCCACACCATTACCTGGAATATAACAAGGAAGAGATTCTTTTGTTCACTCTGAGCAGACTCTACTTTCTCCTGCAAGCGTTCTATCTGCTCTTCCAACGGTCCATCTTCCCTATCGCTGCTTCGGTCATCGTCATCGTCGTCATCATCACTGTCTCGCTGGAAGTGAAAGTAATGAAGTTACTGACGCAGCCAACCTTGGTAAAGTTCGGCTGGTGAGATCCGGATACTGGCCCAAAGTACAAGGAACGTGCATGGCTGCTCGCAACTTGCCTAATGAGGCTTGATGGAAGTGGAGCTGCTCTGTAATCATTTATCACTACTGTACATTGACTGCATTCGTGGGCTGTTTGCTATATGAATATGCTGTTTTAGTTTACATGGGGCTGGAAGGGAAGAGAAATAGCTTGAGACAGACCACTTTTGAGCAAAGACTTGCACTGAGAAGAGACACCGCCAGGACAGGACAAGTCCTGGGAACCAGAAGATCAAAAGAACTGCGACAGGTTTAAAAAGGAAGATTCCTCCTCCCCCGGTGGAACCAGACAGACACACGCCCACACTCAGAGGAGATGTCTGAAGAAGTTAGGCCGGCTTCATTTACCTGCCAGGGACGGGACGGTTGTTTTAAAATTTTTGTTTCTACTGCTAAAAAAGCCATCTTGGTGTAGAAAGGCTGTCCGGTCAATGCACATACCACTGGTCACAGACTCCTGAATGGAAGAACAGCAGGTCCCAGAACTCAGTAGAATCTGGTAGGTGTGCACAGTTAATAGCCTGGGTGCTGGGCCAGGCCTAAGAGGACCCCGGGAGAGGTAAAGGCATGAGGCCTGACACTGGAGAGGGTGCACTGACACCAGGAAGGGGACAGAGGTGCAGTTAGCCCTTGTAATTGTGACATGGACTCATTGTGGTGCTCCTTACCAAAGAAAAATTTAGATAACAGTTACTGTCTGTCCCTAATCTATTTAAAAAAAAAATCTTCAGAACCTCTTAGCAACTAGCCATGAGTCAGTTAAGGGAAGTTATACAAAACTAAATGCAGTTTAGTAGGAAATAAGGAATTGGGCAGATTAAGGTTTTGATTGTAGGTATTATTTGCTTTGTTAGTCTCACAAAAGATTGTTTTTCTGCAAATCTGTCCATAAATTAACAGCTATAAACTTCAAATATTTGTAGAAATACTATATGCAAAAATAATTTAGGATGACAAAACTAGGGCCCTGTGTGAAGTAATCCAAGAGGTGTGATTGCCTGCATAAAAACTGACAAGCAAGTACTTTTCTTCCTCTGCAGCCCCAGACGTAACCACGTAACCTTTCTTAAAATGGCTGATATCAGCATTACAACATTAAAGGTCCAGTCGTCTAAGGATGTAGTGCAGGGGAGCATTGTTCACATAACACAGCCTACAATATTGTTCAGAACTGAATTTCAGCATAATTGGAAGTGCATTAAATATAACTAATTATGCTAAAGATAAATGGAGAAGACATTCAAGGTACTAAGTGCTTCTAATGCACTTACAGACTTTGCGTGGAGTGGCAAGACTCAATTTTTTCCACAAGTATAGTTTGGGATGTCACCAACCAACCAACCAGTTTCTTCAGACATTATCAGCTTTCCCACTTAAATCTATTTTGGTATTCAGTTATCCTTGGAACCAAAATGTAGGGTTTAAAGACTTACCTTCTCATATAGGAACTTTTGGGGGCACAGTCACACATGAGCATTCAAAATTAGGGTGGATAAAAAAATCAATGATTTAAAAAAAAAAATTGGATTTTTTTGATAAAATGCTTTTTGAGGAAAAAAACTATTTTAATTAAGATATCTTTGAGCTATAATGCGTCTCAGCATGGAATAGGGATTATAAATTCTAATTCTATAGTATGAGACAATATATTCACGTAATGTTTAAGAAAAGTTTTGTAAATGAGTTCCAATAGTTCATGGATTAGGGACTCAATTTTATGGAGTTCCAGGGGCTTCTGTATAGATTATTTAGGTTAATCTTTCTATCTACGCAATTGGACTCAGTGCTCAGTCTAAAAGATACGATCAGAGATGCTTAGTTTTGCAGTTCTTAAACTGTGGATTTGTGTCTCCAGAGATAACATGCTTGTTAACAGCAAAAATGTTTTTAAATAAATAAATAAATAAATAATATATAGAGGTGAGAAATAACAGACCTCAACTGTATTGTCCCTCTGCAATTTTGTGTACACAGAGTCAATCCCTTACCTCTTTCTAAAAGTGCAAAGTTTCAAAAAGTTCAATGAATAGAAGAGTGTTGGGGGTGGAATAGATCTGGACAGGGAGAAGAAGTCTGGAGATAAATGTGAGAAGCGAAGGACATATGCTTTTTTTTGTTAAAATATTGTATGTTTGCTGTTGAAGAAAAAAATTCAGAATGCATAATGTTGTTGTTTTAGTTAAATAAAACAATTTAAATGTCTGCCTGGTGATGTTCTCCTCCTAATACAGCATGGCAAGAAAATCCTCCAAAATATTAATGGATTAACCTGTTGAATTGGAGATAGTTCCAGTGATTAACCTGTTGATTGGAGATCTGCAACTACAGTAAAGCTGAAATACTGAAAATACAATTTCCATTGCTACACAAGAAAGTAACAGAAAACGAGATTGAGTTAGGTGAGAGGTAGCTGTCACTGAAGCATCTATTATTGGCAACAAAAAATTAGTGTTCTTTTGTAGTTAACTTATGAGAAAGACCAAAAAAGTAGTAAAGGAATGTAAACTGAGCTCCATTTACTTTAACTTCTTGGCTGTAACAGCCTTTACAGCTGTATCTGAAGATCATGTTAGGATCACAATCCCTGTGGAATCCAAGTCAATATCTAAGTGCTACTGATGTTGTAGAAACATTAATAGCATATTTATTTTGTCTCTCACAGAGCAAGTCTCTCATCAGCCGACATGCATCTTGCCACAGAAAAAGTAGGATTTAGTCTGAAATGCAGTAAATGTGAAAAGTACATGGCTTTACTTCAAGCTAATATATTTACAAGTTACAAAACAAGATACATACTCGTTTGTGTTGCCTGGCTAATCTTGCTTTAGTCTCCTCTAGCTCCTTTTGGATCTTCACTACGTGCTTGTTCATCTTACGAATCGTGGAGTGTAAGATCTCCCAGATATAGAACCTAGCAGAGAACCAATTATAACCTTACTGTAGCCGATAACAAAATACAAAACACAGTAAACTGATAGAGCAGAGAAAAAAAAAATCACGTCTAAAATTTTAGCTGTATTTTAGCCTCAACCTTCTTACTCAGACTAACAGCAACAATACAGGTTTCAAGTGTTACCAGAATGTATTAAGTGTACATACTTTATTATAGAAATACATGTCCAGGAAGAATTTTCTAAAGTTTCAACTATAACCTGAATTCCTTTGCAATTTATGCAACTTATGCACATGAAGTACAAATAGTAGTAGTAGGGGAGTACACTTAAACAGGTGTGGCTTCCTATTACTAACAGTGGGATCTTTCCTCTATTTTACCTTGAAATATTAGTGGTGTTTTATTTTGAATTCATTCAGGAATGCATGAGGCACATCATGGATCTGTTTTGTTAGAATGTTTTATGTCAAGGGAGTTAAATGTCAAGATGCTAGAGTCTCCTTAGGATACTGCCATGTGGTATCCTTTTCTCTCAAGCCTTGTTTACTTTAAGAGATTCTTTAATGGTTTGGATACTCACTGTAACTATAACTATATGAACAAATAAATTGACTTTTAAAAAAGTAATTATCTGAATACAATGTACTATTAACTTATAGAATTGTGAGTGATAAGTATAATTCACAAAAGGTACTAGCAACAATAGTACTTGCAATTATAGAAGATAGTTACATGAACCACAGTCTGTGTCTGGGCCATCCTCCCCACTCCCAATTAATTATTATTATTTGTATTGCAGCAGCACCTAGGAACCTCAGCCATATACCATGTCCCCATTGTGCTAAGGTGCTAAACTAGTGCAGAACAAGACAGTCCCTGTGCCAATGAGCAGTTTGCATGGTGACTGTAGAGGTGTACCTTCCTCAGAGGCACACTGAAGTTATAAGCCATTGCTCAGAAAACTAGACGAGATGGATTCTTGGGTTCATTATAAACCTGCACCTCAACTCTAAATGGAGACTGTTGAATGACAAATATCCTTTTGGAGGGGTTGACACGTAGGTTGTGTATGAAGTGCAAAGGTAATTTTTTTTTTTTAAATTGTTTGCTTACCATAATAAAGCCAAGTAAAAAACTAGTATTCAGTGTACATTATCCACAAAGTGAAAATATGTCTAACCCAACTGAATGTTAGTTTCAACAGAGAATTGATTTTGTTACCTAGTAAAATCATGAGCAAGTTCTGGAGAGAAGATCCAGTTTGCTACGGCAGCACAATCAACTATCTGCGTCCGAATCATCTTATCCACAAGCACAGCAATCATCTGCATTGTGGGGAAAAAAAGGAAAAAAAAATCTGTTTACTATATTATAGCATCACGATACCTATGGTAATAAGAGATATTCAATCCTACCTGTTCATTGCTGGTATGAAACACAGGATGCAACAGGTAAAAATACCCCAGGATTAGGTGCTATCCTAAAATAGCTTCTCCAGTGACCCCTCCGCTCTCAACAGCTGGCATTAGCTAGTGCAGCATGAAGCCCTCTGAAAAGGCAGCTGCTTCTCTAGAAGCCTGCTGCAACAGTGTGTGTAGATGAGTTTAACTAAAGGTGCAATTTTAACCAGATATGGGTAAGCTGGTGTGACTGTCACACTGAACTAGTTTTAAGATTGTCCACAGTGTTCACACTAGAAGACCTGCAACAATTTAACTAAATCTGTATCTACATTTAGTTCAATTAGTGTTCACTTCACTTCAAAATAGTGCACCAACTACTGCTGAATCACACAGCCAAAGAATTAAGGTTATATTTACCTCAATTAAGTAACAGCCACATCACAAAACCAGTCTGCCAGATCAGTTGATCCAGTCAATTCTACAAGCTCATTGCCTTGAGCCCAAGTTTATTGTAACCACTTTTTATTGTTTATATCAAGTAATATCTGCATTCAGAGCAAGTTCTAAGTGATAGACGTCTATTTTTCACTTTGAAGCATTTGCCCAAGTTTAGATTTTGTAAAACAAACTTACAAAACTTAAGACCAAGAGAAATGATTCCATAATATTAACCCCCCCAATGGAAATGGCTGTTTTAATAAGAGACATTCTCTTGCAGGGTTAGCAACCCAAACGTCAAATTGCCATCAATTGAAATAAATGCTGAAAGGAGGTAGCATAGTGAGAAACAGATAAAAATTTGATATCTAATCTAAGATGCTGTCAGTATCACCAGTAAATACATTTTGAATTCTTTCTAATACACAATTTAAGTAAACAGTGGCCAGGACTCTTTTTTTTTAAGTGAGAATAAATTGCAACTTTGTCTTTGCAAACAATTCAGTTTCTAGGCTTTTCAGTGTTCATTTTGTTGTTTCCCATTATCGTGAGAACGTAAGCTTCAATAAACATCTGAAATCACCCCTCTTACCTGTGGATGGTTCTTCCAGACCTCATACACAACCCTCAGCACATGGAGCTTCCCCTCATCACTTTCAGCGAGGGTTTTGAAGACTTCATGAAACCTTATTGTAATAAAGAAAAGCGATCAGTGGATGCACAGCAAGTAGTTGAAGTGGTCCAGTAAAAGTTTGGTAGAGAGTATGCCTATGCAGCCTATGGTAGTGAGCCTCCCAGTCCAAGTCAACAGACCTGGGCTTGTACTACAGCACTAAAAATAGCCGTGTAGACATTGCGGCTCAGGCTAGAACTAGGGAGGAGGGCAGGTTCAGAGGCCAAGCTGCAACTTCAAAGCACTGTCTATGCAGCTATTTTTACCACAGTAATATGAACCCTGCAAGCCCGAGTCCATGGACCTGGGCTAGGAGCCTCACTGCTACAGGTTGTGTAGACATACTCAAGAGTACCAAGAAGTCACCTACTACAGGACAGGCCCAACAAAGAAAGTAACAGACACCACTAGCTGTCACCTACAGCCCCCAGCTAAAACCTCTCCAGTGCATCATCAAGGATCTACAACCTATCCTGAAGGACGATCCCTCACTCTCACAGACCTTGGGAGACAGACCAGTCCTTGCCTACAGACAGCCCCCCAACCTGAAACAAATACTCACCAGCAACAACACACCACACAACAAAAACACCAATCTAGGAACCAAACCCTGCTACAAAACCCCAGTGCCAACTCTGTTCACATATCTATTCAAGGGACACCATCATAGGACCTAACCACATTAGCCACACCATCTGGGGCTCGGTCACCTGCACATCTACCAATGTGATATATGCCATCATGTGCCAGCAATGCCCCTCTGCCATGGACATTGGCCAAATCGGACAGTCTCTACGCAAAAGAATAAATGGACACAAATCTGACATCAGGAATCATAACATTCAAAAACCAATAGGAGAACACTTCAACCTCTCTGGTCACTCAATAATAGACCTAAAAGTGGCAATTCTTCAACAAAAAAAACCTTTAAAAACAGACTCCAATGTGAAACTGCAGAACTGGAATTAATTTGCAAACTGGATACCATCAGATTAGGCCTGAATAAAGACTGGGAGTGGTTGGGTCATTACAAAACCTAAACCTGATTTCCCCATTACTAATTTCTCCCTTCTATTACTCACACCTTCTTGTCAACTGTCTGTAATGGGCCACTCTCTTACCACTTCAAAGGAGATTTTTCCTCCCTTGGTACCCTGCTGTTGATTGATTTATCTCGTTAGACTCACCTCACACTTGGTAAAGCAACCCCCATCCTTTTGTGTATTTATACCTGCTCCTGTATTTTTCACTTCACGCATCTGATGAAGTGGGTTCTAACCCACGAAAGCTTATGCCCAAATAAATTTGTTAGTCTCTAAGGTGCCACAAGGACTCCTCGTTGTTTTTGCTGATACAGGCTACCACAGCTACCACTCTGAAACCTGCCACTGTGACCAATTCATGGCAATTCTCTATTAGGCCATGTCTACACAGGAACACTTCAGAAAGTTAAGGCATATGAACTATTAGTTTGAAACCGATGAGGGTTAAGTCCCCCATGTGGATGATCTCAATTGGAGTAAAGCAGAACAATTAGGCTGTGGCAAGCCAGGGTGTGAATCTTCTCCATACTAGCCTGCTGTGGTCTCTTGGTCTGTGCATGCCCTGATGACACATGTTAAAGCATTCTAACAAACTGTTACAGTGAGTCCTCAGGGTGCCCACAGTTCAACCACAACAGGCTAGTGTGGAGTAATTCAGACCCCGGCTTGACGCAGTCTAATTGTTCATGTAGACAAGCCCTTAATGGAATTCAGTCTACAGCGAAGTATTGCCACTTTTCTCCTGAATGAGAGCAGCCACGCATGGATTTAACATATGAACATTGACTTTATACCTTTAGTTGATTTGTCTTAACGTGCCCCAGTGTGGACATGCCCTTGCAGCATATAATCCCATATGCAGAACTAGTCTAAATTTCACCAAGAAAGCCTAAATTAGTGAGAGATACCAAGCGTCACTCAGTACAACTGCCAAAAGAAAAATATGGAATTTTTAGACCATGCTACATCAGTTATGAGAGGGAAAAATGACTAGGACAGTGTTTGATACATCACATAACCCCTTTCTGAGCGGGCACTTCTCCCATGCTTGGGTGAGCTTACCTCCAATTTTCCTAGAAGATTATAGCTTGCTGGTAGAAGGTCAGCTATGATATTTCAGACAGATAGCTTTCTGTTACAGCCTCCATTTCGATACCACTCCAACTATCACAACTGAACCCATCTTGTATCTTAACTACGGAAGAGCTTGCAGTGTCTAATACCAGTATATAAATGATGTTGTCAGACCTACTTCCTTCCTTAGCCATACTCTGATGGGACCCAAAGGACTCTCCAGTTCTTTTACGAGTCCCCCAGGACTCTAGCAGCGTTCACATGTGGGCATTAAAACATGTACCCATGCCATGCCCACTTAAAGTGCACTGGTCCAGGCAGGTGTGGCGTGGGCAAAAGGATGCACAAATTTGCTGCTGCGTACCTCTGGGCTCACTGTGGGCACTGGGAAGTGTGCTACCTATTGCTGCACTCTTCCAGGTGAGCAACAAGCTAAGGCATGTCTCAGAACATGCAGAATCTTGACCTATCCACATGGAGTAAAATACACATTATGATCTCCGCTTGGATAGTAAGATTCACACTACCAACCCCTTTAATAAAAAAAAAAAAAAAAAAAAAAGCTATCAGCTCTTCTCTCCTTCTTTACTTTCATATTACACTGTGCAACATACAAAACACTGAAGCTTGTGGAAGAATAGCTCTACCAAGCAAGTCACTGTTCTAATCAAAATGCGTTCCATAAGCCCAGAAATAATGCATTTATCACTTACTTTGCCAGAGCACTGAATGAGTGGCTGAATGACTTGGCAGCTAAATGGAGCAGAGTCTGTACAAAAACTTCTATTTTCAAGGGGTTAAAGGTGAATCCTTCATCTGAAAGTTGTTTTCAAATTGAAACAGTGGGTTAAATTAAAATCAATATTATAAGTATTTATCAAAATCTAACCCTGCAAACAAAGCACTGAAGATAATTCATGGTTTCTTTATTTTGCAAAACTTAAGATTTAGCACTTGAGCTTTGCAGCCTGAACAGGGAATCAGTCAATGCTTTCTAAAAGCTGCAGTTTTATCAGCAACTCCCTCAGGCTGCCAGGTGCCGCCATGCAGAGATAGTCTTACCTCGCTGACACGCAGCTACTGGACTACATTTAGGACTACACTACATTATTCCCTTATCCTCTATAGGAGGTGATCCTCAAACTCTTGTTTCGTACCAGCAGGGAAGACTCCCACACCCATTTGAAAGTTTTATCAAACCTAGCAAAGTCTACTGCTGACTTTCAAAAGCACTCCTATCAACATCTTTCTTTTCAGAGGATAAACAGCAGTTTAATCCCTTTAGGATTCCTATAACCCAGTGGTTCTCAAAACTTCCCCCCCCCCAAGGATCATTTGAAAATTGCTGAGGGTCTTGACAGACCACTTAATGATCTTTCCAGATGTTGTTTGTACTGTTAGCTAACTATTGTAAAGCGCTTTGGATAAGAGGGCTATATGAAAAAACTTAAATAATAAACAATGTGTTTCTGTTCTACAAATAAAAGCACACAACTCATATTTTAATATCAGTAGTCTCTCCCTCTCTCCCTGCCACGGCAGCCTCCGAGCTGGGGCTGGGAAGGAGGGGGTTCTCTCCCCGGCAGCCGCAGCCCTGGAGCTGGAGAAAGTCGCCTCTTTCTCTGACCACTGCAGCCCTACACATCCCAAATTCCCCCCATCCCCTCTTCTCACCCCACTGCCTCCCCAACTACCTCCTATTTCCCCCACCTCACCCCACTGCCCCCTCCCACCTACCCCCTATTCCCTCCCCCAAGGCCACCACCTCGCCTTACATGTGCATCTTCTCCAGGGTCCAGGCACCTAATTAGTGGAGCCACGCCTGCACGGTTCCACTAACTAGGTGGGCAGCCCTTCGTTCTCTTGTGTGTGGCCACCCAAGCGCGCACCTTAGAGGGAACTCTCCACAGTTTGAGAACCTCTGCTCTAACCCATTTTTCCCCTGACTTGGGACACTCCTACACCACTTTATTATCTCCATGTATTTTGATTTTATATATTAATCTAGGTGCCTGTACAATCTCACATATTACTGAATTATTCAAGTTCTTTTTCACCCAAGCTACCAACTTTAGATGTGACTTCTCAAACCTCTCTTCTAAGACATCTGAGAACAGATAAGCCCTGGCCAGAAAGACGCTGGATGTTTAGAGCAAGGGTGAGGCTGGGAAGCAAGCTCAAGTCAAGGCCCCCTTACAAGAATGTCTATTTTGTTTAGACCAGGGGAATGGCAGCTTGAGCTCTTAGCTGTTCTCAACTGCTAAGGTAATCTATAAAGAGGCAATCTCTCTCACACTTAGGACACAAACCATGTTACATTTTCTACTAATGCCAAGATCTGCATCCTGATGGTGAAGTTTGGGGGACTATTTCATTCTTTCATACTATCCTTGTCAGCAACAGCCACCCAATAGTACATCCCATACTAGTTTACTCCTTCCTACCACTATCCCATTGATAAGAATGGGTCCTGTCTGTGGGGCAAGAGAAACAAAAATACACTCAACGTTTTATATTGGTTCCGTTTTCTGTTAAGTGATGCTAAATGGAGAAAGCGTACAAGTCATTAGGCAACGTACCAGGCACAACTCCTACTTCGATAGGATGGTGAAAGTAGTTTTGAACACAGAAGAAATGACCTTTAATGCCCAATGTCAGATATCCTTACCGTCATCATCATCCTGGTTAGGATTGGGCACATCTTTTAAGATGCCGAAGATTTCATCATTACTGGTCTTATTTTTAATGGCAATGGTCAAACAGAGTGCAACAGTGTATCCCGGAAGAGACTCTAAACAGAAGACAAAAGGTCTGATCATCTTCAAAATTAGTTACAATGAATATGGGTTACCTTTATGTCAGCTTGTGCATTTTTCAGAAAAGCATACACTTTTCCTTGAACAATTAAAAAAAATCAACAATTACTGCTTTGTATTAATAGAACTGAGATTTTGGCATGCTGGAAATGGGGTTTTGCAGCAAGCTGCAGGCTCTCATGCAATGTCTGGACCACATGCAGCCAACTCACAAATCTCTAATTTCTCTCAAGATGTGAACTTATTTTAATATTCAGTGAATAGTTAAATTATGTAATGACACTTCAAACCGCATCCACAATTCCAGGCAGCGAGGACATCAAGAGCTGTGGCAGCACCTCCCCACATAAAAGCTTTGCAAAACCAGTACATTCCTTTCTTCCTCACAAGTCCACCTTTTCCTCTATTCCAGCAGCAAAAAGTTATCCACACCTAGATACGTCTAATCTTTTCTGCCTTTCAACTCTCCCCTTTTGGATCTACCCAAAATCTTGCTGCTACCACCCTGCTCCTCACGTCACTGTCCACATCAGCAGCCCCAGAGAATCCTTCCTTTCTATCTGCTACATCAAATTCAATCGCCCCTTGGCCTCAACTTTAGAGGGTTTACATAACTGTTCCTTTGCCTACATCTGTGCTCCAATTTCTTCCTATTTTGAAGAGTCTCTTCCTTTCCTTCTCCCGCTCACCTTTGTGCCTTCAATTGTGACACTCCTTATACTTATGACAGGTTTCAGAGTAGCAGCCGTGTTAGTCTGTATCCGCAAAAAGAAGAACAGGAGTACTTGTGGCACCTTAGAGACTAACAAATTTATTAGAGCATAAGCTTTCGTGGACTACAGCCCACTTCTTCGGATGCATATATGCATATATGCCTATGCATCCGAAGAAGTGGGCTGTAGTCCACGAAAGCTTATGCTCTAATAAATTTGTTAGTCTCTAAGGTGCCACAAGTACTCCTGTTCTTTTTCCTTATACTTATGGCACTCATCCGTTTTTTCTTCACAAATAATCTCTCCATATCACTTTTCACCTTAACTATGGTCTTACTCCTGTCTGTTTGCTTGCTTCACTTATTAGACAGAGTTCTTTGGAGCTTACCAAGAGCTCTTTCATTTGTTTCTGAAACAAATGTGGCACTCAAAGAATAGTAAGTTATCTTCACTATGCTGTTCAACTTTTGCACATCACTCAGCTCAGACACTGAAAACAGAAGCCAGATTGACTTGTAGGCTTTCTTGCAACTAGCACAAGGCTGCAGTGTTCAGGCTGCAAACACTGCAGGATAATTAACTTCAAACCAAGGTGCTTACATTGACATTTTAAAGTTTTTAGGAACCCTTTTTAGTGAATTCCCTCCCAACCTGCCCCAAATCAAAGTTTTAGACCTAAACTATATTACTGTGTCCCACTCAGGCAATGTTTCCAGGTCAAAAGTCAGCCTTTTTATTTCCACTGTGAATTTTCTTCTATAAAGATAACTAATTTGACTCAGAAACTAGAGGTTTCCTTGCTTGATCAGATCTCAAAACAGATAATATTTTGATAACCTTTTCTTCAAAATGCAAACGCCTTCTAAGTAGCTTTTATACTTACTATTGCTTTCATCTCCATATTTATAAATACACGATGGGTTTGCAGGACTAAGGACAGAGAATGTAGCAGGAACAATATCTATTATTCGCTGATGGTATGAAAGCCTGCAAGAGAAAATTTCAGTTGTAATAGAATTACCAGTGGAATATTTTGAGGGATACCCCATGGTGTTGCCTTAAAGATGTTCTTATTTTATTATGTTTTAATTTTGCCAGAACAAAAACCAAGAAGCCTGATTATTACTACATAATATTGAGGATAGTTCCTTCCAGACATTAAGAGTCAATGAAACCAGTTTATGCACTGACCTTCCAATGGATTTGAATAACTTACAAAAAAAAAAGTTATATTCTCAACTTCACATACTTAACTTTGCTCATACGGAAAGGTTAAGAGGAACCGTCAGTCAGGGCCACATTTTATTCAAACATTGCACATGCTATGTGGATCACAGGCAAGATACTGGTGCTACAATTTAAAAATCAATGAAATAAAGTCACCTTGACTTCTCCATTTTAACCCTCAGTTCCATCCAACCTTTATAAACATTTAAGAATTAGCCTACCACCATTTGAGGTGAGATGGAAGGGATCCAAAGACAAAATATTTCTCTTTTGCCAATCAGTGCTTTTACTCCTTCTAGGCTTCCTGACTCAAAAAGGAGTAAGTGAAAACCGTTTTCAATTGGGATTCTAAGGGCTTGTCTACACTATAAATTAGGTCAACTTAGTTTAGGCTGACACAGAGCCACCGGCTCTTGGTGTCCACACTACTCTCCTTCTGCAGGTGGAGCGCTTCCTCACCTGGTGTGCTTGCACCATCTGGAGTGGGGCATGGGGGGGCACTGACAGCCCCACAGGGCTCAATTTCCCAGCACAGAGCCTACCAGCAGAGAAACTGACATTCTTGTCAATTTCACATTGCTATTGTCTTTGCTCAGAGCAGCCAGGCTTTGACAACTCTGGGAGCTCCATGGGGAGCTAGGAGCCCAGGTGCTCAGTGCATGGCAGCTGGGCTCAGAGCGGGGAGCCAGGGGAAACCAGGGCTCCAGGTGGGGAGTGGGGAGCCTGGGCACCAGCCTGCTTGGAGCAGGTGGCTGGGAGCTCGGGGGCCAGCTGGACTCTAGCTGGACCCCCCTCACCCCAGGGTGACAGGTCAAGCTGTGAGCCAGGTACCGAGTTCACAGCAGGGAAATCTACCCACCTTTGTCAATTTTATGGATCCCACACAGAGCCATGAAATTGACAAGAATTTTAGCCAACTATAAATGTAAGTAATGCAGTGTTTACATGGACACGGTTGCCCTAACTACACTGACATAAGCCCTAAGCCTCTTGTGGGCATGATGTCGGTGTAATAGGGCACTTACATTGGTGGGAGCAAGGCTGTAGCGTAGACACTACCATAGTTAGGTTGACATAAGCTGCCTTACATCAACCTAACTACTGTACACCAAGCCCATGTCACTTAAGCACTTTGAAAAGTTTTTCCCTTATTCCCTCCCCATCACCAGTTGCTGGACCAATCCTGAGCACCGACAACTTCTTTTTAAGTCAATGAGAATCCTGGATCCTCATAACCAATCAAAATTAGGCCCTGTGTTACTTGCAAGCCATTAATAAGGTAGAACTCCAAAGTACGTTCCTTCCTGCATTTAGTTTATGAATGACCAATACTTTCCAGCAACATTACTTCCTCTGCCGCCCCCCCACAATCAACATCCATCACATAAGTCCAAGTAAAGGGAGTGTCTAACCCTCTGGCCTTGCATCTAAAAGTGAAATGTAGGTGCGGATATTTCACCTCCTATTTAAAGGCATCACTTCTCCAATCTATTAGGAGAGTGGGAGTGTCCCATTATTTCCAAGAGTCCTATCAGCCAAGACAACAGAACCGATGGACACATCTACTGAAAACATGAATTAATAGAATGTGCTGCATGGGAAAGAGTTCATAAGTACATATACAGGCACAAAATTGAAAGGAATCTGGTTAATAGGATCTAAAAGTAAACAATTATCAGACAAACGTCATAGTAAATTCCAAGCTCCTAAAGTGGTGTGTTCAAAAGCTTCACTTACCTCATGCATTTTTCCAAGACTTCTCTTACAAACTTGGGTTTGGGCTTGTCAAGGTCGTGAGTAAGACAATCTGACCTATCAAAGTGCAAAATTTGATAGCATTTAACAAGCATTGTATTTGCTTCTTAATCTGCTCTTAGGTTGGCTCAGTGCTGTACAAAATGTTCACAGGTTAAGCACAGTTAATCTACAATGCTCTTTCCCATTCTCTACGGGTCTCAGCAATTTTGAGATGGGGTACTAACACATAATGGTATTAGAATCTATGAACTGCCAACTTGGAGTCTCATCTTCACAAACACATATTGAAATAAGTGATTTCTAATTACAGTAAAAACTGTTAACACTATTTAGCAGGTTGTGATATATTAGTTACACAAGAACAGTATTTTGCATCCTGTCTAAGTTTAAATGGTTATGAAGTAAAGGCACTGTGGTGATAATTCTATGGTGATTAGTGCTTTTGAGAGATGTTAACTACAGATAGCTAGGGACAACTATTAGCAGCACCACTGGCAAGTTCTGGATACGTTTGAAAGTTGTACGCAATACAAATGGCTCAAATGGGGACCCCAACAGAAACTTACCAATCTTCCCAGCTCCAACGGAACTGAAAGTTACTCAGATGGTGGGAAAACCAGTTCATGAACCTTTAAAAGAGGAAAATGTTATAGTTCTATTAAGTATGCAACAACTCACAGAAGAAAAAAAAACAAAAAATCAGATGAGAGTTTCAATTATACTTTTCAAAGGCAAGCTTAGAGTCATTTCAAGTCGAGAAAAATGTGTTCCAAAAATGATGAACAGAAAAAAGTCACATAGTAAGTCATTAGGGAGTCACCAATTCAGGTTAAAGGGCATACTAATGTATGGTATGTTGATGTTAAAGCACCGTTTAGAACAGAACGGAAACACACTGCTAAACTAAAATCAACAATGTTTAGCTTCTTTGCTTTAGGCGCCCAAGTGGGATATTTTCAGCAGTGCATAAGAGACTTGGGATTTCCTCTGCAAATAAGTGAGACTTGTGTTCCTAAGTCCCCCTCGACACTTTAGAAATTTATCCCTTACACAGTCTCCCCCACCACCAATACTTGCTAAGCATTGAACTCCAAATTAAACCAAGTTTGTCAAGTGTATAAGTCTATCTACAGAGGTCTTTGGTCATATTCATAGAAAAGTGCAACAGGCAATTTCAAAAGGGGGTTATTAGATTTTTCTTTTTCATTCTCATCACTATTTTATCAGCTACGATATGATTCCGGCATGCAGAGTAGTTTCTCTTATTTGGCAGATAACTGTCTTTACACAGTCCTTTGTAAGGTACAGCTTCTCTCTCTACTAGAAACCACTGATTAATCAGGTCACAATGTAAGGTTTTAGAGCAATTACTAGCCTGCAACATTTAAAAATTCACATGAAGTCCATGAAGCATCAAACAAGGAAGAATGAAAAGGGACAACTCTGCAAAACTGTTATTTGGTTCCAGGTGAGAGTCACTTTAGCCTTTTTGAGACAGAATGGAGATAGTCTCATGCTCTGTCAGATTCACCACATTGGTCCTATTCTATCTATTTATTAACATAAGCAAAGACAGCTGACTGCAAATATGTAGATTGTCTTAATGATTTTCTCCATAGCAACTGCAATTCTTACATGTTGCACAAGCTTCACTTACCCCTTAGAACAATGAACTGTCACCTCCTTGCCTGCTATCCCACTGTAAACCAACGCTCAACCCCTCCCTCAGGCCAGAGGATGGAAGTGGCATGTGTCAGCAGAGCAGAGTGTGGACTGAGGTCATAACTGCACCATGCTCATAGGCAGAGCAGTGATCTGGAGGGCAGTGGGTTGGCAGTATAAGGCAACTGTCCTTCTGAGAGCAGGGAGAGAAGGGTCTCAGCACACAGCAGAGAAGGGTGAGCAAGTGCTAAGTAGACGCCCATCCTTCAGTTTAGAAGGCTCAAGACTAGAGCTCAAACGTTAACACTCTACTTAGGATTTACAGTTGGGTTTTTATGGAGCCAATAGATAGTAAGAAGAACTTCATGTGACCCATTTTCAATCCATCAGTGTACAATGAGGAAAACATTCTGGTGTTCCTGAAATGCACAAGCACTTACCGGTCTATACACGTAGTGTTCATTGTATCCAAACGCATGTACAGCATTTCTGTGGCTTGTGCAAGCTACAAGTGTCTAATTAAGGCAAAGAGGAGTCTGATAAATCAGAGCTTATATTAACTCTTTCCACTTTCTACAGAGAGTTTGCAGAAGGATGTTCCCCCCCAGTAACATCTCATTTTTCAACTATCCCACGCCAGGGTAAGTCCTGGTAATTTCATGGAAAACAGGGCAACTGCAGTTTGCCCACTAGGTGGACTCTTGTCTCTGCTCATAAAGAGAGTATTTTATAAGACAACGGAAGCTGCACATCTAGTGATACTTGCTGCCATCCAACTCATTATGGAGACCCAGCACCTCAGTGACCGCAGCACTCTGGCTTCTGAAGAGACAGAGCTATTTGGAGAGGATGCAGTCTAACACACTAATAAACTCAGTAAGAAACAACAAGAACAAGCCACCTTCACTCATTTTAATCTTCATTTCTCTGAATATTGCACTTGTTTTGCCACATTGTTTTCACCACTACGGTTAGCAGAGATTTTGGGGGAAGAATTTAAACCGAAGGCAGCTCAAAATGGATGCCAGTCCTCCATGATTCTTAATTGCTAATATTTTTAAAGCTATGGGACAATGTAAGATGGCAAGGAGAAGACATCCCCACTACGATGCAGCAAGAAAACTGCAGCAGCTATTTCAGTGAAACTAGTTGCATAGATGTATATGATAAATCTATTAATCTGAGTTGAGTTAGAAACAGACTGAAAATGTTCACCCAATCAAGTCATCCACAGTCAATTTTACATTAACACTGATCTTCTAGAAGCCAGAGTGAGCCTTTAAAGCTGGTTCATTTCAGATTATGACACCACTGATATATAACAAGTGTGCCAAAGACTTAACTCTAAATTTCAGGGACTTTATCTGAGCTGTAAAACACAAACTTTGATAGGATCCGAAACTTGATATTTCAGAAGTCTTAACCCATAAGTCTTTAAACTACCTGCACTGTTTAAGTGATGTCCTTGTCTCTTGCAGGACAAAGATCTCTACCTGAGTCTTTGCAGGTAAGTAAGGAGAATATAGTCTAACAATTTACTTTAAGTTTATTTATAAAACAACATATTTTGCTGTTGATCATGAAGTGATCTCAACATTAACAAGCCTTAGAACCTCTATTCACTTACAAGTGAAATTCCTAGTGGTACAACTTACACAAATGCTGCTGCTATATGCAATCTAATTTTAGAACCTGATATTAACAAAGAGTTAATATGCGGAGACATTGTAACTGAGAAACCAACGTGCACACGCCAGGTTTACTGACAATCTGTTTCCTGCATTATGATTCAATGATACAGCATAATTACAGTTATTGCTAGTCTAGCATTTGGGATTTATTTTTAAAATTAGTGCTTAAAACACTGGAGATTTTTCCCATCACTTTGACACTAGAGACTAGGATAACAGAACTACAACGGCTATTTGTCTGCACTGTTCTTTCACATATGCAGTACTGATGGTCAAAATATTTGCTTGTTTTATTCAATTGAATAAAGGGAAAAGGAAATAGAGTCACTGCTAAAATTCATGCCAATACTCAGTTTTCCAGAGAACAAAGGAAAAAGCATTCAAAGCTACCGTGCTCCTTAACGAGGAAGGATACAACTTGTGGTAAAGAGCCAGGTTGAAGTTTGCACAATTCAATCAGAAGTGTTGTGTACATGACCTCAATGTGTGGTGGAACTGGAAGCTGAAACAGTTCTGCAAATACTACCTGGGGGGTGGGGAAGAGGAGGAGGGGAAAAAAAAAAAAAAACACGTTATCAGAGCTCAGTCTAGCCACATGCACACATTTCCATCATCATGTCCGAGTCTGCACAATTCTGACGAACAACAGTATCATGCGACTATGTACCACAAATAAGGCACGTTTTATCTGTTAAACTCTTGCTATGAGGACTATAAGGTGTGTTTATAAAATGGATAGTGTGAAAAGAATGCCTCTCGTACTGAGAACACATGCATATACTATTCATCTGCAGCCTTTTAAAAGTTTTTGCAACAAGAACTATCGCAAGACCCATTCAGGACCCTCAACACCAGGGGTCTCAAACTCAATTTACCTTAGGGCCAGGGCCAGTGCCAGTCCTCAAATCCTCCCAGCAGGCCAATAATATCACTCATGCCGCCCAGAACCCGCCTCCCCCCTAAGACTTTGGGAGTGAGTTTGGGTGGGCGAGGAGGTCTGGGGTAGGGGATTGGGGTGCAGGCTCTGGGAGGAAGTTTGGGTGCAGAAGGGGTGAGAGGTTGGGCTCTGGGAGGGCATTTGGGTGGGGGAGAGGGTCTGGGGTGCAGGCTCTGGGATGAGTTTGGGTGCAGGCTCTGGGCTGGGCCAGGGGATGGGGCTGCAGGAGGAGGGGGTGGGGCTGCAGGTTCTGGGAGGGAGATTGGGGGTAGGAGGGGGTGTGTGTGGGAAAGGGGTGAGGTTGCAGGCTCTGGGAGGGGAGCGCAGTGCTTACCTGGGGTTCCAAGGCAGGGCAGGCTAAGGGGGGCCTCCGTGCGCTGCTGCCCCCAGGCACAATCCCTACAGCTTCCCATTGGCCACAGGGGCACTCGAGGCGGGGGCAGCACGGAGGGGCCGGCAGACTCATGGAGTGAGCAGGCAGACGCCGCTCAGCTCCGCTGCACTGCCGGAGCCCCAGGCCATTGTAAGTCGCCTGGGGGCAGGGGAGCGGAGATGGGGCCAAGGGAGAGACCCGGCCCCAAAACTGCTGGAGCCCCACAGGCCACATTGGGGAGGTTTACGGGCTGGGAGTTTGAGACCCTTGCTCAACACAGTGAGACACTAAAAACCCACCACCTTAAATGCCACTCTCCCACTCACTCAACACCCCTACAGTAGCTTACTGTACAATCTTCCAAGTGGGCTTGATTTTGAGAGAGGCATCTTAAGTTTGACTCCCTATTGACTTGTAAACAAAAGAGTCTTGTAAAACTATCAATTAAAACATTTTTTTAAACTGAGTTATTCTCCTGCATTGTCTACAATCAAAATATTGCACCAGTGAGAACCTGAATGTGAAACAATAAACAAAAGTAGTCAGTTAAGTTTCATGACCCAAACTAGAGAAGTTACAGAAGTAAAACAGCAAAAAGGGGAAAATAAAACATTTAATTTTTATTTAAAGGGGTTAAGGAAATCAGTTAAAATACATTTAAGTCGATGTTGTCCTAAGATATTACAAAAATCTATAAATTAAGTTATATATGAAAAAAAAAAAAAGTGCAGTAGTTAGGAGCATTCCAAACTATACTGCAAAACAAAGTTTCAAGTAGGTGGCTTTAAATATTAATGCTACTGAAGTAATTTTCTTTAAGCTTGTCTTATTTTGCAAGTTTCTATGAGATTTAAAAAAAAAATCAAACTAAGTCTGAAAATTGCACTGTATTATAAACCTTACACTATGTACATTTGTATTAGATCCAATCTGTATTGATATAAGTAGCACAGGTAGGGATGCCTACAGTTCAGGATGCCAAACACTTGTTTTAACACCCTGTTTTCAGTTGATTAACATTTTGACAAAAGTTAAATTGCTTGGTCTGAAATTCTCCACAACAGGTGTTTGGATCTGCATCAAGTTGATTTTTGGGAGAAAATTGCAGCAAATGGTTCAGCCCTTTCACAGAATGAAGTTTGAAAAAATATGTTTTATCCAAATTTAAAAAATTCTTAACCATTTCACTGAGACATTCTAGCACAGGGATGACCAACCTGAGCCTGAGAAGGAGCTAGAATTTACCAATGTACATTGCCAAAGAGCCACAGTAATAAGTCAGCACCCCCCGACCCAGCGCCTCCCGATCACATGGCGTGCAGGAGGCGGGGGGGGGGGGGGAGGGGAGAAGGAGGAGCGAGGGCACTGCAGGTTCAGGGGAGGGGGTGGGAAGAGGTGGAGTGGGGGCAGGGCCTGTGGCAGAGCCAGGGGTTGAGCAGTGAGCACCCCCCGGCACACTGGAAAGTTGGCGCCTGTAGCTCCAGCCCCAGAGTTGGTGCCTAGACAAGGAGCCGCATATTAACTTCTGAAGAGCCGCATGTGGCTCCGGAGCCCCAGGCTGGCCACCCCTGGTCTAGCACCTCCATGCTCTGGAACAATCTTTGAAAGGGCGTCACCCTGATGTCAGGAATTTGCCGTTTGCAGTCCTCATGAAAATCTGCCTCAATCTGGCCATGTTATAAGCCAATGAAAGTTGGAGTTTGTACATGCTTAGTAGAGACATATTAGAGAGTCTGGAAGCTAAGCTCTCTGAATAGAATAGAATATCAGGGTGGGAAGGGACCTCAGGAGGTCATCTAGTCCAATCCCCTGCTCAAAGCAGGACCAATCCCCAGACAGATTTTTGCCCCAATCCCTAAATCGCCCCCTCAAGGATTGAACTCACAATCCTGGGTTTAGCAGGCCAATGCTCAAACCCTGAAGATCCCATCTGTATCAAGCATGCTCCATTCTGGGGATGAGCAGGACTTTCCAGGCTCCTGGAAGCCAAGGGCTGCTCTGACACGAGGCACAAGCACTGCAAGCAGGGAGACTGTCTCATCTGTGTGCTCCATGATCTTGTGCTGGCAAGCAGCCAAGAGAAGGAAAACACAAAATGAAGGTTGCCTGTGTGTATGTATTGATAACTCCTGCCTCATTCAGTGAGCAGGATGAATTGTGCGAAGGGAATGAAGTCAGGGCTGTACAGTTAATGAGGCTGTTGTTGCCTTCTGTCTGACCCCAGACACACTTTTTTCAGAAATTGGACAGTATAGTCAAGTGAGGCAGAGGACTGCAAGAGGAGAAAGGATGGTCTCATGGTTTAGAAAATTGAATGCAACCCTTGAGTACTGGATATCCCTGTCTCTGCCACAGTGTTTGAGAGATTTTGGGCAACTCACAAAACAAGTTTTTCACAGGTAGCCACTGTTTTCTCATTTTTGGGTGCCCAATCTGAGACATCTGGAGTCTGATTTGTAAGAGTGCTGAGCACATTCAACTTCAACTGCAGTCAGTGAGAGCTTTGCTCGAAGTACATGAAATTCATTAAAGTGCTAAGTACCCTGAAAGAGTCAAGCCATACACATCTCTGCACACGGAATCAAGTAGGGGTCCTTTATTACATATGATCATGTAATAAAGACCACCATAATGGATAAGAACAAAGGGGGCCTGTAGTGGGGCAGTTGCCCCACTCCCGCAGAACAGGGGTTAAAAGTAGCCCTGGAGAGGGCTGCGGCTGGGAAAAGGAGTGAGAGCAGCTGAGGGAGTGGCTGACCATAGGGGTGGCCAGCCCAATTAGGGCCCAGCTGGCCCTGATAAGAGGGCTGGGGGCCAGGAGCTGAAGGAGTCTCTCTCTAGCTGTGGAGAGAGAAGGACCTGGCTGCCTGGGAGAAAAAGGTACCTGGAGCTGGAGCAGTGCTGGGGAATAGGGTAAGGGAGCTTCAGCCTGGTAAAACCCCAGGCTGCAGGTCTTGCTGAAGGCCTACAGAGGTCCTGGGGCTGCAGAGATACAGCCTGAGAATAGGCAAAGGCAGCAGGTCCTGACCCCCTTGCCAGTGATGAGTGGCCATTACGGACTGCAGGGGCTAGATAGTGACTGGCAGTAGCCATTGAGGCAAGATGGCTTGGGGGTTTCCCTGGGAGGGGAGACCCAGTGTGTGGGGATACTACAGTGGGCAGAACCCCAAGGTAAAGAGCACCGGAGTCCGGGAGGGCATGGGGGCCAGCAGCAGGTGAGACACCAGCCAGGAGGAGGCGCTCCCTATGCTGGAGAGCTAATTCCTGAGACGACCAGCAGGAGGCGCCGCGCTGGTGAGTCGTCGCTTCGCTACAGGGCAAAATTAAGAATTCCTAGAGAACGTTAATTCCCCAACAATATGGGTGAAAACGAGACAATCACTAAGCTCATGAATGAAGTCACATAGAAAAAATGATAAAGACAAAAATGTCATGCAACTTGAGGGCAAACATTTTTAATGAAAACCATCTCTCATATCAGATCTCTCAGTCCTCATCCTCAAAGAAAGCCTGCACAACACCTTAAAAACAAGCCTGGGAATTTAAATTCATAACTATGCTAGAAGCTAAAAATCATGGACTCAAAGACAATGGATTTATGGCTCATTATTACAAGCTATGATTCACTAACCCTCCTTTTTCACACTATTGGAGAGGTGTCAACTCCCTGCTTCACCTTGAATGGTCTCTTGCAATGTATTAGCTCCTTATGCTTAACAATCAGTTCCATGTTGTATCTAGCTGTGACACCGCATACCTTTCCCCAGACCTAATCAGGCCTTGGTTACACTGGGAATTCACAGCGCTGCACTTGCTGCGCTCAGGGGTGTGAAAAAACACCCCCGCGAGTGCAGCGCTGTAAAGCGCCAGTGTAATCAGCGCCTGCAGCGCTGCACGCTCGCTCGCAGCACTGCAAGCTATTCCCCTTGGAGAAGTGGAGTACTTGCAGCGCTGCGAGAGCTCTCGCACCGCTGGTGGTGCGACTACAGCGCTATGAATCCACGAGTGTAGCCAAGGCCTCTGTGTAAGCAACAGAAGTCAGCGCAGTAAAAGATATCACACCTGTCACTCCAATATTGTGGGACCAGCACAGCTACAACATTGCCAAATTAGGAAATGCCAGAATTCGGGTTCAGTCTCTGACTTTGCAACTCTAGTGTTCTTTTCTGTATGTAATTTTACTTGATAAGTAGTTATTCCCTAAAATACTGCAAAAAGGCACAACAAAGGTTCAATTTTCAACATAAACCCTGAATTTCTAGACTTGACTACTTGTTCACTCAACTCTAGTGTTCCTAGCATTAGTCTGCTAATGCCTTTGCATTTCCTTTAAAGGACAGAAAATACTTAATGGGCTTTGTAAGTTCTCCATTTGACCCTAGTGTGTTCTTGATGGAGATCCTGATACCTTAGAACCCAGCCACTTCAAATTCTACACCAGAGTTAAAGATCAATCCAAAGTGAAAGCACTGCACTCTATTATTCCGAGATTCTAGCTTTAGAAGTATCATTAAGACTTAACAGTAAATTCTACTGTGCATACATTAAAGACCTTAAACATTCAATTTTTAAAAATGACGAACATTGCTTCAAGTACAGCTGATTCCTAAATGAGGCAAGCTCGAAGACAGCTGTTTGAGTTAAGTATGCACAAAATTTCTAATTAAAACATAGTGATTTAAGAAACACCATGTACAAATATCTACTTAACCAATTTAACTCAAAGATTCCAAAACTAATTTCACCTCTGATGAGACCAAGCCAGGAAGATTGCAGCCCCAAAAAAGTCATGTTTTCCAAAGTTATGAACGATCAAAAGAGGAGGTTTAGAGTGCTTACAGCAGGAGCTACTGCAATATTAGAAGAGAACCAAGAACAGTAAGGAAATTAAGGTAATTTGCTTCTGGGCTGAGATAATTGTAAAATGAAATACAAGTATTATGCATAATTGCCATCTTGGCCTTTACTACAGCACTGCATTCTCCCGTGCTGCCATCATAAATGCCTAATCATATGGACTTCCAAAAAGTTACACTGCTCTACAGCCAAAATGCTTCTGAAATAAATGTAGTCAAACTTTACTAATTCTGGGTCACTGAGAACAAAAATGATGCTTAAAATTGTTGATTGGCTCTAGTTTTCAAGATATGCTATTGGGTCAGTACATACGACCCTTGACTTGGGAATGGCGGAGGATAAGTGAGTTATAAAGGAAAGGGATCTCAATTTAAACCAGAAATGACTAAAATACATCTTTGACTGGATCTATGAATAAATCTATGACTGGGTTTGGACAGTACTTGCTTTTTAGGCAAAACAATGAATGATGCAATCTGAAGCTGGTATTGCGTCATACATGATATGAATTGCATCATGTTATTCCTAGAAGTCATGGATGATGCAATCATAATGAAGCTTGCATCACTCTGCTGAACAAATTGCCCTATATCAGCTCTAGAAATCATATAGCGTCGTGCTCTCTTATTTATCAGTGTTTGATTTTGCAAAGGGACACATTTCTGTTTAGCCAAAGTGAGCAGAGATGCCTCGTACTTGTGTGAACAGTGCAGATAACTTCTGCTATGTTTGTGGTGAAGTGACTTTTGCATCACAAAAGCGCAGTATAACCACTATGGTTAAGAAAGCCTATGACTTTTATTTTGGCTGCAAAATTGGAGATCAGGACAAGAGGTGGGCTCCACACATATGCTGCAACACTTGTGCAACAAATCTTCGCCAGTGGTTGAACAGGAAAAGGAAATCTATGCCTTTTGCAATGCCAATGATTTGGAGAGAGCCAACAGATCATACCAGCAACTGTTACTTCTGCATGGTGCCTCCAGTTGGGAAAGGTGTGTCAAAGAAGAAAAAGTGGACTGTGCATTATCCAAACATCCCATCAGCTATACGCCCAGTACCCCACGGAGAAGGACTGCCGGTTCCTGATGCACCAGAATCATTCTCACTTGAGTTAGACGAGGAGAAGGAAGAGGATGAAACTTCTGGTCCTGAACCATCAATGTCACAGGACCCACATTTTCTCCCATTCTCCTCCTCTGAACCACACCTCCTAACACAAGGTGAACTGAATGACCTTGTCAGGGATTTGGAACTACCCAAGAGTAAGGCAGAGCTGTTGGGCTCCAGACTACAGCAGTGGAATCTCCTGGCAGGTGATGTTAGGGTTTCCATGTTCCGTGACCGTCAAAAGGATCTTGTCCCATTCTTCTTCATGGAAGGTGATCTTGTAGCCTGCAACAACATCGATGGTGTGATGGCAGCCCTCAACATCGTTCACAATCCAGATGAGTGGAGACTGTTCATTGATTCATCGAAGACGAGTCTTAAAGCTGTTTTACTGCATAATGGCAATGTTTTGCCATCAATTCCAGTTGGTCATGCAGTCCATATGAAGGAAACCTATGACAACATGAAACAACTTTTGAGGTGCATAAACTATGACCAACATCAGTGGCAGCTTTGTGGCGATTTGAAGGTTGTTACTCTCTTGCTTGGTCTGCAGACTGGATACACAAAATACTGCTGTTTTCTCTGAGAATGGGATAGTCGTGCAAGAGATTCCCACTACATCAAGAAAGATTGGCCACTCCGACAGTCATTGGAGCCTGGGAGGAAAAGTGTTCAGCATCCACCTCTTGTTGAATCAAGGAAGATTTTGTTACCACCCTTACACATCAAGCTGGGTCTGATGAAGAACTTTGTCAAGGCCATTGACAAAACACAAGCAGCTTTCAAGTACCTCCGTGGAAAATTTCCAAGGTTAAGTGAAGCTAAGATAAAGGAAGGTGTCTTTCTTGGTCCTCAGATTCGTGGCAAGGAAAAGACGGCATGGAAAGCCTTCCAGTTAGTGGCAATAATTTTTCTCGGAAACAACAAGGCAGACAACTACAGGTTGTTGGTGGAAAACCTCCTCAAGGCATACAAAAGCCTTGGTTGCAACATGTCACCAAAGATACATTTTTTGCACTCTCATCTAGATTTTTTCCCACCGAACTGCGGAGCAGTGAGCGATGAGCACGGCGAGCGATTTCACCAGGACATTGCAACAATGGAGAAACGCTATCAGGGCAAATGGAGCCCATCAATGCTTGCAGACTATTGCTGGACAGTGACAAGAGATGCTCCATTTAATGAATACAAGAGACAAGCCAAGAAGCGCTGAGTAGACACTGAATAGGACTAAACTATGTACATAATAGTTTTTTCCCTTTTGTTTCATAATAAATTTTATTTATATAACCCTTTTGCTGATTTTTAAAGTGTTACATAAACAGGACAGGTGAAATATCATGTAAAGCAACCATAAACACATGAAAAGACCTAGGTTTACAATTTATGATTAAAACTCTACTATCTACACAATATACATGACATAAAATGTAAAAACTTAAATATCTTAGAAATAGTAGCCAGTTGTTTTAATTGTCATATTTGAATTCAGCACATCAAAATACATAATAAATAGCACATTTTATCTCTGAAGCACACGACTTCTCAAAAATTGTAGACCAGTGTTACATGAGAAATGTGTTAGCATCCTAAATAGTGACTGCGATTTCAACTTGAATCTCTTAAGCAAAAAAAAAAAAAAGGTTGCAAGATGAAACTTATTCTGGACAATAAGGTAAAGCTTTTAGTTTTCCCAAAAGGATCGTTAGTCAGAATCTCTTGATTTAAGAAAGTTTGTGATGGAGAGGTTGGCATGTAACCACATGCCAAGATTGACCAAGAGTTTAATTTAATCCAGCCTCAGAATTGAGGCTGGTCTGTGTCCTAAGATGTGGTGCACAAGACCAAGTTTCTGAAATGACAAATGCCAGAGGTCACTAAATGCTGAAATGGGACCTTCAGCCTTCAGATTGGCACATCCTGCTTTGTAAGTACCATCAGTACCCCAAGGAACCACAGGACGATCAGGGCACTGATGATCTCTACCAAGTTCAGACTGGTTCCACTCCACCATCATCTCATCCAGCACACAGTAAGGCACACTGGGCCATCACTTAGCACAAGACACTCAAGTATGTGGGTTGACAGGGTACTAAATGCATCAAGGCACTGAGTGCTAGATACCTGGACTGTTCATCAGAGACCAACTGCAGGACAGGAGCCCCACATCTGAGGGGCTAACCTGGATTTTTTTTACAGCTAGTTGTAATGAGGAAGGAAGAGTTCTGGGCCTGCCTTCAGAAACTTTATGGGATGAAGTGAGCTAAACCCTAGGGCATGAATCCTTTAATCACCTAGCATAACTGGGCATGGTTTGCATGGCACTTTGAGGAAAGATGGAGCACCTTAGCCCTCCATGAGAGGCAGAAGTACACATGTATCGAAGCTTAAATGGCATTTTCCTTTTCTATTGGTTAGTTCACATTATTTCTATTATTCAAATGACTTTTTGAAAAGAAGGGAAATTCCCCAGACAAAAAGCATTACTTGAACTAGCATTAAGGTTGCTTCACTGACTTGAATGTTAGAGATCTTACAAGAGCATAGCAGTTTTGTTTTTTTGCTAACACTGAATTTTCCAGTTTCTCAGAAGAAACCTAAGAATATTGTAGTTTTGTTAAAGACACATTCATAGACAGGAAGATTAACAGTCACGGTTAAGCAACCTGTAATACCCACTTTCCCTTTCCCCTTGTTACCTTCTTACCTACAAACCTTATTCCTTTCATATCCTACTCAGATAAGTGATTGAAGAGGAGGCCCCTACGTATGTTTCTGATTTGGAATTTTTTGAAGGCCTTTAAGCAGTCTTTAACTGGGAATGGTAAATTATTTCTTTTGGAGATTGTGTACAGCCAGCACAATGCCAGATTCTGTACAACCACTCTCTGATTAACATTAAGGCAGTTTAGGATTTGTAGCCACTAATGAGATAAAACTGTTATGGAGAGATAAAGCAATCTCCATTTCTGATGTTTCTTTGGCCTGAATAGGGGTAGAGACGAGGTGGTTTGGTTAGCCTTAAAATATGAGATTCCTGGTTTTTAAAATATGTGGGGATTTTGAATTGTAAACTTTTAAGTCCCAGAGTGATTTTGCTTAGCCATTCACCCACAAGATTACCACCTGCTTGTAAGTTTAACTGAACTTCCTAGTTCTTAATGCTTGCTTTTTAATAGAGGCCTTGCAAAAAAATTGCAGTTAACACTCAAGTGACCACATTCAACCTTATGTCCAGTTTAATGTACAAAGTTCTGCATGGCTGCATCAGCCTTTGAGAGTTCTCTGAATAGAGGAACTGATTGAGAACCTACATTTGTCTTCCCACTCATATTTGTAGTTATTAAAAATCCCTCCACCTGGAGAAGTGACTATGGAAAACGAAACATCACTAAACAGCCAGAAATTGACTTCAAATTAAAAGCTAAAACCTTTTGGGACGTGACATACAGTGCTCTAAGCAACTCAGAAAAGTAGTAAGAGACAAAATGTTTTTGGGGGGCTTTTTTGGTTTAACTAAGTTCTTTTCAGCTCTAAAAATCTTAAAGAAAGACCCATCTCAGAGATGATTGGCCTATCAGTACATTGGCCAGCTATGAAAACACACAGGTAAAACTTCGGAAATGCTGTTATTTGAAATTCTATTGCAATAGTGGTAACTGAACTTGATCCACGCATTAAAACTGCAGGACGATAATTTAAGTCAGTGAGAAACTACACCCTAGCCTTCAGGCCACTCTGATTCCCAAAGAATGGACTACAACGGTTTGGAGTCTATTATTTAGGAAGTAAAGGTATCAAGTATGTGTACAAGATGCAGTGTGTAAAATGCATACCTCAACTATGTGATAGTTCAAAGGGATCTTGTTATTTCCTGGATAGCTCAGTAGCTGTGCAGCACTGCAAAAATAAATATATGCAAGTTAGAATGCAACACATTAGATATGGTCTAGGTACCAAGAAATGATGATTTATGGAATAGTTCTTTTTTTGCATGAAGGCTGTCAGATTGACAGGTCTGAAGACTGAAGTCAACTATTTACACACACAACACGTGCAACACAAGCATAAGTGCAGGCTTATCCACAGATACGCCTGAACCATAACCTGGAGGGACATGTTCATTTCCATGCATATGCAATTCTTGAATACTCAAACTACTAACAAAGATACCATCCAGTATAAGTTTTGTGGTAGTCTGCATAATGTTGGTACCTGCCCACCTGAAAACTGGACTGAAACCAAACTCAGCTCATATAAGCCAGACAAAAACCTGTCAGTCACCACTTGCCTTGCCTGGATTTAATTCAGGAACCAAAATGAAGAGTCTCTCTCATTAGCAAGTGCCGGCTGAGCCACCTCGCCATGGCCCTTATTTTACCATTGATATTTGAATATAGGACGAGCTAATGGAAAATACAAGAAGCCTTCTGACTTTTGCAGTATCGTTTAATGAACGCTTCATTAGCCAGCATTTGTCCCAAAGGAAAATAATGCTACTCTTCAATTATTCTAAGCCTAGTCTACTTGCACTAATTTATAACTACCTCTAGATAGTCTTTCCACTTTCCTTGTGGAAATTAAGACAGGAATCCTCCCATTAATTGTAACAGTCAGTCTTCACAAGAACACAGGATTTCTAGTTTCTGTGAATCAGAAAGCTGTACCAGTCATTGTGCAAGAATCCTTGCCACAAACAAATCCTGACTGTTTATCACTAAGGCTACTGGCTCTTTTTTGGAAGTAATTTTAAATTTAAAATCTTAGTGGAATGCCTGTTTTTCTAACTTCTTCATCTCAAGCTTTTGGGCAACAGTCATTTCAGGATTTTAAAGGTCTCCCGTGAAAGTCACGATGCTCAGGATAGAAAGCTAAAAAAATTCAGGAAGGGGTATTGTGGTATCATATCACTTTTCCTTTATTCACTCAGTGAAAAGACTCCTTACCACGTTTTTCTCTCTTTCCAGTGGGATTTGATGATGCAGTGAAGATTCTCTTCTATTACAAATCTCTCAACTGAATGACTGCCAGGCATAACAGGACCCTATTAATAAAAGAATTAAGATATATGAAAAGTCACTGTTACAAGTTAGAAAAGTGACTCATTCTGGGGAAGTGAGGAAACAGAATGACAGAGTGAGACGGGTACCCAGAAGTCACCTACTACAGGACAGGCCCAACAAGGAAAATAACAGAACACCACTAGCCATCACGTACAGCCCCCAGCTAAAACCTCTCCAGCACATCATCGATCTACAACCTATCCTGGAATACGATCCCTCACTCTCACAGACCTTGGGAGGCAGGCCAGTCCTTGCTTACAGACAGACCCCCAACCTGAAGCAAATACTCATCAGCAACTACACATTACACCACAGAAACACTAACCCAGGAACCAATTCCTGTAACAAACCCCGTTACCTACTCTGTCCCCATATATACTCTAGCGACATCAGAGGACCCAACCACATCAGCCACACCATCAAGGGTTCATTCACCTGCACATCTACCAATGTGATATATGCCATCATGTGCCAGCAATGCCCCTCTGCCATGTACATTGGCCAAACCGGACAGTCTCTACGTAAAAGGATAAATGGACACAAATCAGACATCAGGAATGGTAACATACAAAAGCCAGTAGGAGAACACTTCAATCTTCCTGGACATTCAACAACAGATTTAAAAGTAGCCATCCTTCAACAACAACAACAAAATTCAAAAACAGACTTCAAAGAGAAACTGCAGAGCTACAATTCATTTGCTAATTTAACACCATTAATTTGGGCTTGAATAGGGACCAGGAGTGGCTGGCTCACTACAAAAGCAATTTTCCCTCTCTTGGTATTGACACCTCCTCATCAATTATTGGGAGTGGACCACATCCACCCTGACTGAATTAGCCTTGTCTACACTGGTTCTCCACTTGTAAGGTAACTCCCTTCTCTTCATGTGCCAGTATATTTAGGCCTGCATCTGTAATTTTCACTCCATGCATCTGAAGAAGTGGGTTTTTTACCCTCGAAAACTTATGCCCCAATAAATCTGTTAGTCTTTAAGGTGCCACCGGACTCCTCGTTGTTTTTGTAATTCTGATAATTATTCACAGGGATTTAACACTTTGTTTGCTTAGAGGAAATTTTTATACCCAACAGCAATCTGTTTCATCAAATGTTTTAAACTGCTAAAATACAAAGGGCTAGTTTCAAATAAAATGACATCTTTAAAGACAATTTCAAACAAAACACAGACAGCACTAGAACTCATATCTAGATTTTTGTATCAGGTTGTCTTGTTTGTAGATGAGACCACAGGTCAATTATATTAAACTAATACCCAGCTACAATTTCAGCTGCGCCTGTTTTGACCAGTTACTGGTCATTTTCAGCACTCAACGTTGTTTTTAACCTGAGCTTCCAAGAATATATTCAGCTCTTCTGTACAATTTCATCCTATCATATTCCTCACTGCCCCATACACCACCTTTACCCCAACTGCTTCTGAACATTACACAAAATGGCTACAATTCATAATAAGAGTTACTCTACACATAAGGACCACATCAATAGGCACATTGATACTGCATCCTTTTCAGCTACCACAAGGAAGGTCAGACTATGTCATTCATATCAACCAGATGAAACAAGATTCAAAGCACCCCCTTCCCACATTTATAGCAAGCAAAGTTGACTTCTCACTTCCCACACCGGGCAGGCTTTTCATGTTTCCAGATATAGTAAAGGGTTACATAAATATACTAAAATAGACAGGAGTAGCTCACTAAATGTATCGCTATTTAATGGTAATGCATTCTCAGATTATACCAATGGTCCTTGAAAGGCAATCAATGGCAGTGAGAAGGTTACTTGCTCTTCCTATAATCATTAGGATACCAGCTCCTGTTCACAGGGAGATTTATAAAACATTTTTGAATACACAGGAGGTTAAAATTACTGTGTGTAGTATTTGGCACTGTTTAAAAAGTTTTAAAACAGAGAATACATGACAACATGGTATAATGGTTTTATTGATGAGAGTCTGGCATAACACTGCACTACTCACAAACTGCAAAAGCCAAGAGCTAGGCCAACCATCCCAAATGAGTACCAACAAAACATTTAAACCATGGTATCATGTGCTATGCATACCACATATTACTGAATAACTTCTACCATTATTTTATAAAATCTAAAAGCTTCATGGAGGTTTTTTTAATGTATTTCTGCCTGTTAAGCCAAGCGCAATAGTTACCATGCACCCTAAATGTACAGGGCTCGGCAGGTGATCCAGTAATTTTACTACACCTGAAAGTGCCACAATTCAAAGTCGGTTATTTCAAGCACTAGGTCTCATCAGAAGCAGAGATTCTCCCATTTTCAACAGTATAAGGATCCTGTTTCTAGCTCAGCAAGGTAGTGTAACAACAGACTTGAATGCTTGGATTTTTTTTGCAGAAAAGTTATTAATGTTCTAGGACAGAACACTGCCCCCTTTGGGCCCAGGTACATTTTGATGGAGGGGAGACAAGACATTCTGTATTTGGGGGAAGGTTTTTCTGGCAGACTTTTTAAAAAACCCACTCAGCTGTTTGAAGCTACTCAGGGATTTGGAACATCAGAAGTCATCTCAGTGAGACAGTGAGGTAGCTAAAGGTGCACCTTAAATTCATTTATCATATATCTTACACATACGTTATGACATATTATAAATGTTTGTATATGTTAAGATATTAACTCAGGCAATTTTCAACTGTCAAACAAAGCTGAAATGTATGATTACATGAACTGCCAAAGTAAATTTTTCATGTTGGTGTCTTCCCAGTGGCATCAAAACATACAGCATTACCGCTGATCTTCACACTCCATAAAAAGGGGGAAGTCTCACCCTGCACTGGCCTGGGTTTCCACCAGCTTTGTGACCCTTGCTTTAGATTTAGATGTCAGTATGCAAAACCCTCGCTTTCCTCCACCTCCTGAAGATCACGTACCTCAGGATCATCTGTGTAGTCAAACATTCTAAAGATGACTCTCGGCATAGGGTAAACTGAATCTTCAGTGTGAGGTGGTGGAGTAAAAGGAGGCAGATTGTGCTGCAGTGCTTCACAGAGGATGCTGTCAAAGGCAAGATAGGGCCTCAGAATGTGTCTTTCCTGCCAGCGATCTTTTTTCAACTTCTGAATCTGAGCCCAAAGGCAGTCTAAATACTGAAAACAAGACAGGAAATATTTTTAAATATCAGATACAGTATCTCAGGAAATTACACAATTCTATATCGTCACTTGCAAGAGCTTAGTTTCTCCATCAGCCACTCCAGAAAGCCCTTCAGACCGCCAGGCATTTTCCAAAAAAGGATTTCTTCATTACCGAACTCTGTCGCTCACGCACTCAGAAAAACAAAGCATCTGGCTAGGCTGCTTATTAGCAACCATCTATTCATTTAGGATGGAAAGACTGATGTTTGGTTAAATTTAGTAATTCTATACACAGAAGAAAGTAGCCTTCATAGTTCCACATATTCACAAGTGTTGTCACTTTTAAAATTCTACTACTAATAAAATACCCCAGTGCTCTACTATTGTTAGTGATGGGGCGCATATAAGCCTATGATACATTCAATGTAAGCAGGAGCAGCAGCAAATTATTTCCTAAGTCACAAATGAGAGAAAACAAGGGAAATACTGAGACAAGAGACAATTGCTTCTAAGCGCAGTTTTCTATGTTTCGGGTCAACAGAAACTATAATTCTTATTTGCTGTATTTCTTGACTTTAGAAAACAAAATTAAAACTTTGTTAGAGAATCTTTCAGAAATTGATTGATACTTTATCGACTCAGTAATCAGCACTTTTAAACATGCTACATCCCTATACATTTTGCATCTTGCCTGTAGCTTCTCAATATCCTGGTGGTAGCACGTTCCCATGAGGACAGGGGGTGAGGAGTTGTATTCCCTCTTTGCATGATGAGCCTTCAGTGCAGAATCTAGCACACCCAGAAGTCCATATCGACTGGATCACAGTACCTCTTACCAGGGGCACCAGGATGCCCACCCCCCCGAGGCCTGGCCCACCCACTTTTTGCCACAGACTCGGCCCCCTGCCGCTCCTCTCCCCCCCCCCCCCCCCCAAGGCCCTGCCCGTTGGGCAGGCCGGAAGTGGATCCTGTCCCAGGTAAGAGTGGCCCTGAGAAGCTGTGGGGAGCATGGACCATCCACCTACCTGGGGTGGGAGGATCTCCCCCCTCTCCCCACCAGGAGCAGCCCCTGGCCCATGTCCCCGCCCCCCCAGACTCCCCCCACCCAGGGCAAGTGGAGGGTCCGTGGCTCCCCACAGCTGCCTGAGCAGCTCTTACATTGGCCCAGCTCCAGCTCTTCGGCCCCACTGCCAGGCTGGAAGCCGGAGCGGGGTATGAGCCACGTGGGCAGCTGTGGAGCCTCCACCTGCCCGGGGTGGCGGGGGGGGGTCATGCAGCATGGACCGCGGTCTGCTCTTGGGGCCCCCATCCCAGCTTCTGGCTTGACCAGGGCCTCGTGACCCCCCCACTTTTAAGCAGAATCAGTCATCCCTGGCTCTTACTACTCAGAGCCTATGCTTACTCTGTGACAGAGCTTTTCCTGTGGGCTTCAGAGACACATCAAGCTTCAGAGCCTAAGGAGATGCTACAATCTTGAGTGTGAGGGGTCAAGAGTACTGAACACATTCGCTGAAGGGGGAGCATCTTTCTCTGAGCCCCTTGTGCTGCTCCATTGCCTGCTATGTTACAGAGGGGCTTTGATTTCCCACATGAGGCGGCCAACCTAGGATCCCTGGCCACCACTATCAATGCAACTCTTCATACATGTCTTCTGGGGGGAGGAGTGGGAGGGCTGCCTGTGCTTCTTGCCACACGACAGCAGGTGGGGTCCTTTCGAGCGTGAAGGAGACAAAAGGCCACTCAGAAATCAAACCTACTGGTGAACACAAGACAGATGCAAAGAATAAGGTCACAGAAGGGCAAACAGTGCAGGTTCCCTTTCTGTCAAGGTCGGTGTTGTTTTCAACACAATGCAACTCTCCCAAATGGTGACTAGATAACTAGTTCCATCATGATACCCAAAAAAGGGAGCCTCACAGAACTCTTCCTTCAGTGATCTCAGTCTGCAACCACTGCTCAATTGAGCAGCAAGTGTTTTCCTAAGTGGGGTGCCAGAAAACAAGTGTCTCCCTGTAGAATGACCAAGTTTTGCATAGGTTTAGACCTGAGAAATTGAAGACAGCTGGACCTAGAACCTACTGGGGATAACAGAAAACATGGAGAAAGGGAGAAATATTTGCTTCAACAAGATAACTTTAAAAAAAAAAAAAAAAAAGTCCTTTAGCCCCAGATTTTTCTACTTTTGTTACTACATAGCAAATAAAATCCATTTACCTCTTCTTGTGGATGTGGTTTGTCAGCAGACCAAACTTGTAACATGGGTACATGGATCTTCTGACGCCGTCTATTACATATAGAAAGAAAAGCTATCCATTTTAAAACTAATCTAGACAAAAGTAATGTTTTCTATTGTGCATGTACAGCATTTGAGCTCCTCAGCTGAGTAGCTTTGTAGTAAACTAACATTTACTAATCTGTCAGGAAGAACAGGAGTACTTGTGGCACCTTAGAGACTAACAAATTTATTAGAGCATAAACTTTCGTGGGCTACAGCCCACTTCTTCGGATGCATATAGAATGGAACATATATTGAGGAGATATATATATACACACATACAGAGAGCATAAACAGGTGGGAGTTGTCTTACCAACCCTGAGAGGCCAATTAAGTAAGAGAAAAAAAAAAAACTTTTGAAGTGATAATCAAGATAGCTCAGTACAGACAGTTTGATAAGAAGCAACTGTGAGAATACTTACAAGGGGAGATAGATTCAATGTTTGTAATGGCTCAGCCATTCCCAGTCCTTATTTAATCCTGAGTTGATTGTGTCTAGTTTGCATATCAATTCCAGCTCAGCAGTCTCTCATTGGAGTCTGTTTTTGAAGTTTTTCTGTTTTAAGATTGACATACCTGCGGGTGGCTTTGAATGACCAGACAGGTTAAAGTGTTCTCCCACTGGTTTTTGAGTATTATGATTCCTGATGTCAGATTTGTGTCCATTAATTCTTTTGCGTAGAGACTGATGGTATGGCTCGTTCACCTGCACATCTACCAATGTGATATATTTCAGAGTAGCAGCCGTGTTAGTCTGTATCCGCAAAAAGAATGCATTATATCACATTGAAAAAAGAAGAACAGGATCCTTTACTCTCACAGATCTTGGGAGACAGACCTGTCCTTGCTTACAGACAACCCCCCAACCTAAAGCAAATACTCACCAGCAACCACACATCACTGAACAAAACCACTAACCCAGAAACCTATCCTTGTAACAAACCCCGATGCCAACTCTGTCCACATATCTATTCAAGTGACATCATCATAGGACCTAATCACATCAGCCATACCATCAGGGGCTCGTTCACCTGCACATCTACCAATGTGATATATGCCATCATGTGCCAGCAATGCCCCTCTGCCATGTACATTGGCCAAACCGGACAGTCTCTACGCAAAAGAATTAATGGACACAAATCTGACATCAGGAATCAAAATACTCAAAAACCAGTGGGAGAACACTTTAACCTGTCTGGTCATTCAGTGACAGACTTGCGGGTGGCTATATTACAACAGAAAAACTTCAAAAACAGACTCCAATGAGAGACTGCTGAGCTGGAATTGATATGCAAACTAGACACAATCAACTCCGGTTTGAATAAGGACTGGGAATGGCTGAGCCATTACAAACATTGAATCTATCTCTCCCCTTGTAAATATGCTCACACTTCTTATCAAACTGTCTGTACTGGGCTATCTTGATTATCACTTCAAAAGTTTTTTTTTTTCTCTTAATTGGCCTCTCAGAGTTGGTAAGACAACTCCCACCTGTTTATGCTCTCTGTATGTGTGTATATATATCTCCTCAATATATGTTCCATTCTATATGCATCCGAAGAAGTGGGCTGTAGTCCACGAAAGCTTATGCTCTAATAAATTTGTTAGTCTCTAAGGTGCCACAAGTACTCCTGCTCTTTTTGCGGATACAGACTAACACGGCTGCTACCCTGTAATCTGTCAGGTATTATTTAAAGTGCTACTATGGGTTGTCCTCGCTGCAATGTTGAGTTAACTCATCCAGGTATAGTGGACATTTAGCAGCACAGAGTGACTATTAGCAGCATCCAGTGTTTGAAAAGAAACACAGAGAAGTTGAACCCCCACCACATTCTTAGCTTGAGTGTTAGCAGCACTCAAGCTTTAACTCATAGCCCAACTGGCCAGCGAGCTCAAGTTTAAAGCACTATTTAACTTAAGCTATAGATCTGTATGTGGACAGGAGTTGGGTTGGGGCACCACACAAACCAACACTGCAGTAAAGACAAGTCCTATATCTTTAATGAGCTGCTGTTAAAGGAACAATCCAAAATTAACAGAGTTCTAGTGTTTTTGCATCACAATTATAAAAGCTAAACAAATTTTGGACAACTGGAAAGAACTAGGAACATCTACTAGTATGAAAGAGGTGCTTAAATCGTTTAGTGTTAAAAAAAATCCCACAATCTATGCCATTTCACTGTGTCAGACTTCTGAGAATTATCAAGTTTTACAATTTTAGATTACTTTTGAATGACCAATAAGCAAAGCTATTTATTCTACATTTCACCAGGTATCAGGGAAGAGGGGATTGATTTTGGCTGTAGTCTTACTTCAAATAGCTTTCAGTCTGGGACAAAATACGGTCCATCTCAGCGTCCTTTTTCTCATACAGTTCTTTTCCAACCCAGGGCAGAGATGACAGAAATGCAAACACATACCAGTCACATCGCACCTGCAGACAATAAGGACCAAAAAATATATATATATATATATATTAAGGAATTTCTCAAGAAGCATCCCATTTTACTTGGCAAGGACTAGAGAGAATAAGTTCCTTTGAATACAATGGAAAAAATCACCTAGAATCAAAGAAATAACCATTACTTTAGAAGTGCCGCTATACTTCAATGCTAGTTCATAGAGCCACCAGAACCCAAAGAGGTGTTCAGCAGCTCTGCGTTTGACAGCGTGAATTTATTTCAATGTATGGATCTCAGATATATGCATGTTCATGACATTAAGTATCTGGATAACCACACTTAAGTTAAGACAAGGTGGTCGAGGTAGTACCTTTTAATTGGACTAACTTCTTAAAAGAATTAGAAGAAAGATATTACCTCACTCACTTTGTCTTTCTAATATCCTGGGACTGACATGACTACAACTACACCGCATACATACTTAAGTTGGTAAGGTAAAAATATTGTGCATGGGCAATATTAATTGTAATGATTTAGCAGTCAACTTAGAGATAAAGGAATCTTTATCTCATCAATATTTTAGATTAGAAGCAGTAAATATTAAAAAAACAAAACCAATTTACTTGCCACTGTGTGCACTCTTTGGCCAATGAAACCAATCACTAACATACAGGTTTTGTTTCAAACACTGCAGGAAAGCATAATAAAATTCCATTGTCTGTTTTTAACAGTCTCAGGTTCTCATTATTAAAAATGTAGTTTTTAAACATTAAAATTTTGGTTCAAACTGAAGTTGACAATTGCTTTTCAAAATAGAACTATGCTTTAAAGGAATAGTCTGTAAAAATGGCCTCTTTCGTCATGAGTTCTCCCCTACGGGTGTATTCAAAAGCATATCTGCCAACTTTCATAAAGACAAGACCTGTATTTAATTATGACTTCTGTATCCCCACAGTATTCTTGCCAGCAAGTTAAAGAAGTATGGGCTGGATGAATGGACTATAAGGTGGATAGAAAACTGGCTAGATCATCGGGCTCAACGGGTAGTGATCAACGGCTTTATGTCTAGTTGGCAGCCGGTTTCAAGCGGAGTGCCCCAAGGGTCGGTCCTGGGGCCGGTTTTGTTCAATATCTTCATTAATGACTGGAGGATGGCGTGGACTGCACTCTCAGCAAGTTTGCAGATGACACTAAACTGAGAGGAGTGGTAGATACGCTGGAGGGTAGGGATAGGATACAGAGGGACCTAGACAAATTAGAGGATTGGGCCAAAAGAAATCTGATGAGGTTCAACAAGGACAAGTGCAGAGTCCTGCACTTAGGATGGAAGAATCCCATTCACTGTTACAGACTAGGGACCGAATGGCTAGGAAGCAGTTCTGCAGAAAAGGACCTAGGGGTTACGGTGGACGCGAAGCTGAATACGAGTCGACAGTGTGCCCTTGTTGCCAAGAAGGCTAACGGCATTTTGGGCTGTATAAGTAAGGGCATTGCCAGCAGATCGAGGGACGTTATCATTCCCCTCTATTTGATATTGGTGAGCCTCATCTGGAGTACTGTGTCCAGTTTTGGGCCCCACACTACAAGATGGATGAGGAAAAATTGGAAAGAGTCCAGTGGAGGGCAACAAAAATGATTAGAGGGCTGGAGCACGTGATTTATGAGGAGAGGCTGAGGGAACTGGGATTGTTTAGTCTGCAGAAGAGAAGAATGAGGGGGGGATTTGATAGCTGCTTTCAACTATCTGAAAGGGGGTTTCAAAGAGGATTGATCTAGACTGTTCTCAGTGATACCTGATGACAGAACAAGGAGTAATGGTCTCAAGTTGCAGTGGGGGAGGTTTAGGTTGGATATTAGGAAAAAACTTTTTCCATTAGGAAGGTGGTGAAGCACTGGAATGGGTTACCTAGGGAGGTGATGGAATCTCCTTCCTTAGAGGTTTTTAAGGTCAGGCTTGACAAAGCCCTGGCCGGGATGATTTAGTTGGGAATTGGTCCTTCTTTGAGCACGGGGTTGGACTAGATGACCTCCTGAGGTCCCTTCCAACCCTGATATTCTATGATTCTATGAATACTATTGTTTTCTAACTTTCAGTTCTATGTGAAAAGTCTGTTTGAAGACTGTTATAAACATATAGCTAAGGGTAGCATAAAATCCCTCTTAACCATTTACAGGTAAAAGAGGAATTAACCCTTTACAGGATAAAGAAGCTCAGATAACCTGGTTGGCACCAGACCAAAAGGACCAATAAGGGGAGAAGATACTTTCAAATCTGTGGGGGAAGGTTTTTGTTTGTGTCTTTGTTTTTGTTCTCTTCGAGTCAGCAAGGAACCAGGGCAGGAAAAATACATCTCCTTAAGCATACCTGGACTAAGCATCTAGTATTGCAGAAATAGTAAGTAATAGGAAAGAAATGCATTAGGTTATCTTTTGTTTTAGCTTGTGAATTTTCCCTCTAAGAGGGAGGTTTATCCCTGTTTTTGTAACTTTAAAGTTTTGCCCAGAGGGGAAATCCACTGTGTTTTTTAATCTTTTGTTATTTTGTAAAGTACTTACCATCCTGAGTTTACAGAGGTGATTCTTTTACCTTTTCTTTAATTACAATTCTTCTTTTAAGAACCCGATTGAGTTTTCATTGTTCTTAAGATCCAAGGGTTTGGGTCTGTGTTCACCTGTACCAATTGGTGAGGATATTATGCTCAAGCCTTCCCCAGGAAATGGGTGTAGGGCTTGAGGGAATAGGACTCCAAGTGGTCCTTTCCCTGATTCTTTGTCTAAATCACTTGAAGACAATGGAATTGCATGGGTGTCCCTGAGGCCCTCATCTGGCCTTCAGAATCTTTACACTACTGATGATGACGCAGAAGAAGCAAAGTGCACAATCTGATTCTCAGAGACCATGGTGGATTTGCATGGCCGGCTGTTAGAAAATAAAATGTTTTTCTTGTAAAATTGGGTCGTAATTAATATGAAAGTCACTGAGTGACAAAAGCCATTTTTAGAGTCATTTTTCAGATTAGATCAGTACTTTAAAGTTACAGCCACAAACTTGGCAGAGTCTGAGGATTATGTATATGCCAAATTTGAACGTAAAGAAAGCCATCTGAGCCGACTGACTGCATAAGGGCCAAGTACTTACTTTATTTTTTCTCCAATTGCCACTGCTACCTTCTAGCCATACTATGGAACTATAGTCAGCAACCCATTTAGGTAAGTTTCAGAGTAGCAGCCGTGTTAGTCTGTATCCGCAAAAAGAACAGGAGGACTTGTGGCACCTTAGAGACTAACAAATTTATTAGAGCATAAGCTTTCGTGGACTACAGCCCACTTCTTCGGATGATATGCATCCGAAGAAGTGGGCCGTAGTCCACGAAAGCTTATGCTCTAATAAATTTGTTAGTCTCTAAGGTGCCACAAGTACTCCTGTTCCATTTAGGTAATTTACCATTGCGCCAGCCCATTTTAACCCCTTACATTGCTGGTACTGTAAGTGCTTGGCTGTGAGAAATTCCTGATGGAATAGCAAGTCATCCACGAAGTAAAAACTCCTTTGCTTACCTGGGGCACGTCTTCCTCTTGAGTCACACTCACAAAGTTCTCAAACATGGCTACCATTGAAGGTGCAGCTATTACATGACAATTCACAAGGTCAGATAGAAAACGAACCTAATAAGGTAAAGAAAAGTTCTGATGTTATACATTTTTAAACTATTCTCTTACTACAAACTTGCTGAAGTAATTGCAAGTCTGAGACCTGACAACAAATATAAATATTCATTCAGCTACTAAAACAAACTACTAGGACAAAAAAGTTACTAGCACTTGCCTAGTAGCACGAAGGAAGCATGCAGTGTAAAAAAAGTCCCTCCCTGAACAATGCATACTTTAAGCCCTGCCCCTTAAACTATGTCATAATAGTCGCTCTCTAAAAGAATGAATTACAGTTATTTCTTTTGGGAGGAAAAATCTCTTGCACACCACACATCTTCTCCTAGTACACCTATGGAATACTGCATGTTGACTTTAGAACAGACCAGTTTCTCCAGGATCACAATTAGAGACACCCTACTTCTCACATGTGTAACAGGAACAGCACATCAGCATAAGGGGTGAAAAAAAATACTACTTACTAAATACACAGCTTCATTATACATATTGGCTTTCAAACATTCTTTGAGCTGACGAATCATAGCTTCTACAAATTCCCCACCAAAATTGTAGTTCCTGGCGTTCAGCAAGCCAACTAGTGTTGTGTAAACAGTAAGCTTTTCTGGTAATAGACGTGCACTGATTGAAATGCAAAAAAAAGAAAAAATATTGCATCAGATGTTAATCTGTATCATATGCATTAATATCCGTCAGTGGTAGCCTCTGTCTCACATTGAAGTTAACGTGAATTGGATAGAAGTTGTTATTGACAATAAAAATGGCATAAGAGCCTAGAATGGCATTTATTGGAAATTTTAAACACTTTATAGAGGTGTTTTGAGAACTATTTTATAAAGAGGCTTTGAAGTTTAAAAGCCACAAGACAGCATCATTTTACAGAAGACTCACAATTTAATTTTAGTGAACCAGCAGCTGAACTTGAAAGGGTCAAAGTAGATTTTAGGATCATAGAGTCCTAAAACTGAATTTTTGTAGGTTTTTAAAAAAACTAAACTAGAGAGTAGAAATAATGATTCTCACATCCTCTTTTCTCATCCATTTCATATACATTTTTATATGAATATGACTAAGCCGTTCAAGAGCTAAAGGCTCTGAAGATTTTTATGCCCTGCTAAACTAGTACTTTTTGTTTGCCCTTGTGTAATTCCTTTAAATACAGTGAAACATCAGAAATACATAAGAGACTTTATACTTTCTGTATCTTGTGTAAGATGTGGTGCATTTTGCATTGCATATAAAAATGTTAAAATTTAAACACAAAAAGGCTATTGCATCAACATGACTGATTTTAAATGGAAAGTGCTTAAGAAATTCAAAGGTATTGTTCCGATGATAACCTAAAATTATCTCCTTAACTATGTTTCGTATTCATATGTACTTTTATATCTTGACACTTGCATTACTGTTGTGGGAAACAAATTAACCGCTTGACTAAGATTGTAACTTGCATTACAATTGTCAGAAAAGCGTGGCTATAATATCATTTGTCCGTGCATTCAATTCTAATTTCACTTAGCCTAGAGCTTAGCACCTTATCTTACACAAGATACAGAAAGTATAAAAATGCAACACCAAGGGCCAGAAGAAATGCCACCAGTTGACAGCTTCATCTGAGGTGGCTCAGCATCAAGGCCCTCCCCTGAAGAACCACACTACCAATAATGAAAGATGGCTTGCAATGGTGGGGAGTAGGTCTGGGACCCTCTGTCTGCTTAACTGCTCTTGGAGCAGATTAAGTCCTTAAGACAGGGGTGGGCAAACTTTTTGGCTCGAGGGCCACATCCGGGTATGGAAATTGTATGGCGGGCCATGAATGCTCATGAAATTGGGGGTTGGGGTGCGGGAGGGGGTGAAGACTCCGGCTGAGGGTGGGGGCTCTGGGGGGGGGAGGGGGCTGCAGATGAGGGGTTGGGGGTGCAGGAGGGTACTCCAGGCTGGGACCGAGGAGTTCGGGGAGTGGGATCATGTCTGGGGCAGGGGGTTGAGGTGTGAGAGGAGGGCAGGAGTGCAGGCTCCAGGCAGCGCTTGACTCTGCTTCTGGCAGCTGCTTGAGGTATGTCCCTACTCCGGCTCCTATGCAGAGGCGCAGCCAGGAAGCTCTGTTTGACGCCCCTGCAGCTCCCATTAGCCACGGTTTCTGGCCAACGAGAGCTGCAGGGGAGGTGCTTGGGGCGGGAGCGGTGTGTGGAGCCCCATGGCTGCCCCTACGCATAGGAGCTGGGAGGGGGTAAAGACATGCCACTGCTTCTAGGAGCCACACAGAGCAGGGCAAGCCCTTGACCCTGCTCCTCGGCTGGAGCACTGGAGCGGGGCAAGCCCTGGACCCCGCTCCCTAGCTGCAGCTCGAGGGCCGGGTTAAAATGTCTGGAGGGACGTAGTTTGTCCACCCCTGCCTTAAGAGAATGCAGTGTGTATGTTAGTTTTTCCTCCAGTTGTTACTATTGCCAATTTCCTTCGCTAAAAGTAAACTTGAAGTGTCAGTAATGTATGAGCTGTTCATAGGAACATTTTAAATATGTCATGTATGTTTGAAAAGCATTTAGTGTAGATAATACATCATCACCTGGCTCCACAAATCTTTGGCATACATACACTGTACAAAGAATTCTTAATATCTTGCTTTTGTAGTTCGGCAGATCAGCCTCCAAGACACCAGCTAGGCCTTCCAAGTTGCTCTCCAAAGAAGAAGTACTCTAAGAAAGGAGATAATTAGAAACCCATCACAACCAAATCAAGAGATAGCCAGCCAATCCTTCAGTAACAAGCCTGCTTGAATAGAAGACTATTTTATTGTGCTCCTATTGATAAAAGATAAATCTGGGTAAGAATAAAATTTGCATTTTGTTTTTTAGTGGGAGAGATGCAATACCTCCTGAATTCCACACAGAACTGTTGAAGGCAGTCCATTTTTATTTCTTAATCTACTGCAAATGTATTAAGGGGGAGGACCATCCTAATGTCATTTAAATGTTTTTAAAAAGAGAACTAAAACAATCCCTTAAGTATCTACAGCCCGGATTGTGAAACATACAGGGCCTACCATGCAAGTGAGATACCTATGCTGCCATGCCCCCTGAAATTTAAAGAATTAGAACAGTTGTGTACGGTATTGAATTGAAACATTGCCAATTAGCTTTCCACATAGGCATTTCTAAGGTTTTTACTATTGCAGCAATCTGGACAGCAGGAAAAGTTAGTGAGCATACTATTCAATTAATTTCGCCAGTGTTCAACAAGCAATATTATCCACAGAGTAGTATCCAGTTAGAGCAGGGGTTCTCGAACTGGGGGTCGGGACCCCTCAGGGGGCCGTGATGTCATTACATGGGGGAGGGAGGGTCATGAGCTGTCAACCTCCACCCCAAACCCCGCTTGCCTCCAGCATTTATAATGGTATTAAATATATTAAACAGTGTGTTTAATTTATGGGGGGGGGGGAGGAGGGTCGCACTCAGAGGCTTGCGATGTGAAAGGCGTTGCCAGTAATGAAGTTTGAGACCCACTGAGTTAGAGCTAGCAGAATATGACTAAAGTATTTATGGAAAACTGGGTGAAATTAAAATTAAATTAGTATTTACAAACACTAACCAGTTAGTCCTACTTACTACTTATTTTATACCATCTTCCCTTACCTGGCTTCACGCCATTTTTTCTTCTCTATAATAGACTGGTCTTTTTCTGGAGCTGTCTTCAGTGTATTTTCTGTTTTCCCCTTTTCTCCCTGTCCACCCTCACTTTTTGATTCCCATCCATAGCAGTATCCCCTGCATTTGGGATCTTCCTCTTACTCTATATTTTGTTTATCCCTTCCTCCATCAAAATCCCTCAATAAAAACCCTGCACTTCTCTTTTTGAATTTATTCCATCAGCATCCTTTTTCCCCTCCAACACCCACTCACTAGATTGAGGACTACACTACTAGCCACTGATACAAAAGTCTCAATTCATGTACTAGACAGAGCTCTCTCAGAAGCCTAAACTCTTACATCCAAGGATTCAAAACCAATAGCTCAACTTGTCAGAAGAAATTGGTACTCATACCTTCTCTCCCACTCTGCATATTAAAGATTCCAGTCTCTCTTCAATTTCAGATGGCTCAGACGTTCTCCTCCTTTTATGAGGTTGTCCTCCTGTTTCAATACATTCATGAAACCAAGAATACCAGTTAAATAATTCCTTAACTGCTTTAAAAAAAAAATTCTGAACAATTCTGTCAGCCTCAACTCACGTTCCAGTTCTGTACTATAATAAAAATTACCCACAAGACATTCAGGTGTTGCTACTACTTAAGACAGACCTAACAAACATGAATACAAAGCTAACGTATTAATTAAAACATATCCAGTTTCTGTAGCCATTTTACTCTCTAGGATTTTATTCACAGCTAATCAAGTCCTTTTCACCCTCTTATTTGAAAGAAGTTTTTGGAAGTGCATTGCCGCTTAAGTGGCAAGATACAGTATCAGTGGTACATGCAGAATAAGTTAAGCACATGTTATAGAGTTAGCAGTACCTAAATACTGCTCATCTGAAGTATCATTTGGGATTATCTGGCACCAAAGATAACATGAGAACATGCCTAAGCAAGGATGCTCATGTAGCCTTTTACTTACCAGGTTTTTTTATTTTGGAAAAAAGACTAAACAATCACTAAAGACCTTTTAGAGTTGATATTAGTTAAACTCAATGCTCAATAAGAGCTGAAAATGTTGCTAGCAAAAATAGTAGAGTCTCTGTCTGTAGGATTGCATCAAGTTAACTATATATGCCCCAAAAGCTGCATCTAGTCTATACACGATCTTATCACACTGTCATTACCAGGGCATTAAGTGAAATGACTGATGGATATCACACGTGGTTCATTTTCTCAACATCTCCCCAGGGTAGAACTGTACATACTGTGTACTTCATTTTAGTAGAGTTTCATCTGTTTTAAAAGCTGCACACTGCTGTATAGGTGGTAGAGAAGGCAAGGTGGAAATTGTGCCCCTTGCAGCTGGAGCAATGGTGGCGAAGTTTGTAATGGTCCTTCGAACTTCCGTAGGAGCTGTGACCAGCCTGGAACTGGCCACAGAGTCTGCATCCTGCACAGATGAACCTTCCCCTTATGGTAGTAAATTCTATTGTGCCAAGGGAGTGAAGCTGTCGACCACAGTCCTCATGCCAGAGCTTTTTAGCTCATCTTTTAGACATGTTGGGTCCAGGTCACTGAGCACCTTCAAGATAAAGGACTGAGACCTTGATGTGATTCTCTAAGAAGCCAGTGTACAGTGCAGGACAAGTTCAATGTGCTCCCAGTAACCTGTGTTGTAGCGTTCTGTATAGGTGGACTGACGGCTTTATGTCCAGGTATATCACATTAGTATTAGTGCCAGCAAGGAATCCAGGAGCGTTGCTAACCTACAGACGGACAGTCTGATCAGTTGTGGGTGTGTACGTACCTTTAATAAAAAGACTGCCCCATGGCTGCAAATTCTCCAAAGCAACCCCCATAATCTGTCTTGCTTGAGTTCAGCTTCAGCCAGCTGTTCACATATCAGCTGATACCATCCAAGCACTGGACTATCTTGATAGTGGCAGGGCTGTATGCAGTGACGAATAGGTAGTGGTGGTTGTCATCTGTATATTGCTGGCACCTGAATCCAGTCATCTCACCAATTTACTTAGTGGCTGCATGTACAACTGAACTGGGGAAACCGAGGTGGCCTGTTTGTGGGCAGGCATGACAGCAGATCCGTGCAGTCTGGGAAGCCTTCCTAAGTGTGCATTCCTTTACAGTGAAGTAGAATGCTAGTTCTTCCCAGTGCTTAGCGCTGGTGTGGGCTGTAGGCACTCGGTACAGGTGGTTTAGCTCCTTAAGACATGATTTGACAGGTTCAGCAGAGATTGACAGGAAGGTTCTTGTGGCCTGTAATACAGCCTCAGCGTGGGCTGGCAGAAATTCTTTGTTTCAGCCTTTATTTTCCACCTTCTCTCCATCTAATGCAGGTTGTCAAAAAACCAAGGAGATCTATGTGGTGATGGGGAGGAAGGGGACATTTGGGGCCAGCATATTGATAGTCGAGGCTACTATACAATGATGATTCACAATATTTTCAACTCCTGAGTGACAATCTGCTAGCATGCTTGCAGGCACCTATACACACCCCCATTGCAATCAGATGCGCTCTGCACAGTAGAATACTAGGCCACACTAGGCAACAAGCAGGTGGGGGTAGATATAGTTTAAAATGTTTTTAAAAGGGCACAGAATCACAGAATATCAGGGTTGGAAGGGACTTCAGGAGATCATCTAGTCCAACCCCCTGCTCAAGGCAGGACCAATCCCCAGACAGATTTTTGCCCCCATCCCTAAATGGCCCCTTCAAGGATTGAACTCACAACCCTGGGTTTAGCAGGCCAATGCTCAAACCACTGAGCTATCCCTCCCCCAATGCGATTCAAAGCTGCTGTTGCTACGGCCATTAAGTGAAACAGATTAGCAAAAATTCTTGGCATCTAGATTGTGTCTACTACAGTACTTTATAAATCAAGACAATATAACAGGCAAAGGCCTTCCAGAACATTAAAGGTCACAAATTAATTCTCCTGAAACAGAAACATGAACTCAATTTATTATACCAGGGTGAGAGGCAATGAACGAATACGCTCTCCCAAAGCACCTTGCACCGTTACGGGTATGTTTTCATTTTGGGGAGATACGCTCTAGATATTCACCAAAGAAATCAAAGGAAAAACACAGCTAATATATACTGGGAGACCCTTGGGTGAGGGGGCAGGGACCTTTATGCTGAGTGCTCAGGGCATCGTCACACACTACATTCAGGACAGAACTACCGCCTGGCCTGCAAACACTCCATGCTACACGTAGCGTTGCTCAGGTGATTAAAGTGGCCGGAGCCCGGAGGGTTACTCGCCTGCCCAAAGCACAGCACGTGCACAGCGCAGACTGGCCGGAGCCCGGCTCGGAGCGGCGCCGAACTCCCGCAGCGCCAGCGCCGGGCTCCGGTTCGCATCGCTACAGGCAGCGCGACAAGCTCCGCTCCACTCCCCGTCCCCGGCCCCGCCGGCCTTTGTCTGCCTGACACCAGAGAGACGCGGGAGAGCGAGCCGGGCTCCAGCCCCAGCCCCCGGGATTCGCGCTGCGCGGCCGCTCGGCTCGCGCGTTTCCCCTCGGGCCACCGCAGGGCCCCGCCACCGCGCCGCGCTCCCCTCCCCGCGGCCCCGCCGGCCCCTCCCCGCTCACCATCGTTCTCGTCGCTGTGCCGCCGCCGCGACATGCTGGCGGCCGGGCGCGCGGGCTGCGGAGGCGGGAGCGGCGCGAGGCAGGCGGCGCGGAGCAGGGGCCCTGGCGGCGCCTAGAAGCGTTTCCCTCCGGCCGCCCCCTCCCAATCCAGCTTCCGTCCAGCCGCGCCCGCGAGCTACTTCCGGGGCAAAGGACGGCGGGAGAGTTGCCGCTACGCCACGCCCCCACCCCCGTCCTTGCGAGCACTGAGCGCCGCTCTATCTGCTGCTCTATGGTATGGCGGGGGATGACGTCCGGGGCGGGCAAGGGACAGTCGCGAAAGTATCAGAGTCCCTGGGAGGCGAAAAAGCAACCCATCCCGGGAAAAGGGGCCCGAGTAAGGGCCCGATCCTGCCCGGGCCCGTGACGCCCCCAGCTCCCGCGGGCCCAATCCTGAGGCGCTCTTAGCGCCCGATCCTCCTCGGAGTGAAGCCAATGTTCTAGCTCCTGTGGGCACCAATGGGCCCGATCCTGAGGTCGCCCCCCCCCCCAGCGCCGCACAGGCCTGATCCTGCCCTCGGTGGAGTCAGTGTCTTAGCTACTGCTGGCTCCAGTGGGCCCGATTCTGAGCCCCTGCAGCTTCCAGTGCCCAGCCAGGCCAGCGCTGACAGGCCAAGGAGCGGGACGGGCTCGTGGCGATGGGAGCACAGGGCTGCAGGCAATGGCAGAAGCTTTCCCCAGAGCGGGCGGCGCAGCCTTGTGTGCAGCCAGCGCAGCCCACACCTGGGCCCTGTGCAGGGGGCACGGCTGGGGGCATGGCCCCATCGGTCAGGCCCAGGCTCACGGTACCAGTGGCTGGACAGACTAAACCATAGGGTTGCCAACCCTCCAGGATTGGCCTGGCATCTCCTGGAGTCGGCATCCGTGTCCCGGTGACCACTGAAAGCAATTCAGGAGATTTTAATAGGAGATTTTAAGACAATGACATTATGTCATGTTGGGGGGAAATCTCCCGGAATAGCTTCAGTCAGAGTTGGCAACCCTACTAAACCACCGGGTTCCCCCCATGCCTTACAGTGTTTGGTGTGAGCACTTCTGTTACTGTTGCCCACGGGGCTGGGTGCAGCGGGGTGATTCCTGTGTCTAGACACCCCGAGTGCTGTCTGGCTCCTGCGCTGGCCTTGGCCACAGGTGGGCGGTACACCCACACCACCAAGCTACACGCTCAGCGAGTGAAATACTATCACAGGTATTTCGGTGCCTGACTGAAATTATTGGAAGCTGGGCTCTTAAATGCCTTTGAGGAGCTGAGCCATTGTTACTAGTTTGGGCGCAATCATGCAAATGCATCCATATGGGAGACTCTCTAGGCTTCATGTATTTATACCGGCTCCTGTATTTTTCACTTCATGCATCTGATGAAGTGGTTTCTAGCCCATGAAAGCTTATGCCCAAGTAAATTTGGTAGTCTCTAAGGTGTCGCAAGGACTCTTCGTTGTTTTTTCTCTAGGCTTTGTAAATCTTTAATTAGCTCTCCAAGGGACCAGGAAAAGTCAGTTGCCTGTTAGAATGTGGCACACACCACTCCAATGTAAAAATCAAACAAGGAATTGTACCAGGAACCAGATGGTACCTTAACGCAGGTGTAGTCAACAGGTGGACCGCAGGCCAAATCCAGACCACCAGATGCTTTCAAACAGACCCCAACATCTTTTTATTTACTTATTGACTACCCCTGCCTTAAAGTGTTCACACTATTCAGGGAGTTGCCTGTTGGATTTCATACTGCAAATGGAATTACAAATGTAAAACTGTCTCACAATCTGTTCAATGTATGTTATTCACTGAAAAAAATAGAGCTGGTTGAACTTTCCCCCCACATAACAGTTCTCCATTGGAAAACGCAGTTTTGTCCAAAAACATTTTGGAGGAACATGTAAATTTTCAACAGCAAAGTGTCAAATTATTTTGGCTTTCTTGATTTTATGTCAAAACATTTTGCTTCGATAAGGTAAAAATAATTCATAATGACTTCCTTGTTTTATTATATTTGGTTTTGACATTATATGTTAAATATATTTCTATATTATATTTCACCTTTTAGATTTTACTGTTGTGTTTCAACATTATCAAAACAAAATGTTCCAAATCAAAAAATGTTGGAATTTCCATTCTGTGAAAATGTTCAAAAACTCAACTTTTTGTTCCAAAATAAATTTCAGAATGTTGGCATTTCTGGCAGGATGGAAATTCCTTTTTCTGACCAACTCTACTGAATGCATTTCATACTGTGTGTGTCGTGAAAGTCCCCTATGGTACAGAACATTCCCTGGCAGGGCAAGACTTGAATTCCTCTTGCACTCCAGTAGAAAGCTCTGGAAGAGGAGCAAGATGGACACAAGGAGGCTAGAGACACAAGAAGTGCATGTTGGTGTCACAGATACGACACATTTCTCTCTCTCTCTCTCTCTCTCTCTCTCTCGTTGTAGCAGTTTTACATAGTTCTCTATCAAGCATTCTTAAAACTACAATACCCACCTGCTGAAGTGAAAAAACAGATTGACAGAGCCAGACGAGTACCCAGAAGTCACCTCCTACAAGACAGGCCCAACAAAGAAAATAACAGAACACCACTAGCTGTCACCTTCAGCCCCCAACTAAAACCTCTCCAGCGCATCATCAGAGATCTACAACCTATCCTGAAAGATGATCCTTTACTCTCACAGATCTTGGGAGACAGACCTGTCCTCGCTTACAGACAACCCCCCAACCTAAAGCAAATACTCACCAGCAACCACACATCACTGAACAAAACCACTAACCCAGGAACCTATCCTTGTAACAAACCCCGATGTCAACTCTGTCCACATATCTATTCCAGTGACATCATCATAGGACCTAATCACATCAGCCATACCATCAGGGGCTCGTTCACCTGCACATCTACCAATGTGATATATGCCATCATGTGCCAGCAATGCCCCTCTGCCATGTACATTGGCCAAACCGGACAGTCTCTACGCAAAAGAATTAATGGACACAAATCTGACATCAGGAATCAAAATACTCAAAAACCAGTGGGAGAACACTTTAACCTGTCTGGTCATTCAGTGACAGACCTGCGGGTGGCTATATTACAACAGAAAAACTTCAAAAACAGACTCCAACGAGAAACTGCTGAGCTAGAATTGATATGCAAACTAGACACAATCAACTCCGGTTTGAATAAGGACTGGGAATGGTTGGGCCATTACAAACATTGAAATCTATCTCCCCTTGTAAGTATTCTCACACTTGTTATCTAACTGTCTGTCTGTGCTGGGCTAGCTTGATTATCACTTCAAAAGTTTTTTTCTCTTAATTAATTGGCCTCTCAGAGTTGGTAAGACAACTCCCACCTGTTTATGCTCTCTGTATGTGTGTATATATATCTCCTCAATATATGTTCCATTCTATATGCATCCGAAGAAGTGGGCTATAGTCCACGAAAGCTTATGCTCTAATAAACTTGTTAGTCTCTAAGGTGCCACAAGTCCTCCTGTTCTTCTTTTTGCGGATACAGACTAACACGGCTGCTACTCTGAAACCTTACATAGTTCTGGTTTACTTGTACGAATAGTAACACCATCAAGATGAGCAGTCCATAACTGTTATTTTGTCAGTATAGTTATTGTAAAAAGGTTGTGAATTGTGAATTGTCCCTGAGGTGAAGTGTTTCCAGGAAGGAGGTGTGAGATGAGACATGCTTCCTCCAGTAGAGAGAGAGCAGAACCATTTACCTTCCAGAGAAGGCAGAGAGAAGAGGGAGCCACAAAATCCATAGCCTGCTATGCAGTATTTAGCATACGGATCAGTCACACTTTCCAATGAACTGGTCAGGGTTTTTGAAACCATGATTATTTCGGTATACCCCTATCCAGCAAAACTTGTGAGATAGGAAGAGATCATGGGGACTTACTGTTCTGAGCTTAGTTGAAAATTTCTGTCTCTGAAAGCCTGGCATAAAGATCTCCAGACAGCTATCTGGTAACTTCTGTGAACACTGTTTTTATGGTCTTAAATTCTTAAAAGGTTAAGGCTTGCTGCTGGCTGACTTTTTTGCTGTTGTAGGGCAGTGACAAAGGCTGCGAAGACAAAGACTGCCTTTAGCAATGTATGTCAGCAGTGTGCTTTTATTGTTTTGAATGTATAGTATTGATAATACGTTATTTGCTGTGTATGTTTGATCAGAATATAGACAAATCTGTTTTGCCTGCATCTTCCCTAGATCACAGAACAGGATTTATGCCTAACTGCAGTGACACAGCAATGATATCTTCTTCTGTGCTGCTGGATGGAGGAGATGAAGTGGAGTGCAGTATTTTAAGATTTCCAGATCTGGACTTGAAAGATCCTCTTCCTTTGACAGCCAAAAGCAATCTCAAAGCGGAATCAGATACCAGTGTCAGAAAGAAGTATGCATTTGCAAAGAAGAAGGTACATTTTAGTATAGTACTTCATTGCGTATGTTCATAATGCAGATTATGCAATTGCACAATTTCTTTGTTATTTTATAAGAACTTGCTTTACAGAGTTCCTATCTCATTCCTGCTACACCCTTAATTCTTGTTATAGTAATAAGTTAAAAATAATTTGGCTCCATTAGTATCATATTTAAATGAAAGGAGTCTGCAATTACTACCTTTAAAGCAGTGGATCTCAACCTTTCCAGATTACTGTACCCCTGACAGGAGTATGATTTGTCTTGTGTACCCCCAAGTTTCACCTCACTTAAAAACTACTGGCTTACAAAATCAGACATAAAAATACAAAAGTATCACAGCACGCTATTACTGACAAATGGCTTACATTCTCATTGTTACCATAGAATTATAAAATAAATAAATTGGGATATAAATATTGTACTTACATTTCAGTGTATAGCATATCGAGCAGCATAAACATGTCATTGTATGAAATTTTAGTTTCTACTGACTTTGCTAGTGCTTTTTATGTAGCCTGTTGTAAAACTAGGCAAATATCTGGATGAGTTGTTGTATCTCCGGGAAGACCTCTGCGTATTCCCAGAGTTACGCATACCCCTGGTTGAGAACCACTGCTTTAAGGCAAATGGGGATGTAATGACCTGATTCAACAAAGCACTTAAGTATGTGCTTAAATTTAAGTGCTTTGCTGAATAGGTAGGGATTTTAAACACTTGCTTAAAGTTTAGCTATGCTTAAGCTGTTTGTGGAATTGGGCCTAAGAGAGGATGTTAGTGCATTAAAGTATTGTCAATGGTTTGCTGCTGTTGGATAAATGAAAAGGTGAATCTGAAACATAGAATTCAAACACAGAGAAACCAATGTTTAAAGAGACATTCTCGACTTGAAATCTAGTCAGTTTAAAGAAAAAAATTGATTAAAAGTTTCCAATCCGAAATCTGCCTCTTCCTCCTGCCAATTTTTGCAGGTGTGGAGCAATATTTTCTTATTTAAAAAAAAATTCCCATTTTAATGTTGTTATATGAAAGACTCACACATTCACTGTGGTCAGGTGTCCTCTGGTGCAACAGTGAAACGCACTTTACATACAGTGATTCTGCCTCTCTGGACTAAACAACAATAGCAACTGATTATAGTGAAACAGACTGTTACACCGAGTACTGTCAAATACACTGACAAATCACTGGTGTTAGAGGGCTTATTCCTTCATCCTCTCACTTCCCTGGTCCTTCTCGGATGAACAGAGAGCAACAATACCCGAAGTCTGAAGGTGCAAACAATTCAATGTTTATTGGGGTGAACTTCCAGCAAGCATGATTCCAGCTTCCTTCCTCAGTGTCCCCCTTCCCAGCTCTGACACCACAGAGCCTTGCCTATGTCCCTGTTCCCATTCCCCCCCCTTAGCAAAACATGATTCCAATTTCCAACCCACCCCTTACTTCCTGATTGACTGCAGACTATGTAGTAAAACTTGAGTTCTGATCAGCTATACCTTAACCAATCATTTTACTGAAATTTAACTAATCCTAACATATTGTAACATGATTATCTAATTAATTATATCCCACCACCTTAATTAGTTTACACCCAGCAAAATTAATTATACAGCAGACAGAAACAATCACAGAACCAGACAAAGATTATACAGACAAACAATAGGGAAATGGGGATTACAGTGATAGAACAACAAAGAAATGAGGATTTCACATCCCAGCTATTGATAAGTGAGTTCTTGCCAGACAGGATGCTATCAAACTGAGGGCTTGGCTACACTTGCGAGTTACAGCGCATTAAAGGAGCCCCGGGGCGCACTAGCTCACTACCTGTCCACACTGGCAAGGCATGTAGAGTGCTCTGACTCTGTGGCTAGAGTGCTGCTGGTACTCCACCTCGGCGAGTGGAATAACGTTTGCTGCGCCCCCACTGGAGCGCCCCAGCGTCAGTGTGAACGAGGTGTTGCATTACTGCGCTCTGATCGGCCTCCGAAAACGTCCCATAATCCCCTTAAGTCAAGTGGCCACTCTTGGCATTGTTTTGGATATGCCCTTTGAAAGCTCAGTTTGACAGCCGGCTGCTTATCTGCTCCGAGACAAAGCAACCATTACTGTGGAATGCTGCGTGAAAGAGAGAGGTGGGGGGTAGGGGGGATCTGCTGCTGTCTGAACTTACAGACAACATGCTGACATGCTCTCAGCACCCCAAAAACCCACTCTCTCTCCACCCACATACACACAACACACTCTCTGTCACACTCCACCCAACCCACCCCCCTTTGAACAGCACGTTGCAGCCACTTGCATGCTGGGATAGCTACCACAATGCACTGCTCTCTGTGGCCGTTGCAAGAGCTGCTAATGTGGCCATGCCAGTGCACTGTCAGCTGTCAGTGTGGACAGACTGCAGCACTTTCCCTGCTGCATGCTACGAAGGCGGGTTTAACTCAAAGCGCTCTACGTCTGCAAGTGTAGCCATGCCCTGAGTTTTCTTTAAATCTTCTAGGCTCTTCCCTTTCTCTGGAGGTGATAGATTGAGTCACCTTTTGAACAGCCCAAAACTGCCTTAATTCAGTGTGACGGGTGAGGGCGTGACCATTGGCTTCCCGGCTTATGGCTGTCTCTGCTGCTTAGCCACAGGCCGTAGCTTAAGAACCAGGCCTCAGACAGTAGGAGATGGCTCTTACACCAGCAGACAGTGATTTTAATTCTTTCTTTTATACCTTTATAACTAGCTAAATAATACGAATACACCTAAATTCTTAAAGGATAGGCCTTTGCAGACAGGCCTAAATATCTACATCCTAATGTAGCAGGGTGGTTAAAGGGCTTAAAGCAGCCCAGGAGCGGCTGTGGCAGAGGAAAAGCTGGGCTGATTGGGAAGCAGCCCCAGCTGTAGCCAGTGCAATCAGGTCCCAGCTGGCCCTCATAAGAGGGCAGGGGGCCAGAAGGAAAGAGTCTCTCTCTTGTCTCTAGAGAGAGAAGGACATGGCTGCCTGGGAAGCTGAGGAGGGGAGCTAGGGTGGAGCGGTGCTGGGGAAGGGCAGAGGGAGCTGGGGAGCTCCAGCCTAGCAAAGCCCCAGGCTACAGGCTGAGTTAAGGGCCCACAAAAGGGTGCTAGGGCTGCAGAGGGGCAGCCCAGGAATAGGCAGAGGCAGCTGGTCCAACCCCCCTTGCTGATGGTGAGGAGTTTACAGACTGCGTCTGCCCCAGGGAGCGGGGGCGAGATGGAGATGGGCAGTAGCCACTGAGGCTAGGTGGGTATAGGGGGTTGGGGGTTCCCCTGGGAGGGGAGACCCAGTGTGAGGGGGTAATGTGGTGGGCAGAACCCCTGGGCAAAGAGTCTGGGAGGGACATGGGGGGAGGCAGCGGCAGGCGAGACATCAGCCAGAAGAGGGTGCTCTGGAGCTGGAAAAGATCTAATTCCCTGGACCACCAGCAGGAGGCGCTGCGCCGGTGAGTCAGCACCCGGCCACACCGAACAACTGGGTTGCATGCAACAATCATGGGTGGGAAAGACTCTCCTTATCAGACAAAAATATGACATATTAAAGGGATAGTTTTATTTTAATAATGTTATTCCCCACTTTTGTACTGGTGTTTGTATGTGAAAGGAAATTTTCAAGATGCCCTGCAAGGATGCTCACTACATTTCCAAGGCTAAACCAAATGTATTGCATCGCTGTGCTACAGTAAAACCGAACAGTGCTGAAAATCTAAGTGTGCAGAGACTGCCTCGGTAATCCTGCTCACAGCGAAGAATGAGGTTTTTGACCTATGAGGAGAGGCAGAGGGAACTGGGATTGTTTAGTCTACAGAAGAGAAGAATGAGGGGGATTTGATAGCTGCTTTCAACTACGTGAAAGGGGGTTCCAAACAGGAGTCCTGGCCCCCACTTTGAGAACCCCTGATTTAGAAGCTCCAGGGGGGATATTTAAGGCTCCCAGCGGTCGGCTCAGCTCTGCTCAGACACAAGGACATGCACTGCAGGCTATCTTCTGATACCATCTGCTACACTTACTCAGACACATGGGGTTGCTGAATGTACATAGTATGTGGCGCCATGCACATATCTATGTACACATCTTCCCAAACGGCCGTGTGTGACAGAGCCCCCCAAAATAGGAGGCAGAGAGGGTTGTGACTCCTGAAGTGACATCTCACTCTCCTTCCCTTTCCTCTGCAGTCTAAGCCCCTATCAAGCCACTGTTCTCCCCTTTCCCATCCTCCCTCAGTCTGCCCCATATCCCACCTCCCTGCCCTCCTCTGGGTGATGCTGGAGAGCCCACTAAGCAGGTGTTTCCCGTGCTGCCTGGGCTCAGGCAGGGGGCTGCTGGTGGAAGTGCACATCTCAGACAGGGGCCAGGCAGCAGGGAGGGCAGACACAGCCACCCTGGCAGTGGAGTTAACTGGACTCAGCGGTAGGCAGCTGCATGCACTCAGGCAAGGGGTCGGTGGGGACAGAAGATGTGGGACATTCTAGGGATGTGGCAAGATGGTGGGACCCGCCCTCCAAATGTGTGATGTCCCAAGAACCACAGGGTACTTGTGGGGCTTGTCCATGAACAGGAGAGCATGGTTATATTTAAAACATAAGACTTAATTACTCCAACAGTGGGTCGATGGGGCTGGAAACTGCCGGGTTGTTGCTGATTGGTGTATCCACTTACTATGATTATATGACAAATCGGAGTGTTAATGCTGAGGTCACTGGAATGCATGGAAATATCGTTCCATGACAGCGTCCTGGGCAGCAGCATGTTTCCGTGAGGCAGGCAGTGGGGGTTCTGTCGGGGGGCTGCAGGTGCAGGTTGTGGGGACTGATGGGGGTGCTGTGGCAGCACTGGAACAGTGTTCCCAAAAGAAGAGGAAGTGCTTGTGTTTCTGTTGTGGTTTGGGGCCTAGTACTGCAAAGCTTCCCAATATGGTACCCTAGGCTGGGCCCAGAGAATAACTCTCCAGTTGGTTAATGTGGCAGCTGTTTCTAATGAAACCAAGAGCCTTGGCAAGGCAGAGCGACAGCATCACAAGAAATGCATTGCTGAGGGATCCCAGGGTGTGTACTTACCCTAACACCGTGCCCAGTAACTGGGCAGCCTGTTTAAAAGCACCACATTGCTGGGATTTGTCCTTCATCCAGTCTCGAGTCGTGTGACAGGATCTAGGAAGAAATCAAAGCCTAATTGACAGTGTTTGTAATGCATTGCAGGCATTTGCCCTCTTTGTCAAAGCAAAGGAAGTGCATGTCACAGCTAGCTGCCCTCCAGCTATGTGCAGAGCGGGACTGGGGTGGAAATGCTGCAGACAAACCTTTAACGACCTCACCGGCATTCACATACACGTCGCCACGCAGCATTCCAGTGACATCCGGCAGCAGACAGGTGTGATTCTAAAGCAGTTGGCTGCTGAAGCCAGCACCTCAAGTAACCCAGCTTCTGCAGACGAGGCAGATAGGCTAAGCGGTCCCACCTGTAACAGCCAGGAGCTCTCTGATAGGCTCCCAGACACAAGCCACATTAGTTTTGATGAACTGACAAGGTAAGAAATTGCCTCAACAATATGAAAACTGTGTTTCTCACTGTAAGCCTAGGGTGAGCCAATGCAAAGGCATCCATGTCACTGTTTGCACCAGTTTAACTACAGCCATTTAAAGTTAGTTTTAATTAAACTGTTGCAACTTTTGTGTATGACAAGGCCTTAGTTGATGCAACTTCCCACCTTCGTCTGATCCCTCTAGACCCCCTAGTAACCTAGAGCCCCCTGGACTCATTCCCACTTACTAAATTCACCTTGTGCAGCCATTCTGACCTGTGCGAAGGGAGTGTGAAGCCCCACCATGCTGATCTGGGAGCATTTCACCCCCACTTTACACTGCTGTAAATGACTGCACACCATGCAAGGCGGTGGAGAATCAGGCCCCATCTATGTATTTTTCCGACCGAGTCAAAGAAGGTCTGGGGTGGAGGAACTCACACACTCAGAGGCCATAAAAAGGCTTCTCTCAAGGAAAGCAGCTAGCAGGAGAGGGTGAGAATATGCAACTACCCTCTACTGTCACCCTCTCCTGGCTCTCCAGCGTGTGGGTTATACCATTTGTCTGAGTGTAAGAGCCCAGCTTACACCACCTCAGAATTTGGCTCCTGATTGGCCCTTTAAAAAACGTGGATGTTTTTTGCACTTGGCTAATTCAAATTTAAGTTTAGTTTTCAAACTTCAGCCTTAGTCCTCAAGGAGCCTCTGACATGTCTGGAAAATACAAGTCCTCGCGTTGCATGTGTTTAAAGAAATCTGGTTCTCAAATGCAAATGAGATATGAGCTACTGGCAATGAAATGCCATGCAGGGCTAGTTAGTTTTTTTGTCAACATTGGCAAGGCCAGTATAGGGATATAGAGATCTGCACCATCTCTGACTTATTTCCACTTCTTGAAGTAAATGAAAACAAACAACATAGCCCCACAAAACCTTTTGACAACAGCCTGGAGGAAACTGTCCAGTTCTCTAAGGATGAATTCCCTGTCTGTCACCAATAACAGTATTAACTGCATAGTCTTGTGTGCTGCTGAATCTAAAATACTCTTCCTATTTGTTCTCCCGCTTGTGGCAGTGGAGTGGGAGAAGTGCTGTTATATTACTGTTACCGGGAGGTGAAAGACCCAGTGAGGCTCTGTGCTTGGCAGAGGTCTCTGTGCCAGCACCTTCATCTCACTGGCAAGGTAAGTCTTTAAGGAGCGGCTGGTTCCCCTCCCCATATTTGTCTCTGTTTAGCGAGAAACAGTGGCCCAGGAGAGCCAGGCTGTAATCGCACTATTGCATGGAGGGAGAGAGCAGAGTGTTTAACGAATTACATCGAACTGCACAATGGAGAGCCGCATAAGGGGGAGGATTGTTTGTCAGGCATGGTTTTGTGGCTCACAACTTCACAGACATTAGGGGCCCCAGTCCATCACCTCATGTTGAGGCATGGTACTGCAGGCCGGCCTCTACCTCAGTTTCTTCAACTACTGTTTCCTGCCCACTCTGGTGGTTTGTGTCTCAGCCCTCCAACCAGGTCACTACAAAAGCTCAATCCCCTTCTGGGCTAGCAGAGTCCAAAGTCACAACCACAAAATAAAGGAGAGTTCTCAGCCCCTTTAAAGTTACTCATCCATCCACCCTCTGCGCTCAGCTCTCAAGCGCTGTACTGCCCCTTCAGGTGAGACACACCCTGCTAGGTCCCAGGTACTTCCAAATAGTCCTGTGCCAGGGCGGTTCCATCAGTCCTAGCCCAGCTTTTCTCGCCACATGAAGGGCGTCCATCTGTGTTCCTCCCCCAGCTGAGCAGGCTCTCCCCGCTTCAGCCCTTCCCGTCCGACCAGTGCAACAGGTGGGACTGATTTAGTTCACAGCAGCACATTTAACCCTTCCAAGTCTGGGTGGGGTTTGGCTCATCCAGCATTGTGTAGGATTAGTCACTATACGACAGTACATAAAACCATGAACATCTCCAGCCTTTCCTGAACATCTGCAGTGATGGTGCCCTGACTACCTGCTTTGCTACTCTGTTCTGCTGCTCCATTGCTCCCTCAGTCTTTTCCCCAGTGCCTACCCTAAACTTTTCCTTCCTTAGCTTCAGATCTTTGCTTCTTGTCCTACTATCTTCCTAGAGTACAAATAGTTCCTTTTCAGACATTTGTAGTCTAGCTCCCTTGAAATTATTTATGAACTGGGTCCATAACCCCTGACACTTTTTTGATGGACTACAGTAGAACCTCAGAGTTATGAACACCAGAGTTATGAACTGACCAGCCAACCACACACCTCATTTGGAACCAGAAGTACGCAATCAGACAGCAGCAGAGACAAAAAAAAAAAAAGCAAATACAGTACAGTACTTTGTTAAATGTAAACTACCAAAAAAAATATAAATAAAGGGAAAGCTAAAAAAAGATTTGACAAGGTAAGGAAACTGTTTCTGTGCTTGTTTCATTTAAAGTAAGATGGCTAAAAGCAGCACTTTTCTTCTGCATAGTAAAGTTTCAAAGCTGTATTAAGCCAATGTTCAGTTGTAAACTTTTGAAAGAACAACCGTAACGTTTTGTTCAGAGTTACCATTCCCGAGGTGTTTGTAGCTGAGATTCTACTGTATGTCCTTTTATCTCAGTCTGTCATTCTGTCTCTCATCCCCACTCTGTGCATAATTTTGTTGCCCCTCTTTGTATTTTCTTTAGCTTTTCTGTATCCTTAGGGGTTGGGGACCAGAACAGCACAGTATTCTGAGCTCACAAACCAGCCTATGTCTGGCCTATGAAATGCTTCCCAGATCTGATGGTGTTTAAAACCGAATAAACCCCAAAGCCCTTCATAGACAAAGTCATGCTCCTCTATCCAAGAGGAAAGAGAAAAAGCACCTTTATATTCTCGCTGGTTTTTTTTATGCAGCTCCTAGATACCACAGTGAAATGCCCTGAGACATTCATTTCCCCTTCTTTGCTCATATATTTTACTTGGTAGTTTCTCAGTCCTTCTTTCTCAAAGACAGGCGTTACATTTGCCCTTGTCAACTGCATACTTTTCCTCTCGCTCTTGATTTAGTCAAAATTTGCTTCCATCCGTTCTGAGATTGTCTTCACTTCAAAAAAAAATTCTCTATTGGTCTAGCTATAATGCATCTGAGTTGGAGAGATTTCATTGTAACACAGGCACTTTCACCCTTTCTTTCTACCTGCTTTATTGGGACACAGTCCTCACTCGGTTAAAACTCCCATTGGAGGTTCTGTCTGACTAATTACTGCAGAATTTGCCCCTTCCTTGTAATTGTTTTTTCTGCTCCTGCACAAGGTTTTCTGACTTCCTCATTATCCTTTTTATGAGTACAGAGCATAGAACAATTCCTTCCTCTTGCAGTTTCTTTTGCTGCACTTCTCCTCTCTCATTCAGGATCACTATAGTTTCCCCCCGCCCCCACTTTTTCTCTTTTCCTGAACACTTTTCTACAACTCTCCTCTCATTCCCAGCTGGTCCTGGTTCATTAATTTCATTTTGATTGGTTTGCATTATGACTAGATCTTAATCTAGCTTTCCTTTCTGGCTTCTAGGTGCGCATTGCTTCAGAAGGCATTAATGGGACAGTTGGTGGAAGCAAAGTAGCTACCAGTCTTTATATAGAGGCAATGCTTTCCCACCCTCTGTTCAAAACGATTTTGTGCAGAGAGGATTTCAAGGTAAGAGAAAGGGACCCACATACAGTTATTATTTACTCAAATGTTTGTTTTCATCCTCAGAATTTCTTTTAGAAATAAATGTTACTGCACTAAAAATCCACATTGAACCCAAGGAATTCAGCTCCTGCAGTATTGGCCCAAGGAACAGTTTATTTGGGGATAAATGGTTTTGTTTCATTATTATTTTCTGTCCTGTGAATAGTTTTGTCTCCAGTGAGAGAACTTTTGTATGTTGTAAATAAGACAATCAGATGGAATCATTGAGCATCATGAAACTAAAAATCCTTTATACAATTCTAGTGCTGATTTAATCTTTTTTTCATTAGGGCCCCAGCAAAGCCTTCACCTGTGTATGTGCGAAGTTGCACATGTGCACTCCTGCATCACATTCTCCCAGCTCAAACACCAGCATGTGCAATTGGCATGTTCTCACACCTGCCCACACAGAGCTCCTCCTGCATACACGTTGCTGTTAGTAAAACCCTGAATCTGGCTAGTCCCTCATGCATTACACTAGGGTCCAGTGAGCCTCATGGATCACTGCAGATTGCCATTACATACAGTCACACCAGGACAAACGGTGTTCTGTGTCAGGGATCATTCTGACTGGAGATCGCAGTGAACCACACAGACACCAGCAGAGCCAGAGATCAGAAGGGAATTTTATTTATTCTTTTAAATTTGACGTGAATTTAGCGTTGGTGAATGGTCCCAGCTTGCCAGCCCCAGATAACAAAACCTTTCTTTAATCAGCAAAATAGACTTCCCACATTCAGTGGCAGGGCAGGCCTCCCCATACTGCCTGCTAACAGGTCTTGTTCCTGCCCAAGAGGAACCACTGCTAGCAGAGTGTGGCTGGCTCCGTGTCCCTGGCCCACTCAGCCCTTGGCATCTCTCCATTAGTGGCCAGTTGACTTTTTTAAAGTGATTTGAATAACTGTCCACTGGGAACTGGACTGGAACCACCACCACTCTCTGGTGGATTCAGAGAGGCAACCATGAAAGGGGAGAAGCCATCACCAATCCCCCATGCCATCCAATCCCCCAAAGCGACTTGCTTATATTGACATCTCACATGAATTTAGAAACTCGAAATACAGTGGAGTTTCAGCAAGGGATCTGTTCATCTGTTGGTGTGTCTTTAATGTGGTGGCATGACCTCATTTTTAATTTCCCAGAGCAGTTCTGGAGGAGCTCACTGTTTCCCAGACCTTCGAGTTGGCGTATTTGAAGAGATTGTACCCATGGGCATCAATCCAAACAAAGTCTCCTACAAAGAAACCGGTACATTAATTTTATGACCAATAATAACTTGTTGATAACAGAGATTGGAACTGAACTGTAAGGCAAATGATAGAGTAATGTACTGTCACCAGAACACCATCTTTGCACAGTAACCAGGATATGACAAAAGCATAGATAGCATTGTTAGAAAACGTCCAGGGAAGCTGCTGTGCCTGCAGTGGGGGTTCCCTTCATAGGGAAACTGCTGGATCAGGTCATTGATTTGCACAATATTTAGCTGCTTTGACAGCTCAAGATTAAGCTATCCATTTCATTCCACCAGATTAGTAGTAGTTAAGGTCATTGAGTCTTGCCCATAGTTTTGAGAATGAACCACATAACACTTGAAAAGTCATCCTGGGTAAGAGAGGATGTAAGGAGAAACTATATATAATTAATAATGCAATGATTTGGAGGAGTTTTTGAGCACAAGAAATATTTATAATTGCTTTAAATATGCATGAGATGTGGATATTTCATACAGCTGTGAAATTGCCTTTACAGCACAAATACTGTAAGCCTAGTAGAGCTTGCGGTGTAAGTATTGCTGCTGCATTTGATATTTCACAAAGAGCCAATAATTACTGCAGATAGCCTGTTAATTCCTCAGATCCAAACTCTACATCAGGGGTCGGCAACCTGTGGCACACGGGCCAAAGACGGCACGCAAGCTGATTATTAATGGCACCCTGCCGGGGTCCCGGCCCCACTCAGCCCCCCCGCCCACCGTTCTCTCCTGTGGGGGCAGGAAGCAGAAGCTTGGTCTTGCCGGCAGAAAAGCTTCCCCCTCCCCCGCTTCTTCCTCCAGTGTGGTGCTTCCCTGCCCCTCCCACTCGCACTCCCTCTCCCTGCCGCCAATCAGCTGATCGCCTTTGCGAGGGGGAGGGGGAGCGGAGCCACAGCATGCTCGTTTCTCTGAGGAGGAGGCAGAGAAGAGGTGGGCACGGGTCCCTGGGAGAAGAGGTGGGGACGGGGCATATCCCCTCTAGCCCTCTGCCCTGACCCCCTGAACACCCCACACACCCAGCCCTCTGCCCTGACCCCTGAACCCCGTCACACACACACACACAGCCTTCTGCCCTGACCCCTGCCCCCCCTCTCACACACACCCAGCCCTCTGCCCTGACCCAGCACCCTCATTTTGACTCCTGCACCCCCCACACATACCCAGCCCCCACCCACTCCATGCCCTGACTTTTGCACACCCCACATCCTCACCCCCACCCTGAGCACCAAACGGGACTCCTGCACCCCCCCCCACATTCCCACCTGCACCCCCGGTCTGGGGTCCCAGCTGTCGGCCCCACTCAGCCCGCTGCCGGTCTTGGGTCCTGGCTGCTGGCCCCTTGCCAGCCGGGGTCCCGCAAGCTCCGCTCAGCCCGCTGCCAAACTGGGTGAACGGAACCCCAGACCGGCAGCGGGCTGAGTGGGCCGGCGGCGTAAGATCAGCATTTTAATTTAATTTTAAATTAAGTTTCTTAAACATTTTGAAAACCTTGTTTACTTTACATACAACAATAGTTTAGTTATATAATATAGACTTATAGAGAGAGACTTTCTAAAAAACGTTAAAATGTATTACTGGCACACGAAACCTTAAATTAAAGTGAATAAGTGAAGACTCAGCACACAACTTCTGAAAGATTGCTGACCCCTGCTGTACATGAAGGGCCTAATCCAAAGCCCACTGGGGTTAATGGGAGACCCTCAATTGGTGTTAGGTTTTGGAACAGATCCTAACATCCCACTTCAACAAAGCACTTAAGCCTGTGCTTAGCTTTAAGCATGTGCTTAAGTGCTTTGTTAAACTGGGACATAAGGCTCTAGTCTGGCTCTGGGTGAAGCTAATGGCAAAGCTCCCATTGATTTCAGTGGAGCAGGATCAGGCCCTAACTGTGAGTTCTGCTGTGATACTGCTGTAGACTTCACGTATCAATATGATCTTCTATTTTGTGCTGTCTTTACCACAAGCTGATTAGTGCAAATTATGGCCCCACTCCTGCACTGGGATCTTCTAGCCGAGGCCCCTGTGTGACATTACCCAGGGTACAATCTGGACTGTTAAACTGCATCCTCAGTTCTCCAACCTGGCTGGCTGAGAGAACAACAACAACTACTCCTGGTCTGCCCACACACAGCCTCCAGCATGTAAATTACTCCCAGCTATACTGTATGAGTCCCATGGCCAGCCACTCTTGGATTGTACTGCAGGGCAACAGCAGAAAACTCCCAGTCCCAGACTTTCCCCCAGAAATGTGCATCTTGTACTGCCCAGCTCCCTCCTGCACAACACAAGCTCATATAAAGTCCATCATTTTATTAATAGAAAATGATTTGCACAAATCCTGTTACCTCACATGGAGTTTCCCAAGCACTTCAATCCAAGCACACTGGTTTAGATGAAACAGTAAAACAAATGTATTAACGACAGAAAGAGAGGTGTTAAGCAATTACAAGTAATGAGGCGTGAAAGTCAAAATTGATTATAAGGAAATAAAAGGTAAAACACAAACTAACACCCAACTTAACAAGCTAAGTGAATTCAAAGCAAAAGTCTCTCTCCTCACCTGTTATACCAGCCTTGCTGGCTGAATTCCTCTCAGCCAGGATCTCTCCCCAGTCCAGTGATGCTTCCTTCATCCTTCAAGTGTTGTCAATGCCATGACTAGAGATGAAGGGAGACCTCTTTGAGGGCATCTGTCCTCCATTCTTATCCCTTCCTTTTCTTGGAGAATCCTCTCCAGCTGGGGTTCAGGAGACAGGAAGTCTGTAGGGATGGGAACGTCCAGCTGTTTCTTTTCCAAGATGTAAATTTCTTGCTCACACCCTTTTTCCTGCCCCAAAATGGCTGCTTTCCCAGATGATGGTCCATTTGATTTCATTGACACCTGGCTGAGACGTCACAGTACTCCAGATGAGGCCTCACCAATGTCAAATAGAGGGGAATGATAATGTCCCTCAATCTGCTAGCAATGCCCCTACTTATACAGCCCAAAATGCCGTTAGCCTTCTTGGCAACAAGGGCATACTGTTGACTTGTATCCAGCTTCTTGTCCACTGTAACCCCTAGGTCCTTTTCTGCAGAACTGCTGCCTAGCCACTCGGTCCCTAGTCTGTAGCAGTGCATGGGATTCTTTCTTCCTAAGTGCAGGACTCTGCACTTGTCCTTGTTGAACCTCATTAGATTTCTTTTGGCCCAATCCTCTAATTTGTCTAGGTCCCTCTGTATCCTGTCCCTACCCTCCAGCGTATCTACCACTCCTCCCAGTTTAGTGTCATCTGCAAACTTGCTGAGGGTGCAATCCACGCCATCCTCCAGATCATCAATGAAGAAAATCGGCCCCAGGGCTGACCCTTGGGGCACTCTGCTTGATACCAGCTGCCAACCCATGTAATGGGGGTCTGCCTCTGGGCCGCCTCCACCCCTCGGTTGGTGGAATTTTATCCCGGATGTTACAAGCCACCCGGAGAATGGTGTTCGTGGCATTCTTGCGACATGTCCGAAAAGCATAAGGTGCTGCCTGCGGACAATGGCCCCAGTAGTCGGTAGACTTGAATGACCATAAACATTTACATTACAAATGAAGCTACAGAGCTGCTCACTAAGCCAAGCCACTGATTGCTGAGCCAGCCTGATCTGCTTCATTCTCCAAGGCTGACAATGCAACACCTTTCATGAGCACGTGTGCTGCCCCCCAGGGTAGCTTTCTGTAAACATGGCATTGTTATCCAATCTTTGGCGCCATCGGGCAGGCGAGCCAGCCTGTTCCCTTAGATGTGACGGGGCCCTCTACAAAGACAAATGACCCCCAAGGGTGCTGTTGCTCGGAGATGCTGTGGAGAGCAGTGGAGTTCGTCTGGGCTTACATTGACATAATAGAGCAGCTTGGCTCTGCGTGAGCCACTTCTTGATACCTCCTCTAGGTCAGGCTCATTAGTGTAGAGGCGGCAGGTGGGGATACCTTTCTGCGTCCTTTGTTCAGACCCTGCTGGCCCAGACCATTCAGGGCCTGATCCTCCCCAGCCCTGCACCTTGTGTCACCATTTACCCTCGGTGGAGTGAGTGTAAAAGGCCACCAGTCAGCAGGCCAGTGTTTTGCACACGAGGGGTGTAAATGACCGGGCAAGGCAGCAGAGGATCAGCACTGCTGTTCCACCCAGCCCACTCTAAGACAGATGACAGCTTGGCATCCTTTTTGCCCTTGACTCCTGCTGTGATGCATTTGTTCATTCACTGAGCCTGTGGAGTGATGTCACAGAGAAATGTGCCCAGTACGTTTGGGCTGAGACCAGCTGACATTTCAGTAGCGCTCACTTCCCAGAGAAGCTTGTCATACACATGGGTCACTGCTGGGTTAGGGGGAGGCCAAGCGGAATTGCTCAGCTGGTCAGCATTTAAATCAGCTCAGCTTTTCAGAGCTTCTTTCGATGTGGTGTTTTATTTCTAGGAATCCATTTATCCCCTGAGGAATTTCATAAAGAAGTAGAAAAATATTTATCTCAGGCTCCTCAAGCACAAAGCGACACCATTTTACTGGACTGCAGGAACTTTTATGAAAGTAAAATAGTAAGTGCTGTGCATTTGCTCCCTGCGAGGTGGTGGTGGTGGGTGGGGGGATCATTTCACCCTGTCCGCATGTGTGGGTGATGTGACTGAGGGGAAGGGATTGCCATACTACCTTGCAGCTCTCTCCTGGTGCCAGTTCACGAATGGTACATCGCCCCAAGCAGCAAAGGACCTGCCTGGCTTCTCAGGGCCATGCTGAGGGGTGGTCCTACAGCGCAGCGCACAGCACACTGTCCTGCAGCATGTGTAGTCTGACGTGAAACAGACGGGGGACGCCAAAGCTTTAACAACAGAGAAAAGCCATTGAAATCTAGCTGAGCCAGCCAAAGTCCACCCTGCCTTGGCCATAGTGCAGCAGAGAGACATCCTGACCAAGTCCCCATCCTCCAGCCGCAGAGAGGAGCCTCGGTAGATCCCTTCACACTGGGGTGACAGGGTAGGATGTCTTGGCTATAAGACCAGATTCCAGATGCTGTGAGGCACAAAGGTATTTAGGCGCTTAACTAATTCCCATTGAAATCAGTGGAAGTTAGGTGCCTAAATACCCTTAGAGGAGCCAAAGTAGCTGCAGTGACCTGGAGGGTTCTCTCCCCCTTTCTCCAGCGCTGTCGATCACACAGCCGTCTCTTCTTGTTACAGGGTCATTTCCAGGGCTGCCTGGCTCCAGACATCAGGAAGTTCAGCTACTTCCCCAGCTACGTAGACGACAATCTCGAGCTTTTTAAAAACAAGCGCGTATTGATGTACTGTACAGGAGGGATCCGCTGTGAGCGTGGCTCCGCCTACCTCAGGACGAAGGTGAGGGGCCATTCTGGGGGCACGCGGGTCAGGAGCTTGGGGCAGTCATTGCCCAGCCCGGGAAGGACTATATGGGGTGGCTTTTTCTGTTGCTGGTTGGTGAAGTTGTGTTCTATAGGGTGGATGGAGTGTCAGGCCCATCGTGTTTGAACGTCTGGTGGGAATCAGAAGAAGGGCAGAAGGCTTGTGCCCAAAACACCCATTCCAGATTGGAGCCCCCTGTCCAATGAGAATCGCAATGGGGGGGCACCTCAATTTTCAGCCCCCCCCCCACCTCTCCTTTTACAGTCTGACCTATGTAGAGCCTGGGTTTGTTGTGCAAGGAATGCTGGGTAACTCCATGTACTTCCTGCTTGGGTGGAGAGGCATGTCATATACACACATGCACCTCCTGCAGCTGAGGGCAGACTCAAGTACTTCCAGGATCCTGTTTTCTGGGAAGAGAAGCTTGAGGCCCAGGCTCAAAGTGTGGGTAACCTTCCCCCTTCCTGTTGTGTTGCTTCGTTCTCTTGGCCACAAATGTATATTCATATGCTTACACTGCCCTGTAACAGGGGTCCCCTTGCCCCTGGAGCACCCCATGGCAGCCTGGTGCAGCGTCACAATTACGTCTAGGCCTCACTTTCCCCTATTGGGCTTTCAGTAGAATCATAGACTTTAAGGTCAGAAGGGACCATTATGATCATCTAGTCTGACCTCCTGCAGAACGCAGGCCACAGAATCTCACCCACTCACTCCTGTATCAAACCTGTGTCTGAGCCATTGAAGTCCTCAAATCATGGTTTAAAGACTTCAGGTGCAGAGAATCTTCCAGCAAGTGACCTGTGCCCCACGCTGCAGAGGAAGGCGAAAAACCCCCAGGGCCTCTGCCAATCTGCCCTGGAGGAAAATTCCTTCCCAACCCCAAATATGGCCATCAGCTAAACCCTGAGCATGTGGGCAAGACTCACCTGCCAGACATCCAGGAAAGAATTCTCTGTAGTAACTCAGATCCCACCCTATATAGTGTCCCATCACAGGCCATTGGGCATATTTACCGCTAATAATTGTCAAAGTTAGAATCAGGACTCACAATTTTGTCAAGACCACTCTGTTTATTAGCACAGCGCTCTGCTAATACAATCAGATAGTGTGAGCCACCATGCAAGATTCAAACAGTCTTATTTATACAGATAAAAAGGTGCAAACTAAACAAAAGGACAGAGAGAGCAAAACTGTAAAATATGCATGGAGCACAATATGCATATCCTGCTTCCTTGTTAACTCTTATCAATCTAAGACTAATGCTTCACCAATTGCCCTTAAGTGGCAAGTTAAGCAGTTAATGTCTGCTTTCCTGCACACCTGGCTTGCAGCATTTCTCATTTCTACTTAAAGGTACATACAGCATTCTTTAATTCCTTCTATTTCTTTAGTATAATTCATTTCACTTTCACAATCCCTCCTTTTGGTCAAGCTTACGCAAAGACCAACAATTACTGGGTTCCACATATTAATAGTTCTTTATCTCTACGTTCATCAGCGATATTTAACATCATCATATTAGCACTCTGTTTTGGGGTAGTCACCTGAGTGGCATACCTTACACAATTCTGGATACAACAGGAGATTAACTGAAAACATACAAAAATCATTAGGATTCCAAACAGGATAGTCAGGGCTCCCTGAAACAACCAGTTTCCTATGCCAGAGAAATTGAATAGGTTACTTAGCCACTTCCATAAAGAACTTGGCTCTTCATGGGGAAGAGATGCAATTTGTTCTAAGTGACTAGCGCGATCTATTACCTCATTGGTGTCGTCAGGTATGAACACACAACATTCTTTTCCAATGAGAGCACAGGTCCCTCCTTTGGCCGCCAGCACTATATCCAGTGCCTGACGGTTTTGGAGGGCCATCTGTCGGATCGCCCCTGTTTCTTTGGCCAGGGTTTTTAAACTCTCTCCGGTTTCATTTGCCATTATTTCAACTACTGCTTGTAACCTTAGGAGCCTTTTTGCATGGTGTATTACTCCCCCAAGTGGGATAAGGGAACTGCCAATGGCCTCTTCCCAGGTCAAGGGGCTTATGTTATTTACATACCATTGGGCATCTGATAAGTCCCTTCTTCTTCGCCTGAAATTACGCAGGCGTTCTCGTGGGAAGGACCCCAGCACTCGGAATTGTGGGAAGAGTCGAGCGGGATAACAGATACCTGACCAGTTAGCTGGTAACACAGTATAAGCTTTGGTCCCACAAACCCAATGATGGCCTATTAAGGCTGGGAAGGGTCGGTTGCACCCATTTGTCACATAGGTGCCTACAAAGGAGGAGTAATATCCTCCGAAGGGTACAGGGTAATTCTCCTTACGAGGAGTGGTGTTATTTGC